>NC_092122.1:12507746-13153810 GCF_045679555.1 Salvelinus alpinus
TATGATATGTGGATCGGACTCTACTGGAAGACTTCTACCAGAATGTGGCAGTGGTCCAATGGGGACCCCTTTCCATACTGTGTGTCTGAACCTCAACTGGGTGCTAGTAACTTCTGCTCCCTGACCCATATGGGCCATGGACAGACTGAACACGCCTCCCTGGACAAGATAGACTGCTCTCTGAAGAGTTTCTTTCCACTGGAAGTAAGACTGACATCTGTTGTTGTACAGACAGAGAGAGGAAAAGATAGGCAGAGGTTGCATCAGAGGGCACTAGGCTGGATTCAAACCTTTTCTGACATTATAGACATCTGTTCCAGAGGCTGTGGCTAGACCAGCCGGGCAACAAAACTACCATCTTATGGGATGGCATTTTAGCCCCAACAGGGTCCCACTACAGCAAACACTGTCACATGTCAGACACAGAGATGCTACATGGAGCTTACTCCAGCCACCTCTCTCTCCCCACTCTCACTAGGAACAAATGCAAATGTGTGTTCATTTTACATCTGCCCCTGCAATGCCCTCTACTTCTCATCCTGTGTGTTCCTAACCTGCCACCACTCCCCCAGTGCTCTTTCCCTCTCTCTCTCTGTGTGGGTGTATCTGATTGTGTGAGTGGAGACAGGTGTGCTGGAGTCAGAGCAGATCCCCACCAGCTGCAACCTGTTCCATAATCAAATACTCAGCCCTGCCACTTCCACGCTGCCAGATCGTAGCCTCTGCTCATTCCGTCCGCTCTGACTCTGGTCCCTGTCACCAGTCCCTCGTCTCGCCAGTCCTGCTTCCCTGCCCTGGACCCCCGCTCTACTGCTTCCTTGGATCCGCTCCGGACCTGCTTACCCTGCCTCTACACCCCTTGCCCCAGCCCCAGTTCCTGTGTCCCTGCTACCCGCCCGAGCTCCCCCTGGCCTGCACCCCACCCCCCCTGCTTTTCAATTAATACCTTGGTTACCTTATCCCTGTCTCCCCGTCTGAGCCTGCACTTGGGTTCACCTGCTCCACCCCGCGTAACAGTTCATGTGGTTTCTATTATGAGATAATCATTCCATACTTGTAAACATAGAATACAGAGGTTTGAACTACACAGTTACAATGTAATTTACAGTCTTTAAAGGACATTGGAGGAAAAGCTACCTATTTATGGTAAATAAGCTGAATCTCATTTGAGTGTGTGTTACCATTCCTATGTCCCTCTAGAAAAGAGAATGAAGCAGACCATTGTAAGGATGTCTCTGAAATCTAACTCAGGAGCTGACCTCAATGACCCAGTTGTAAAGGAACAGATGTTGGAGCAGGTACAGTAGTCCTACATCTCCCACATCTGAAATCAACGTCATGCTCACTCATTTCACTCTTCTCATATGATCTCAAGTTTATATTCCTATTGATCATATTATTAAACTCTGATGCTTGGTTAGAATAGGAGGCTGCTGGCTTTATCTGGTTTGATCACATCTCACAGATCAGAAAGGAGTTTGCTAATAACTTGAACTTCATTCTAGGCCTACACTAGAGAGCACTGCCAAATTAAGCCATTTTTCGCAAGACAGTTGAACCTGAAGAAGGTAAGCACTTTTTTTGTGTCACAGTTATGAAAATGTCCCTCCTTATGTTTAGTATGTTGTTCAGAGTCCCTTATACAATGTGTTGTTAGGTTTTGCATCCCATTGACAGTATGGAAATGAAGTAAGGTGTTCATGAACTAATTCCAGTGAGAGTCTTTGTACTGTTTGTTTGTTTTCTTAGGTCAGTGTGAGTCTGGATGAAGAGGATCAACCATGATGATGCAACAGGAGAGGGATGGAAGGTCCAAGAAAACTAAAATAGTCAAGCTCTCTGTAAATAACCCTAGTACCTAATAATATATTACCGTATATAAACAACATTTTAGTTCATCAGACAATGCATTTTCTTTAACTATAGATAGATTTTTGCTCATGAATGAAAAATATGAAGCACTGTAAATGTATACTAGGTTAGATTTAGACTTTAATGTTGTACTGGTCTAACATCAAACTGTAATCCAAGATTTTTGTTGGTGTATGAATGTAATGTAATAATAATGTTTGTTGTACATAAGGGACTTTTGATTAATGAAGAGAAGAGGAATAAAAAGGACAGCAGTGTTTCTTCAAGACTGTAGTTAAAACATGTATGGTGACAGTGAGGGATTTTCATAGTGTAACTTTCTTCATAATGATGTTACACTCTCACTTATGGATGTAACTGTTGACATTCTTAAATAAAATATGTTTGATTTGTGACAATAGTATTACCATTATTTTCACCCTCCAGCAGCTATTACAGTCATAAACACTGGCTCATGGATAGCAGGGGAGAGGTGTGGGGTTCTTGCCCTTATTCATGTAGTTGATGGCTGTTATATATTAATCAACTTGATAAACCAAACACCACAGATCAGTTAGTGAAGGTTCAAAAGATTTGACACCCTACATTTCATTTATCACATTGTTATTTAGCATTTATTTAAATTGACATAAAGACAGGTAAGTTCAACTCAATCCTAACCAGTTTTAACACTAAGTTCCAACTAAATAGGTCAAACAGGACCTATGGGCTTTTGAACATCCAGAATTACATTGCAATTTGTTAACACAATTGGGGATTAGGCTGCCATAGCTCTGCAGGTACCACATATAAAACAGGATTCTTTTTTTTTACAATCGCTGGAAGCTCTATGATACTCATATATTCAAACAGCCGGTTTCTAGCCAAAAGGCATAGACTGGGTTAGTTGTAAATATAATTGTATGATGCACAGTATAGGCTACTGCTGTCTATCTTGAACTGGTCAATATTTTTCAGACTGAAAATAACTACTCTGATTGATTGCTCTGGCTGGGGCCCCCATGCTTCACCTCACATGGTTGCTCTGAACACTGAGGTGAGAGTTATGATTGTAATGAAATATGTGGTTGTCATATTGTTCAATATGTTTGTCCATGGCCTTAAAAGGCAAATGACAATGACAATGCATGTTTGATAAGTTATTCAGCAGTCACCAAAGGAAACCTAGCCAAGAGGGCCCACAAATAGTACACCTCTCCCAGAAAGACATATTTATGGTTAATATCACTACAGGGGGAGAACTGGCATGAAAATTATGAACTGAGATTTACTCATCATTTCCCTGAGCACAAAGCCTTCATTTACCAATCAAATGATGAGCAGGACTTATCAGGTTGTCTAATATTCAGTTTGCACCCCCCCCTGCCTTTTCCCTCAGAACAGCCTCAATTTGTCGGGGCATGGAATCTCCAAGGTGTCGAAAGCAGGGGATGCTGGCCCATGTTGATTCCAATGCTTCCCACAGTTGTGTCAATTTGCTGGATGACCGTTGGGTGTTTAAAGGCACTTACATTTTTTGCCTTGCCCATTCACCCTCTGAATGGCACACATACACCATCCATGTCTCAATTGTCTCAAGGCTTAAAAGTCCTTCTGTAACATGTGTTCTCTCCTTCATCTACACAGATTGAAGTGTATTTAATAAGTGAGATCAATAAGGGATTATAACTTTCATCTGGATTCACCTCGTCAGTCTCTGTCATAGAAAGAGCAGGTGTTCCTAATGTTTTGTACACTCAGTGTATAACTTCAAGGTGATTTGAACTCTCGTCTTGGTCATATGCAAACCAAAGAATAGTAAATTGTAATTTGATGATGCCAACCATAAATTGTAGTGTTTATGTAAAGTATTTAGTAAATGTTGATCTTAGGTCATGTTTATACTACATAATCTTGACAATTATTTTATACAATGGGCCTCAGGATCTCGTCATGGTATCTCCGTGCATTCAAATTGCCATTGATAAATGCAATTGTGTTAGGTGTCAGTAGCTTATTCCTGCCCATACCATAACCTCACCGCCACCATGGGGCACTCTGCTGACAACATTGACATGTCTGCCATCTTCCCGGAACAGTTGAAGCCGAGATTAATCCGTGAAGAGCACACTTGTCCAGTGTGCCAGTGGGCATCGAAGGTGAGCATTTGCCAACTGAGGTTGGTTATGACACCGAACTGCAGTCAGGTCAAGATCCTGGTAATGGATGACGAGCACGCAGATGAGCTTCCCTGAGACGGTTTCTGACAGTTTGTGCAGAAATTCTTTGGTTGTGCAAACTCACAGTTTCATAAACTGTCCGGATGGCTGGTCTCAGATGATCCCGCAGGTAAAGAAGCCGGATGTGGTCTGATTACATGTGGTCTCTGAGGCCGGATTGCGTTGGAGGCAGCTTATGGTAGAGAAATGAACATTCAATTATCTGGCAACAGCTCTGGTGGATATTTCTGCAGTCAGTATGCCAACTGCACGATCCCTCAAAACTTTAGGGGTCTGTGGTATTGTGTTGTCTGACAAAACTGCACATTTTAGAGTGGCCGTTTATTGTCTCCAGCACAAGGTGCACCTGAGTAATGATCGTGCTGTTTAATCAGCTTCTTGATATGCCACACCTGTCAAGTGAATGGATTATCTTGGCAAAGGAGAAATACTCTCTAACAGGGATGTAAACAAATTTGTGCACAAAATTTTTAGATAAATACAATTTTTGTGATTATGGAACATTTCTGGCATCTTTTATTTCAGCTCAAGAAACATGGTACCGGCACTTTACATGTTGCATTTATATTTTTGTTCAGTATAATATGACCCCACTGTAGAAAGGGGAGCCTTTCATAGACACGGTGGTGTTATCTGTTTTGCTCTATGACCCTCACATGTGTCTAAATTATCCACGGTATGACCTTCTTAAAACAATTCCATATATCAGTTTAGAACCCCCCTTCCCCAACAGGTTAGACATTTAAGAATTTTATGATACTAACAATATATGAAATTATTATGACATATTATGCTACAACATATTTATTACAGATAATTTACTCAATGTGCATAAGTGGACTCTCCCTTTCAGGTTGTTTGATTTACAATATAGGGACATAAACACAGTCTTGGTGGGTCCATGTCGATTAAAGCAGCCCCCCACACCATTCTGATTCAGAGGGGTTGGGTTAATTGTGGAAGAGACATTTCAGTTGAAGACATTCAGTTGTACAACTGACTAGGTATCCCCCTTGCCCTTGCCCTTGCCCTTGCCCTTTCCATTTCACTCTTTCTAGAAGGATCTTTCAGCAAGACAGCAGAGAGGCTTGATGAGGTTGACTGAGACAAGGGTGTGTTCAAAGAAGGAGGAGAGCAGATCCTCTTTATAAACACTCCAGCTACAGTACTTCTCCACCTGTCTGCTCATCAAAACCAAACAAGCCTTGGAGAGAGAGAGAGAGAGAGAGGAGGAGCCATAAAGGTACGTTTCATTTTACTTTTACTAATGGGATATTACAAGCACTTCATCACTGTATAACGTCTTATATCATGACTGACATTTTGGTGTCAAAAAGCATTATTTTAAAGTTAGTTCATCTGGATTCACCTCGTCAGTCTATGTCATGGAAAGAGCGGGTATTCCTAATGTTTTGTACACTCAGTGTACATTTCCATGGTGATTTGAACTCTAGTCTTGGTCATATGCAAACCAAAGAACAGTAAGTTGTAATTTGATGATGCCAACCACAAATTGTAGTGTTTATGTAAAGTATTTAGTAAATGTTGATCTTAGGTCATGTTGATCCTACATAATCTTAACAATTATTTTATAAGATTTTATACCTCTATTGTCTATTGACGCACCAGTGATTCGATTCAAAAAATCCCCATCAAAATCTGTCAGTTTAAGCTAGAGATACCTGTTTATTTGCATGGCCTGCGTCTCAATCCTCCTTCTCCGCCTATGTCACACTTACGCATCTGTGGTGGAAAGTGGCAGAGCAAAACCCCTGTTTGTCCGTCCAGGAGACATCCTGAAAATCGGCCTTCTCATGAAAAATGTCTGTAGCATCCGAACGGTTTGGCCTACAAGTAATTTGACCACTCTATAGGAAGGGGAGACTCTCATGAACACAATGTTATTTTGCTCTATGACCCCCACATTGATTGTGGCTTGTGGAATGTTGTCCCTACTCCTCTTCAATCGCTGTGCGTAGTTGCTGGATATTGTCGGGAACTGTAACACGATGTCGTACACATCAATCCAGAGCATCCCAAACATCTCAATGGGTGACATGTCCTGTGATTATGCAGGCGATGGAAGAACTGGGATATTTTCAGCTTCTAGGAATTGTGTACAGATGGTGGCTGATGCGACATGGGGCCGTGCATAAGGTGATGGAACATAAGGTGATGGCGGCAGATGAATGGCACGACAATGGGCCTCAGGATCTTGTCAAATTGCCATATATAAAAAGCATTATTTTAAAGTTATGTAGTAAATATGCTTAGTTTGGATCACAGTGGCTCTCATAATGGTATATTTATCAAGCACAAAATAAGTCAGAAAATGTGTTTTGTTGCTGCATATGTAAACTGAAACAACATACCAGCAATCATTTTATCAAATCACTAATCACTTGATCAATGACATAGAGTACTGTTTGTTTCTATTCTATATGGGTCAAGTAAAAAAGAAAAAGAAATCTGCCTGCAAAATATATTGTTTTACTTAAATATTCAACAGAGCATTCATTTCTGAACCTTAGCCAGATTGGGTGGAGTTGAATTGATAAATCAGGTATCAGCCCTTAGTCCGAAATAACTTTTGGTTCACACGGTCTGCAGCTAAACCCACTACAATGACACACAATATTATGTATCACTGACATTAATAGATTGATGCCTCATTAGAAATATTTGTTCCAGAGGATGCTGCGGAAGAATTTGAGCAAAAATGTTTTCCTGTTAAAGGTGACAGGCACTTGTCAAGTTAGTCCTGAAATCACTAAAAGCATTCAAAACAACATATGAATATTTAAAAGCATCACAACACAACAAACTTTTCAATTTTTTTTGAAGGACAAAAGGGGGAGGAGAAAGGTTGAATCAAGTCACTTCAGTCACTTGTTCCTTGTCAAATGAGCCAGAGTATCATACTCTATTTGCCTAGCTAAATCCACTGGCTATATCCATGGCACCCAGAACCAAATCAGCTACTCAATGTTAAGGCTGTCACGAGAGACTTATTTCCAATTGGTAGATATAGTCTTGTCTCATCGCTGCAACTCCCGTACAGACTCGGGAGAGACGAAGGTCGAGAGCCGTGCATCCTCCGAAACACGACCCCGCCAAGCCACGCTGCTTCTTGACACACTGCTCGCTTAACCTGGAAGCTAGCCGCATCAATGTGCCATAGAAAACCCCGTTCACCTGGCGACCGTGTCAGCCTGCATGCGCCCGGCCCGCCATAGGAGTCGCTAGAGCGCGATGGGACAAGGATGTCCCGTCCGGTGTGGTGGTTAACTTCTTTGGGGTACGGGGCAGTATTTTCACGTCCGGATGAAAAGCGTGCCCAGAGTAAACGGCCTGCTACTCAGCCATAAAAGCTAGAATATGCATATTATTAGTATATTTGGATAGAAAACACTCGGAAGTTTCTAAAACTGTTTGAATGATGTCTGTGAGTATAACAGAACTCATATGGCAGGCAAAAACCTGAGAACAAATCCAACCAGGAAGTGGGAAATCTGAGGTTGGTCGATTTTCAACTCAGCCCCTATTGAAGATACAGTGGGATATTGGTCATGTGGCACTTCCTAAGGCTTCCACTAGATGTCAACAGTCTTTAGAGCCTTGTCTGATGCTTCTACTGTGAAGTGGGGCCGAATGAGCGGTGATTGAGTAAGGTCTACAATGAGCTGAACATGCACTGACCATGCACATTCATGTGAGAGCGAGCTCTGTTCCATCGCACTTCTGAAGACAAAGGAAGTCTCTGGTTGGAACATTATTGAAGAATTATGTTAAAAACATCCTAAAGATTGATTCAATAATTCGTTTGTCATGTTTTTACGGACTGTAATATACCTTTTTTAACTTTTTGTCCGTACTTTCCGCTGGACTTGAACGCGCGTCGTGAGTTTGGAAAGTGTACTGAACGCTAGAACAACAAGGAGGAATTTGGACATAAATGATGGACATTATCGAACAAAACAAACATTTATTGTGGAACTGGGATTCTGTTATAGAATTTTGTAATCAATGTTCATAAATTTCAATTATCTTAATCGGTCTGCAACCCAGAGGTTGTAAAGTTCTGGTTTTAAATGAAACAGACAGAATTCCCGGCTCACAATTGATCAAATCCAAGTTTATTTGCATATACAATGATGTTCCCTTTATAACATTCTCTTAACATACGCACATACATACACACTAACATTAGGAGAGCTTTCTTGGTCTCTATAATTCTCACCACAGTTGATCACTACCCAGCTGACAGTTCCAGTCCCCCCCAGATAAGGGAAACCTGGAGGGGCTCTCCCTGTCCTATCTTATCTCCCCAGAGTTATAGCCGGGTCGGTTCAAACATAGGTTAAGGCTCCTCTTTGTTTTCTTTCGGCACACACATACATTCCTCTCTTCCCAGGTCCAACCTAGTTGGACTTATGTTTATCAGCTTTAATTACTCATTGTCCATGCTACATAACCTCTAATCCCTAATGGTTAGGTTTCTGGGTAGAATTCTTTAATCATTTATCTTAAACCTATATAAAATCTTTTAACAGATTCCTGGGAGTGCATTCTGATGAAGATCATCAAAGGTAAGTGAATGTTTATAATGTTATTTCTGACTTCTGTTGACTGCACAATATGGCGGATATATTTTTGTCTTGATTGGGCTCTGAGCGCTGACCTCAGATTATTGCATGGTTTGCTTTTTCCGTAAAGCTTTTTTGAAATCTGACACAGCGGTTGCATTAAGGAGAAGTGCATGACACTTGTATTTTCATCAACATTTATCATGAGTATTTCTGTAAATTGATGTGGCTCTCTGCAAAATCACCGGATGTGACACGCCCTGACCATAGTTTGCGTTGTATGTTTCTATGTTTTGTTTGGTCAGGGTGTGATATGAGTGGGCATTCTATGTTGTATGTCTAGTTTGTCTGTTTCTATGTGTTTGGCCTGATATGGTTCTCAATCAGAGGCAGGTGTTTGTCGTTGTCTCTGATTGGGAGCCATATTTAGGTAGCCTGTTTTGTCATTGTGGGTGGTGGGTGATTGTTCCTGTTACTGTGTTCCTGTGTTTGTGTTCACGTTACGGGACTGTTTCGTCTTCGTTCATTTTGTCGGTTTCTTGTTTTTGTTCGTTGTTAAAGTATTCTATTAAAATGGATAATCATCACGCTGCATTTTGGTCCTCCTCTCTTTCGCCCGACGAAGAACGTTACAGAATCACCCACCACCAAAGGACCAAGCAGCGTGGTAACGGGTAGCAGCAGCAGCAGCAGCGGCCGAAAGCTCGAGAGGAATGGACATGGGAGGACATTCTAGACGGCAAGGGATGTTACGCATGGGAGGAGATTCTGGCTGGAAGGGATCGCCTTCCATGGTAACAGGTGGAGGCAGCCCGGAGAGCGGAGGCAGTAGGAAAAGGGATCCGGCGTTATGAGGGAACACGGCTGGCAAGGAAGCCCGAGAGGCAGCCCCAAAAATGTCTTGGGGGGGCACACGGGGAGTGTGGCTAAGTCAGGTAGGAGACCTGAGCCAACTTCCCGTGCTTACCGTGGAGAGAGATGGTCCGGGCAGGCACCGTGTTATGCGGAGATACGCACGGTGTCTCCAGTACGTGTGCATAGCCCGGTGCGGTACATAGCAGCGCCTCGTATCGGCCGGGCTAGAGTGGGCATCAAGCCAGGTGCCATGAAGCCGGCTCTACGCATCTGGTCTCCAGTGCGTCTCCTCGGGCCGGGGTACATGGCACCAGCCCTACGCATGGTGTCCCCGGTTCGCCAGCACAGCCCAGTGCAGCCTATTCCACCTCGCCGCACTGGCATGGCTACGGGGAGCATTCAGCCAGGTAGGGTTGGGCGGGATCGGTGCTCGAAGACCTGCAGTGCGCCGCCACGGTCCGGTCTATCCGGTGCCTCCTCCACGTACCAGGCCTCCAGTTCCGGCACCACGCACCAGGCCTACAGTGCGCCTCCAGGGTCCAGTATGCCCTGTTCCTCCTCCCCGCACTCACCCTGAGGTGCATGTCCCCTCCAGGTACCACCAGTTCCGGCACCACGCACCAGGCCTACAGTGCACCTCAGCAGGCCTGAGCCGCCCTCCTGTCCAGCGCCGCCTGAGCCGTCCGTCTGTCCTGAGCAGCCTGAGCCGCCCGTCTGTCCTGAGCCGCCTGAGCCGCCCGTCTGTCCTGAGCCGCCTGAGCCGCCCGTCTGTCCTGAGCCGCCTGAGCCGCCCGTCTGTCTTGAGCCGCCTGAGCCGCCCGTCTGTCTTGAGCCGCCTGAGCCGCCCGTCTGTCCTGAGCCGCCTGAGCCGCCCGTCTGTCCTGAGCCGCCCGTCTGTCCGGAGCCGCCTGAGCCGCCCATCTGTCCGGAGCCGCCTGAGTTGCCCTTCAGTCAGGAGCCGCCTGAGCCGCCCTTCAGTCCAGAGGCGCCTGAGCCGCCCTTCAGTCCAGAGGCGCCTGAGCCGCCTGAGCTGCCCCTCAGTCCGGAGCTGCCCCTCAGTCCGGAGCTGCCACTCAGTCCGGAGCTGCCACTCAGTCCGGAGCTGCCCCTCAGTCCGGAGGCGCCCCTCAGCCCAGAGGCGCTCCTCAGTCCAGTGGGGTCCTTTATTAGGGTTCCCAGTCCAAGGTCGGCGGCGAGGGTCGCCGCTCTAAAGAGGCCACTGAAGCGGGCAATGACTATGGTGGAGTGGGGTCCACGTCTTGCGCCAGAGCCGCCAACGCGGACAGATGCCCACCCAGACCCTCCCCTATAGGTTTAGGTTTTGCGTCCGGAGTCCGCACCTTGGGGGGGTACTGTCACGCCCTGTCCATAGTTTGCGTTGTATGTTTCTATGTTTTGTTTGGTCAGGGTGTGATATGAGTGGGCATTCTATGTTGTATGTCTAGTTTGTCTGTTTCTATGTGTTTGGCCTGATATGGTTCTCAATCAGAGGCAGGTGTTTGTCGTTGTCTCTGATTGGGAGCCATATTTAGGTAGCCTGTTTTGTCATTGTGGGTGATTATTCCTGTTACTGTGTTCCCGTGTTTGTGTTCATGTTACGGGACTGTTTCGTCTTCGTTCATTTTGTCGGTTTCTTGTTTTTGTTCGTTGTTAAAGTATTCTATTAAAATGGATAATCATCACGCTGCATTTTGGTCCTCCTCTTTTTCGCCCGACGAAGAACGTTACAGGATGTATAGGAACTACTGAACGTAAAGCGCCAATGTAAACTCAGATTTTTTTATATAAATATGAACTTTACCGAACAAAACATACATGTATTGTGTAAAATGAAGTCCTATGAGTGTCATCTGATGAAGATCATCAAAGGTTAGTGATTCATTTGATCTATATTTCTGCTTTTTGTGAATCCTCTCTTTGGCTGGAAAAATGGCTGTGTTATTCTGTGAATAGGCACTCACCTAACATAATCGTTTGGTTTGCTTTCGTCGTAAAGCCTTTTTGAAATCGGACACTGTGGCTGGATTTACAACAAGTGTATATTTAAAATGGTGTAAAATACATGTATGTTTAAGGAATTCTAATTATGGGATTTCTGTTGTTTTCAATTTGGCGCCCTGCAGTTTCACTGGCTGTTGACGAGGTGGGACGCTACCATCCCACATACCCTAGAGAGGTTAATTTCTGTATTACCAAATGAGGAGAGAGACAAACTTCACACACCAGTCGGAGTTATACTTAAACTACATATTTAATAATAAGAGCTTTGCAATAGCAATGACTTTCAATGATGCGTCATTTCTAATGAACCATTGAAAGTAACAACACAAAAGTACAAAGATCTTTTATAGCCAAGATACACCCCTCTCAACCTACATGACGAACAACAGATACATAGCATGGTCACAAGATTAAGATTTGTATGAAAGGTATCTATAACACATAGCAGACAGCACCTGCTATGCCAACTGCTATGTCAACAGTTTTCATTGTATAGTGTCTGGTCCTCCTACTCCAAACTGGAACCGTCTCACCCTGGTACGGTATAGCACAAAAACATTACCTCATGTTATCTGGAATGCTCTTTAGGTTTTATCACCCAAAGACATCGTAAATCTCCTCTGTCAGTGCTATCTCATAGAGGCCCTCCTCAGTAAAACACACACACAATAGTTAACAGAATACTCTATTCTGTCGAATATAACAACCATTATAATACAATACAAGTATTATAACATAATCTTGCAATTTCCACGACACCGGACAAACCCTCCCCTAACCCAGACGCGCATGGGCAGCCTCATGTGTCTCCCGGTCGCGGCCGGCTGCAACACAGCCTGGGATCGAACCAGGATCTGTAATGACACAGCTAGTGCCACTCGAGTGGCCCTAGACTTCTTTTCCATAACAGTTTGCATTCAATATCTCTTTCCTCAATCATAAAATCCTAATATCATCTTGTTACTTATTATACATCTTGATAAAATATTTTCTAAAACAGACAAACACCTTATTGCCCCTTCTACATCTTTTCAGTGGCTATGTGGCTCCCAACAGTGTTGGCAGTGTTCTGGGTAAGACGTGTATTCCCTTTTCCCCAACATCTTTAAACTAAAAACAGCCCATCAATTAGACCTTGTATACTGACCACACAGTATGCTGATATAGTTACTTTTTTGCTCTACTGTGACACATATCCATGTTTTTAGATCTCACTATCTATGTACAAGTTATACATGTGTAACAAATACAACATACACATTACGTTTTGTGATCTTTCTTTTTACAGGATGAGAATGTTTAGACTGTTTTCTTTGCCCCTGACCTCTTCTTTACCCAGCAGTCCTTGGATGAGTCCTTCAGTGACACCCGAGCAGGTGAACCATGTGAGTGTACATGCTAATATGCTATATAAGACGTATCCTTCATGGTTTAGTGTAAATCAATCTAAATTGTAATATTCAGCATGGACAAGGCCATTTCTGTCAATTTTGTGGTAGTCTTTTTAATAATTTACTTGTAATCTAATTGAAAACCACATTTGCCCCTATTCAACAGCTCACTGCTCACAGGGATTCCTGGTTGACAAAGACTTTGGTGGGAACGACATTCTGACGGTGTATGAACGGGACCACCATCATTGCCAGCTTGCCTGCACTCAGAACCCCGGGTGTTCCTACTTCAGCTACGTGGTTAAAGAGTATAATCTATTTGAGTACTTGGGTTGCCTGTTTGGGTGGTGGTCGCACCACTTCTTTCTGTAAATAGTTGAAGGATGTGGCTAGAGAAATGTCACCTCTCTCATGGACTGACTGTGCATGAGATCAAAATGATAAACAGTATTTGTTTACAATTACATTGATGACATTTTTTTTAATGTAAAACAGAAATGACTGGGAAGTGCATCAGTATTGTCTTGTACTTTCAAAACAGATTCCATTGCTATCAAAAGCATTCCTTTGGTCAACCAACTATGACAAACTATCCAGGAATCATATCTGGTTACACTAGGAAGGGCTGCAGTGAAGGTACGGACCAATATAACAAACTGTACACATATTACTTACAATTGTTAAACATGTTTTCAGCGTTCACAGTGTCAAGGAGTTGTAAATGAGCTCTAAATTGAGATGATGGAGTGATCTAGCACAACAACATTAGCATGAAAGGAGGTTTATTGAGCTTCAAATAACTTCAGCTCCTTTTTAATCCAAAGTAGTTTTATATTAACATTGATGTCAGGTCGTGGGTGATTCCTACCAAACCCCAAACTAAAATTTCATCCATAGAGGTGTCCTTTGGAGGAAGGATTGTTGAAATAAACCGTATTTGACATTTGTACCTTAAAGTGTAATTGAGAAGTATCTTACTGAAGTTTGAATATTTGTGACATTTTGGTCTTACTCAGGCTTCCTTTAAGACTCCAAGTGGAATTATGTTTATCGAAATTTTTACATATTAATCAAAAATGAAAAGCTGAAATGTCTTGAGTCAATAAGTATTCAAACACTTTGTTATGGCAAGCCTAAATAAGTTCAGGAGCAAAAATACCCTTAACAAGTCACATAAAAGTTAACATGGACTCACTCTTTGTGCAATAATATTGTTTAACAAGATTTCTGAATCCCATAACGCTAAAAGTAGCAGAGATCCCAGTCTGGAACTTTGATATGGACGTAGAGTATATTATGAGTTGCACCCCCTTTTCCCCTTAGAACAGCCTCAATTCGTTGGTACAATTCGTTGGGGACTCTACAAGGTGTCGAAAGTGTTCCACAGGGATGCTGGCCCATGTTAACTCCATTGCTTCCCATAGTTGTGTCAGGTTGGCTGGATGTCCTTTGGGTGATAAACATTGTTGATACACATGGAAACTGTTGAGCTTGAAAAACCCAGCAGCTTTGCTGTTCTTGACATACTCAAACAGGTGTGCCTGGCACCTACTACCATACCCCGTTCAAAGGCACTTAAATATTTTGTTTTGCCCATTCACCCTCTAAATGGCACACATAAACAATCCATGTTTCAATTGTCTCAAGGCTTAAACATCCTTCTTTAACTTGTCCCCTCCCCTTCATCTACACTGATTGAAGTGGATTTAACAGGTGATATCAATGAGGGATCATAGCTTCACCTGAATTCACCTGGTCAGTCTATGTCATGGAAAGAGCATGTTTTGTACACTCAGGTTATGTCAACAATCCTTCCTCTAACGGATCATTCTATGGATTATATTTAGTGAAAATCCCCAAAAGTTCTGTATTTATTTGGTTCTAGTTTCATGAGGAATCACCCCGTGCTTTGTCTGTCCACACAGGTCCAGCAGTAGAGATACCAGTGTTTACTCTGTTTAGTGAGGGGAGGAGCATGGCGGAAGCCCAGAAGTTCTGCAGGGAGTACTATAAGGAACTGGCCACCATCTTCAATGCTGAGGACCAGATAGCAGCTCTGAGAACAGTGTCAGCACAAAGCCTCACTGACGCTGTCTGGGTCCACTCCCAATACAATGCTTTTTGTCCCAGAGTGGGCTATTGGAATCCACCAAATGCAAAGTGTGTTGTTCATAGACAAAGAGAAAAAGTATGGGGTTTGAGAGATTGCATAAATCCATGTCAATTTGTGTGCCAGAAAAGTAAGTTGATTTTGCATTCCTTCTCTCCTTTTGTTATGCCGGTGAATAAGGACCCAAAAGCGACGTAATAGAAACAGAGTCTTTATTCCAGTATTAAACAAATAATGATTCTCCTGGATATAAATCAATGGAAAATCCAAAACAGGAAACTGAAATCCTCTCGTCAGTAGAGAGGAACGACTGGAGACGCGACCACAGACTGCAGGTCGCTTCAGGAAGGCACAGGCCGTAGCTGACATAGACACCTGCTCACACGCAGCATCTGAAGAAGGCAAAAACACGACAGGGCGGAACAAGGACAGAACAGCAAACATCAAACGAGAATCCGACAAGGACAGGAGCGGAAAACAGAGGGAGAAATAGGGACTCTAATCAGAGGGCAAAATAGGGGACAGGTGTGAAAGAGTAAATGAGGTCGTAGGGAGAATGAGAAACAGCTGGGAGCAGGAACGGAACGATAGAGAAAGAGAAAGAACCTAATAAGACCAGCAGAGGGAAGCACAGGGACAAGACATGATAATCAATGACAAAACATGACAGTACCCCCCCACTCACCAAGCGCCTCCTGGCGCACTCGAGGAGGAACCCTGGCGGCGACGAAGGAAATCATCAATCAACGAACGGTCCAGCACGTCCCGAGAAGGAACCCAACTCCTCTCCTCAGGACCGTACCCCTCCCAATCCACTAAGTACTGGTGACCACGTCCCTGAGAACGCATGTCCATGATCCTCCGTTCCTTGTAAATAGGAGCGCCCTCGACAAGGACGGGAGGGGGGGAGGGAAGACGAACGGGGGCGCGAAGAAAAGGCTTGACACAAGAGACATGGAAGACAGGGTGGACGCGACGAAGATGTCGCGGAAGAAGCAGTCGCACAGCGACAGGATTAACGACCTGAGAGACACGGAACGGACCAATGAACCGCGGAGTCCACTTGCGAGAAGCTGTCGTAAGGGAAAGGTTACGAGTGGAAAGCCACACTCTCTGACCGCGACAATACCTAGGACTCTTAATCCTACGTTTATTGGCGGCTCTCACAGTCCTCCCCGCAGACGAAGGCAGATCGGTAATAAAGTCTAAGGCGATCTGAGACCATGGTCGAGAAGGAATGGGAAGCGGTCTAAGACGACCGGCAGGAGGAGAGTTACCTGACTTAGTCTGCGCGCAGTCCGAACAAGCAGCCACGAAACGGCGCGTGTCCCGCTCCTGAGTAGGCCACCAAAACCGCTGGCGAATAGAAGCAAGCGTACCCCGAACACCGGGGTGACCAGCTAACTTGGCAGAATGAGCCCACTGAAGAACAGCCAGACGAATAGAGACAGGAGCGAACAGAAGGTTACTAGGACAAGCGCGCGGCGACGCAGTGTGAGTGAGTGCTTGCTTTACCTGTCTCTCAATTTCACAGATAGTCAACCCGACAACACGCCCTTCAGGGAGAATCCCCTCGGGTTCCGATGACGACAATCGATGAGAAAAGTAAGCGCAAGGATGGACCTTATCGTCAGACTGGAAGCGCTGGGACAGAATGGCTCCCACGCCCACCTCTGAAGCGTCAACCTCGACAATGAATTGTTTAGTGACGTCAGGAGTAACAAGGATAGGGGCGGATGTAAAATGCTTCTTGAGGAGATCAAAAGCTCCCTGGGCGGTACCAGACCACTTAAAACAAGACTTGACAGAAGTCAGAGCTGTGAGAGGGGCAGCCACTTGACCGAAATTACGAATGAAACTCCGATAGAAATTAGCGAAACCGAGAAAGCGCTGTAACTCGACACGTGACTTAGGAACAGGCCAATCGCTGACATCCTGGACCTTAGCGGGATCCATCTGAATGCCTTCAGCAGACAGATAATCATCGAGAGCCTTACGTTCGGGAGCCGACAGAGAGAATAATCTACCCCGAAGAGAAGTGGTCCCCGGATGGAGATCAACACAACAATCATACGACCGGTGAGGAGGAAGAGAGTTGGCTCTGGACCGACTGAAGACCGTGCGTAGATCATGATATTCCTCCGGCACTTCTGTCTCATCACCAGGCTCCTCCTGAGTAGAGGGGACAGAAGAAACAGGAGGGATAGCAGACATTAAACACTTCACATGACAAGAAACGTTCCAGGAAAGGATAGAATTACTAGCCCAATTAATAGAAGGATTATGACATACTAGCCAGGGATAACCCAAAACAACAGGTGTAACAGGTGAACAAAAAATCAAAAAAGAAATGGTCTCACTGTGGTTACCAGATACAGTGAGGGTTAAAGGTAGTGTCTCATATCTGATACTGGGGAGAGGACTACCATCTAAGGCGAACATGGGTGTGATCCTCCCTAACTCTCTGAGAGGAATGTCATGTTTCCGAGCCCATGCTTCGTCCATAAAACAACCCTCAGCCCCAGAGTCTATCAAGGCACTGCAGGAAGCAGCCGACCCGGTCCAGCGTAGATGGACCGACAAGGTAGTACAGGATCTTGATGGAGAGACCTGAGTAGTAGCGCTCACCCGTAGCCCTCCGCTTACTGATGAGCTCTGGCCTTTAACTGGACATGACATGACAAAATGTCCAGCAGAACCGCAATAGAAGCAAAGGCGGTTGGTGATTCTCCGTTCCCTCTCCTTAGTCGAGATGTGAACACCTCCCAGCTGCATGGGCTCAGTCTCTGAACCGATGGAAGGAGATGGTCGAGATGCGGAGAAGGGAAACCCCGTTAACACGAGCTCTCTTCCACGAGCTCGGTGACGAAGATCTACCCGTCGTTCTATGCGGATGGCGAGTGCAATCAAAGAGTCCACGCTGGAAGGAACCTCCCGGGAGAGAATCTCATCCTTAACCTCAGCGTGGAGTCCCTCCAGAAAACGGGCGAGCAACGCCGGCTCGTTCCAGTCACTGGATGCAGCAAGAGTACGAAACTCTATAGAGTAATCCGTTATGGATCGATCAACTTGACATAGGGAAGCCAGACCCCTGGAAGCCTCCTTCCCAAAAACTGAACGATCAAAGACCCGTATCATCTCCTCCTTAAAGTTCTGATAAACGTCAGAACACTCAGCCCTTGCCTCCCAGATAGCTGTGCCCCACTCCCGAGCCCGCCCAGTAAGGAGTGATATGACGTAGGCGATCCGAGCTCTCTCTCCAGAGTATGTGTTGGGCTGGAGAGAGAACACAATATCACACTGGGTGAGAAAGGAGCGACACTCAGTGGGCTGTCCAGAGTAACATGGTGGATTATTAACCCTGGGTTCCGGAGACTCGGAAGACCAGGAAGTAGCTTGTGGTACGAGACGAAGACTCTGAAACTGTCCTGAGAGATCGGAGACCTGAGCGGCCAGGGTCTCAACGGCATGACGAGCAGCAGACAATTCCTGCTCGTGTCTGCCGAGCATTGCTCCCTGGAACTTGACGGTAGTGTTGAGAGAATCCATAGTCGCTGGGTCCATTCTTGGTCGGATTCTTCTGTTATGCCGGTGAATAAGGACCCAAAAGCGACGTAATAGAAACAGAGTCTTTATTCCAGTATTAAACAAATAATGATTCTCCTGGATATAAATCAATGGAAAATCCAAAACAGGAAACTGAAATCCTCTCGTCAGTAGAGAGGAACGACTGGAGACGCGACCACAGACTGCAGGTCGCTTCAGGAAGGCACAGGCCGTAGCTGACATAGACACCTGCTCACACGCAGCATCTGAAGAAGGCAAAAACACGACAGGGCGGAACAAGGACAGAACAGCAAACATCAAACGAGAATCCGACAAGGACAGGAGCGGAAAACAGAGGGAGAAATAGGGACTCTAATCAGAGGGCAAAATAGGGGACAGGTGTGAAAGAGTAAATGAGGTCGTAGGGAGAATGAGAAACAGCTGGGAGCAGGAACGGAACGATAGAGAAAGAGAAAGAACCTAATAAGACCAGCAGAGGGAAGCACAGGGACAAGACATGATAATCAATGACAAAACATGACACCTTTGTCTGATATTTGTAAACTATTACTTCAAAGTAATGAAAACACTTTACTTGAAGGGGGTTATTCAATCAGAACACCTTGGTACAGTACATAGTACATTTCAAATCATGTCACCTTTATAAGTTACAGTATCCTTTGACAACCGTCTATGTACATGTATTTAACATCAATGTCTGTGTCTTTCAGACATTTTTAGGACAATTGTGGTTCTTCTGTTCTTAGGCACACAGTCAAACAATTCCTCAGAGCTTAAATATTACATGGGTCGAGGTTTATTGACGTGGGAGGGGGCACAGATGGCTTGCCGAGCCGATGGAGATGATTTAGCGAGCATCCTCACCCAAGAGGATTACACAGCATTCCAAAGCATAACAGATTCACAGCCATATGATATATGGATCGGACTCTACTGGAAGACTTCTACCAGAATGTGGCAGTGGTCCAATGGGGACCCCTTTCCATACTGTGTGTCTGAGCCTCAACTGGGTGCAAGTAACTGCTGCTCCCTGACCCGTAAGGGCCATGGACAGACTGAACACGCCTCCCTGGACAAGATAGACTGCTCTCTGAAGAGACCGTTCCTTTGCACTGGAAGTAAGACTGCCATCTTTTATTGAACAGATAGAGAGAGGAAAAGACAGGCAGAGGTTGCATCAAAGGCACTAGGCTGGACAAAAACCTTTTCTGACACGTGTTCCAGAGGCTGTGGCATTACCACTAGACCAGACAGGCCACAAGACTGCCATCTTATTGGGGTTATTGGGTGATGTAAAACAGGGACAGGGATGGCATTTTAGCCCCAACAGGGTCCCACTACAGCAAACACTGTCACATGTCAGACACAGAGATGCTACATGTAGCCTACTCCAACCACATTTCTCTCCCCATCTTTCAGATATACAGTGGGGAGAACAAGTATTTGATACACTGCCGATTTTGCAGGTTTTCCTACTTACAAAGCATGTAGAGGTCTGTAATTTTTTATCATAGTCACACTTCAACTGTGAGAGACGGAATCTAAAACAAAAATCCAGAAAATCACATTGTATGAATTTTAAGTAATTAATTTGCATTTTATTGCATGACATAAGTATTTGATCACCTACCAACCAGTAAGAATTCCGGCTCTCACAGACCTGTTAGTTTTTCTTTAAGAAGCCCTCCTGTTCTCCACTCATTACCTGTATTAACTGCACCTGTTTGAACTCGTTACCTGTATAAAAGACACCTGTCCACACACTCAATCAAACAGACTCCAACCTCTCCACAATGGCCAAGACCAGAGAGCTGTGTAAGGACATCAGGGATAACATTGTAGACCTGCACAAGGCTGGGATGGGCTACAGGACAATAGGCAAGCAGCTTGGTGAGAAGGCAACAACTGTTGGCGCAATTATTAGAAAATGGAAGAAGTTTCAAGATGACGGTCAATCACCCTCGGTCTGGGGCTCCATGCAAGATCTCAACTCGTGGGGCATCAATGATCATGAGGAAGGTGAGGGATCAGCCCAGAACTACACGGCAGGACCTGGTCAATGACCTGAAGAGAGCTGGGACCACAGTCTCAAAGAAAACCATTAGTAACACACTACGCCGTCATGGATTAAAATCCTGCAGCGCACGCAAGGTCCCCCTGCTCAAGCCAGCGCATGTCCAGGCCCATCTGAAGTTTGCCAATGACCATCTGGATGATCCAGAGGAGGAATGGGAGAAGATTATGTGGTCTGATGAGACAAAAATAGAGCTTTTAGGTCTAAACTCCACTCGCCGTGTTTGGAGGAAGAAGAAGGATGAGTACAACCCCAAGAACACACTGTGAAGCATGGAGGTGGAAACATCATTCTTTGGAAATGCTTTTCTGCTAAGGGGACAGGACGACTGCACCGTATTGAGGGGAGGATGGATGGGGCCATGTATCGCGAGATCTTGGCCAACAACCTCCTTCCCTCAGTAAGAGGATTGAAGATGGGTCGTGGCTGGGTCTTCCAGCATGACAACGACCCGAAACACACAGCCAGGGCAACTAAGGAGTGGCTCCGTAAGAAGCATCTCAAGGTCCTGGAGTGGCCTAGCCAGTCTCCACACCTGACCCCAATAGAAAATCTTTGGAGGGAGTTGAAAGTCTGTTTTGCCCAGCAACAGCCCTAAAACATCACTGCTCTAGAGGAGATCTGCATGGAGGAATGGGACAATATACCAGCAACAGTGTGTGAAAACCTTGTGAAGACTTACAGAAAACGTTTGACCTCTGTCATTGCCAACAAAGGGTATATAACAAAGTATTGAGATAAACTTTTGTTATTGACCAAATACTTATTTTCCACCATAATTTGCAAATAAATTCATAAAAAATCCTACAATGTGATTTTCTGGAATTTTTTTTCTCATTTTGTCTGTCATAGTTGAAGTGTACCTATGATGAAAATTACAGGCCTCTCTCATCTTTTTAAGTGGGAGAACTTGCACAATTGGTGGCTGACTAAATACTTTTTTGCCCCACTGTACTTGTTCTCCCCACTGTATATGTGGTCATGTTGTTTCTATTTTGAGATAATAGTTCCATACTGGTAAATATAGAACACCGAGGCTTGATAATATACAGTTCCAAAGAAATGTAGAACCTTTAAAACTTCTTAGGGCTAGGGTCTAGTTTCCTGAATTTTCGTCTGACTGACGTGCCCAAAGTAAACTGCCTGTTACTCAGGCCCAGAAGCCATAATATAATATAATTGGTAGCATTGGATAGAAAACACTTTGAAGTTTCTAAAACTGTTAAAATAATGTCTAAGACTATAACAGAAATGATATGGCAGGCGAAAATCCGAAGCAAATCCGACCAGAAATTATTTTTTTGAGCTCCCATGCTCTTGTTATGGAAACCTATTGTTTCTATGTAACTCCGTCACCCAGATTGCAATTCCTATGGCTTCCACTAGACGTCAACAGTCTTTATTCAAGGTTTCAGGCTTCTTTTTTGAAAAACAAACAAGTATTGGGAGTTTTCGTTAGGGGATCACCTGAAGCAAATCAGTCTTTCGGCGTGCGAGGGAGAGGGCAGACTTTCCTTTCCTCTGGGAAGAAAAGTTATATTTATTGTAAATAAGCTAAATCTCATTTGAGTGGCTGTCTGATCTTACCATTCCTGTGTCCTTCTAGAAAAGAGAATCAAGCAGACCATTGTAAGAATGTCTCTGAAATCTATCTCAGGAGCTGACCTCAATGACCAAGTGGTAAAGGAACAGATGTTGGAGCAGGTACAGTAGTCCTACATCTCCCACATCAGAAATCAATGTCATGCTCACTCATTTCACTCTTCTCATGACATCTCATAGTATTACATTTAGAACGCTCAAATGTAATGCGTGTTGCTGGCTTCATCTAGTTTGATCATATCTCATAGATCAGAAAAGAGTTTGCTAAGAACGGGAACTTCATCCAAGGCTTAAGCTGGAGAGAACTGCCCAATGGAGATGTTTTTTGCAAAACAGTTGAACTTGGAAGCCCTGAAGAAGGTAAGCACTTTTATGTGTTACAATTATAAAAGTGCCCCCTTATGTTTAGTCTGTTGTTCAGAGTCCCTTGTATAGTGTGTTAGGTTTTGCATCCCATTGACAGTATGGAAATGAAGTACGGTGTTCATGAACTAATTCCAGTGAGAGTCTTTGTATTGTTGTGTTTGTTTTCTTAGGTCACTGTGGGTCTGGATGAAGAGGACCAGCCATGATGATGCAACAGGAGAGGCATGGAAGGTCCAAGAAAACCACATGATATATTATATACCTTATTACACATAATACAATATTATTTTAGTCATTGCTTTTCAAGTTATGAAATATATGAAGTAAGTTTATATTAAGATAGATTTAGACAATGTTTTACTAATGTACCATCAAATTATAATCTAAGATTTTTGTTGGTGTATGAATGTATAATTCTTTATAATGAGAAAAATAATGTTACACATTCACTTATGGATGTAACTGTTGACATTCTTAAATAAAATATGTTTGATTAGTGACAACAGTATTACCATTATTTTCACCATCCAGCAAGAATGGTAAGATGGGGGCAGTAATCACATCAATGTAGAATCATGTGCCCACATGCAAGTGGCAACCTTCAGGGAACTGTTTATATAGAGACAGACACACAGACAGACAGACAGACTCTTGAGGATGTGACAATATGACAGTATCCATGTCATGAACCTAATCAAGTTTTGGATATCATTAGAGTTTTCCCTGGTGTCATGGTTTGTTGACTGTGTCAGCTATTACAGTCATAAACACTGGCTCATGGATAGCAGGGGAGAGGTGTGGGGTTCTTGCCCTTATTCATGTAGTTGATGGCTGTTATACATTAATCACCTTGATAAACCGAGTCAACATGTAGGCCTAGTTATTTAGCAAAGGCTTTTATCCAAATCGACATAGAGACCAAGAAGTAAAACCTCATCCTAACTACTTGTACTGTAGCACTGAACTCCAACCAAATAAGCTATCAGTATGGACTACAACGTGTCCATATCAGGAACTAAGGGCTCTTGTACATCCAGAATTACATTGTACTTTGTTAACACAATTTGAGATTAGGCTGCTATAGCCCTGCAGGTACCACATAGACTTTGTTTCATTTGTATTGGGCTGTAGGAAGGTGACCTGCTTTGCCTGGAACTGGGAGAACTCACTGACACAGGTTACAATGATATCTTTGGTGTTTTCTTTGTTTCTTTAACCACATATCTTCATGTCTCGTCAATCAGAGGTCAGTGGATATTGTTCTGAACCAGGCTCTTTAGTGAAGCCCATGTCCAGCGCCAATAATAATGAATTGATTCCTATTTACCAAATGTACTGCAAATTATTGTCACAAATGTGAACTTGATACATTAACAGAAATGTACATTTGATGAAGTAACATAGATGTACTGTATGTCTAACACTGTTTAAAGTCCACTGTAATAACAGAGAAAATACATTGGGTCTTTTGGTCAGTGTTGTTGATGTGGAGGGAAGGGTTGGAGCTGGGTGTGTTCACCTGGTCAGCAGAGAGAGAGGAGAGAAACTCTAGAAACTCATCTCTCTTTCCCCTGTCTCTGCATCTCACAACCAAACTCTGGGGAGGGAAGAGGACAGCTAACTGGGTAGGTGTGCCATCATTTTAAGCTGCACTATTGTCACGTTCCTGACCTGTTTTCTGTTAGTTTTGTATGTGTTAGTTGGTCAGGACGTGAGTTTGGGTGGGCAGTCTATGTTTTCTGTTTCTATGTTGGTTTAAAGGGTGACCTGATATGGCTCTCAATTAGAGGCAGGTGGTTGTCATTTCCTCTGATTGAGAGTCATATTAAGGTAGGTGTTTTCACACTGTTTGTTGTGGGTGGTTGTCTCCTGTGTTAGTGTCTGTCTATGGTGCACCATACAGGACTGTTTCGGTTTGTTTGTTCATTTTGTTCGTTCGGTTTTTATGTAGTCATTTCCCTGTTCGTGCGTTCTTCGTGTTACATGTAAGTTCTTACGTCCAGGTCTGTCTACATCGTTTGTTGTTTTGTTAGTTATATCAAGTATAGTTCGTTTTCGTCTTCGTCTGTTTTGTTTAATAAATTATCATGTCTTATCACAACGCTGCGCCTTGGTCGAATCACTACTCCTCCTCTTCGTATGAAGAGGAGGAGGAACACTGTTACAGAACCACCCACCAATCCAGGACCAAGCAGCAACGACAGGAGAGGCTGAATTATTTGGAGAAATGGACATGGGAGGAAGACCTAGAAGGCAAAGGACCCTGGGCGCAGCCAGGAGAATATCGCCGCCCCAAAGAGGAGCTGGAGGCAGCTAAAGCTGAGAGGCGGCGATATGAGGAGGCAGCAAGGAAGCAAGGCTGGAGGCCGGAGAATCAAGCCCAAAACCGGCGTTATGAGGGGACGCGTCTAGCACGGAAGCCCGAAAAGCCCGTGAGTACTACCCAAACATTTCTTGGGGGGGGCTAAGAGGTAGTGGGCCAAGGGCAGGTAGGAGACCTGCGCCCACTTCACAGGCTAACCGTGGAGAGCGGGAGTACGGGCGAACACCGTGTTACGCAGTAGAGCGCACGGTGTCTCCTGTACGTGTGCATAGCCCGGTGCGGGTTATTCCACCTCCCCGCACTGGTAGGGCTAGATTGAGCGTTGAGCCGGATGTCATGAAGCCGGTCCTACATATCTGGCCACCAGTACGCCTGCACGGTCCGGTATTTCCGGCGCTACCTCCCCAGCCCAGTACCACCAGTGTCTACTCCACGCACCAGGCTTCCAGTGCGTTTCCAGAGCCCTGTTCCTCCTCCACGCACTCTCCCTATGGTGCGTGTCTCCAGCCCAGTGCCTCCAGTTCCGGCACCACGCACTAAGCCTCCTGTGCGTCTCCAGAGCCCTGTACGCACTGTTCCTTCTCCCCGTACTCGTCCTGATGTGCGTGCACTCAGCCCGGTGCCACCAGTGCCGGTACCACGCACCAGGCCTATAGTGCGCTTCGAGAGGGCAGTGTGCCCTGTTCCTGCTCCCCGCACTAGGCTTGAAGTGCGTGTCTCCAGTCCCGTGCCTCCAGTTCCGGCACCACGTACCAGGCCTACAGTGCGTCTCAGCCGGCCAGAGTCTGCCGTCTGCCCAACGGCGCCTGAACTGTCCGTCTGCCAAGCGCCGCATGAACTGCCCGTCTGTATTGAGCCTTCAAAGCCGCCCGTCTGCCATGAGGCTGCAAAGCCGCCCGTCTGCCATGAGCCTACAGAGCCTTCCGCCAGACAGGAGCCGCTAGAGCCTTCCGCCAGACAGGAGCCGCTAGAGCCTTCCGCCAGACAGGAGCAGCCAAAGCCTTCCGCCAGACAGGATCAGCCAGAGCCATCCGTCTCCGCAGCGCCGTCTGAGCCATCCGTCTCCCCAGCGCCGTCTGAGCCATCCGTCTCCCCAGCGCCGTCTGAGCCATCCGTCTCCCCAGCGCCGTCTGAGCCATCCGTCTGTCCCGAGCCATTAGAGCCGCCCGTCTGTCCCGAGCCGTCAGAGCCGTTAGTCAGTCAGAAGCCGCTAGAGCCGTTAGTCAGTCAGAAGCCGCTAGAGCCATTCGTCAGTCAGGATCTGCCAGAGCCGCCAACCAGACAGGATCTGCCAGAGCCGCCAACCAGACAGGATCTGCCAGAGCCGCCAACCAGACAGGATCTGCCAGAGCCGCCAACCAGACAGGATCTGCCAGAGCCGCCAACCAGACAGGATCTGCCAGAGCCGCCAACCAGACAGGATCTGCCAGAGCCGTCAGCGAGCCATGAGCGTCCAGAGCCGTCAGCGAGCCATGAGCGTCCAGAGCCGTCAGCCAGCCATGAGCGTCCAGAGCCGTCAGCCAGCCATGAGCGTCCAGAGCCATCAGCCAGTCATGAGCTGCCCCTCAGCCCAGAGCGGCCATTTATCCAGAACTGCCCCTCAGTCCAGAGCTGTCTCTCTGTCCGGAGCTGCCCTTCAGTCCGGAGTTGCCCCTCTATCCTGACCTACCTCTCTATCCTGACCTACCTCTCTGTCCTGTGCTATATCTCTGTCCTGAGCTACCTTATCCCGGTGCTGCCCCTTGTCCCGGTGCTGCCCCTTATATTAAGGTTACCATTAAAATTAAGTGGGTGGTCATTCTAAGGGGGATATGTAAGCTGGGATTGACTATGGTGGGGTGGGGACCTCGCCCAGAGCCTGAGCCACCACAGTGGTCAGATGCCCACCCAGACCCTCCCCTAGACTTTGTGCTGGTGCGCCCGGAGTTCGCACCTTGAGGGGGGGGGTTATGTCACGTTCCTGACCTGTTTTCTGTTAGTTTTGTATGTGTTAGTTGGTCAGGACGTGAGTTTGGGTGGGCAGTCTATGTTTTCTGTTTCTATGTTGGTTTAAAGGGTGACCTGATATGGCTCTCAATTAGAGGCAGGTGGTTGTCATTTCCTCTGATTGAGAGTCATATTAAGGTAGGTGTTTTCACACTGTTTGTTGTGGGTGGTTGTCTCCTGTGTTAGTGTCTGTCTATGTTGCACCATACGGGACTGTTTCGGTTTGTTTGTTCATTTTGTTCGTTCGGTTTTTATGTAGTCATTTCCCTGTTCGTGCGTTCTTCGTGTTACATGTAAGTTCTTACTTCCAGGTCTGTCTACATCGTTTGTTGTTTTGTTAGTTATATCAAGTATAGTTCGTTTTCGTCTTCGTCTGTTTTGTTTAATAAATTATCATGTCTTATCACAACGCTGCGCCTTGGTCGAATCACTACTCCTCCTCTTCGTGAACACCGTTACAACTATAAAAAAAAATCCCAATATGTTGAAACACTGTGCTTTTCTTTGAAGAAATGTTTAGCACCTTTTGTAACTACCTGTTTGAAATTATTTGAATGATGCCATTTGCTTAGTACTCTGTGTACTTTTATGAAGTTGAGACTGACTACACTCTTAAAGTGGCGGACAAGCCATCTGACATTTGCCTGGAATGCGATGGGCTGGTCCACTTTTAGCCAAGTGGGCCTGTCTAACTAGTTATTTTATTTGTGGAAAATTATCATTATCTGGCTAATAATGGGGGCCTCAAGGTTAAATTTTTTTTGCCAGTGTTTTAGAAATGCCCATGGACGAATACTGGTCCCAGTCCGCCCCTGCACTCTTAGAAAAAAAGGGTTCCAAAATTGTTCTGCAGCTGTCCTCATTGGAGAACCTTTTGAATAACCGTTTTTGTTCATAGAATAATATTTTCCTCTGTGAAATGGTTCCACATGGAACCCAAAAGGCTTATTCAAAGGGTTCTCCTATGGGAACAGCCAAAGAACCCTTTAAGGTTCTAGATAGCAATTTTTTTTCTAGGTGTAGAAGTAAAATCTAATGTCTGATAACAGTGTGAGTAAAAAAATATATTTTGCATATCATAGACATTGTGAAAATCAGTAGATTTAGAGAGACTTGAGACATGCTTCTAAATCTCATCACATCTACCTCAAATTAGACTATATATTTTTTTACTTCTTTCAAAGTGCATGTTTGGTTAATCAAAGTTTATTCCATGTAGTGTTTCCATAGAGTAACTGCAATGCTACTTTGGTAGTCAAATCAACTTATCATAACTTGGTCATTTTGTTTAACTGGAAAGGCACAGCATTTCCTGTTAACGCTCAGAAGGAAATTGTGCACATTAGTTCAGACTTCAAAACTATCTTAGACACAGATAATTCTTTCTTAGACATTTTATTCTACATGAAATCTTTCAAAAAGGTTTGGATTGATAAATGATTGTGTTTTAACGTTTGTTCACAACAGCAATGCTTCTCTTGAGTTGCAATTTAAGGGTTGGGAGCATTAAACCATAATCTCTTCACAATGGCCATGATACAGCCAGTACTTCTACTACTGCTACTGGGTAAGAGATCAGATGGGATGAATATTCCTCCCTTGGTATTATAAACCAACCTGCTATGACGTATCTAGTTGACCATGCATTCAAAGTAGTTGGGTAGTGCTTCAGAACCTGTCAACATCTATTTATGTACAATGAGCTTCAGTTTAACCAACATTTAAGATGAGATTCACAGAACTCTTTCCTTGAGTGGACACATTCATATTTTAGTACAGTGATTATGAAGTTGAAATGCTAGTCCTAAGGTTGATGTCAGCATCACAATCTAAACAGAGAAAGAGATTGACCATCCCAAAAATAACATATTTCTGGTGTGATATTTATCCCCACAGCAGCCATGTCCTCACCAGTGTTTGGGACTGAGATATCAGTACTGGAGGGAACCTCTGTGACCCTTGTCTGCAGATGCCTTGGGGATATAAAGCTTGAGACATGCTGGGGCATAACTTGTGGAACTTTTCAGTGTACTGATCCCATAATGGAAGATCAATCCAAATAAAAAGTGAACGCTGAAGTTGGAACAATGAAACTCACCACTTTAAAACTACAGCCGACAGACCGTGGGAGCTACTGCTGCAGAGTCTATGTCCCTGGATGGTTCAATGATCTTAAACAATTCTACAGCCTGAGGGTAGTTAAAGGTAAGTGTTGCTCACTTCATACTATAGGTTATCAATGGGTTTTGCTCAGTGCAGATGTCACCTTACAGTAGGAAGGAACATGAAGGTTTAACGTCTTCATCTCCATGTATAAATGTTGTATTTCGGCATTATTATTGTGTATCATTGTGTTCTCTCACTAAGTCTGTACTGCTGGTAATGTCATTTTGCTGCCAAGTTGTGCTTTATCCTGTGTCCTTTCTGATGGACAGTGTGATGAAATCCAATATGTCTTGGTTACAGGTTGTGAGAGGGACCTACTGGACAATGTCAATATTCTGGGGAACAATATTGTGAATCAGCCATTAACAACCGGAAATGCAAGTCAGTGCAGGCAGGAATGCAACAATAATGACAGGTGTCAGTACCTCACATTTGTTGGGGAAACGGCAGAAAAAATAGACAGGAACATGCTCATAAAGCTTATTTTTTATGCTTGGGCAAACGAAGGCAGCAATATAAGTTTAAGATCAGCACCAGTCTGATAACTACTACCACATACTTTGTGATATTTACCCCATAGAAACAAGTGTTTCTTAAAGGCCTCAAATGGTGATACACCCGAAATTACAATACTGCACCTCCAACATGCAACCTCAGGGTACTCTCTGAGACACTGCAGTGGTAAAGGTGAGTACATACAGTTAATGTATATTTCAGTTGTCATTTATTTTGGCCATGGAATATCTAGTCAATATCTAATAATCACAGAGGTAGACTTTACTAATAGGCCCTCTTAAACAGGATAACACAGACATGGAAATCAGTCTCTGTCATGTTGTGTTTCTGTTTATTTCATCATCTCTGTTGAAGGTGTAACTTATTGAATGTCATCAATCAAGCATCAGAGCTCTTTAAAGAGGGCCTTTACAGACCAATGATGTGAAAAGTCTATATTCTGTAGTCTATTATAGAGTACTATACAGTACTATCACTACTATGTATTTGTAAGGTTCTGCTTTTCTTTTATTAGTCAACCTTGTGTTCTTTTTCTTTGTGTTCTTGAACGTAGCCCTGTTTCTTTGTGTTCTGGAACGTAGCCTGTCTTTCATCTTTGTTCATTGATTTCGCCTGTGTTGGTTTCTCAACTGGTCTCATCAGCTCCCTATTTAGTTCAGTTCTTTCTTTCTGTTTGTATGGTTGTGAGGTATTGTTTGGTTTTGACATGCCTACCTGTGTTTGACCACGATTCCTACCTTCTGCGAAGGCTTTATTAACATCTGTCGTGCTCTGCGAGTGAATCTACACCTTTTTCTCCATGAGTGTTCATTACAGTATTCACTATTAGTCATTGATGCACAGGACACGTCCATATTCATGAAATATATTAGTTGGAGGTTTGAATGAGTTTGCAAATGTTTGAATTTGCCTCTGTCACATGCTTCTATTACTCTGCTATCAACCAGTATGTGTTGCCTATATTTTAGAATAGATAGCGGAAGCTAAAGATGGTAATGTTTGCCACTCAACACAACAAGCAGTCTGATAAGCATTTTCCTCTGTATTTCAAATAGTCACCTATTCAGCCAAAAAGTACAGCATTGTCACTGAGAAGAAAAACTGGACTGAAGCACAAGAGTACTGCAGACAGCACTACACAAACCTGTCCATCATACACACAGAAGAGCATTGGAAGGCAATTCAATCCTCTTTGAGTATTTTCAGTGGTGATGTGTGGATTGGGCTCCATTGGCCTGGTTCAACTGAAAAGTGGAGGTGGTCTGATGGAGAGGATTTCATGTTCTTTAATTGTGAAAAAGGTTTTGGCGGCCATAACGGGGGTCATGACTGTGTCTTGTCTATGTGTGCAGCTACAAGGGCCTATGTGTGTCAATGAGGTAAGGACATACTGTCTTTAACTCACTCCCTCTTTCATCAATGGAAAATCCAGCTTGTCATTGAACAAATGGGATTGATTGATTCCACAACACCTTATCATGACTCTCACTCCTGGGTGAGGATCAAAGATAGCCCCCGCCCCCCCAGAGAGACAGTTGGCATTTTAACATTAAAAGATTGGACATTGAAACAATATTTCTAACAAAAAGAATATGGGAAATGGTTGGTGGGGATCCAAACAATAATCATGTCAAAAGTGTATTGTTTTGTGAGGTCATTAAGGGTCGTATGAAAAGATAACTGTCCCAGTTATCAGATTTCCATCTAAATGTTGTAAAACGTATATTATTAAATATGAAACTATTTGTGAGAAGATGAAATGTGATTTTAGCCTTCTAAATGAGGTAATTGTTTTTCATATAAACGTTTGCCAAGTCAGTAATCACACCCACGTGAGCACAGACAGCGCGAGCTGAATACGTTGAAATGGTTGCAATTTAAATACAGACCAGCATGACCGACAGATTGAGCTGAGTGTTACGAAATGGTTAGATACTCTCAACATGAGTGAAGAAGAAAATCTCTAGATACCAAAACATGTCTGGTTGCTGCCGGTGTGTAAAGTGATCTTAGCTGTACCCTGAATAATCAACCATTGAGACCAGAAAATGGTAAGACCCTCAAACTCTCGACGAGTGAAGGTGAAGACTAGACATTCACAGTCTGCAGCTGTCCATGTAAAATAGTCTAGGAAACACTCCGAGACAAAGAAATCTACAACTACAAAGAACATTGTGACCTCTGGTGGACAAATCAGAGACTTCTGTCAAACGACTCCCCATAGACGGACCAGGCGATTTCAACAGAGAGAGTCGACAAAGCCATACAAGCGTAAATTTATAAATTTGAGCGGTCGTGCATGTGCAAAGTATTCACATTCCCATAAGCATAGTTTTCCAACTGTATGTACGAGAGTTCCCTCTGTCTCTCCCGCTCTTTCTTTCCCCGCCCCTTTCCATTATGTAACAAGCCGTCATATTGGGTTAGTCAAGGGACTTTTCATTGCATTATGTTAGTAATCAATTCAACCTATACTGTGTATGTGTTTATGTATTTCTGTGTGATTATTTAGTTAGAAAAATAAATAATTAAGCCAATTCGTGTATTGCTGAATCATCATTTAGACTAGGGTTCGTGCATATTTACGAGGTCAATGATGTCAGAAGAAGACTGATATGAGGTAATAATGATTCATTGATGACTGGTATGATAGCAATAAATTCTGATATATTCTTGAGTTAATTGGGGAAACGGTAACTCTTTAATCACAGTTTTTCCATGGTGCCCCAAGTTACTAATGAGTCAATTGTTACATGATTAATTTAATCACGTAATAATTAAACAGTTAATTGATTTTATAAAATAACAGTCATCACATTATTGGTAGTCACGTCACAACAACCTACTGTAACGGCTGTCTAATTCCTCCTCGGATGAGGAGAAGGAGTAAGGGTCGGACCAAAACGCAGCGTTGTTTGATGACATGATGAATATTTATTAAAGCAAAGACGAACATACGAAGAACACTTGAATAGAAACAAAACAAAAAACGACGTAGACAGACCTGAACTTGAGAACTTACATAGACACGAAGAACGCACGAACAGGAAAGACTAGCCAAACGAACGAAACAGTCCCGTGTGGTGCAACAGACACAGACACAGGAACAATCACCCACAAACAAACAGTGAGAACAGCCTACCTTAATATGGTTCTCAATTAGAGGAAACGTCAAACACCTGCCCCTAATTGAGAACCATATCAGGCAACACATTTAACCCAACATAGAAACACATAACATAGAATGCCCACCCCAACTCACGCCCTGACCAACTAAACACATACAAAAACAAGGAAAACAGGTCAGGAACGTGACACCTACTCTAACACTGTATTCTTCATCTAATCAGATCTCAAAGCACTTTATTAATTAGGTTATCACCTGTAACTTCCAGGTTTGTTTCTTATTGTGCGAAGTCATTAACTGTCTCATGAAATCTGATGTGTCAGTTTTCACCTTCCCTCCTAGAAGTTTATCATGGTAATGGAACAACAGAGAAGGTGTATGAGCTGATGCCTGGGACAAAGAGCCAGAAGAAAGTCCTGAAAGACTGCAGGACAGTAGGCAGAGATCTGGCGTGTATCCTTAACCAGAAAGAACAGGATGCCTTTGATGAGGTGACTACAGAGGCCGCCTGGATTGGACTTGAGCACAACAACAACAACAACAAACTATGAGAATGGTCAAACGGAGAACCATTTCAGAAATGTTAACATACCAGGGGAGGTGGAAACTGTGTACAGCTGAACTAAGACAGAAAATGGACACCAAAAGATTGCTCTAGTCAAAGTGCTTTCCTTTGCTATGGAGGTAAGTTCAACATTGTAAGAGTGTTTTCAAACTAGTGTTGACAGTCAATCATATGACTAAGTTGTACTGTCACGTTCCTGACCTGTTTTTCCTTTTTCTTGTATTTATTTACTTGGTCAGGGCGTGAGTTGGGGTGGGTTGTCCATGTGTTATTTTTCTATGTCGGGTTGTTTGTGTTCGGCCGGGTATGATTCTCAATCAGAGGCAGCTGTAAATCGTTGTCCCTGATTGAGAATCATACTTAGGCAGCCGGGGTTCACGTGTGTGTTTGTGGGTGGTTGTATCTCGTGTCTGTATTCGTGCCACACAGGACTGTTTGTCGGTTCGTTTCTCTTTTGTCACTTTGTTTCGTTAGTGTTCCGTTTGTTTTGTTTTGTTAATAAATAATCATGGACACAAACCACTCCGCATATTGGTCTGATCCTTCTCGCCTCTCCTCCTCGTCTGAGGAGGAGGATTACGACGACCGTTACATGTACATAATCTCCACAAAGAAAATCCTAGTTTTAATATGATGAAATGTTTTATATAGAGTAGGCTTGTATCAATGATAAAAATGTGCCTAAATATATATGTGTTCTACTTCATTCTGACAAATGAACGTTCACTTAACACCGGGGATTTGACCACTCCTGTTACCCCTGAAACCACCAGCCCTACTTCAACTGGACCTCCCTCTATCAAGACATCCACCACAACACCTACCACCTAACACCTACCACCTCACCACCTAGCACTAAGAATGGACAGTCCACCACCTCACCAACTACCACTAATAACGGACAGTCCACCACCTCACCACCTAGCACTAAGAATGGACAGTCCACTACCTCACCAACTACCACTACTAATGGACAGTCCACCACCTCACCACCTACCACTACTAATGGACAGTCCACCTCCTCACCACCTACCACTATTAATGGACAGTCCACCACGTCACCAACTACCACTACTAATGGACAGTCCACCACCTCACCACCTACCACTATTAATGGACAGTCCACCACCTCACCACCTACCACTACTAATGGACAGTCCACCTCCTCACCACCTACCACTATTAATGGACAGTCCACCACCTCACCAACTACCACTACTCCTGGACAGTCCACCACCTCACCAACTACCACTACTCCTGGACAGTCCACCACCTCACCAACTACCACTACTAATGGAGAGTCCACCACCTCACCAACTACCACTACTCCTGGACAGTCCACCACCTCACCACCAACATCGACTTGCAGTGGGCAACTGACCTCATCAGGTCCCACCTCCCCAGACAGGAAGCCCACATCCTCCCCCTGTAGTACAACTTCCCCACTCCATCCTGGTGAGTGTCAGACATGGAGCTACATTCTGTACCAATCTGTACAAAGGTGTACAAGTGACAATTGTTGGACATTTAATGGCAGATAAGACTTTGGGTGTATTTGTGGTCTGTGTTAGTGCACTTGCATTAACATGTGTGCAGTTTCATGTGTGTTTGTGTCTTGTCCATGTAGATTACCTGCAGTTCTGTGAAAGTCGTCGCTCCATTGACCCCATTGACCTGGTGCACATCACTAACCAGACCGTGCAGGTTGAAGTGAAACTGCTCCTGACTAACGTGGAGCTGCCATTTGGGGGAGTGTGGATTGGTCTGGAGCGGTCCATCTTTGAGATGAGTGCCCCCTGGCTGTGGACCAGTAGTGATGTTGATAAGGTGGTGAGGTACAGTGAGTGGCAGAGCTGCTTCCCCCTCAACCCCATCAATTACCACTGTGGTAAGATGGTCCGGGTTGGTAATGGAGAACTGAAGTGGCTGGATGCCTCCTGTCATCAGGAATTACCCTTCATCTGGAACGATTTGCAAAAATCGCTGAATCTGGAGACTTATATTTCCCTTACTAACTTAAAACATCAGCTATCTGAGCAGCTAACCGATCGCTGCAGCTGTACATAGCCCATCTGTAAATAGCCCACCCAATCTACCTCTCATCCCCATATTGTTTTTATTTACTTTTCTGCTCTTTTGCACACCAGTATTTTTACTTGCACATCATCATCTGCTCATCTATCACTCCAGTGTTAATTTGCTAAATTGTAATTACTCCGCTACTATGGCCTATTTATTGCCTTACCTCCTCACACCATTTACACACACTGCATATAGACTTTTCCCCCCTATTGTGTTATTGGCTGTACGCTTGTTTATTCCATGTGTAACTCTGTGTTGTTGTTTGTGTCGCACTGCTTTGCTTTATCATTTCAGTTGTAAATGAGAACTTGTTCTCAACTAGCTTACCTGGTTAAATAAAGGTGAAATAAAAAATAAAAAAATAAAAAGGTGTGTTGCTCAACTTTGGAGCTCCTATTTAGGACCTGTTCAGTGGGGTGGGACATTCAGAACATTGCAGATAGACAAATATTACATAGAACTGTCATGGCTTACTGTGGAATAGAGATTTACTGTCTTGACTCTCATGTCAGCTCTATGGAATGTATTATTTTATGCAATGCTCTGATTATACCTCCCTATTGAATAAGGCTCAACCCACATAGAAGAAACCCCCTCTCTACAGTTGACAACTATCTGTATTGCTCTTTCCTCCCTTTAACTCCCTCCCTTTTACTCCCCTCCTTTTTACAGTCTAGACTCACTCTACTAGTAATAGTCTTTAGAATGAGCCAAAACATAATGGTAAGACCTGGTCGTATAAGATACATCAATGTCCTCTTATCCTGTGTATACGATGTTTTAACAGATCTCCACTAGAGGGCTCTACATGGCAGCCTGGACAGTCTGCAGACAGACACTGATCTGCCAGAGACTACCACACTCATGGTCTGAAAGGAACTAGCATTTCAATTCATTATAGTATTAAACCACTATTATTATTACTATTATTATTAGTAGTACTTTTATAATATTAGTAATATTATAATATAGTAATATTATAATCTCTATTACATGATATTACTTAATGATACTGTACTTACATATACTGACTCATAAGCATTGTTATTTGACCTATAAGTTACTGTAATACTTTGACTGTTTAAAAATATAGTAAAGAAAGGTAAAATAAAAGTTATTACCTGAAAATGATGTATAAATGTGATCTGTAATGTTTAATAACACTATTTAGATAGAATGTAATTGTTGTTATTTTGTATTTCCTTTCATCTTTGTTCTGATTAAACATCCATTTAGAGTTTGATCAGTGTGAAATGTCATTCTTCATAGAAAGTACATTGAGTGTTGAGTCAAAAGCAATTAAAATGGTCATAATCCAACCCTAAGAGTTGAGAGGTGTTCAGTGATGTCTAGACTAAATTGACTTTATCAATAATTCAAGCAGGCATGAAGGAGTCCATCTCAACTGTCAACGACAATGAACCTGACATTTCAGAAAACAACTTTTGACCTAATACTGTCTTTTTGATACTGTCTTTTTAATACTGTCTTTTGATTTTCAGGGGGGCGAGATGTCTGTGACATATGTAATGTTGACATACAATTGCACTGATGGGTTGTATTTATGCAACACTGCTCTCCAAAACATAAACTCAATCAATTCCTCCCAGGTACAGCCCCTGTCCTCTTCTTCAGCTGGCAGTCCTTGGATGAGTCCTTCAGTGACACCTGAGGAGTCGACACATGTAAGTGTTTATGGTTATATACTACAGTTGAAGTCGGAAGTTTACATACACTTAGGTTGGAGTCATTGAAACTCGTTTTTCAACCACTCCACAAATTTCTTGTAAACAAACTATAGTTTTGGCAAGTTGGTTAGGACATCTACTTTGTGCATGTGTAACAGTATAACTTTAGTCCGTCCCCTCGCCCCGACCCGGGCGCAAACCAGGGACCCTCTGCACACATCAACAACAGTCACCCACGAAGCATCGTTACCCATCGCTCCACAAAAGCCGCGGCCCTTGCAGAGCAAGGGGAACCACTACTTCAAGGTCTCAGAGCAAGTGACGTCACCGATTGAAAGGCTATCAGCGCGCACCACCGCTAACTAGCTAGCCATTTCACATCCGTTACACATGACACAAGTAATTTTTCCAACAATTGTTTACAGACAGATTATTTCACTTATAATTCACTGTATCACAATTCCAGTGGATCGGAAGTTTACATACACCAAGTTGACTGTGCCTTTAAACAGCTTGGAAAATTCCAGAACATGATGTCATGGCTTTAAAAGCTTCTGATAGGCTAATTGACATCATTTGAGTCAATTGGAGGTGTACCTGTGGATGTATTTCAAGGCCTACCTTCAAACTCAGTGCCTCTTTGCTTGACATCATGGGAAAATAAAAAGAAATCGGCCAAGACCTCAGAAAAACAATTGTAGACCACCACAAGTCTGGTTCATCCTTGGGAGCAATTTCCAAATGCCTGAAGGTACCACGTTCATCTGTACAAACAATAGTACACAAGTAGAAACACCATGGGACCACACAGCCGTCATACTGCTCGGGAAGGAGACGCGTTCTGTCTCCTAGAGATGAACGTACTTTGGTGCGAAAAGTACAAATCAATCATAGAACAACAGCAAAATACCTTGTGAAGATACTGGAGGAAACAGAGATTGTTCCTTTGCACAGGAGTAAGACTATAATCTTTTTTTGTTTGATGTATATATATTTTATAAACAGAAAGAGAGGATGACCGTAGGGAAAGATAGACAGAGGTTGCACCATGGCACTAGGCCATATTCAAACCTACACTGACACCATAGACATGTGTTCCAGAGGCTGTGGCATTACCGCTAGACCAGACAGGACACAAGATCTTATTTGGGTTATTATGGTTTATATCTGTAAGACAGGTGCAGGGATGGCATTTTAGCACCAGTAGGGTCCCACTTTAACAAACACTGTCAGATGCCAGACAGGAATGTTTAATGTAGCCTACACCACTGTTGAGGGATTAAATGAAAATATATATTCATCTGGTTTCTATTATGAGATAATATTTCCATACGGGTAAACATAGAACATAGAGTCTTGCTACTACACAGTTCCAAAGTAAATGACAGCCTTTAAAGGACAGTGGAAGAAACGTTACTTATTTATTGTAAATAAGGTGCATGTTGTTTGAGTGGCTGTCTGATCTTACCATTTCTATGTCCCTCTAGAAAAGAGAATGAAGCAGACCATTGTAAGGATGTCTCTGAAATCTATCTCAGGAGCTGACCTCAATGACCCAGTGGTAAAGGAACAGATGTTGGAGCAGGTACAGTAGTCCTACATCTCCCACATCAGAAATCAACGTCATGCTCACTCATTTTTTAATCTGTAATTTTACAAGGTAAGTTGACTGAGGATGCATTCTTTTATACAGCAACAACCTTGGGAATAGTTACAGGGGAGAAATGAGCCAATTGTAAACTGGGGATTATTAGGTGAACATGATGGTTTGAGGGCCAGATTGGGATTTTAGCCAGGACACCAGGGTTAACACCACTACTCTTACAATAAGAGCCATGGGATCTTTAATGAACTCAGGGAGTCAGGACAGACACCCATTTAACACCCCATCTGAAAGACAGCACCCTACACAGGATAGGATATTAGGATTAGGATATTTTTTAGACCAGAGGAAAGAGTGCCTCCAACTGGCCCTCCAACACCACTTCCAGCAGCATCTGGTCTCCCATCCAGGGACTGACCAGGACCAACCCTGCTTAACTTTAGAAGCAAGCCAACAGTGGTATGCAGGGTGGTATGCTGCTGGCAAATTTCACTCTTCTCATATGATCTGAAGTTTATATTCCTTTTGATTATATTATAAAACTCTGATGCTTGATTAAAATACAAGGACTGCTGGTTTGATCATATCTCATAGATCAGAAAGGAGTTTGCCAAGAACGGGAACCTCATTCTACTGCTGAATGGAGACGTTTTTTGGAAAAACAGTTGATCTTGGAAGCCCTGGAAGCACCTTTTTGCAGAGGTGTGGACTCGAGTCACATGACTTGGACTCGAGTCAGACTCAAGTCACAAATATGATGACTTGCAACTCGACTTTGACTTTAACACCAATGACTCGTGACTTGACTTGGACTTGAGCCTTATGACTCTACCTGACTTGATACCCTTCCCAAGCCCAAATATTTAAAATTATGCTTTTAAAAAAAGTGTGCAGCGCATCAAGTCTTCATTTATCGGATTACAGTTTGAATCGGACAGCAGCCAATGAAATTGTGCCAGCTGAGAAAAAGAGGAACTGAGGAATGTCGGCGGGTGAATTCAGATGGAGCCCTGGGAAAGATGATACCCAACATTTTTATTTTCAGATATAAAGACGACGCTGTATCAACAACAAAGGTATTGCAACTTGCAAAACATGCGGGACGAAAATTACAGACCGAGGCGCAACAATTTCCAACTTTGTTCGACATTTGAAGCTGCACAAAGAATGGTAAGTCAAGGCTAATATATCCGACAGCTATATATTTTATTACTTTACTAGTGTAGGGTGACGTTAAATCAATGACCCTCCACACAGTCAGTCAGTGCGGGAACGTGATCATTGCACCCAAGATTGAGCTACAACTGGCTAGGCAGTTGGTAGCCTAAATCCTGCCTGATGTTACTGCTGTTCCTAAAACCATTGACATTAGCCTACTGTAACCACACAGAGCGAGTGCGTGTTTGTGTGTGTGTGTGTGTGTGTGTTTTGTGTGTGTGTGTTAAGGTTGGGCGATTGTGTACAAGCCAACATCGCCGATTGCCCCCCATAGCGATCCTTGATAGTTGATTACTATTGGGGGTGTCTGGGGGTGTCTTTCTCATGGCTATCCATGTATTTCCATGGAAATATAACGTTTATTTGGAAAGTAATAAATATATAGATATTTTTAAATGCATTCATGATTTGCGTAAATGTAATATACCAATTTACTCTCGTAAAAAATATGAAATGGTATTACATTTGGTGAAGAGCACATTATGACTTGTTTAGGACTCGAAAATACAAGTTTAGGACTTGAGACTTGACTTGATACTTGACGGTCTTGCCTTGAGACTTGACTCGGACATGCCTGTCTTTGATTTGAGACTTACTTGTAAAACAATGACTTGGTTCCACCTCTGCCTTTTTGTGTCACAGTTATGCAAATCGCCCCCATTATGTTGTCTGTTGTTCAGAGTCCCTTGTATAGTGTGTTTTTAGTTTTTGCATCCAACTGACAGTATGGAAATTAAGTAGTGTTTGTTTTCTAAGGTCAGTGTGGGTCTGGATGAAGAGGACCAGTCATGATGATGCAGCAGGAGAGGGATAGAAGGTCCAAGAGAACTAAAATAGTCAAGCTTACTGTAAGTAACCCTAGTACCTAATAATATATTATATAAATAACATTATTTTAGTTCACAGTCAAAGTTTATAAAATAGCTTATGAAAGTACATTTCTATTAGTATCAGGTTTCAGGTATGAGCCAGATGCAGACAGTGTCAAAAAACTACAGTTTATTTCTAGTACAGGGGCTGGCAAACAACGGGTCAAAGAAAGGCAGAGGTCAGTAATCCAGAGAGGTGCAAAGGTCCAGAACGGCAGGCAGGCTCAGGGTCAGGGCAGGCAGGGGTCAATAATCCAGAGTAGTGGGGCAAGGTACAGAACGGCAGGCAGGCTCAGGGTCAGGGCAGGCAGGGGTCAATAATCCAGAGTAGTGGGGAAAGGTACAGAACGGCAGGCAGGCTCAGGGTCAGGGCAGGCAGGGGTCAATAATCCAGTGTAGTGGGGCAAGGTACAGAACGGCAGGCAGGCTCAGGGTCATGGCAGGCAGAACGGTCAAAACTGGGAAGGACTAGATAACAGGAGCAAGACAGACAGAACAAACGCTGGTAGGTTTCACGAAACAAAACGAACTGGCAACAGACAGAGAATTTTTGTATGTGTATGAATGTAGTATGATAATAAGTTTGTTGTACAGGGTAATTTGATTAGTGAAGGGAAGGGGAATAAAAATAATATTTGTGAATTTTCAATTTGTAGTTAAAAAATGTATAGTAACACGTTTTAGTGAGGGATTTGCAGAGTGTAAAATTCTTCATAATGAGAAATATTTGTTACACACTATTCATGAATTCATTGATGTGAATACAATATCAAATTACATTTCTTGAACCAAGATGGCCTCCTGGTCAGGTGACTGACCCTATAAAGATGGCTGCCGAGCCCACCAAACATTATTTGGTTCGGCAGACATCAGAGGACTCTCATCCAGTATGAGTTCATGACAAAAACATACTTTTGCCTGTTCTCTATGAATGTGTTTTTCCCTCTGCGCTGGGATGGTTTTTGGTGCTACAATAAATTGGATTATTGTCCACCTCACTCTCTAGCCGGAGCCCAATTGGCTGTTAGCATCCAACAACAACTAGTCTTTAGTCTTGGTACACTATAACTTTACTCTAACCTGATCTTACAAGCCACTTCATCAGTTTATTTCATTCACACTCACTTATGGATGTTACTGTTGACAATCTCAAATAAAATATGTTTGATTAGTGACAATGGTATTATCATTTTTTTCACCCTCTAGCATGGATGGTGAGATGGAGGCACAAATCGAAACATCATGGTGGTATGGTTCAGAGAACTGTAAAGATGGAGAATGTTGTAACATCATTATAATAATTAGGTGCCTACATTTGTCCTGTTTCACAAATGAATTTAAAATTTTGTTTTTGCATATCCCACTCCCCTTGAGACACCCTCAGAGAGTGAGGTCACAGCCAGAGATCAGCTATTATTGACAGCGACCCTGGTGTGCAATTAGGGTTAAGTACCTTGCTCAAGGGCACATTGACAGATTTTCACCTAGTTGGATCGGGGATTCAAACCAGCAACCTTTCGGTTATTGGTCCAACGCTTTTAACCACTAGTACAGTCACACACCGTTATGGGTGTGACCCGTATGACAGATATGCATGTTCTGAACCTTATCAAAATGTGGATATTATAATTTTCCCTGGTGTCATGGTTTGTTGACTGTCAGCTATTACAGTCATAAACACTGGCTCATGGATAGCAGGGGAGAGGTGTGGGGTTCTTGCACTTATTCATGTAGTTGATGGCTGTTATACATAAATCAACCTGATAAACCGACCTCCACCAATCAGTTAACAAAGGCTTAAAGGTTTTGACACCTTCATTTCATGTTGGCCAAGTTATTTAGCAAATTATTTTATCCAAATCGACATAGACCAGGAAGTAAAACCTCATCCTAACTACTTGTTCTGTAGCACTGAACTCCAATAAATAAGCTATCAGTATGGACTACAACGTGTCCATATCAGGAACTATGGCCTCTTGTACATCCAGAATTACATTGCACCTTGTTTACACAATTATGGGCTAGTCTGCCATACAGTATTTCCATGCAGGTACCACATACAACCAGCTTTTTTTGTTGCGTTGGGCTGTAGGATGGCGACCTGCTTTGCATGAAGCTGCGAGAATGCACTGACACAGGTTACAATTATATTTTTTTAGTTCTTTGTTTTTTAACCACATATCTTCATATCTCATATCAGAGGTCAGTGGATATTGTTCTGAACCAGTGATCTGTGAGCTGCTCTGACAGCTGGTGCTTAAAGTTAGTGAGGGCTCTGACCCCTCCATGTAAAAATAATCACTGACCAATAGGCCTAATGTATTTAGTCTGCTATTACATTAGTTTACATTGTTTTTTTAGAAATACAGTACATCTACGTTGTCAGATCGAATGTACATTTTGGTTAGTGTATCAAGTTCACATTTGTCTCAATTTGCAGTACATTTGGTAACCAGCAAACTTTATTGTATTTGCATTAGACATGTGTGTCACGCGGGACTAGGTGGGTGCAGGAATCAGACGCGGAGAGAGTTCCACTGGGGTATAGTGCTCTTTACTAAGGCACACACAAAATATAAGCCCAACAATACAGGGAGCGGACATACAACGTGACAACCCAAAAACCACAGGGTGTCAAGTGTAAGAAAGAAAATACACCTCAGCCTACAATGCACACACGTAACAAAATAAAGACAATCCCGCACAAAACAAGGGCGGGTCTACCTACTAAATATAGGGAAGCTCATTAAACGAAAACAACAGAAACACAGGTGAAACTAATAAGACAAAACAAACAGACAAACGAAAAAGGGATCGGTGGCGGCTAGTAGACCGGCGACGACGACCGCCGAGTACCGCCCGAACAGGCAGGGGAGCCAACTTCGGCGGAAGTCGTGACAATGTGCTTCACTAAAGAGCCTGGTACAGAACAATATCCACTGACCTCTGATATACGAGATATGAAGATATGTGGTTAAAAAACAAAGAACTTAAAAAATATAATTGTAACCTGTCAGAGAATGCAGGTTACAATTATATTTTATAAGTTCTTTGTTTCCCATGTCCCATGGATAATGTCCCTATCAGAACCAAATAGAACCATTTTCATAGCGTTCCCCAAAGGACATCAAAATACCTTATTATAACGTTATACTGTGACCAAAAACCGCGACCTATACTGAACGTCCTCTTATGGTCCTCAGGTTAACACGATCTTTTAATTTTCCTAGAATGGGATAACGTCTCGCTGAAGCCCTTAAGGGGACTTAATCAGAACGTTACCAAATGTCCTTACAACGTCACCTGGAGTTTAAGTTTGGTTCCATCTCCACTCTGGCAAAATGGCCTGGTCAATCCTGGGATACGGAGGAGTGAAACTCCTGTTGAATATTTTTGTGATCATTAGAATTTGGCCAGTCACATGACTGCAAGGTGTGACTTCACATTGAGTAGTGTTTTTATTTTATTTTCTCCGATGTTTGCATGGTCAGAACGTAAGTGCAATAGCACCCTCCTTCGCTCCACTTTCTAATGTAATAATCAACACATAATGTAACAATAAAGCAAACCTTTTATTACTGTAACGGCTCTCCTCCTCCTCTTCATCCGAAGAGGAGGAGCATGGATTGAACCAAGACGCAGCGTTATGATACGACATGATATTTATTTAACCAAGACAAAAAACGAACTAAACTTGATACAAAACAAAATAACAAAAACGAATGTAGACAGACCTGGACTACGAACTTACATGAAACACGAAGAACGCACGAACAGGAAAAATGACTACATAAAACGAACGAACAAACAAAACCGAAAACAGTCCCGTGTGGCGTAACATACACAGACACTGACACAGGAGACAACCACCCACGACAAACAAAGTGAAAACACCTACCTTAATATGATTCTCAATCAGAGGAGATGAAAACCACCTGCCTCTAATTGAGAACCATATCAGGTACCCAAAACCAACATAGAAACAGAAAACATAGACTGCCCACCCAAACTCACGTCCTGACCAACAAACACATAAAAAACAACATAAATCAAGTCAGGAACGTGACAATTACGTAATGCTTTCAGAATATTTATTACATTATTGGCAATTTATTACATTATGAATATTAAAGTTATTACATTATTAGCAGCTGTTACATTATTGGCAAATATTACATTATCAGTTGCTATAGGTCCCTTCACATCATGAGTATTGTGCTGTGCAAATGCCATATCTCTTTTTATGGTCAATGCTGTATGTTAATGACTTTGGCTTGAATCACAACTTGAGATTTGTGTGTAACCTACATTTTTGCACACACTACCACTACCTAGCCTGGTTGCCAGTCTGTTTCTGCTATATTGCCAACTCCTTATGGAATTGTCAAGCCATGTTTGACTTAAAATGACAATGGATTAGGAAAAAGCACATGCAGTTCTGGAACCAAGCTAACCACTACTTTCAAAACACGATTTACACAAAAATCTATGTTATGTGCTTGTGCCTCAAGTTAGGAATCAGCCATTTGTGTGTTCATCTCTTTGTCTGAATGTTGTGTTTATACATCCCTATTGTGTTTTAGTGTGTTCATGTGTTTTTTCTTCCTAACAAAGTCTGTACTACTGGTAATGTCCTTTTGCTGCCTAGTTGTGCTTTATCCTGTGTCCTTTCTGATGGACAGTGTGGTGAAATCCAGTATGTCTTGGTTACAGGTTGTGAGAGGGACCTACTGGACAATGTCAATATTCTGGGGAACAATATTGTGAATCAGCCATTAACAACCGATAATGCAAGTCAGTGCAGGCAGGAATGCACCACAAATGACACGTGTCAGTACTTCACATTTGTTGGGGAAACGGCAGAAAAAATAGACAGGAACATGCTCATAAAGCTTATTTTTTTGTGCTTAGGCAAATACAGGCAGAAATATAAGTTTAAGATCAGCACCAGTCTGATAACTACTACCACATACTTTGTGATATTTATCCCACAGAAACAAATGTTTCCTGAAGGCCTTATCTGGTGATACACCCAACATTACAATACTGCACCTCCAACATGCAACCTCAGGGTACTCTCTGAGACACTGCAGTGGTAGAGGTGAGTGCATACAGTTAATGCATATTTGAGTTGTCGTTTATTTTGGCCATGGAATATCTAGTCAATATCTAATAATCACAGAGGTAGACTTTACTAATAGGCCCTCTTAAACAGGATAACACAGACATGGAAATCAGTCTCTGTCATGTTGTGTTTCTGTTTATTTCATCATCTCTGTTGAAGGTGTAACTTATTGAATGTCATCAATCAAGCATCAGAGCTCATTCTGTAGTCTATAGAATACAGTACTATCACTACTATGTATTCACTGTTCGTCATTGATGCAGAGGACAGGTCCCTATTCACGAAACAAATTGGTTGGAGGTTTGAATGACTTTGTGAATGTATCAATTTGCCTCTGTCACATGCTCTGTTACTCTGCTATCAAACAGTTTGTGTTGCCTATATTCTAGAATAGAAAGTGGAAGCATCATCTCTGTCCACCACCTCACCAACTACCACTACTAATGGATAGTTGATATGGTGGTGGACTATCACTTCATCATGTCCCACCTCCTCAGACAGGAAGCCCACATCCTCCCCCAGTAGTACTTCTCCACTCCATCCTGGTGAGTGTCAGACATGGATCTGCACAAAGGTGTACAAGTGACAGTTATTGGGCTTTTAATGGCAGATATCTCCTTGAGTGTATATGTATTTGTGGTTTTGTGTTAGCGCATACACTACCATTCAAAAGTTTGGGGTCACTTAGAAATGTCCTTGTTTTTGAAAGAAAAGCACATTTTTTTTGTCCATTAAAATTGATCAAAAATACAGTGTAGACATTGTTTATGTTGTAAATGACTATTGTAGCTGGAAACGGCAGATTTTTTATGAAATATCTACATAGGCGTACAGAGGCCCATTAGTCTTCAGCAACCATCACTCCTGTTCCAATGGCACGTTGTGTTAGCTAACCCAAGTTTGTCATTTAAAAAGGCTAATTGATCGTTAGAAACCCTTTTGCAATTATGTTAGAACAGCTGAAAACTGTTGTGCTGATTTAAGGAAGCAATAAAACGGGTTTTCTTTAGACTGGAGCATCAGCATTTGAGGGTTCGATTACAGGCTCAAAATGACCAGAAACAAAGAACTTTCTTCTGAAACTCGACAGTCTATTCTTGTTCTGAGAAATGAAGGCTATTCCATGCGATGAATTGCCAAGAAACTGAAGATTTCGTACAACGATGTGTACTACTCCCTTCACAAAACAGTGCAAACTGGCTCTAACCAGAATACAAAGAGGAGTGGGAGGCCCCGGTGCACAACTGAGCAAGAAGACAAGTACATTAGAGTGTCTAGTTTGAGAAACAGATGCCTCACAAGTCCTCAACTGGCAGCTTCATTAAATAGTACCCGCAAAACACCAGTCTCAACGTCATCAGTGAAGAGGCAACTCCAGGATGCTGGCCTAAAAGTACTTAAGTATCGAAAGTGAATGTTATTGCTAAAATACACTTAAGTATACCGTCATTCTCTGAAAAATGTTAAGACGTTTATGGAATAAACACTATTTGCAGATTAATAGCTGACGTTGTGTAATTAACGATATGTATACTTTCTTTTCCAGGAAAAAAAAGGGTTTAATCTTCTCTGGTCAAAATATCATTGGAGACTGTATTACTGTGGAAAGCAGTTAATTAAAGTCAGCTGCTATAAAAAATATCTGGATAAGGCTAAAAAATGGAGTTCTGGATAAGTGAGTCCAGTCCCTGTGTGCTATTGGCTATGGTTTACTAGTAAGTGCACTATGGACTGGGAATGAATATACATTAGTAGATTTATTGGAAGGGCTTTTTCCGCTTCAGTTTCAATTTGGGTATGCAGAATGATGGAATTATTTTTTGAAAAATGTATTTAAGTTGTTCCTAAAGAAAGGGGAGTGGAAACATTTTAATGGTGTCAAAATGCCCTGATTCCTAAGAATTTCCTGTGAAAGACTGATCACCTTTTACTAGAAATTGTTGGAACAGGTGGGATTTAATTTTTAAATGATTAAAAGACACAAGACTCTATTCAAAATGTATAATTACTTTGAAAATCTATTATGTCCCTGGGAAAATTATGAAGAGTTGTACCCTTAAATTGAATAAGTTATTCGGAATAGGTTTATTTTTGTTTTTTTGATATAACATGTGTTCATAGGTGAAATTATCAGTTCCTTGGGGTTATGGTCTTTGGGTAATTACACAAATGTGCTTTGTTCATTCTGCATATAAAAAGTGATGTAAGTTACTCCAAAGGGTTTATTGGAGTGTGGGTTTCTGTGAGGGTTTTGTTGATAAATACATCATCTGTAATTCATCTGAGAGGTCACCAGTAGAATAAGGGAGTTGTCATAAAAGGTGACGTCAGAATGCTTTCAGGCATGGGAGAGAATATCACCACAAGTGGGTGTGGAGCTCATACCCACCCTAATCGACTGAATAGTGAGGGACAACTGTGTCTGATGACCTGTGAACTGTATCAAATAATAGACATGTTGAAATGATATGGGCCAGAGTGAATTATGAATTAAAGGAATTGGGGTATTGAACTTTTATTACCAGACCACTCATGAGAGAAAAACTGAGACGAAAGGGCTTTTGGGAAAATAGATAATATTGGTAATAAAAGTGTTTAGTATTAATGTTAATATTAAAGGGATGATGTGTATTGAATTGATCAGGTCAAATTTGAGTTAAAGTAAACACTAAGGATTGTTATCCTGATTAGTGGGTTGGAAAATGTATAAACAATAAAAATAACTGTTTAGTTATTTAGATATGGCACTGTTTAAATTTAATAGGCCTAGGGCCGCTCTGGAATCTAATCCTGGGACAAGGAGGTTGACAAAACTTCCAGAATATTTGATTATAGGTTTTTGTTTCTTTTGTTTTATAATGTCATTGGAATTGTAATGATAAATTGTATTGTTTGATTGACTATAAAGGTATTCTGTTGTGCGATGATACCCAATGATGAAGAAGAAAGATACCAACAATAACTTGGGCATAGAATGACACGGATGGACGTTTTCTCCAGGTTTAATTACATTACAAGTAGTGGTGATATTGCAAATGTGCAATTATTATAATTTTTATTTTATTTTTATTTTTTATTTTTATTTTATTTTATTTTTTCTCTCTTTTTCTCGTTTGGTCAATTTATTTTTGTTTTGAGGAACATAAGGTTGTGTATATGTTCCTGAGGTGGGACTGATACTGATATAAATGATATATAAATTGACTTAAGGATGTTTTAAGTATGTATCAAACAATGGCAGTTATGGGTTAGGGGACTCATAAAAGAAGGTAATGGTAGTGAAGGGGTGTTATTTCTAGAAACTATGTATAAAAATAGAGATAATTCACAGAAAAGGAAAGACAGCTGGCTGTGTAAAATATAGGGACAATTCAAAAGTTAATAGAATAATTCACATATCTAAAGATATGGTAAAAAGAATAAGTGGTGGCATTTTGAACACTAGAGCAAAAGTTTAAGAAACTTATGACTTAGTTTTGTTAGGATTGGATATTAATCCAACTGGAAGATATTTGACTGATTACATGTTATTGTACAGCAGTTGATGTAGGGAACATCATTTGACTATCATTGAATATTTCTGTGGCAGGAGGCCAGGTATTTGAGGCAGAATGGTTACATAGGGCTGTAATTAAAAATTAAGATTTAGTGATCTTGCTAATGTTGTCAGGAAATAACCCATGTGTTAGTGTGTATGTCCTCAGGAAAAAACAGCCAGAAATGGAAGGGCTTGGGCTGCATTCTGGAGACTGAGTGTACATCAAGATACACCAGGCTGGTGGTATACTTCTTACAACACTGCAGTGGTAAAGTTCTTCATGTCTCTCTTTGGTGGGTACATAAGTCTCACGAGAAGTGAGGTCCAGCTGAATAATGGGTGAGCTTGAAAACACCATGACAGAGGATGTGGAGAGAGAGAGAGAGATTAGATTCCACTATAGACATACTGGGTTGAGTTTGGGGGCCACTTTAGACATACTGGGTTGAGTTTGGAGGTTACTTGTTTCATTTTTTAATACATCATGTGAAAAAGAATAGATGATAGGATATTATACTCTAAACAAACATGTTAAAGGGATTGATATGAAAGCATAAACAGTGTTGAATTAATTCAAGAAGAGATAATGTTAATTGTAGGTTATGCACATGATTATCAGTTAAAATGGAGCAGATGGGAAACTAAGTAAAAATTGACATGATTTGGGAACACCTCTCAGAACCTGGGGCCGAAAGGGGAAGACTGGGTGGAAGCATGAGGAAGCTTTTTAGGGCTTTTATTTTTGTGGAGTCCAGCAGAAAAGTATCCTGGAGGCATAGAGTCAGGTAAAGAGAGAGTGGGAATTGTCATGGTCTCAGATTTCAGTTTGCATGAATATATTTATGCATAACACATAACATTGTCAATGCTGTTATGTTTTGTCTGTTGTTTTCCAAGTCTTATGTTTAGGAAAACAGAAGGAGAGGGGTTCGCCAGCTTCAGCTGGAATGTCAGTTTGTTGTGCGATGAGTGATGGAAGTAAGAGGATGTATGGTGTAATCATAGAACAGAGGCCATAAGTCTCTAAGTATGAATGCCTCACAGAAAGAAGGCAGAAACCTGAACCAGGACGAGAGGTTCCGCGTCTGATGATCCAAGGGGACCAGAAGGACCTCTTCCAGTGATACCAGGAGATCTAGTCTATGTTCGAGTGTTCCGGAGGAAGTGGGATCAACCAAGAAGAGAAGGACCCTATGAGGTGGCCAAAGCAACAAGAACGGCCGTCCAAGTGAAAGGAAGCTAGAGGTGGTACCATCTGAACCACTGCAGCTGAGTCCCAACAGAGAGAAGGATACAACCACATAGAGATGAGGACACAGAGGATGCTGATTCACCAGGAGGGAGCCCGGAGGGAGCAGGAGCAGCGGAAACGATTGAGACGCCAGGGAGGAGCCAAGAAAACAGCAAATCAAGTGAAGGCCAAAATACGACAAGTGCACCGACTAATGCACCCAGAAGAGGAGGAGAGGCCTCACAAGGCACAGAATGAGAACATCTTTTCCCTAAAAATTGAAACCTTCCAGATGGAAGTTAAGTCCGGCCTGAGGAGGGAGCCTCAGGTGAAGAAAGAGGAGGAAAAGTCCCGCAAGCTGAAGAACATGGGGATTTCCCCACAATTGACTTTCAAACTTTTGAATGGTCTCCTTTACAGACAATTGAAGTTAGAACAACAAAAGAATAATGACATTGACATAACAGAAGTAACAGTGAATTCTAGTATAGAACCAACAGACTAATGCACAATCAAGACGTAAGGTGGAAGCAGGAAGAGAAGAAAGGAATCAGCCGAACAATCCAAAAAGACTGACAAGGTTAGAATCTCTGTTCCACCTCAACTTATAACAGAAGCTGGAGAACTGAAGTCTATCTCAATCATAAGGATCAAACCCTTACCGGAGATGGCACTCTGTGGATGGACACATCACCAAACAAAGGGACAAGTCGTTTGGGATCCGAAAGGATGTGACCTGACATTAATTAAAGAAAAAGATGAGAGGGTGCTCATCATGAATCAAATTGAACCAGTTGAAGGTGAAGAATTAATAGTTGAAATAACAAGAACAACAGTGACTGAAGGGAGTAGCACCATGGTCATTAAGATTGATCCTACCCCTGCACCTGAACAGGAAGAACCTGTGACAACAACAAGGGTGGCGGCTGCTGTGATGACCACAGTAGCTACCACTAAGATGACATCGACCTCCCTTACCAAGCAGACCACCGTATCCACAAAGCAACCTGAGACATCAGAGTCAGGAGAGTTTTTTACTGACATTTGGAACTTTCTGATAAACTCTAATGATCTATCTCAAGATAAGAACATTGAAAAAGCGACAGAATTAGATATATTAGAACCACTCAAGGACAGCACACGAGAAGAAGTAGTGAAGAACGAGTGGTACAAATGGGCTAAATATATGGCAAACAAACACAGAATGGACAATTGTATTTTGTGTAGAAAATCACATTTGTCTGATCTTTTAATAGTTTCTGAACTGTCATCATTTAAAAACTGTGTAAGTTGGAAAAATGACCATTGTACCAATAGAAAGTATTCTATTTCCTTGTGTGACATTGAATGTAGGATTGCTCAAGGGAGCACTAGAGGCAGAGCCATGTTAAACGAGACTAAGTTGGGAGACAATGATTGTGTTGCCTATGAAATTAGAACTGAATTAAATGGACCCCAGTTAGACAGAAGTACTGTGGTTAAAGGAAAATATGAATGTTTTTACAGACACCACACTGAAGGAATTGATGTAGGAAACACCACTGTAGAATGTGATACTATTTGGGTGCTAGAGAATGCGGGAGTTTGTAAAAGTAATGATAAAGGATTGATTATGAATAGAAAAGGGTTGTGTAGTTACATAACTCAGGTTGCGCCATCTCTTACTATGTTGAAAAATCAAGACAGAGGTATTGCTGATAGTTTCTGGATGTGTGGAAAAAAACTAACTGTTGAATGTATTGCCTGATGGATGGATTGGTCCTTGTGCCTTAGTTAGAACAATTAAATAGGTTACTATTATTGAATCACTCCATGATGACTATGTTAAACCTAGAGTTAAAATGGCTTATGATAAGGATCCTGAGGTATACCTTAATGCAATTGGACTGCTTAGAGGTCTACCTAGGGATTTCAAGGCCAGAGATGAGGTTAAATCAGGATTTGAATCTATATTTTTGTGGATAACACCAAATATGAACTTAGAATGGATTAATTATATATGTTATAATCAACAGGGATTCATTAACTATACTTAATTGGCTCTTAGTGGAGAAGGGTGGAGTTTGTGTCATGTTTGGGGATGACTGTTGCACCTTTATTCACAATATTGCTATGGCCAAACTCAAAGGATTACGAGCAGAAGTAAAGGCTAATGCTGATGTAAATGTAATGAAAATGTTTAGACTCTCATGTATGAGTTTGGTTGGATCTAGCGTTAAGAAAGTGGGGAGCCATGTTTGCTAGGATGACCATCATGTTGGGAGGAGGGTTGTTGGCTTTGGGTATTGCATTTTGTTGTGTTATACCCCTGGTAAAGTCAATTGTGGTTCAGACAACAGTTAAATAGATGTCTGTAAGGAGAGATGACCCTCCTGTGGTGATTGATCCTGTACCGGGTAACCCTAACTGTCTCTATGAAGTGATTGGGGGGTTGGTCATGCGTGTCACGATTTTCGTAAGGATGATTTCTATGTATATGTTCAATTACCCAGTTCAGATATATGTTTACTTATACATGTCCACAAAAAGTGTCTTTTGCGTCACTATTGCAAGTGATGTACAAAAATTCATGAGGATGGTCATAACCATCACCCAGAACCTTTTTTCTGTGCCCAGTGTTAAAGAGGAGATTGTCTTATTTGTAAGGATGAGGACTGTGTTCCTAGATAATGGGGTTTTAGCATTTTTATTTGGCCTGATGCTTTGGGTTCTTTGTATGTTTCTTTGAATTTTTTGATATATATCGATGAACATATATATATTTTCTTTTCCTTTCAATTAGTTTTGCTTTCTAAAATTAGGATCATTTTACAAACACATGTTAGGTCACAGAGGGTATTCTGGTTACAAGTGTCTATGGACCATGTCTTTAATCATTTCACAAAGGTTGGTAGGTGTCTGCAAGGGAGGATGTTGTTGAAATGTTTGGTCTAGTTAGGTTTTCTTTAATGTTTCTGATTGGATCTTTTACTCTTATGTATATTGGAGATGTTTGGTCTAGTTGGTTTATATGCTTCACTTTGTTTTTATTTTTTGTATTTTCTTGTTTATCATAGGTCTTTTCATTTACTATCCCAAAGTCTTATTTGTATCATTTATGTGGCTTAATAGCCCCAGAGGGGGGATTGTAGTAGTAAGATAAGACAGCTGAACATTAAAGTAGCGAGCCACATGTTCACGTTGATCATGAGACTGTGGTAATGGAGATATACTAGGGGACATTCTGGCCCTCTTGTTTTCTCCATTGTGCTGACGGACTGATCAGACAGAGTGGCGCCTAAGTGGCGCCTAAAAGCAATTGGACACTAGACATATGGTCTGACCTTTCCATTACAAACATACATGTCAGACAGAGTGGCGCCTAAGTGGCGCCTAAAAGCAATTGGACACTAGACATATGGTCTGACCATTCCATTACAAACATACATGTCAGACAGAGTGACGCCTAGAGGTAATTGGACACACTGGGATAGAGGGTCCGGCCACTATTATAAACAAATTGAAAGCAGATGGTGGTGAATGACTTCATAGGGGACGGACAATACTATGTGTGTATAAATAGAGTAGCTGGAGTTCTGAGAAAGGGTGTGTGCCGCGGGGTGTGTTCCGCGGGGACATGCCAGTTGGCTGTACAGTTGTAATAAAGAGCATGTTTGATTTTAAAAGTTCTGGTAAGCGTTGTATTTGAAATGATTTTCCACGACAGTATCAAAAGTAAAAGTATAAATCATTACAAATTCCTTATATTAAGATGTTCTTGTTTTTTAAAGTTTACGGATAGCCAGGGGCACACTCCAACACTAAGGCAAACTTATCACACAAGTCAGAGTTATACTTAAACTAAATCTTTAATCATATATTAATAAGGGAGTAAGTCAATACAACGCACACATATACAGTGAATCAATTGAGTGCTCTACGATAATAATGGCTGGTCGACGAATCACCCTCAGATGATTTGTTGAGAGGTATTTTATAGCCAAGATACACCCCTTTCAACCTACATGACAAACACCAGATGTATAGAATGGGTCACAAGGTTAAGATTTGTATGAAGGATACTTATAATTCACAGCAGACAGTATCTGCTGTAAAAACAGTTTTCATTGTGTAGAGACCAGTGTCTGGCCCCCCAATTCCATACTGGAGCCATGTCTCCCTGGTACCGTATAGAACAGGATACATTAACTCATGCTCTGGAATGCAGTATCCCCTCAGTAGAACACACACAGATGACAGCATACCACCCTGCATACCACTGCTGGCTTGCTTCTGAAGCTAAGCAGGGTTGGTCCTGGTCAGTCCCTGGATAGGAGACCAGATGCTGCTGGAAGTGGTGTTGGAGGGCCAGTAGGAGGCACTCTTTCCTCTGGTCTAAAATAAAAATATCCCAATACCCCAGGGCAGTGATTGGGAACACTACCCTGTGTAGGGTGCTGTCTTTTGGATGGGGTGTTAAAAGGGTGTCCTGACTCTCTGAGGTCATTTAAAGATCCCCTGGCACTTATTGTAAGAGTTGGGGTATTAACCCCGGTGTCCTGGCTAAATTCCCAATCTGGTCCTCAAACCATCACGGTCACCTAATTATCCCCAGTTTACAATTGGCTCATTCATCCCTCTCTCCTGTGACTATTCCCCAGGTCGTTGCTGTAAATGAGAACGTGTTCTCAGTCAACTTACCTGGTAAAATAACAAAATATTTATATATATTTTTTTAATGAGCGGTCTAACAACCCCTTATTCTGTTGCATTGGTCTGGAGCGGTCTGGGGCGGTCCATCTTTGAGTGGAACGCCCCCTGGCTGTGGACCAGTGGGGATGTTGATAAGGTGGTGAAGTACAGCGAGTGGCATAGCTGCTTCCCCCTCAACCCCATCAATTACCACTGTGGTAAGATGGTCCGGGTTGGTAACAGAGAACTGAAGTGGCTGGATGCTTCCTGTCATCAGGAATTACCCTTCATATGTCAAGGTGCATTGCTCAACTTTGGAGCTCCTATTTTGGGGCTTGTTCAGTGGGGTGGGACATTCAGAACATTGCAGATAGACAATTATTACATAGAACTGTCATAGTTTACTGTGGAATAGAGCTTTACTGTCTTGACTCTCATGTCAGCTCTATTCAATGTATTATTTTATGCAATACTCTGATTATACCTCCCCTATTGAATAAGGCTCAACCCACATCCCAGAAACCCCCTCTCTACAGTTGGCTACTATCTGCATTGCTCCTTCCTCCCTTTAACTCCCTCCCTTTTACCCCCCTCCCTTTTACAGAGTCTAGACCCAGTCTTTTGAATAATCTAAAACATAATGGCAAGGCCTGGTCATATAGGATACATTGATTTCCTCTCATAAATGTCCTCTCATCCAGTATATGATGTTTCAACAGACCTCCACTAGAGGGCTCTCCATGGCAGCCTGGACAGTCTGCAGCCAGACACCACACTGATCTACCAGAGAGACTACCACACTCATGGTCTGGAAGGAACCTGCATTTCAATTCATAATATTTTACACCAATATAACTATTACTATTATTAGGACTTTTTATTGTCATATTTTATATTATATTACTTAATGGTACTGTTCTTACATATACTGACTCATAAGCATTGTTATTTGACCTATAATTTACTGTAATACTTTGATTGTTTTAAAATAGAGTAAAGAAAGGTGAAGTAAAAAGTATTAACTGAAAATGTAGTATTTAACTCTGGATGTAATAAATGTATCATTAGTCACTTAAACAATGCCATTTTATATAATGTTTACATACCCTACATTCCTCATCTCATATGTATATACTGCACTCTATACCATCTACTGCATCTTGCCTATGCCGTTTGGCCATCGTTAATCCATATATTTATATATACATATTCTTTATCATTCCTTTACACTTGTATGTATAAGGTAGTTGTTGTGAAATTGTTAGATTACTTGTTAGATATTGCTGCACGGTCGGAACTAGAAGCACAAGCATTTCGCTACACTCGCATTAACATCTGCTAACCATGTGTATGTGACCAATAAAATTAGATTTGATTTAAACAGTTTTTCACAATTCCTGACATTTAATCCAAGTAAAAATTCTGTTTTAGGTCAGTTAGGATCACCACTTTATTTTAAGAGTGTGAAATGTCAGAATAATAGTAGAGAATAATTTATTTCAGCTTTAATTTCTTTCATCACATTCCCAGTGGATCAGAAGTTTACATATTTGGTAGCACACCTTTAAGTTGTTTAAAGTGGGTCAGATGTTTCGGGTAGCCTTCCACAAGCTTCCCACAATAATTTGGGTGAATTTTGGCCCATTCTTCCTGACAGAGCTGGTGTAATTGAGTCAGGTTTGTAGGCGTCCTTTCTCATACACGCTTTTTCAGGTCTGCCCACAAATGTTCTATAGGACTGAGGTCAGGGCTTTGTGATGCCCACTCCAATGCCTTGACTTTGTTGTTCTTAAGCTATTTTGCCACAACTTTGGAAGTATGCTTGGGGTCATTGTCCATTTGGAAGACCCATTTGCAACCAAGCTTTAACTTCCTGACTGATGTCGCTTCAATATATCCACATCATTTTCCTCCTCATGATGCCATCTATTTTGTGAAGTGCACCATTCCCTCCTGCAGCAAAGCACCCCCACAACATGATGCTACCACCCCCGTGCTTCACGGTTGGGATGGTGTTCTTCGGCTTGCAAGCATCCCCCTTTTTCCTCCAAACATAACGATGGTCATTATGGCCAAACAGTTCTATTTTTGTTTCATCAGACCAAAGGACATTTCTCCAAAAAGAACGCTCTTCGTCCCCATGTGCAGTTGCAAACCGTAGTCTGGCTTTTTTTATGGTGGTTTTGGAGCAGTGGCTTCTTCCTTGCTGAGTTGCCTTTCAGGTTATGTCAATATAGGACTCATTTTACTTTTGTACCTGTTTCCTCCAGCATCTTCACAAGGTCCTTTGCTGTTGTTCTGGGATTGATTTGCACTTTTCGCACCAAAGTACGTTCATCTCTAGGAGACAGAATGCGTCTCCTTCCTGAGCGGTATGACGACTGCGTGGTCCCATGGTGTTTATACTTGCGTACTATTGTTTGTACAGATGAACATGGTACCTTCAGGCATTTGGAAATTGCTCCCAAGGATGAACCAGACTTGTGGTGGTCTACAATTGTTTTTCTAAGGTCTTGTCTGATTTCTTTTGATTTTCCCATGATTTCAAGCAAAGAGGCACTGAGTTTGAAGGTAACTGAATGTAACTAGTCTTCTTCTAATGCCTCCTAAGGGGAAAGTAATCTAAAGGTAACTGAATGTAATCAGATTACATTACTGAGTTTGGGTATTCCAAAAGTTACGTTACTGATTACAATTTTGGACAGGTAACTAGTAACTGTAACGGATTACATTTAGAAAGTAACCTACCCAACTCTGGGTTTGATCATATATCATACAGTAGATCAGAAAGGAGTTTGCCGAGATTGGAAACTTCATCCTAGGCCTTCGCTGGAGAGAACTGCCTAATGGAGACGTTTTTCACAAGACAGTTGAACTTGGAAGTCCTGAAGAATGTACACACTTTTTTTGTGTTACAGATATGAAAACCCTCCTCCTTATGTTCAGTCTGTTGTTCAGAAATGAAGTACGGTGTTCATGAACTAATTCCAGTGAGAGTCTTTGTACTGTTGTGTTTGTTTTCTTAGGTCATTGTGAGTCTGGATGAAGAGGATCAGCCATGATGATGCAACAGAGGCATGGAAGGTCCAAGAAAAGGAAAATAGTCCATTATAAAAAATATATGAAATTAGATTATTAAATCATTTTTAGTTTACATTATTCACGTTATGATGTTAGCTTTCTCTTATGAAAGAAAAATATGAAGTATATTTATATTAGGCTAGACTTTAGAATGTTTTACTATTGTAACATCAAATAGTCATCTTAAATTTCTGTTGGTTTTTGAATGTATTGTTATGATCAAGCTTGTTGTACATAAGGGCATTTGATTAGTGAAGAGAAGAGGATTTTCACATTTTGTAGATATAACATGTATGGTAACAACTTTCAGTGAGAGATTTTCAGAGGGTAAAATTCTTCAAAATTAGAAAAATTATGTTACACACTCACGTATGGATGCAACTGTCGACATACTTACATAAAATATGTTTGATTACTGACTACAGTATTACCATTATTTTCACCCTCCAGCAGGAATGGTGAGATAGAGGCAGTAATCACAACAATGTAGAATTACGTGCCCACTTCCAGGTGGCATGGTTCAGAGAACTGTAAAGATGGAGACAGACAGATTGTTGTGGATGTGACAGAATGACAGTATCCATGTTATGAAGCTAAGCAACATTTGTATATCATTATAATTTTCCCTGGTGTCATGGTTTGTTGACTGTGTCAGCTATTACAGTCATAAACACTGGCTCATGGATAGCAGGGGAGGGGTGTGGGGTTCTTGCCATTATTCCTGTAGTTGATGGCTCTTTTACAATAATCAACTTTATAAATCAACCACCATGAATCATTTAGCAAAGGTTCAAAGTATTTGACACCCTATATTTTATTTACAATGTAGTTATTTAGCAAATGCATGTATCTAAATAGACATACTAAAATCAGATCCTGACCACTGGTAGCACTGTGATATAACCAAGCTACCTGTATGGACTAGAAAGTGGTCATACTCGAACTATGAGCTTTTACACATCCAGAATTACAGTACATTGCACTTTGTTTAAACATTTGGGCATTCGACTGTCAGTATCGGGGATATGCAAGAAACACATGCATGTTGGGAAACACATTTCCATTACATACTCATACAAGTGTGTAACAGGACAAGTATAAGCACCACCATTATTATTATTATTATACAGTCGTGCAGTACCACATACAAGCAGCCTTTAAAAATGTATTTTTAAAAACTTTGCATTTGGTTGTTGGAACACGGCCTGCTTTGCATGGTGCTGGGGGAACTCACTGACACAGGTTACAACGATATCTGTGGTGGTTTTCTTCTTTCTTTAAACACATATCTCATTAATCAGAGGTCAGTGTATATTGTACTGTATGATGCAGTTTGTTTTGTGAAGCCCATGTCCAGTGCAAATACAATGAATTGATTGGTGGTTCCCAAATGTACAGCACATTATAATGACAAATGTGAACTTGATACACTGACAGAAATGTACATTCATTCAGGCAACTTAGATGTACTGCCTTTTTTTTGTATATAAAAAGTTCACTGTAATAACAGAGAAAATAAATGAGGACTATTGGTCAGTGTTGTTTTACATGGAGGGAGGGGTTGGAGCTTTCAGCATCACCGGGGTGCATTCAGTATGATAGAACGGTGTGCAACGTTGAATTCAACGGAAATGGTACTGTACGGAACAGTTGAAAAACGTTGTGATTACTGTGGCCCAGAGGGCAAGTACCATATGGTGTGCTGAATTAGTTTTGTGATTTCAAATGGTCACAGCCATTTTTATTAGACCACACCCACCTAATGGGAGAAAATGTGCCTCAAAGGCTGTTGAAGAACGGTGCACACCATTTTGGGAAACAGGTTGATGAGTACTGTCACACCCTGATCTGTTTCACCTGTCTTGTGCTTGTCTCCACCCCCTCCAGGTGTCGCCCATTTTCCCCATTATCCCCTGTGCATTTATACCTGTGTTTTCTGTTTGTCTGTTGCCAGTTCGTCTTGTCAAACCTACCAGTATTTTTCCTGTACTCCTGTTTTTTTTTTTGAGCTAGTTCCTGTTTTCTAGTTTTGACCATTCTACCTTCCCTGAGCCTTCCCTGAGTTCTGTACCTTCTGGACTCTGCTCTGGATTACTGACTTCTGCCTGCCCTTGACCTGTCGTTTGCCTGCCCCTTGTTTTTGTAATAAACTTTTATTACTTCGAACTGTCTGCATCTGGGTCTTATCCTGAGGTCTGATATTTACCTTTACGCAATGTAGCAAACGTTGAATCAAACTGAACGCACCCCTGGTTACCTGGTCAGCAGAGAGGGAGGAGAGAAAGACACCTCTATAAACTCATCTCTCTTTTCCCTGTCTCCCTGTTCCACAACCAAACTGTAGGGAGGGAAGAGGACTTCTAACTGGGTAGGTGTGCCATCATGCCAAGCTACATTATAGATTTATAAATTTAAAACATCAAATGACTTGCACTCTTTGCTTTTCTTTGAAGAGATACTCACATGATTAAAAACCTTTTGTAACTGTTTCGTACAGTATCTCTTAAATTATTTGAATGGTGCTCTTTGCTTAATATTCTGTGTATTTAAATGAAGTAAAGACTGATGAGAGGTAAATTCTAATATTAGATCAAAGTGTGTGTGTGTGTGTAAAATGCATATCATAGACAATGTGGGAATCAATAGATGTTGAAATTAAATCTCCATCACATCTTTTAACTCGACTTAGATTATACATTTATTTGCTATTTTCAAAGTGTACTCCATGTATCTGTTCCATAGAGTAACTGCAATACTACTTTGGTAGTCAAATCACCTCATCACTTCCTTGTCCTTTTTGTTTTCCCTTGAAAGGTACAGCACTGCCTGTGTACTCTCAGAAGTAAATTGTGCACATTGATCCCCCACACACACACAGACACAGGTAATTCATAGACATTCTCCTCTATATGAAATCTCTCAAACATGTCTGGATTGGCACATTATTGTGCTTTATCATTTTGTTAACTTAAACAATGTTTCCTTTGAGTTACAGTGTAAGGTTTGGGAGCACTGATGTTTTCAGATTTTAACTTGTACGAATGTCTTTAAAGCTAGATACCTTTAATTGCTACATCAATTTTTGGATTTTTAAATTAATGATATACAGTGCTTTCACAAAGTATTCACACCTGTTGAATTTTTCCACATTTTGTTGTGTTACAAAGTTGGATTCAAATTGATTTAATTGTCATTTTTTGTCAACTATCTGCACAAAATACTCTGTCAAAGTGGAAGAAAAATTCTAACATAAAAAAAAAATGTTATTCAACCCCACAAGTCAATGCATGTTAGAATCACCTTTGGCAGCGATTACAGCTGTGAGTCTTTCTGCGTAAGTCTCTAAGAGCATTCCAAACCTGGATTGTGAAACATTTTCCCATGATTATTTTCAAAACTCTTCAAGCTTTGTGAAATTGGTTGTTGATCATTGCTAGACAAGCATTTTCAGGTCTTCCATAACATTTTCAAGCAGATTTAAGTGAAAACTGTAACAATTCGGCCACTAAGAAACATTCACTGTCTTCTTGGTTTTCGTCTCCAGTGTAGATTTGGACTTGTGTTTTAGATTATTGTCCTGAAGAAAGGTGAATGCATCTCCCAGTGTCTGCTGGAAAGCAGACTGAACCAGGTTTTCCTCTAGGATTTTGCCTGTGCTTAGCTCCATTCTGTTTATTTTTTATCCTGGAAAAACTCCCAGTCCTTAACGATTACAAGCATACCCATAACATGATGCAGCCAACACTATGCTTGAAAATATGGAGAGTGGTACTCAATAACGTGGCGTATTAGCTTTGCCCCAACCATAACACTTTGAATTCAGGATTTTTATTTTTTTGCAGTATTACTTTAGTGCCTCGTTGCAAACAGGATGCATGTTTTGGATTACTTTTATTCTGTACAGGTTTCCCTTTCACTCTGTCAATTAATTAGGTCAGTATTGTGGAGTAACTACAATGTTGGTCCATCCTTAGTTTTCTCCTATCACAGCCATTAAACTCTAACTGTTTTAATGTCTGCTTTAAAAATGTGTACCCATCTACCAATAGGTGCCTTTCTTTGCGGGGCATTGGGAAACCTCCCAGCTCTTTGTGGTTGAATCTGTTTGAAATTCACTGTTCGACTGAGGGACCTTACAGATAATTGAGTGTGTGTGTGGTACAGAGATGATGTAGTCATTCAAAGATCATGTTAAACACTATATAATTGCACACAGTCCATGCAACTTATTAAGCACATTTTTACTACTGAACTTATTTAGGCTTGCCCTAACGACAGGGTTGAATACTTATTGACTCAAGAAATTTCAGCTTAATTTGTAAAAATAAAAAATATCCACTTACATTATGGGGTAGTGTGTGTGTGTGTGTGTGTGTGTGTGTGTGTGTGTGTGTGTGTGTGTGTGTGTGTGTGTGTGTGTGTGTGTGTGTGTGTGTGTGTGTGTGTGTGTGTGTGTGTGTGTGTGTGTGTGTGTGTGTGTGTGTGTGTGTAGGCTAGTGACAAAAAAACATCTCAATTTAATGCATTTTAAATTCAGGCTGTAACAACAAGATGTGGAAAAACTCAAGGGGTGTGAAAACTTTCTAAAGGCACTGTATATCCATTGATTCCTGCAGAATATACTTACTAATGCCTAATGAGCTTAGTTCAACCGTTTTTCCCCATCAAAACCCATAATATAAGCATGCTTTACTCTGTTTGTAAACAATGTACATGTAAACAAACACTGTATAGCCTTAAAATGTGGTTAAAAATATAATTGTTATATCATGGATGGTCAGTCCTTGCATCCAAAGCTCTGTCTATGAATTTGAGTGGTTGCATTATCCAAGCCCATCCCTCAGCTTTTAACCAAAACAGAGGTGAGGTGGACACTTTGTTCTTGTTTCAATTATGGCTTCTAGCTTTGAACCATGTAATCTCTTCACAGTGGCCATGATACAGCCAGTACTTCTACTCCTGCTACTGGGTAAGAGATCACATGGGATGAATATTCCTCTCTTGGTATTATCAACCAACCTGCTATGACTGTTATCTAGTTGACCATGCATTCAAAGTAGTTGGGTAGTGGTGCAGAACCTGTCAACATCCAGATACGTACAATGAGTCTCAGTTTAACCAATATTTAGGACATTTACAGAACTCTCTCCTTGAGTGGACACAGTTGTATTCCAACTTCATAATCACTGAACTAAAATATAAGTTGATGTCGGTGTCACAATCTAAACAGAAAAAGAGATTGACAGTCCCAAAAATAACTGATGTGACATTTATCCCCACAGCAGTCAAGTCCTCACCAGTGTTTGGGACTGCGATATCAGTACTGGAGGGAACCTCTGTGACCCTTGTCTACAGATTTCCCAGTGAGGAGAATCACATGCTTTATACAACTTTGAGTGAAACCAGTACTTGCAAATGGTGGTCCTGTTGTAATCCCATAGCTGCGACAACATTATCTACCAACAAATACAGATGTATAACTAGAGATGGGATGGTGAACTTCACCATTTTAGACCTTCAGCCTGCAGACAGTGGGAACTACTGTTGCAGAGCAGCGACCTCTACAGTGTTAAATAAACCTTTAGAATTCTACAGCCTGAGGGTAGTGAAAGGTATGTGTTGCACTTCATACTACTGGTTGTCAATGGATTTTGTTCAGTGCACATATCACCATAAAGTAGGAAGGAACATGAAGGGTTGATCAGCTTGTGTGTATTGTGAGGTGGTCTATGCTGTCTGTTACTGAATTTGGATTGAATCCTAACATTTTGTGTGTATTGAATGTTTGAGCACACCTACCACTTCCATCAAAAAGGCAAAAGTCAATGATTTGTGTCTTCATCTCTATGTATGAATGTTGCATTTATGCATCACTATTGTGTTCTTTCCCTAACAAAGTCGGTACTGCTGGTAATATCATTTTGCTGGTGCCTAGTGGTGCTTTATCCTGTGTCCCTTTCTGACAGTCTGTGTCGTGAAATACTTCCAGGTCACACAGGTTGCAACAGGGATCTACTGGACGGATTGGATTTTCTGGGCAACAATATTGAGAATCAGCCAATCACAATCCAAAGTGCAAGTCAGTGCAGGCAGGAATGCACCAATATTGACAAGTGCCAGTACTTCACATTTAATTGGAAGGAGACAGAAAGGAGGTACATGCTCAAAGATTTTACCCTTTGTGATTGGGCAAATGAGGACAGCCATATACCTTTTAGATCAGCACCAGTCGTCTTAGTAACTACTACCACATTTTGTGAAATTTATTCCACAGAAACGAATGTTCCTTGAAGGCCTCAATTGGTGATCTGATGAACTCAACAATTACAATACAGCGCCTCCAAAATGCAACCTCAGGCTATTCCCTGAAAAACTGCAGTGGTAAAGGTGACTACAGACATGTACTAGATTCATATAGTATACGGTACCTAATGAGCAGAGATTGTTAATAGGCCCTAATAAACAGGGTAGCGTCATTGATACCTAACTCTGTTACACTGTTTCTGTATACATTACATCTGTTGAAGGTGTAATTTAAGGTACTGTACATCATCAAGCAAGCACTAAAGCGCTCTAAGAGAAACTTTAAACTACATACCAACGATGTGTGATTTGAGTCTTTATTCTAGTGCATGAAGAATATACAGTATATAGTTGTCTACACCCTATGTATTTATTTAATTTTTCTAAACACATACATATTCATAATAATTGACAGATTTTGGAAGTAGTTTGCAAATGTATTAATTTCTCCATGCCCCAGACATGTCATCTGTTGCTTTCATCAATTAAATCGATATCTCTATGTTACTCTGCTATCACACAGTATGTGTTGCCTATATTTCAGAATAGATAGTGGAAGCTAAACATAATGTTTGTCACTCAACACAACAAGCAGTCTGATAATCATTTTCTTATATTTTAAACAGTCACCTACTCAGACAAAAAGTACAGCCTTGTCCTTAAGTGGAAAAATTTGACCGACGCACAAGAGTACTGCAGACAGCACTACACAAACCTGTCCATCATTCACACAGAAGAGGATTGGAAGGCAATTCAATATGCTTTGAGTAATTTTAGTGGTGATGTGTGGATTGGCCTTAATGGAAATGGGCCTGTTCAAACTAAAAAGTGGAGTTGGTCTGATGGGGAGGACTTGATGTTCTTAAACTGGTATGGTGGTTTTGGCAACGTGCTCAACATTCATTGTGCCGTTTCAGTTTCTTCTCGGTTTCGACAACAGTTGTGTAACACCTCATTACCCTACATGTGTCAATACGGTATGGGCTCTCCCTTTTCAGTCTCTAAAACCGTTATTGTTTCCACTTCAAATCACTGGATGTCAGATCTCAAAATATCCCCTGTAATTGACTTCCTGGATATTTTTCTTATTAACTGTCTTATGAAATCGGATAAATCACTTTTCACCTTTCCTCCTCTAAGTTCGTCATGACAATGGAGTAACAGAGAAGGTGTATGAGCTGATAACCGAACCAAAGAACCAGGAGGAGGCTGTGAAAGACTGCAACAATCAACAAGGAGAACTGGCGAGTATCTGTAACCAGAAAGAGCAGGACTCCTTTGATGAGTTGACTAAAGGGATCACTTGGATTGGACTAAAGCATGAGAACAACACATGGAATTGGTCCAGTGGGGAACCATTTCAGAAATGGGACAATCCAATGTGTTTGGAAGACGGAAACTGTGTAAAGCTGAACTCAGAAAATGACAGAAAATGGACAACAGAAAATTGTTCTACTCAAAGTCCTTTCCTGTGCTATGGGGGTAAGTTGAACACCGTGAGAGTGTTATCAAACTGGTGTTGACATCATCAATGACAAGGTTATATCATCTATGACTAGGTTGTATAGAATCCTGTTCAACCTGCCTGTTCAACCTGTCTTTCATATCGTCTGAGATCCCCAAGTATTGGAAAGCTGCCGCGGTCATCCCCCTCTTCAAAGGGGGAGACACCCTGGACTCAAACTGTTACAGACCTATATCCAACCTGCCCTGCCTATCTAAGGTCTTCGAAAGCCAAGTTAATAAACAGATCACTGACCATCTCGAATCCCACCGTACCTTCTCTTCGCTGTGCAATCCGGTTTCCGAGCCGGTCACGGGTGTACCTCATCCACGCTCAAGGTACTAAACGATATCATAACCGCCATCGATAAAAGACAGTACTGTGCAGCCGTCTTCATCGACCTGGCCAAGGCTTTCGACTCTGTCAATCACCATATTCTTATCGGCAGACTCAGTAGCCTCGGTTTTTCTGATGACTGCCTTGCCTGGTTCACCAACTACTTTGCAGACAGAGTTCAGTGTGTCAAATCGGAGGGCATGTTGTCCGGTACTCTGGCAGTCTCTATGGGGGTACCACAGGGTTAAATTCTCGGGCCAACTCTTTTCTCTGTATATATCAATGATGTGGCTCTTGCTGCGGGCGATTCCCTGATCCACCTCTACGCAGACGACACCATTCTGTATACTTCTGGCCCTTCCTTGGACACTGTGCTATCTAACCTCCAAACGAGCTTCAATGCCATACACCACTCCTTCCGTGGCCTCCAACTGCTCTTAAACGCTAGTAAAACCAAATGCATGCTTTTCAACCGTTCGCTGCTTGCACCCGTCCGCCCGACTAGCATCACCACCCTGGACGGTTCCGACCTAGAATATGTGGACATCTATAAATACCTAGGTGTCTGGCTAGACTGTAAACTCTCCTTCCAGACTCATATTAAACATCTCCAATCCAAAATCAAATCAAGAATCGGCTTTCTATTTCGCAACAAAGCCTCCTTCACTCACGCCGCCAAACTCACCCTAGTAAAACTGACTATCCTACCGATCCTCGACTTCGGCGATGTCATCTACAAAATAGCTTCCAATAGTCTACTCAGCAAACTAGATGCAGTTTATCATAGTGCCATCCGTTTTGTTACTAAAACACCTTATACCACCCACCACTGCGACCTGTATGCTCTAGTCGGCTGGCCCTCGCTACATATTCGTCGCCAGACCCACTGGCTCCATCTATAAGTCCATGCTAGGTAAAGCTCCGCCTTATCTCAGTTCACTGGTCACGATAACAACACCCACCGTAGCACGCGCTCCAGCAGGTATATCTCACTGATCAACCCAAAAGCCAACACCTCATTTGGCCGCCTTTCCTTCCAGTTCTCTGCTGCCTGTGACTGGAACGAATTGCAAAAATCGCTGAAGTTGGAGACTCATATTTCCCTCACCAACTTTAAACATCTGCTATCTGAGCAGCTAACCGATCGCTGCAGCTGTACATAGTCCATCTGCAAACAGCCCACCCAATTTACCTACCTCATCCCCTTACTGTTTTTATTTATTTACTTTTCTGCTCTTTTGCACACCAGTATCTCTACTTGCTCATGATCATCTGATGATTTATCACTCCAGTGTTAATCTGCTAAATTGTAATTATTCGCTCCTATGGCCTGTTTATTGCCTACCTCATGCCTTTTGCACACAATGTATAGAGACTCATTTTGTTTTTTTCCTACTGTGTTATTGACTTGTTATTATGGTTTACTCCATGTGTAACTCTGTGTTGTTGTCTGTTCACACTGCCATGCTTTATCTTGGCCAGGTCGCAGTTGTAAATGAGAACTTGTTCTCAACTAGCCTACCTGGTTAAATAAAGGTGAAATAAAAAATAGATAAAAAAATCTCCCAAATAATAAAAATGATTACAATTAGGATTACAATATTTCAATATAACTGATACACATGACTGGAAACAGGCACTAATTTGCATCTATTCTACTTCATTTTTGACAGATGAACATCCAAGTAACACAACTGGGGAGGTGGCCAGTCCTGCTACTCCTGAAACTACCACCTCTACATCAACTGGACCTCCCTCTACCAAGACGTCCACAACACCACTTACAACTACTAATGGACAGTCCACCACCTCACCAACTATCACTACTAATGGACAGTCCACCACCTCACCAACTACCACTACTAATGGACAGTCCACCACCTCACCAACTACCACCTCTAATGGACAGTCCAACACCTCACCAACTACCACAACTAATGAACAGTCCACCACCTCACCAACTACCACTACTAATGGACAGTCCACCACCTCACCAACTACCACTATTAAAGGACAGTCCACCACCTCACCAACTACCACTACTAATGGACTGTCCACCACTTCACCAATTACCACTATTAATGGACAGTCCACCACCTCACCAACTACCACTACTACTAGACAGTCCACCACCTCACCACCTACCACCACTAATGGACAGTCCACCACCTCACCACAGACTACCACTACTAATGGACAGTCCAATGGACAGTCCACCACCTCACCACCTACAACAACTAATGGACAGTCCACCGCCTCACCAACTACCACCACTAATAGACAGTCCACCACCTCACCATCTACCACTACTAATGGACAGTCCACCACCTCACCACCTATTCCTACTAATGGGCAGTACACCACTTCACCACCTATTCCTACTAATGGGCAGTACACCACCTCACCAACTACCATTACTGATGGACAGTCCACCACATCTCCACCTGCCACTGTTAATGGACAGTCCACCACCTTACCACCTATTCCTATTAATGGGCACTACAACACCTCACCAACTACCACTATTAATGGGCAGTCCACCACTACACCAACTACCACTACAAGTGGACAGTCCACCACCTCACCAACTACCACAATTAATGGACAGTCCACCACCTCTCTACCTACCATTACTGATGGACAGTACACCACCTCACCACCTGCCACTAAGAATGGACAGTCCACCACCTTACCACCTATTCCAATTAATGGACAGTCCACCACTACACCAACTACAACTACAAATGGACAGTCCACCACCTCACCACCTACCTATTCTCATGGACAGTCCACCACCTCACCAACTATCACTGCTTATGGACAGTCCACCACCTCACCAACTACAACTAAAAATGGACAGTCCACCACCTCGCAACCTACCACTACTAATGGACAGTCCACCACCTCACCACCTACCACTACTAATGGACAATCCACCACCTTACCACCTACCAATTCTCAGGGACAGTCCACCACTTCACAAACTACCACTTCTAATGGACAGTCCACCACCTCACCAACTACAACTTTTAATGGACAGTCCACCACCTCACCACCTACCACTACTAGTGGACAGTCCACCACCTCACCATCTACCACTACTAATGGACAGTCCACCACCTCACCACCTATTCCTACTAATGGGCAGTACACCACTTCACCACCTATTCCTACTAATGGGCAGTACACCACCTCACCAACTACCATTACTGATGGACAGTCCACCACATCTCCACCTGCCACTGTTAATGGACAGTCCACCACCTTACCACCTATTCCTACTAATGGACAGTCCACCACCTCACCACCTACCACTACTAATGGACAGTCCACCATCTCACCACCTACCACTACGAATGGACAGTCCACCACCTCACCATCTACCACTTTTAATGGACAGTCCACCACCTCACCAACTACCACTATTAATGGACAGTCCACCACCTCACCACCTGCCACTATTAATGGACAGTACACCACCTCATCAACTACCACTATTAATGGACAGTCCACCACCTCACCAACTACCACTACAAATGGACAGTCCACCACCTCACCAACTACCACTACAAATGGACAGTCTACCACCTCACCACCTACCACTACTAATAGACTGTCCACCACCTCACCACCTGCCACTATTAATGGACAGTCCACCACCTCACCACCTGCCACTATTAATGGACAGTCCACCACCTCATCAACTACCACTATTAATGGACAGTCCACCACCTCACCAACTACCACTACAAATGGACAGTCCACCACCTCACCAACTACAACTAAAAATGGACAGTCCACCACCTTACCACCTATTACTATTACTGGGCAGTACACCACCTCCCCACCTACAACCACTAATGGACAGTCCACCACCTCACCACCTACAACCACTAATGGACAGTCCACCACCTCACCACCTACAACCACTAATGGACAGTCCACCACCTCACCACCTACAACCACTAATGGACAGTCTACCACCTCACCACCTATTTCTATTAATGGGCAGTACACCACCTCCCCACCTACAACCACTAATGGACAGTCCACCACCTCACCACCTACAACCACTAATGGACAGTCTACCACCTCACCACCTATTTCTATTAATGGGCAGTACACCACCTCCCCACCTACAACCACTAATGGACAGTCCACCACCTCACCACCTACAACCACTAATGGACAGTCTACCACCTCACCAAATATCACTACTAATGGACAGTCCACCACCTTACCACCTACCAATTCTCAGGGACAGTCCACCACCTCACCAACTACCACTTCTACTGGACAGTCCACCACCTCACCAACTACATATTTTAATGGACAGTCCTCCACCTCACCAACTACCACTACTAATGGACAGTCCACCACCTCACTACCTACCACTACTAATGGACAGTCCACCACCTCACCAACTACCAGTTCTCAGGGACAGTCCACCATCTCACCACCTATCACTACTAATGGACAGTCCACCACCTCACCACCTACCACTACTAATGGACAGTCCACCACCTCACCAAATACCAGTTCTCAGGGACAGTCCACCACCTCACCACCTAGCACTACTAGTGGACAGTCCACCTCCTCACCACCAACTGCAACTAATAATGGACAGTCCACCACCTCACCAAATATCAATACTGATGGACAGTCCACCACCTTACCACCTACCAATTCTCAGGGACAGTCCACCACCTCAGCAACTACCACTACTAATGGACAGTCCACCACCTCACCACCTACAACCACTAATGGACAGTCCACCACCTCACCAACTAACACTACTAATGGACAGTCCACCACCTCACCACCTACAACCACTAATGGACAGTCCACCACCTCACCAACTACCACTACTAATGGACAGTCCACCACCTCACCACCTGCCACTACTAATGGACAGACCACCACCTCACCAACTACCACTATTAATGGACAGACCACCACCTCGCCAACTACCACTATTAATGGACAGTCCACCACTACACCAACTACCACTACAAGTGGACAGTCCCTCACCTCAACATCTACCATTACTAATGGACAGTCCACCACCTCACCAACTACCATTACTAATGGACAGTCCACCACCTCACCAACTACCACTTTTAATGGACAGTCCACCACCTCATCAACTACCACTATTAATGGACAGTCCACCACCTCACCACCTACCACTACAAATGGACATTCCACCACCTCACCACCAACCTCAACTTCCTGTAGACAACTGACTTCATCAGGTCCCACCTCTCCAGACAGGGATCCCACATCCTCCCCCTGTAGTCTATCTTCTCCACTCCATCCTAGTGAGTGTCAGACATGGAGCTACATTCTCTACCAATCTACACAAAGGTGTACAAGTGGCAGTTGTTGGACATTTAATGGCAGATAAGAGCTTGAGTGTATTTGTTTTCAGTGGTGGAAAAGTACCCAATTGTCATCAGGTAAGATGACAATTGGGTAAGAGTAAAGAAACCTTAATACAAAATTCCTCAAGTGAATGTCCGCCAGTAATATACTACTTGAGTAAAATTATTTGGTTCTAAATATACATAAGTATCAAAAGTAAAAGTACATATCGTTTCAAATTCCTTATAAAGGTTTTCTTGTTTTTTTAGCCAGGGGCACACTCCAACACTAATTTACAAATGAAGCATTTGTGTTTAGTGAGTCTGCCAGATCAGAGCCAGAAGGGATGACCAGGGATGATAATTTGACCATTTCTGTCCATCTAAGCATTCAAAATGTAACAAGTACTTATAGTTGTCAAGGGAAAATGTAAGGAGTAAAACATACATCATTTTCTTTAGCAATGTAGAGAAGTAAAAGTTGTCAAAACTATAATAGTAAATTAATGTACAGATACCCAACAAAAATTACTTAAGTAGTACTTTCAAGTATTTTTATTTAGGTACTTTACACCACTGTGTGTTTGTTTTGTCCATACAGATTACCTGCACTACATCAACGAGTCCAAGAGCTGGATCAATGCAATGAAGTTCTGCAGAAGTCGTGGCTCCAAGTCTAACCTGGTGCACATCACCAACCAGACCGTGCAGGCTGACGTGACCCAGCTCATCGCCAATGTGGGGCTGGCATGTGGGGGGGTGTGGATTGGTCTGGAGAGGTCCATCTTTGAGTGGAGCGCTCCCTGGCTGTGGACCAGTAGTGATGTTGATAAGGTGGTGAAGTACAGCGAGTGGCACAGCTGCTTCCCCCTCAACCCCATCAATTACCACTGTGGTAAGATGGTCTGGGTTGGTAACGAAGAACTGAAGTGGCTGGATGCTTCCTGTCATCAGGAATTACCCTTCATCTGTCAAGGTACGTTGCTCAACTTTTAAGCTCCTATTTTAGGGCTTGTTCTGCGAGGTGGGATATTCAGAACATTGCAGATAGACAAATATGACAGAACTGTCAAGGTTTACTGTGGAATAGAGATGTGCTGTCTTGACTGTCATGTCAGCTCTATTCAATGTATTATTTTATGCAATGCTCTGATTATACCTCCCTATTGAATAAGGCTCAACCTACATCCCAGAAACCCCCTCTCTACAGTTGGCTACTATCTGCATGTCTCTTTCCTCCCTTTAACTCCCTCCCTTTTACTCCCCTCCCTTTTACAGTCTAGACTCACTCTACTAGTAATAGTCTTTAGAATGAGCCAAAACATAATGGTAAGACCTGGTCGTATAAGATACATCAATGTCCTCTCATCCTGCATATGATGTTTCAAAAGATCTCCACTAGAGGGCTCTACATGGCAGCCTGGACAGTCTGCAGCCAGACACCACACTGATCTACCAGAGAGACTACCACACTCATGGTCTGGAAGCAACCTGCATTTCAATTCATAATATTTTACACCAATATAACTATTACTATTATTAGGACTTTTTATTGTCATATTTTATATTATATTACTTAATGATACTGTTCTTACATATACTGACTCATAAGCATTGTTATTTGACCTATAATTTACTGTAATACTTTGATTGTTTTAAAATAGAGTAAAGAAAGGTGAAGTAAAAAGTATTAACTGAAAATGTAGTATTTAACTCCTGTGTGATATGTACTGTTTCAGAATGCTATTTAGCTGGAATGTAATTATTGTTATTTTGTATTTCCTTTCATCTTTGTTCTGAATAAACATCCATTTAGAGTTTGATCAGTGTGAAATGTCATTCTTCATAGAAAGTACATTGAGTGTTGAATCAAAAGCAATTAAAATGGTCATAATCCAACCCTAAGAGTTGAGAGGTGTTCAGTGATGTCTAGACCAAATCGACTTTATGATTATTTTCATCAGGCATGAAGGAGTCCATCTCAAATGCCAGCGACAATGAACCTGGTATCTCAGAAAACAACTTTTCAGGGGGGCGAGATGTCTGTGACATCTGTAATGTTGACATACAATTGCACTGATGGGCTGTATTTATGCAACACTGCTCTCCAAAACATAAGTTCAAATCTGTTTCCCAGTCTGTTGCAGCCCCTGATCTCTTCAGCCAGCAGTCCTTGGATGAGTCCTTCGGTGATGTCTGAGCAGTCAACCCATGTGGGTGTATATGTTTACATACTGTTTGGTTCTGAGAATATGAAATACACTTATTCATGTCACTGAGGAAGAGCGGCTAAGATTTACATTATGTCAGAATATGTTATTGTTAGCCATCAGGGATCCTATGGGAGGAGAAGAGACACTGTCTGGTACCAATCACCATAACAGCTGTGAGTTGGGGAGGAGTGAGCACTTTGGGGCAGAGGCCAGATGAAGTGAGGAAGAACATATCACTAAGGTTCTGTCTAGCAACAGAGATGCATTGGCTTTTCATACGTGTAGGAGAAGACTCAGCATAGTTAAATAGCATTGCTTGTGTGAATATGTCGGCTAATGCAGCTGTATTGAGCCTCTGGGAAGAATAAACTTGGTTAAGCTTTCGTAGTGTCCGTTGAGTTTATACTCTGAAAATTAGAACCTAGCAATACTATATCCTTAATGCTTTTGTGTAAATCAATCTGATATTGTAATATTGAGCACAGACAATCAGCCTCAACTGCGTGGCAGTAACTGCTGCTCTCTGACCTGTAAGTGCCATGGACAGACTGAACACGCCTCCCTGGACAATAGAGACTGCTCTCTGACCTGTAAGTACCATGGACAGACTGAACACGCCTCCCAAAGATGCTCTCTGACCTGTAGGCCATGGACAGACTGAACACGCCTCCCTGGATAGAGACTGCTCTCTGACCTGTTGGACAATAGAGACTGCACGCCTCCCTGGACAATAGAGACTGCTCTCTGACCTGTAAGGGCCATGGACAGACTGAACACGCCTCCCTGGACAATAGATGTTCTCTGACCTGGGCCATGGCAGACTGAACACGCCTCCCTGGACAATAGAGACTGCTCTCTGACCTGTAAGTACCATGGACAGACTGAACACGCCTTCCTGGACAATAGAGACTGCTCTCTGACCTGTAAGGGCCATGGACAGACTGAACACGCCTCCCTGGACAATAGAGACTGCCATGGACAGACTGAACACGCCTCCCTGGACAATAGAGACTGCTCTCTGACCTGTAAGGGCCATGGACAGACTGAACACGCCTCCCTGGACAATAGAGACTGCTCTCTGACCTGTAAGGGCCATGGACAGACTGAACACGCCTCCCTGGACAATAGAGACTGCTCTCTGACCTGTAACGGCCATGGACAGACTGAACACGCCTCCCTGGACAATAGAGACTGCTCTCTGACCTGTAAGGGCCATGGACAGACTGAACACGCCTCCCTGGACAATAGAGACTGCTCTCTGACCTGTAAGGGCCATGGACAGACTGAACACGCCTCCCTGGACAATAGAGACTGCTCTCTGACCTGTAACGGCCATGGACAGACTGAACACTCCTCCCTGGACAATAGAGACTGCTCTCTGACCTGTAAGGGCCATGGACAGACTGAACACTCCTCCCTGGACAATAGAGACTGCTCTCTGACCTGTAAGGGCCATGGACAGACTGAACACGCCTCCCTGGACAATAGAGACTGCTCTCTGACCTGTAAGGGCCATGGACAGACTGAACACGCCTCCCTGGACAATAGAGACTGCTCTCTGACCCATAAGGGCCATGGACAGACTGAACACTCCTCCCTGGACAATAGAGACTGCTCTCTGAAGAGATCGTTGCTTTGACCTGAAGTAAGACTATCATCTTTTTTTATTTGACGTATATATATTTTTTGAACAGAGAGGATGACAGTAGGTTAAGATAGACAGAGGTGTTGCATCAAAAGGCACTAGTGCAGATTCAAACCTACGCTGACACCTTACATGTTCCAGAGGCTGTGGCATTACCGCTAGACAGGACAGGCCACAAGACTGACATCTTATTAGGGTTTATATCTGTAAGACAGGTGCAGGGATGGCATTTTAGCACCAATAGGGTCCCACTTTAACAAGCACTGCCAGATGCTGGACACAGCATGCTTCATGTTGTCTAATTATGTTAGATGCCAACTCTCTCTCACCACTCTCACTAGGGATTAATGCAAATGTATGTTCATGTAGATTTATAGTTCCATTCTAAGTTCCAAAGTAATTCACATTCTTCAAAGGACATTGAAAGAAAAGTTTTATTTCTTTGTAAATAAGCTGAATTTCCTTTGTGTGGATGCTGTTGACGTTCTTAAATAAAATATGTTTGATTAGTGACAAAAGTATTACCATTATTTTCAGCCTGCAGCAGGAATGGTGAGATGGAGGCAGTAATCACAACAATGTAGAATTATTTGCCCACTTCCAGGTGGCATGGTTCAGAGAACTGTAAAGATGGAGACAGACAGACATTTGTGGGTGTGACAGAATGACAGTAGCCATGTTCTGAACCTAAACAACATTTGTATATCAGAATTTTCCCTGGTGTCATGGTTTGTTGACTGTGTCAGTTATTACAGTCATAAACACAGACTCATGGATAGCAGGGGAGAGGTGTGGGGTTCTTGCACTTATTCATGTAGTTGATGGCTGTTATACATTAATCAACTTGATAAACCAACTCATTATGTAGGCCTAGTTATTTAGCAAAGGCTTTTATCCAAATCGACACAGAGACCAGGAAGTTAAACCACATCCTAACTACTTGTAACGTAGCACTAAACTCCAACCAAATAAGCTATCAGTATGGACTACAACGTGTCCGTACCAAGAACTATGGGATCTTGTACATCCTGAATTATGTTGCACTTTATTTACACAATTGGAGATTAGGCTGCCATAGCCCTGCAGGTACCACATAGAAAACAGGATTTTAATTACAATGCATTGGGTTGTCGGAAGGTGACCTGATTTGCCTGGCACTGGGAGAACGCACTGACTGTAACGCTCTGGGCGTAGTGGGTGCGAAGTCAGGCACAGGAAGCAGAGAGTACAGGGTAGTGCTATTTATTGCACACACGGCGAAACATACGCCACCCCACGAAACACAGGGCGCACACAAAACAAATGCACCAAACACGGGGACTCAAACAGTCCGGAGAAAAAACCCACGAACGAAACACTTCAACATCGAAAGTGCTCAGAGCAACACAAAACAATCCCGCACAAAGAGCAGGCGGGCCTACTGGCTAACATAGTCCGACTAATCAGCCTACACACAAAACAGGTGAAACCAATAAACAGAAAGGGGAAAAGGGATCAATGGCAACTAGTAGGCCGGTGACGACGAGTGCCGAGCGCCACTCGAACAGGAAGGGGAGCCACCTTCGGTAGGAGTCGTGACACTGACACAGGTTACAATTATATATTTGGTGTTTTCTTTGTTTCTTTAACCACATATCTTCATGTCTCGTCAATCAGAGGTCAGTGGATATTGTTCTGAAACAAGCACTTTAGTGAAGCACATGTCCAGTGGAAATAATAATGAATTGATTCCTATTTACCAAATGTACTGCAAATTATTGTCACAAATGTGAACTTGATACACTAACAGAAATGTACATTTGATGAAGTAACATAGATGTACTGTATGTCTAACACTGTTTAAAGTCCACTGTAATAACAGAGAAAATACATTGGGTCTTTTGGTCAGTGTTGTTGATGTGGAGGGAAGGGTTGTAGCTGAAGTTTCAGCATCTCCTGGGTGTGTTCAACTGTTCAGCAGAGAGGGAGGAGAGAAACTCTATAAACTCATCTCTCTTTCCCCTGTCTCGGCATCTCACAACCAAACTCTGGGGAGGGAGGAGGACAGCTAACTGGGTAGGTGTGCCATCATTTTAAGCTGCACTATAAAAAAATAAACACTGTGCTTTTCATTGAAGAGGTAATAATTCAGATATGTTTAGCACCTTTTGTAACTTACTGTTTGAAATGATTTGAATGGAGCCCCTTGCTTAGTATTCTGTGTATTTGAATGAAGTTAAGACTCACTAAACTCTGAAAGGGGCGGACTGGCCGTCTGGCAGTTGCCCGAAATTCCAGATGGGCTGGTCCACTTTTAGCCAAGTAGGCTGGTTCACTTTTAGCCAAGTGGGCTGGTCCACTTTTAGACAAGTGGGCTGGTTCACTTTTAGACAAGTGGGCTGGTCCACTTTTAGACAAGTGGGCTGGTCCACTTTTAGACAAGTGGGCTGGTCCACTTTTAGACAAGTGGGCTGGTTCACTTTTAGCCAAGTGGGCTGGTTCACTTTTAGACAAGTGGGCTGGTTCACTTTTAGCCAAGTGGGCTGGTTCACTTTTAGCCAAGTGGGCTGGTTCACTTTTAGCCAAGTGGGCTGGTTCACTTTTAGCCAAGTGGGCTGGTTCACTTTTAGCCAAGTGGGCTGGTTCACTTTTAGCCAAGTGGGCTGGTTCACTTTTAGCCAAGTGGGCTGGTTCACTTTTAGCCAAGTGGGCTGGTCCACTTTTAGCGAAGTGGGCTGGTTCACTTTTAGCCAAGTGGGCTGGTTCACTTTTAGCCAAGTGGGCTGGTTCACTTTTAGCCAAGTGGGCTGGTTCACTTTTAGCCAAGTGGGCTAGTTCACTTTTAGCCAAGTGGGCTGGTCCACTTTTAGACAAGTGGGCTGGTTCACTTTTAGCCAAGTGGGCTGGTTCACTTTTAGCCAAGTGGGCTGGTTCACTTTTAGCCAAGTGGGCTGGTCCACTTTTAGACAAGTGGGCTGGTCCACTTTTAGACAAGTGGGCTGGTCCACTTTTAGACAAGTGGGCTGGTCCACTTTTAGACAAGTGGGCTGGTCCACTTTTAGACAAGTGGGCTGGTTCACTTTTAGACAAGTGGGCTGGTCCACTTTTAGACAAGTGGGCTGGTCCACTTTTAGACAAGTGGGCTGGTTCACTTTTAGACAAGTGGGTTGGTTCACTTTTAGACAAGTGGGTTGGTTCACTTTTAGACAAGTGGGCTGGTTCACTTTTAGCCAAGTGGGCTGGTCCACTTTTAGACAAGTGGGCTGGTCCACTTTTAGACAAGTGGGCTGGTCCACTTTTAGACAAGTGGGCTGGTCCACTTTTAGACAAGTGGGCTGGTCCACTTTTAGACAAGTGGGCTGGTCCACTTTTAGACAAGTGGGCTGGTCCACTTTTAGACAAGTGGGCTGGTCCACTTTTAGACAAGTGGGCTGGTTCACTTTTAGACAAGTGGGCTGGTCCACTTTTAGACAAGTGGGCTGGTCCACTTTTAGACAAGTGGGCTGGTCCACTTTTAGACAAGTGGGCTGGTTCACTTTTAGACAAGTGGGCTGGTCCACTTTTAGACAAGTGGGCTGGTCCACTTTTAGACAAGTGGGCTGGTCCACTTTTAGACAAGTGGGCTGGTCCACTTTTAGACAAGTGGGCCTGTCTAAGGTATTCGTTTTACGTTGAAAATGATAATTGTCTGGCTAATAATGGGGGCCTTAAGGTTTAAATAATGGGCCAGTGTTTTAGAAATGCCCCGGATGAATATTGGTTCTAGTCCGCCCCTGCACTCTTAGAAAAAAAGGTTCTACAGCTGTCCTAATAGGAGAACCATTCAAAGAACCGTTTTTGTTACATTTACATTTACATTTAAGTCATTTAGCAGACGCTCTTATCCAGAGCGACTTACAAATTGGTGCATTCACCTTATGATATCCAGTGGAACAACCACTTTACAATAGTGCATCTAACTCTTTTAAGGGGGGGGGGGGGTTAGAAGGATTACTTTATCCTATCCTAGGTATTCCTTAAAGAGGTGGGGTTTCAGGTGTCTCCGGAAGGTGGTGATTGACTCCGCTGACCTGGCGTCGTGAGGGAGTTTGTTCCACCATTGGGGTGCCAGAGCAGCGAACAGTTTTGACTGGGCTGAGCGGGAACTGTACTTCCTCAGAGGTAGGGAGGCGAGCAGGCCAGAGGTGGATGAACGCAGTGCCCTTGTTTGGGTGTAGGGCCTGATCAGAGCCTGAAGGTACGGAGGTGCCGTTCCCCTCACAGCTCCGTAGGCAAGCACCATGGTCTTGTAGCGGATGCGAGCTTCAACTGGAAGCCAGTGGAGAGAGCGGAGGAGCGGGGTGACGTGAGAGAACTTGGGAAAGTTGAACACCAGACGGGCTGCGGCGTTCTGGATGAGTTGTAGGGGTTTAATGGCACAGGCAGGGAGCCCGGCCAACAGCGAGTTGCAGTAATCCAGACGGGAGATGACAAGTGCCTGGATTAGGACCTGCGCCGCTTCCTGCGTGAGGCAGGGTCGTACTCTGCGAATGTTGTAGAGCATGAACCTACAGGAACGGGTCACCGCCTTGATGTTAGTTGAGAACGACAGGGTGTTGTCCAGGATCACGCCAAGGTTCTTAGCACTCTGGGAGGAGGACACAATGGAGTTGTCAACCGTGATGGCGAGATCATGGAACGGGCAGTCCTTCCCCGGGAGGAAGAGCAGCTCCGTCTTGCCGAGGTTCAGCTTGAGGTGGTGATCCGTCCTCCACACTGATATGTCTGCCAGACATGCAGAGATGCGATTCACCACCTGGTTATCAGAGGGGGGAAAGGAGAAGATTAATTGTGTGTCGTCTGCATAGCAATGATAGGAGAGACCATGTGAGGATATGACAGAGCCAAGTGACTTGGTGTATAGCGAGAATAGGAGAGGGCCTAGAACAGAGCCCTGGGGGACACCAGTGGTGAGAGCACGTGGTGCGGAGACAGATTCTCGCCACGCCACCTGGTAGGAGCGACCTGTCAGGTAGGACGCAATCCAAGCGTGGGCCGCGCCGGAGATGCCCAGCTCGGAGAGGGTGGAGAGGAGGATCTGATGGTTCACAGTATCAAAGGCAGCCGATAGGTCTAGAAGGATGAGAGCAGAGGAGAGAGAGTTAGCTTTAGCAGTGCGGAGCGCCTCCGTGACACAGAGAAGAGCAGTCTCAGTTGAATGACTAGTCTTGAAACCTGACTGATTTGGATCAAGAAGGTCATTCTGAGAGAGATAGCAGGAGAGCTGGCCAAGGACGGCACGTTCAAGAGTTTTGGAGAGAAAAGAAAGAAGGGATACTGGTCTGTAGTTGTTGACATCGGAGGGATCGAGTGTAGGTTTTTTCAGAAGGGGTGCAACTCTCGCTCTCTTGAAGACGGAAGGGACGTAGCCAGCGGTCAAGGATGAGTTGATGAGCGAGGTGAGGTAAGGGAGAAGGTCTCCGGAAATGGTCTGGAGAAGAGAGGAGGGGATAGGGTCAAGCGGGCAGGTTGTTGGGCGGCCGGCCGTCACAAGACGCGAGATTTCATCTGGAGAGAGAGGGGAGAAAGAGGTCAAAGCACAGGGTAGGGCAGTGTGAGCAGAACCAGCGGTGTCGTTTGACTTAGCAAACGAGGATCGGATGTCGTCGACCTTCTTTTCAAAATGGTTGACGAAGTCATCAGCAGAGAGGGAGGAAGGGGGAGGAGGGGGAGGAGGATTCAGGAGGGAGGAGAAGGTGGCAAAGAGCTTCCTAGGGTTAGAGGCAGATGCTTGGAATTTAGAGTGGTAGAAATTGGCTTTAGAAGCAGAGACAGAAGAGGAGAATGTAGAGAGGAGGGAGTGAAAGGATGCCAGGTCCGCAGGGAGGCGAGTTTTCCTCCATTTCCGCTCGGCTGCCCGGAGCCCTGTTCTGTGAGCTCGCAATGAGTCGTCGAGCCACGGAGCAGGAGGGGAGGACCGAGCCGGCCTGGAGGATAGGGGACATAGAGAGTCAAAGGATGCAGAAAGGGAGGAGAGGAGGGTTGAGGAGGCAGAATCAGGAGATAGGTTGGAGAAGGTTTGAGCAGAGGGAAGAGATGATAGGATGGAAGAGGAGAGAGTAGCGGGGGAGAGAGAGCGAAGGTTGGGACGGCGCGATACCATCCGAGTAGGGGCAGTGTGGGAAGTGTTGGATGAGAGCGAGAGGGAAAAGGATACAAGGTAGTGGTCGGAGACTTGGAGGGGAGTTGCAATGAGATTAGTGGAAGAACAGCATCTAGTAAAGATGAGGTCAAGCGTATTGCCTGCCTTGTGAGTAGGGGGGGAAGGTGAGAGGGTGAGGTCAAAAGAGGAGAGGAGTGGAAAGAAGGAGGCAGAGAGGAATGAGTCAAAGGTAGACGTGGGGAGGTTAAAGTCACCCAGAACTGTGAGAGGTGAGCCATCCTCAGGAAAGGAACTTATCAGGGCGTCAAGCTCATTGATGAACTCTCCAAGGGAACCTGGAGGGCGATAAATGATAAGGATGTTAAGCTTGAAAGGGCTGGTAACTGTGACAGCATGGAATTCAAAGGAGGCGATAGACAGATGGGTCAGGGGAGAAAGAGAGAATGTCCACTTGGGAGAGATGAGGATCCCAGTGCCACCACCCCGCTGACCAGAAGCTCTCGGGGTGTGCGAGAACACGTGGGCAGACGAGGAGAGAGCAGTAGGAGTAGCAGTGTTATCAGTGGTAATCCATGTTTCCGTCAGTGCCAAGAAGTCGAGGGACTGGAGGGAAGCATAGGCTGAGATGAACTCTGCCTTGTTGGCCGCAGATCGGCAGTTCCAGAGGCTGCCTGAGACCTGGAACTCCACGTGGGTCGTGCGCGCTGGGACCACCAGGTTAGAGTAGCAGCGGCCACGCGGTGTGAAGCGTTTGTATGGTCTGTGCAGAGAGGAGAGAACAAGGATAGACAGACACATAGTTGACAGGCTACAGAAGAGGCTACGCTAATGCAAAGGAGATTGGAATGACAAGTGGACTACACGTCTCGAATGTTCAGAAAGTTAAGCTTACGTTGCAAAAAATCTTATTGACTAAAATGATATAGTACTGCTGGCTGGTGAAATAGGCTAGCTAGCAGTGGCTGCGTTGTTGACTTTGTTTGAAAGTGTAGCTGGCTAGGTAACCTCTAACTGGCTAGGTAACCTCGACAATTACTCTAGACTACACAATTATCTTGGATACAAAGACGGCTATGTAGCCAGCTAAGATCAAACAAATCAAACTGTTGTACTGTAATGAAATGAAATGTAATACTACCTGTAATACTACCTGTGGAGCAAAGCGGAATGCAACTACTCGCTCCAAACCAAACCGGAAGTGCGTATCGTAGAGGGAGAGGCAATAGAAGTGTTGTTTCTTGTATTATTGTCTTTTGTGTCTTTAGAGGACTGCTTCACCTTAATGTCCCCTTTCCCTTTTCTTCTGTCCTTATTTTGTCCCACTTTGTCCCTTCTTTGTCCCTTCTTCTCTTCTGCCAACTAGACACTCCTTGTTAGCTAGCTAGCTTCTTTCAGGAATGTCCCTAGCAACTGCCTAGCAACAGGTAAACAACTTAGCTAGCTAAGAAAACGGTATAATTTTATGAAAAATTGTTACTTTTTCAAAAGCCTTTCTTCTTTGTTTGCTGCTTGTTTGGTCTCCTATTCAGTTTGCAGTTTTCTTTTGATTTTTTTCCGATGTACTTTACTCTAAAAAAACATTTAAATTTCAATATTTGTAGGAGCTCATCTTTTCAGCTGCTGCTGCTTAATTTGGAACTCCGGAACTTATAAGTTTTGTTCATATAATATTTATTTCCTCTGTGGAATGGTTCTACATGGAACCCAATAAACATTTTTATTTTATTTTATTTAACTAGGCAAGTCAGTTAGAGTTCAGTTTGTCAAATCGGAGGGCCTTTTGTCCGGACCTCTGGCAGACTCTATGGGGGTGCCACAGGGTTCAATTCTCGGGCAGACTCTTTTCTCTGTGTTTATCAATGATGTCGCTCTTGCTGCTGGTGATTCTCTGATCCACCTCTACGCAGACGACACCATTCTGTATACATCTGGCTCTTCTTTGGAAACTGTGCTAACAAACCTCCAAACGAGCTTCAACGCCATACAACACTCCTTCCATGGCTTCCAACTGCTTTTACATGCTAGTAAAACTAAGTGCATGCTCTTCAACCGATTGCTGCCCGTACCCTCTTGCCCGACTAGCATCACTTCTCTGGACGGTTTTGAACTAGAATATGTGGACAACTACAAATACCTAGGTGTCTGGTTAGACTGTAACCTCTCCTTCCAGATTCACATTAAGCATCTCCAATCCAAAATTAAATATAGAATTGGAATGGACTATTTTAGTTTTCTTTGACCTTCCATTCCTCTCCTGTTGCAGTAACGTGGTTGGTCCTCTTCATTCGAAATGGTTGCTGTAAATTCAATTGATTGGACATGATTTGGAAAGGTACACACGAGTCTATATAAGGTTCCACAGTTGACAGTTCATGTCAGAGCAAAAACCAAATTGGCCTGAACACCATGCGTCACTTCTGGAGGAAACATGAACCTGATCGAATATCTCCGGAGAGACCTGAAAATAGCTGTGCAGCAACGCTCCCCATCCAATCTGACAGAGCTTGAGAGGATCTGCAGAAAAGAATGGGAGAAACTCGCCTCCCTGGACAATAGAGACTGCTCTCTGACCTGTAAGGGCCATGGACAGACTGAACACGCCTCCCTGGACAATATAGACTGCTCTCTGACCTGTAAGGGCCATGGACAGACTGAACACTCCTCCCTGGACAATAGAGACTGCTCTCTGACCTGTAAGGGCCATGGACAGACTGAACACGCCTCCCTGGACAATAGAGACTGCTCTCTGACCTGTAAGGGCCATGGACAGACTGAACACGCCTCCCTGGACAATAGAGACTGCTCTCTGACCTGTAAGGGCCATGGACAGACTGAACACTCCTCCCTGGACAATAGAGACTGCTCTCTGACCTGTAAGGGCCATGGACAGACTGAACACGCCTCCCTGGACAATAGAGACTGCTCTCTGACCTGTAAGGGCCATGGACAGACTGAACACGCCTCCCTGGACAATAGAGACTGCTCTCTGACCTGTAAGGGCCATGGACAGACTGAACACTCCTCCCTGGACAATAGAGACTGCTCTCTGACCTGTAAGGGCCATGGACAGACTGAACACTCCTCCCTGGACAATAGAGACTGCTCTCTGACCTGTAAGGGCCATGGACAGACTGAACACGCCTCCCTGGACAATAGACACTGCTCTCTGACCCATAAGGGCCATGGACAGACTGAACACTCCTCCCTGGACAATAGAGACTGCTCTCTGAAGAGATCGTTGCTTTGACCTGAAGTAAGACTATCATCTTTTTTTATTTGACGTATATATATTTTTTGAACAGAGAGGATGACAGTAGGTTAAGATAGACAGAGGTGTTGCATCAAAAGGCACTAGTGCAGATTCAAACCTACGCTGACACCTTACATGTTCCAGAGGCTGTGGCATTACTGCTAGACAGGACAGGCCACAAGACTGACATCTTATTAGGGTTTATATCTGTAAGACAGGTGCAGGGATGGCATTTTAGCACCAATAGGGTCCCACTTTAACAAGCACTGCCAGATGCTGGACACAGCATGCTTCATGTTGTCTAATTATGTTAGATGCCAACTCTCTCTCACCACTCTCACTAGGGATTAATGCAAATGTATGTTCATGTGGATAATAGTTCCATTCTAAGTTCCAAAGTAATTCACATTCTTCAAAGGACATTGAAAGAAAAGTTTTATTTCTTTGTAAATAAGCTGAATTTCCTTTGTGTGGATGCTGTTGACATTCTTAAATAAAATATGTTTGATTAGTGACAAAAGTATTATCATTATTTTCAGCCTGCAGCAGGAATGGTGAGATGGAGGCAGTAATCACAACAATGTAGAATTATTTGCCCACTTCCAGGTGGCATGGTTCAGAGAACTGTAAAGATGGAGACAGACAGACATTTGTGGGTGTGACAGAATGACAGTAGCCATGTTCTGAACCTTAACAACATTTGCATATCAGAATTTTCCCTGGTGTCATGGTTTGTTGACTGTGTCAGTTATTACAGTCATAAACACAGACTCATGGATAGCAGGGGAGAGGTGTGGGGTTCTTGCACTTATTCATGTAGTTGATGGCTGTTATACATTAATCAACTTGATAAACCAAGTCAACATGTAGGCCCAGTTATTTAGCAAATGCTTTTATCCAAATCGAACACAGAGACCAGGAAGTTAAACCACATTCTAACTACTTGTAACGTAGCACTAAACTCCAACCAAATAAGCTATCAGTATGGACTACAACGTGTCCATATCAGGAACTATGGGATCTTGTACATCCTGAATTATGTTGCACTTTATTTACACAATTGGAGATTAGGCTGCCATAGCCCTGCAGGTACCACATAGAAAACAGGATTTTAATTACAATGCATTGGGTTGTCGGAAGGTGACCTGATTTGCCTGGCACTGGGAGAACGCACTGACTGTAACGCTCTGGGCGTAGTGGGTGCGAAGTCAGGCACAGGAAGCAGAGAGTACAGGGTAGTGCTATTTATTGCACACACGGCGAAACATACGCCACCCCACGAAACACAGGGCGCACACAAAACAAATGCACCAAACACGGGGACTCAAACAGTCCGGAGAAAAAACCCACGAACGAAACACTTCAACATCGAAAGTGCTCAGAGCAACACAAAACAATCCCGCACAAAGAGCAGGCGGGCCTACTGGCTAACATAGCCCGACTAATCAGCCTACACACAAAACAGGTGAAACCAATAAACAGAAAGGGGAAAAGGGATCAATGGCAACTAGTAGGCCGGTGACGACGAGTGCCGAGCGCCACTCGAACAGGAAGGGGAGCCACCTTCGGTAGGAGTCGTGACACTGACACAGGTTACAATTATATATTTGGTGTTTTCTTTGTTTCTTTAACCACATATCTTCATGTCTCGTCAATCAGAGGTCAGTGGATATTGTTCTGAAACAAGCACTTTAGTGAAGCACATGTCCAGTGGAAATAATAATGAATTGATTCCTATTTACCAAATGTACTGCAAATTATTGTCACAAATGTGAACTTGATACACTAACAGAAATGTACATTTGATGAAGTAACATAGATGTACTGTATGTCTAACACTGTTTAAAGTCCACTGTAATAACAGAGAAAATACATTGGGTCTTTTGGTCAGTGTTGTTGATGTGGAGGGAAGGGTTGTAGCTGAAGTTTCAGCATCTCCTGGGTGTGTTCAACTGTTCAGCAGAGAGGGAGGAGAGAAACTCTATAAACTCATCTCTCTTTCCCCTGTCTCGGCATCTCACAACCAAACTCTGGGGAGGGAGGAGGACAGCTAACTGGGTAGGTGTGCCATCATTTTAAGCTGCACTATAAAAAAAATAAACACTGTGCTTTTCATTGAAGAGGTAATAATTCAGATATGTTTAGCACCTTTTGTAACTTACTGTTTGAAATGATTTGAATGGAGCCCCTTGCTTAGTATTCTGTGTATTTGAATGAAGTTAAGACTCACTAAACTCTGAAAGGGGCGGACTGGCCGTCTGGCAGTTGCCCGAAATTCCAGATGGGCTGGTCCACTTTTAGCCAAGTAGGCTGGTCCACTTTTAGCCAAGTGGGCTGGTCCACTTTTAGACAAGTGGGCTGGTTCACTTTTAGACAAGTGGGCTGGTCCACTTTTAGACAAGTGGGCTGGTCCACTTTTAGACAAGTGGGCTGGTCCACTTTTAGACAAGTGGGCTGGTCCACTTTTAGACAAGTGGGCTGGTCCACTTTTAGACAAGTGGGCTGGTTCACTTTTAGCCAAGTGGGCTGGTTCACTTTTAGCCAAGTGGGCTGGTTCACTTTTAGCCAAGTGGGCTGGTTCACTTTTAGCCAAGTGGGCTGGTTCACTTTTAGACAAGTGGGCTGGTCCACTTTTAGACAAGTGGGCTGGTTCACTTTTAGACAAGTGGGCTGGTCCACTTTTAGACAAGTGGGCTGGTCCACTTTTAGACAAGTGGGCTGGTCCACTTTTAGACAAGTGGGCCTGTCTAAGGTATTCGTTTTACGTTGAAAATGATAATTGTCTGGCTAATAATGGGGGCCTTAAGGTTTAAATAATGGGCCAGTGTTTTAGAAATGCCCCGGATGAATATTGGTTCTAGTCCGCCCCTGCACTCTTAGAAAAAAAGGTTCTACAGCTGTCCTAATAGGAGAACCATTCAAAGAACCGTTTTTGTTCATATAATATTTATTTCCTCTGTGGAATGGTTCTACATGGAACCCAATAAAAAAATCTTTTTTATTTTATTTAACTAGGCAAGTCAGTTAGAGTTCAGTTTGTCAAATCGGAGGGCCTTTTGTCCGGACCTCTGGCAGACTCTATGGGGGTGCCACAGGGTTCAATTCTCGGGCAGACTCTTTTCTCTGTGTTTATCAATGATGTCGCTCTTGCTGCTGGTGATTCTCTGATCCACCTCTACGCAGACGACACCATTCTGTATACATCTGGCTCTTCTTTGGAAACTGTGCTAACAAACCTCCAAACGAGCTTCAACGCCATACAACACTCCTTCCATGGCCTCCAACTGCTTTTACATGCTAGTAAAAGTAAGTGCATGCTCTTCAACCGATTGCTGCCCGTACCCTCCCGCCCGACTAGCATCACTTCTCTGGACGGTTTTGAACTAGAATATGTGGACAACTACAAATACCTAGGTGTCTGGTTAGACTGTAACCTCTCCTTCCAGATTCACATTAAGCATCTCCAATCCAAAATTAAATATAGAATTGGAATGGACTATTTTAGTTTTCTTTGACCTTCCATTCCTCTCCTGTTGCAGTAACGTGGTTGGTCCTCTTCATTCGAAATGGTTGCTGTAAATTCAATTGATTGGACATGATTTGGAAAGGTACACACGAGTCTATATAAGGTTCCACAGTTGACAGTTCATGTCAGAGCAAAAACCAAATTGGCCTGAACACCATGCGTCACTTCTGGAGGAAACATGAACCTGATCGAATATCTCCGGAGAGACCTGAAAATAGCTGTGCAGCAACGCTCCCCATCCAATCTGACAGAGCTTGAGAGGATCTGCAGAAAAGAATGGGAGAAACTCCCCAAATACAGGTGTGCCAAGCTTGCAGCATCAAACCCAAGAAGACTCTAATCGCTGCCAAAGGTACTTCAACAAAGTACTGAGTAAAGGTTTGAATACTTATGTAAATTTGATATTTCATTTTTTTATACATTTGCTAACATTTATATAATCCTGTTTTTTCTTTGTCATTATGGGGTATTGTGTGGCAATTGAGGGGAAAAAACTAAATAATCGGCAATTGACAATTGGCAAACAATTGGCAATTGAGGGGGAAAACAAAATAATCAATTTTAGAATAAGGCTGTAACCTAACAAAATGTGGAAAAAGTAAACGGGTCTGAATCATTTCCGAGGGCACTATTTATTTGGAAGGTGGGGAGAGAAATGTGGCTGGAGTAGGCTAACTGTAGCATCTCTGTGTCCGACGTGACAGTTCTTGCTGCAATGGGACCCTATTGGGGCTAAAATGCCATCCCTGTCCCTGTCTTACCCACAATAACCCCAATAACATGTCAATCTTGTGGCCCGTTTGGTCTAGTGGTAATGCCACAGCTTCTGGAACACATGTCTATAGTGTCAGAATAGGTTTGAATCCAGTCTAGTGCACTTTGACACGACCTCTGCCTGTCTTCTCCTCTCTCTATCTGTTATAAAAGCTGGCATTCTTACTTCCAGTGGAAAGAAACTCTTCAGAGAGCAGTCTATCTTGTCCAGGGAGGAGTGTTCTGTCTGTCCATGGCCCTTACGGGTCAGAGAGCAGTCTATCTTGTCCAGAGAGGCGTGTTCTGTCTGTCCATGGCCCTTACGGGTCAGGGAGCAGCAGTTTCTAGCACCCAGTTGAGGCTCAGACACACAGTATGGAAAGAGGTCCCCATTGGACCACTGCCGCATTCTGGTAGAAGTGTTCCAGTAGAGTCTGATCCACATTTCAAACTGCTGTGTCCATATTATGCTTTGGAATGCTGTGTAATCCTCTTGGGTGAGGATGCTCTCTAAGTCATCTACATTTGCTCGGCAAGCCGTCTGTGCCCCCTCCCATGTCAATGAACCTTGACCCATGTAATATTTAAGCTCTGAGTTTGATTGTGTGCTTAAGGACAGAAAATACACATTTGTCCTAAAAATGTCCTGAAAGAGACGGACATTGATGTTAAGTAATGTACCTAGACGGTTGTCAAAGGATACTGTAACTTATAAAGGTGACATTATTTGAAATGTACTATGTACTGTACCAAGGTGTTAAGAATGATTAACCCCCTTCAAGTAAAGTGTTTTCATTACTTTGAAGTAATAGTTTACAAATATCAGACAAAGGAGAGAATGGATGAAAAATCAACTTACTTTTCTGTCAAACAAAGGACATGGATTTGTGCATTCTCTCAAACCCCATACGTTTGCTATACGTTCATGAGCAACACACATTACATTGTGTATATTCCAATATCCCAGATTGGGCCAAAATGCATGGTATTGGGATTGGACCCAGACAGGATCAGTGAGGTTCTGTGCTGACACTGCTCTCAGAGCTGCTATCTGGTCCTCAACATTGAAGATGGTATTACCATTATTTTCACCCTCCAGCAAGAATGGTGAGATGGAGACACAAATCACAACAATGTAGAATGAATTGTCCACTTCCAGGTGGCATTGTTCAAAGAACTGTAAAGAAGGAGACAAACTCTTGTAGGTGTAACAGAATGACAGAATCCATGTTATCAAGTTAATCAACGTTTGGATATCATTAGAGTTTTCCCTGGTGTCATGGTTTGTTGACTGTGTCAGCTATTACAGTCATAAACACTGGCTCATGGATAGCAGGGGAGAGGTGTGGGGTTATTGCCCTTATTCATGTAGTTGATGGCTGTTATACATTATTCACCTTGATAAACCAAACACCATGAATCAGTTAGTGAAGGTTCAAAAGATTTGACATCCTACAATTTTTGAATGATGTCATTTAGCATTCATCCAAATTGACAAAAAGACAGGGAAGTAAAACCACATACTACTTGTAACACTAAACTCCAACTAAATAATCTATCAGGAACTATGCTTTGGTAAATACAGAATTACATTGCACTTTGTTAACACAATTGGGTATTAGGCTGCCATAGCCCTGCAGGTACCACATATAAAACAGGACTTAATATACAATCACTGGAAGGTCTATGATACTCATATATTCAAACAGCAGGTTTCTAGCCAAAGGCATAGACAGGGGTAATTGTAATTATACTGCAGTATGCTCTTATTGTACTATGTACAGGCTACTGCTGTCTAATTTTGATCAACTGACCTCTGATCTTGAACTTCCTCTAGTGGAGATTTAAAATACTGGAAAATAAAACTGATTGGTCTTGCTGGGGCCCCTATGCTTTCCCTCACCTAGATGCTCTGAACACTGAGGTGTGCCTTATTATTGTAATGTAATATGTGTTTATCATGGCCTTAAAAGGCAAATGGCAATGGCCATGCTTGCTTGATATGTTATTTAAAGTTACCAAAGGAAACCAGGGCCAAAGGAAACCAAGTCAAGAGGGCCCAAAAAATAGTATACTTCTTCCAGAAAGACAGATTTAGGGTAATACCATTACAGGGGAAGAACTGACATGAACATTTTCAACTGAGATTTACCCATCATTTCCCTAAGCGCAAAGTCTTGATTTACCAATCAAATGAAGAGCAGGACATATCAGGTTCTCTAAACTGAGTGGACAAATTATTAGGAACACCTTCCTAATTTTGAGTTGCAGTTCTTGACACACTCAAACCGGTGTGCCTGGCACCTATTACCATACCCCGTTCAAAGGCACTTAAATCTTTTGTCTTGCCCATTCACCCTTTGAATGGCAGACACACAATCTGTGTTTTAACTGTCTCAATGCTTAAAAATTATTCTGTAACCTGTCTCCTCCACTTTATCTACACTGATTGAAGTGGATTTACAAGTGACGTCAAAAAGGGATCATAGCTTTCACCTGGATTTACCTGGTCAGTCTATGTCATGGAAAGAGCAGGTGTTCCTAATGTTTTGTGCCCTCCGTGTATATCTCCATGGGGATTGGAACTCTTGTCTTGGTCATATGCCAACCAAAAATAAATTGTTATCTTCATGTAAAAGTATATAGGAAAGGTGGGAATTTTTCAAATGTTTTGGCTCCTACAAGATCTTAAAAATTATATAAAGTGATACTAAAAATAAATTATAACATTATTACATGCTATGCTACAACATATTTATTAAATACAATTTACTCAATGTGCATAAGTGGAGTCTCCCTTTTAGGTTGTTTGATTTACAATATAGGGACATAAACACAGTCTTGGTGGGTCCATGTCGATTAAAGCAGCCCCCCACACCATTCTGATTCAGAGGGGTTGGGTTAATTGTGGAAGAGACATTTCAGTTGAAGACATTCAGTTGTACAACTGACTAGGTATCCCCCTTGCCCTTGCCCTTGCCCTTTCCATTTCACTATTTCTAGAAGGATCTTTCAGCAAGACAGCAGAGAGGCTTGATGAGGTTGACTGAGACAAGGGTGTGTTCAAAGAAGGAGGAGAGCAGATCCTCTTTATAAACACTCCGGCTACAGTACAGTTCTCCACCTGTCTGCTCATCAAAACCAAACAAGCCTTGGAGAGAGAGAGACAGAGAGAGGAGGAGCCATAAAGGTACGTTTCATTTTACTTTTACTAATGGGATATTACAAGCACTTCATCACTGTATAACATCTTACATCATGACCGATATTTTGGTGTCAAAAAGCATTATTTTAAAGTTGTTATCTAGTAAATATGCCTAGTTTGGATCACAGTGACTCGCATAATGTAATATTTATCAAGCAGAGAATTAGTCAGAAAATTTGTTTTGTTTTAAAGTGATTATGTAATGGCATGTAATACTGCAACAGCATGCCAGCTATAATTTTTATCATATCACTTAAAACTTGATCAATGACATACGGTACTGTTTGTTTGTAATCTATATAGGTCAAGTTAAAAAAAAAGGGATTCTGTCCGCAAAATGTATTGTTTTCCTTAAATAGTTAACAGAGAATTAATTTATGATCCCTAGCCAGCTTGGGTGGAATTGAACTCATATATCAGCACTTAGTCCTACATACATTTTGGCTCACACAGTCTGCAGCTAAACCCACTACAATGACACACAAGATTGTGTGTCACTTTGTCAAATATTGGCATTAATAGATTGATGCCTCATTACAATTTGAGCAGAATTTGAGCAAAAAACATGTTTTCCTGTTAAAGGTGAAAGACAAAGGTACAGTTACTCCTGATTTCACTCCAAATCGTCCAAAACAGTTTATTTTATGTCATAATAAGAATATTTAAAAGCATCACAACACCACAAACGTTTCATATTTCTTGAGGACAGAAGGGGGAGGAGAAAGGTTGAATCAAGCCGCTTCAGTCACTCTTTCCCTGTCAAATTAGTCAGAGTATCATACTCTATTTGCATAGTTAAATCCACTGGCTATTTTACATACTGTAGTTTTTACATTCATCTCGTTCATCCAGAAACAAATCAGCTGCTCAATGTTAAGGCTGTCACGAGAGACTTCTTTTCCATAACAGTTTGCATTCAATATCTCTTTCCTCAATCATAAAATCCTAATATCATCTTGTTTCTTATACATCTTTATAAAATATTTTCTAAAACAGACAAACACCTTTTTGCCCCTTCTACATCTTTTCAGTGGCTATGTGGCTCCCAACAGTGTTGGCACTGTTTCTGGGTAAGAATTGTATTCCCTTTTCCCCAACATCTTTAAACTAAAAACAGCCCATCAATTAGACCTTGTATACTGACCACACAGTATGCTGATATAGTTACCTTATTTGCTCTACTGTAACACATATCCATGTTTTTAGATCTCACTATCTATGTACAAGTTATACATATGCAACATATACAACATACACATTACGTTTTGTGATCTTTCTTTTTACAGGATGAGAATGTTTAGACTGTTTTCTTTGCCCAGGTACAGCCCCTGACCTCTTCTTTACCCAGCAGTCCTTGGATGAGTCCTTCAGTGATACCAGAGCAGGTGAACCATGTGAGTGTACATGCTAATATGCTATATAAGACGTATCCTTCATGGTTTAGTGTAAATCAATCTAAATTGTAATATTGAGCATGGACAAGGCCATTTCTGTCACTTTTGTGCTAGTCTTTTAAATAATGTACTTGTAATCTAATTGAGAACCACATTTGCCCCTATTCAACAGCTCACTGCTCACAGGGATTCCTGGTTGACAAAGACTTTGCTGGGAACGACATTCTGACGGTGTATGAACGGGACCACCATCATTGCCAGCTTGCCTGCACTCAGAACCCTCAGTGTTCCTACTTCAGCTAGGTGGTTAAAGAGTATAATCTACTTGAGTACTTGGGTTGCCTGTTTGGGTGGTGGTCGCACCACTTCTTTCTGTAAATAGTTGAAGGATGTGGCTAGAGAAATGTCACCTCTCTCATGGACTGACTGTGCATGAGATCAAAATGATAAACAGTATTTGTTTACAATTACATTGATTACAATTTTTTTCATGTAAAATAGAAATGACTGGGAAGTGCATCAGTATTGTCTTGTACTTTCAAAACAGATTCCATTGCTATCAAAAGCATACCTTTGGTCAACCAACTATGACAAACTATCCAGGAATCATATCTGGTTACACTAGGAAGGGCTGCAGTGAAGGTATGGACCAATATAACAAACTGCACACATATTACTTACAATTGTTAAACATGTTTTCAGCGTTCACAGTGTCAAGGAGTTGTAAATGAGCTCTAAATTGAGATGATGGAGTGATCTAGCACAACAACATTAGCATGAAAGGAGGTTTATTGAGCTTCAAATAACTTCAGCTCCTTTTTAATCCAAAGTAGTTTTATATTAACATTGATGTCAGGTCGTGGGTGATTCCTACCAAAACCCAAACTAAAATTTCATCCATAGAGGTGTCCTTTGGAGGAAGGATTGTTGAAATAAACAGTATTTGGCATTTGTACCTTGAAGCATAATTGAGAAATATCTTACTGAAGTTTGAATATTTGTGACATGTTGGCCTTAATCTGGCTTCCTTTAAGACTCCAAGTGGAATCATGTTTATCGAAATTTTTACATATTAATCAAAAATGAAAAGCTGAAATGTATTGAGTCAATAAGTATTCAAACACTTTGTTATGGCAAGCCTGAATAAGTTTAGAAGCAAAAATATCCTTAACAAGTCAGATAATAAGTTACATGGACTCACTCTTTGTGCAATAATATTGTTTAACATGATTTCTGAATCCCATAACGCTAAAAGTAGCAGAGATCCCAGTCTGGAACTTTGATATGGACGTAGAGTATATTATGAGTTGCACCCCCTTTTCCCCTTAGAACAGCCTCAATTCGTTGGGGACTCTACAAGGTGTCGAAAGCTTTCCACAGGGATGCTGGCCCATGTTAACTCCAATGCTTCCCATAGTTGTGTCAGGTTGGCTGGATGTCCTTTGGGTGATAAACATTGTTGATACACATGGAAACTGTTGAGCTTGAAAAACCCAGCAGCTTTGCTGTTCTTGACATACTCAAACAGGTGTGCCTGGCACCTACTACCATACCCCGTTCAAAGGCACTTAAATATTTTGTTTTGCCCATTCACCCTCTAAATGGCACACATAAACAATGTTTCAATTGTCTCAAGGCTTAAACATCCTTCTTTAACTTGTCTCCTCCCCTTCATCTACACTGATTGAAGTGGACTTAACAGGTGATATCAATGAGGGATCATAGCTTCACCTGAATTCACCTGGTCAGTCTATGTCATGGAAAGAGCATGTTTTGTACACTGAGGTTATGTCAACAATCCTTCCTCTAACGGATCATTCTATGGATTATATTTAGTGAAAATCCCCAAAAGTTCTGTATTTATTTGGTTCTAGTTTCATGAGGAATCACCCCGTGCTTTGTCTGTCCACACAGGTCCAGCAGTAGAGATACCAGTGTTTACTCTGTTTAGTGAGGGGAGGAGCATGGCGGAAGCCCAGAAGTTCTGCAGGGAGTACTATAAGGAACTGGCCACCATCTTCAATGCTGAGGACCAGATAGCAGCTCTGAGAACAGTGTCAGCACAAAGCCTCACTGACGCTGTCTGGGTCCACTCCCAATACAATGCTTTTTGTCCCAGAGTGGGCTATTGGAATCCACCAAATGCAAAGTGTGTTGTTCATAGACAAAGAGAAAAAGTATGGGGTTTGAGAGATTGCATAAATCCATGTCAATTTGTGTGCCAGAAAAGTAAGTTGATTTTGCATCCATTCTCTCCTTTGTCTGATATTTGTAAACTATTACTTCAAAGTAATGAAAACACTTTACTTGAAGGGGGTTAATCATTCTTAACACCTTGGACAGTACATAGTACATTTCAAATCATGTCACCTTTATGAAGTACAGTATCCTTTGACAACCGTTTAGGTACATTTATTTAACATCAATGTCTGTCTATCAGGACATTTTTAGGACAATTGTTTATCTTCTGTCCTTAGGCACACAATCAAACAATTCCTCAGAGCTTAAATATTACATGGGTCGAGGTTTATTGACGTGGAAGAGGGCACAGACGGCTTGCCGAGCCAATGGAGATGATTTAGCAAGCATCCTCACCCAAGAGGAATACACAGCATTCCAAAGCATAACAAAGACACAGTGGTATGATATGTGGATCGGACTCTACTGGAACACTTCTACCAGAATGTGGCAGTGGTCCAATGGGGACCTCTTTCCATACTGTGTGTCTGAGCCTCAACTGGGTGCTAGTAACTGCTGCTCCCTGACCCGTAAGGGCCATGGACAGACAGAACACACCTCCCTGGACAAGATAGACTGCTCTCTGAAGAGACCGTTCCTTTGCACTGGAAGTAAGACTGCCATCTTTTATTGAACAGACAGAGAGAGGAAAATATAGGCAGAGGTTGCATCAAAGGCACTAGGCTGGACTAAAACCTTTTCTGACACTATAGACATGTGTTCCAGAGGCTGTGTCATTACCGCTAGACCAGCCAGGCCACAAGACTGCCATCTCATTGGGGATATTGGGGGATGTAATACAGGGACAGGGACTGTCACATGGGACATTGAGATGCTACATGTACCCTATTCCGGCCACCTCTCTCTCCCCAATCTCACTAGGAACAAATGAAAATGTTTGTTCATGTGGTTTCTAATATGATATAATAGTTCCATACTGGTAAACATAGAACACAGAGGCTTGCTGCTACACAGTTACAAAGTAATTTATAGTCTTTAAAGGACATTGGAAGAAAAGTGAATTATTTTTAGACAAATAAGCTGAATATCATTTGAGTGGCTGTCTGATCTTACCATTCCTGTGTCCTTCTAGAAAAGAGAATGAAGCAGACCATTGTAAGGATGTCTCTGAAATCTATCTCAGGAGCTGACCTCAATGACCCAGTGGTAAAGGAACAGATGTTGGAGCAGGTACAGTAGTCCTACATCTCCCACATCAGAAATCAACGTCATGCTCACTCATTTCACTCTTCTCATGATTATGAATAAAACTTGACATCACAAAGAATTACATTTAGGATACTCAATTAAAATGAGGGCTGCTGACATTATCTAGTTTGATCATATCTCATAGATCAGAAAGGAGTTTGCTAAGAACGGGAACTTCATCAAAGACCTGCGCTGGAGAGAAGGGGAGTGTGGCGAAGCCGGGTTGGATACCTGAGCCAACTCCCCGGGCTTACCGTGGAGTGAGAGGGCGTCGTACTGGTCAGACACCGTGTTATGCGGTGTCCCCAGTACGCGTGCTTAGCCCAGTGCGGGCTATTCCACTTTGCCGCACTGGTAGGGCTAGGTTGGGCATCGAGCCGGGTGCCATGAAGCCGGCCCAACATATCTGGCCTCCAGTACGTCTCCTCGGGCCGGCGTACATGGCACCAGCCTTACAGGTGGTGTCCCCGGTTCGCCTGCATAGCCCAGTGCGGGCTATTCCACCTCGCCGCACTGGCAGGGCTACGGGGACCATTCAACCTGGTAAGGTTGGAGAGGCTCGGTGCTCAAGAGCGCGTGTCCTCCTTCACGGTCCGGTATATCCGGCGCCACCTTCCCGCCCCAGCCCAGTACCACCAGTGCCTACACCACGCACCAGGCTTCCAGTGCATCTCCAGAGCCCTGTTCCTCCTCCACGCACTCTCCCTATGGTGCGTGTCTCCAGCCCAGTGCCTCCAGTTCCGGCACCACGCACCAAGCCTCCTGTGCGTCTCCAGAGCCCTGTACGCACTGTTCCTTCTCCCCGCACTCGCCCTGAGGTGCGTGCCCTCAGCCCGGTACCTCCAGTTCCGGCACCACGCATCAGGCCTATAGTGCGTCTCAGCCGGCCAGAGTCTGCCGTCTGCCCAACGCCGTCTGAACTGCCCGTCTGCCCAACGCCGTCTGAACTGCCCGTCTGCCCAACGCCGTCTGAACTGTCCGTCTGCCCAACGCCGTCTGAGCTGGCCGTCTGCCAAGCGCCATCGGAGCCATCCGTCTCCCCAGCGCCATCTGAGCCATCCGTCTCCCCAGCGCCGTCTGAGCCATCCGTCTGTCCCGAGCCGTTAGAGCCGCCCATCTGTCCCGAGCCGTCAGAGCCGTTCGTCAGTCAGGAGCCGCTAGAGCCATTCGTCAGTCAGGATCTGCCAGGGCCGCCAACCAGACAGGATCTGCCAGGGCCGCCAACCAGACAGGATCTGCCAGAGCCGCCAACCAGACAGGATCTGCCAGAGCCGCCAACCAGACAGGATCTGCCAGAGCCGCCAACCAGACAGGATCTGCCAGAGCCGCCAACCAGACAGGATCTGCCGGAGCCGTCAGCAAGCCATGAGCGTCCAGAGCCGCCAGCCAGTCATGAGCCGCCAGCCAGTCATGAGCTGCCCTACAGTCATGAGCTGCCCTACAGTCATGAGCTGCCCTACAGTCATGAGCTGCCCGTTAGTCATGAGCTGCCCGTTAGTCATGAGCTGCCCGTTAGTCATGAGCTGCCCGTCAGTCATGAGCTGCCCGTCAGTCATGAGCTGCCCGTCAGTCATGAGCTGCCCGTCAGTCATGAGCTGCCCGCCCGTCAGTCATGAGCTGCCAGTCAGTCATGAGCTGCCAGTCAGTCCGGAGCTGCCAGTCAGTCCGGAGCTGCCAGTCAGTCCGGAGCTGCCAGTCAGTCCGGAGCTACCTCTCTGTCCTGAGCTACCTCTCTGTCCTGAGCTACCTCTCTGTCCTGAGCTACCTCCAAAATCATGTGGGGGCCTTGGGGAGGATTCTTAGGCCAAGGTCGTGGGCGAGGGTCGCCACTCAAAGGACGCTAAGGAGGGGGACAAAGACAGTGGTGGAGTGGTGTCCTCGTCCACCGCCGGAGCCGCCACCGCGGACAGATGCCCACCCAGACCCTCCTCTTGAGTTGTAGGGGTGCGTTCGGAGTCCGCACCTCAGGAGGGGGGTACTGTAACGTCCTGACCAGAGTTATTATGTGTTTTGCTTGTTTAGTGTTGGTCAGGACGTGAGCTGGGTGGGAATTCTATGTTGTGTGTCTAGTTTGTCTGTTTCTATGTCCAGCCTAATATGGTTCTCAATCAGAGGCAGATGGTAATCGTTGTCCCTGATTGAGAATCATATATAGGAGGCTTGTTTTGTGTTGGGATTTTGTGGGTGTTTGTTTCCTGTCTCTGTGATTGTCTCCACCAGATAGGTCTGTCTCGGTTTTTGCACATTTGTTATTTTGTATTGTTTGTAGTGTTCTTTATTAAACATGTTTAACACTAGCCGCGCTGCACTTTGGTCCTCTCCTTCACCCCTGGAAGAAAACCGTTACACATAGTAACATGTTTTAGTGAGGGATCTGCATTGTATAATTCTTCATAATGATGTTACACACTCAATTATTGTTGACATTCTTACATAAAATATGTTTGATTAGTGCCTACAGTATTACCATTATTTTCACCCTACGGCAAGAATGGTGAGATGGGGGCACAAATCACAACAATGTAGAATTATGTGCCCACTTCCAGGTGGCATGGTTCAGAGAACTAAAGATGGAGACAGACAGATTGTTGTGGGTGTGACAGAATGACACTATCCATGTTATCAAGTTAATCAACGTTTGTATATCATTAGAGTTTTCCCTGGTGTCATGGTTTGTTGACTGTCAGTTATTACAGTCATAAACACAGACTCATGGATAGCAGGGGAGAGGTGTGGGGTTCTTGCACTTATTCATGTAGTTGATGGCTGTTATACATGAATCACCTTGATAAACCAAGTCATCACAGATCAGTTAGTGAAGGTTCAAAGATTTGACAGACTCATTTTATTTATGTTATTTAGCATTTATCTAAATTGACATAAAGACAGGGAAGTAAAAGCACATCCTAACTACTTATGACACTAAACTCCAACTAAATAAGATATCAGGAACTATAGTCTTTTGTATGTCCAGAATGACATTTCACTTTGTTAACACAATTGGGTATTAGGCTGCCATAGCCCTGCAGGTACCATATATAAGACAGGACTTAATATACAATCACTGGAAGGTCTATGATACTCATATATTCAAACAGCATGTTTCTAGCCAAATGCATAGACATGGGTAATTGTAATTATACTGCAGTATGCTGTGCAGCATGCTCTTATTGTACTATGTACAGGCTACTGCTGTCTAATTTTGAAATATCTTGATTAACTGACCTCTGATCTTGAACTCCCTCTAGTTTATATTCAAAATAATGGTAAATATTTTTCAGACCGAAAATAACTACTCTGATTGATTGCTCTGGCTGGGGCCGCTATGCTTCACCTCACCTAGCTTCTCTGAGCACTGAGGTTTGAGTTATAATTGTAATGCAATATGTGGATTGTTCAATATGAGTGTCCATGGTCTTAAAAGGCAAATGACAATGGTTATGCATGCTTGCTAAGTTATTCAATAGAGTCACCAAAGGAAAATTAGCCAAGAGGGCCCACAAACAGTATACCTCTCCCAGAAATACAGATTTAGGGTTAATTCCATTACAAGGGGAGAACTGGCATGAAAATTGTCAATTGAGATTTACCTATCATTTCCCTGAGCCAAAGCCTTGATTTACCAATCAAATGAGGAGCAGGACATATCAGGTTGTCTACACTGAGTGCACATAACACTAGAAACAACTTTCTAATATTCAGTTCCAATCCCCCTTTTCCCCTCAGAACAGCCTCAATTCGTTGTGCCATGGACTCTACAAGGTGCTGAAAGCAGGGGATGCTGGCCCATGTTGACTCCAATGCTTCCCACAGTTGTGCCAGGTTGGCTGGATGTCCTCTGGGTGGTGGACCATTCTTGATACACACAGAAAACTGTTGAGCATGAAAAACCCAGCAGCGTGACAATTAATGACACAAAACGGCACGCCTCGCACCTACTGTTCAAAGATCCTTAAATGTTTTGTGCTGCATATTTACCCTCTGAATGCACACACATACAATCCATGTCTCAATTGTCTCAAGGCTTAAAAATCCTTCTGTAACCTGTCTTCTCTCCTTTATTTACACTGAAGTGGATTTAACAAGTGAGATCGATAAGGGCACATAGAATTCACCTGGATTCACCGCGTCAGTCTACTGTATGTCATGGAAAGAGCAGGTGTTCCTAATGTTTTGTACACTCAGTGTATATCACCACAGTGATTTGAACTCTAGTCTTGGTCAGATTCCAACCAAAGAATAGCAAATTGTAATTTGATGATTCCAAGCATAAGTTGTTATGTTTATGTACAGTATTTGGGAAATGTTGATCTTAGGTTATGTTGATCCTACATGATCTTAACAATTATTTTATAAGATATTAAACCACCTAGAGCACTGGTGCATGAAGTTAAGCAACATAATAAAAAAATCACCATCAAAATATGTCAGTTTAATTTAGAGATGTCTGTTTATTTGTGTCACACACGCCTATGTCACACTTCCATATCTGTGGTGGAAAGTGGCAGAGCTACAGCACTATTTGTCAGTCCAGGAGACATCCTGAAAATCGGTCTTCTCATGAAAAATTTCTGTAGTATCTGAACGGTTAGGCCTACAACTAATATGACCGCAGATACGGAAGTGTGACACAGGCGGATGAGGTGGATTGAGATGCAGTACGTGTAAATAAACAGATATCTCTAGCTGAAACGGACATATTTGATGGGGATTTTTTTTATTATGTAGCTTAACTTGACGCACCTGTGCTCTAGGGGTATAATATATTATAAAATAATTGTTAAGATCATATAGGATCAAAACGTCCTAAGATCAACATTTCCCAAATACTGTACATAAACATAACAACTTATGCTTGGAATCATCAAATTACAATTTGCTACATCCTCTATTTTCCTAGTTATATCCACCGGCTATTTAAAAAAAAAGAAGGTTTTATGTATTTATTGCATATTCGAAACATACAAAATACTTGCAGTGAAGCCGCTCAACAACTACATCATACCAGTCATCCAACAGACTCCCATTCAGAGCGACACACAGAAGCATCCAGGGTCAATGCCCTGCTCAAGGGCATGTTAACCGATCTACCACCAGGCCAAAAAACGTGAACCCGAACCCTCCAAGATCCCCCCCCCCACAGTTCCCCAATAGATGTCCCTCAACCATTCGAGACCCCTCCCACAAAATAAGAAATAAAAAATAAAATTTATTCCATTCTCCACCCCCAAGAACCCCCCCAATGCACCAACAACCAAGAGAATCAACTAAAGAGAAAAAAGGAAAAGACAGAAGAAAACAACAAACAACAACGCAATTTTTTTAATATATATATTTAAAATACCGGCTATTTTACATACTGTAGCTTTTACATGAATCTCGGCACCCAGAACTAAATCAGCTACTCAATGTTAAGGGTGTCACGAGAGACTTCTTTTACATACCAGTTTGCATTCAGTATCTCTTTTCTCTATCACAAATTCCTAATATCATCTTATTACTTATACATCTTCATAAAATATTTTTAAGTTCTAAGTCTTTAGAAATTGTAGAAAACATTTTGAAAATGAAATCAGAAATATTTCATTTACATAGGAATTCACACCCTTGAGTCAATACTTTGTAGTAGCACCTATGGCAGCGATTACAACTGTGAGTCTTTCTGGGTAAGTCTCTAAGAGCTTTCCACACCTGGATTGTGCAACTCTTGCCCATTAATATTTTCAAAATTCTTCAAGCTCTGTCACATTTCTTGTTGATCATTGTTAGAAAAACCAAGCAAACTGAACCAGGTTTTCCTATAGGATTTTGCCCATGCTTAGCTCTATTCCGTTTATTTTTTATTTGTAAAAACTCCTTAGTCTTTAATGATTACAAGCACACTCATAACATGAGGAAGCCACCACTATGCTTGAAAATATGCATAGTGCTTCTCAGGAATGTGTTGTATTGGATTTGCCCCAAACATAACACTTTGTATTCAGGACCAAAAGTTAATTGCTTGCCACATTTCTTGCAGTTAACGCCTTGTTGCAAACTGGATGCTTGTTTTGGAATATGTTTTATTCTGTGCAGGCATTCTTCTTTCACTCTGCCAATTAGGTTAGTATTGTGGAGTAACTAGAATGTTGTTGAGCCATCCTCAGTTTTCTCCGATCACAGCCATTAAACTCTGTAACTGCTTTAAAGTCACCATTGGCTTAATGGTGAAATCCCTGAGCGGTTTACTCTCCAAGAATATGCATGTCCTTGCTTCAGATCCTGAGCAACAGGCAGTACGATTTGGGTATGTCATTTTAGGCAAACATTTTTAAAAACTGGCGGATCTTCAAGAGCCATTGATGTCAGTCCATGGGTGATTGATCACAAAACTAAAGCAAGACATTTCCTCCATGGAAGGGTCCTTTGGAGGAAGGATTGTTGACATCTATTTGACATTTGTACCTTAAAGCATACTTGAGAAACTGAAGTTGGAATATTTGTGACATTTTGGCTTTACCCAGGGCTCCTTTAGGACTCCATACTTTCATCTGTAGGTACTACAAAGTCAAAGTTTGTGTCATATGAAGCTTTAACGCTATGAGTAGTATTTTGATTTCAATTGCACATTTCTTACATACATTAATGCATATTGAAAAATATGACCATGTTTAAAAATATATATATTTTTAGATTTGGCACATTTTTCTGCATGATCCCTTCATCCATCCCATAAAGCTAATAGTAGCAGAGATCCCACTCTGGAAATGTGATACGGACGTGGAATACAGTGGCTTCAGAAACTATTCACACCACTTGACTTTTTCCAAATGTTGTTTTACAGCCTGAATTTTAAAAAATACGTCACTGGGCTACACAGAATAACCTATAATGTCAAAGTGGAATTATGTTTCTAGAAATGTTTTTGTCTTGAGTCACTTTGTTATGGCAAACCTAAATAAGTTCAGCAGTAAAAATGTCCTTAACAAGTCACATAATTGTCAGGATTTGGCCAGGATTGTTCAGGTTTTGGTCACTAGATGCCCCCATTGCCCCTTTTTTGAACCTTTTGTTTTTCCCTTGTTCTAATTATTATTTGCACCTGTGTGTCATTTCCTTGTTGGTATTTAAACCCTGTGTGTTCCTCAGTTCTTTGCTCAGTGTTTGTAAGTTAGCACCCAGCCCCAGCCATGCTGTGAACTTATATTTCTCTTTTTGGATTTTCCAGAGGTACTCTGGTTTTGTTCTTGTTTATTTTTGATTAGTCTTTTGAAATTAGTTTTTTCCCTGCTGTTCTTACCACTTTGTGGATTTTCTTTGTATTTTGGAGGATATCCATTTTTTCTCTTGGCTTTACTTTTGACGTTGTGGATTTATATTTTTTGCCTGAAGATCTTTTACCTTGATTAAACCACCGTCTCTAGTACTGCTGTGTCTGCCTCATCTTCTGGGTTCTGCCGACTATTAGTGACTGTTTCTCACACCGGGTCCTGACAATAATAAGTTGCATGGACTCTTTGGGAAAAAATATTGTTTAACATGATTTTTGAATCCTATAATGCTAAAAGTAGCAGAGATCCCAGTCTGGAACTTTGGTATGGGTGTAGGGTATATTATGAGTTGCACCCCTTTTTGCCCTTAGAACAGCCTCAATTTGTTTGGGCATGGACTATACAAGGTATCGAAAGCGTTCCATAGAATGCTGGCCCATGTTGACTCCAATGCTTCCCACAATTGTGTCAAATGGTCTGGATGTCCTTTGGGTGGTGGACCATTCTTGAAACACACAGGAAACTGTTGAGCTTGAAAAACCGAGCAGTGGTGTAGTTCTTGACACAATCAAACAGATGTACCTGGCCCCTACTACCATACCCTGTTCAAAGGCACTTAAATATTTTATCTTGACCATTCACCCTCTAAACGGCACACATACACAATCCATGTCTCAATTGTCTCAAGGCTTAAAAATCCTTCTTTAACCTGTCTCCTCCCCTTCATCTACACTGATTGAAGTGGATTTAACAGGTGACATCAATAAGGGATCTTATTTTTCACCTGGATTCACCTGGTCTGTCATGGAAAAGGTAACTAATGTTTTGTATATTCAGTGCATTTCAACAATCCTTCCTCCAAACGACCATTCTATGGATTATATTTTGTGAAAATCCGAGTTCTGAACCTTTTTGGTTCTAGTTTGATAAGGAATCACCCTTGTGCTTGGTCTGTCCACACAAGCCCAGCAGTAGAGATACCAGTGTTTACTCTGGGTAGTGAGGGGAGGAGCCACCATCTTCAATGCTGAGGACCAGATAGCAGCTCTGAAAACAGTGTCAGCACAGAGTCTCACTGACGCTGTCTGGGTCCACTGCCAATGCCATGCCTTTTGGCCCAAACTGGGCTATTTGAATACACCAAATGCAAAGTATGTTGTTATAGACAAAGTGCAAAAGTATGGGTTTTGAGAGATTGCACAAGTTCATGGCACTTTGTGTGCAAGAAAAGTAAGTTGATTTTGCATCCCTTCTCTCCCTTGTCTGATATTTGTAAACTATTACTTCAAAGTAATGAAAACACTTTACTTGAAGAGGATTAGTCATTCTTAACACCTTGGTACAGTACATAGTACATTTCAAATAATGTCACCTTTATCAGTTACAGTATCCTTTGACAACCGTACATGTATTTAACATCAATGTCCGTGTCTTTCAGGACATTTTTAAGACAATTGTGTATTTTCTGTCCTTAGGCACCAATCAAGCTCAGAGCTTAAATATTACATGGGTTGGGGTTCATTGACATGGGATGGGGCACTGGGAGCTTGCTGAGCCAATGGCGATGACTTAAAGAGCATCCTCACCCAAGAGGATTACACAGCATTCCAAAGCATAACAAAGACACAGTGGTATGATATGTGGATCGGACACTACTGGAACACTTCTACCAGAATGCGGCAGTGGTCCAATGGGGACCCCTTTCCATACTGTGTGTCTGAGCCTCAACTGGGTGCTAGTAACTGCTGCTCCCTGAACCGTAAGGGCCATGGACAGACAGAACACGCCTCCCTGGACAAGATAGACTGCTCTCTGACCCGTAAGGGCCATGGACAGACAGAACACTCCTCCCTGGACAAGATAGACTGCTCTCTGAAGAGTTTCTTTCCACTGGAAGTAAGAATGCCAGCTTTTATAACAGATAGAGAGAGGAGAAGACAGGCAGAGGTCGTGTCAAAGGGCACTAGACTGGATTCAAACCTATTCTGACACTATAGACATCTGTTCCAGAAGCTGTGGCATTACCACTAGACCAGACAGGCCACAAGATTGACATGTTATTGGGGTTATTGTGGGTAAGACAGGGACAGAGATGGCATTTTAGCCCCAATAGGGTCCCATTGCAGCAAGAACTGTCACGTCGGACACAGAGATGCTACAGTTAGCCTACTCCAGCCACATTTCTCTCCCCACCTTCCAAATAAATAGTTCCCTCGGAAATGATTCAGATACGTTTACTTTATCCACATTTTGTTAGGTTACAGCCTTATTCTAAAATTGATTATTTTGTTTTTTCCCCTCATCAATCGCCACACAGTACCCCATAATGACAAAGGAAAACAGGATTATATAAATGTTAGCAAATGTATAAAAAAAACTGAAATATCACATTTACATAAGTATTCGGACCTTTACTCAATACTTTGTTGAAGAACATTTGGCAGCGATTACAGCCTCGAGGCTTCTTGGGTTTGACGCTGCAAGCTTGGCACACCTGTATTTGGGGAGATTCTCCCATTCTTCTCTGCAGATCCTCTCAAGGTCTGTCAGATTGGATGGGGAGTGATGCTGCACAGCTATTATCAGGTCTCTCCAGAGATGTTCGATCAGGTTCAAGTCCGGGCTCTGGCTGGGCCACTCAAGAACATTCAGAGACTTGTCCAGAAGCCACTCCTGTATTGTCTTGGCTGTGTGCTTAGGGTCGTTGTCCTGTTGGAAGGTAAACCTTTGCCCCATGTCCGAGGTCCTGAGCGCTCTGGAACAGGTTTTCATCAGGGATCTCACTGTACTTTGCTCCGTTCATCTTTGCCTCAATCCTGACTAGTCTCCCAGTCCCTGCCGCTGAAAAACATCCCCACTACCAATTACTTTCAGTTAGTGTTCAGTGTGTCAAATCGGAGGGCCTTTTGTCCGGACCTCTGGCAGTCTTTATGGGGGTGCCACAGGGTTCAATTCTCGGGCCGACTCTTTTCTCTGTATATATCAATGATGTCGCTCTTGCTGCTGGTGATTCTCTGATCCACCTCTACGCAGACGACACCATTCTGTATACATCTGGCTCTTCTTTGGAAACTGTGCCAACAAACCTCCAAACGAGCTTCAACGCCATACAACACTCCTTCAATGGCCTCCAACTGCTTTTAAATGATAGTAAAACTAAGTGCATGCTCTTTAACCGATTGCTGCCCGCACCCTCCCGCCCGACTAGCATCACTTCTCTGGACGGTTTTGACCTAGAATATGTGGACAACTACAAATACCTAGGTGTCTGGTTAGACTGTAACCTCTCCTTCCAGACTCACATTAAGCATCTCCAATCCAAAATTAAATATAGAATTGGCTTCCTATTTCGCAACATAGCCTCCTTCAACTCATGCCGCCAACCATACCCTCGTAAAACTGACCATCCTACCGATCCTTGACTTCAGCGATATCATTTACAAAATAGCCCCCAACACTCTACTCAGCAAACTGGATGTAGTCTATCACAGTGCCAACTGTTTTATCACCAAAGCCCCATATACTACCCACCACTGCGACCTGTATGCTCTCGTTGGCTGGCCCTCACTACATATCCATCGCCAAACCCACTGGCTCCAGGTCATCTATAAGTCTTTGCTTGGCAAAGCCCCGCCTTATCTCAGCTCACTGGTCACCATAGCAACACCCACCTGAAGCACACGCTCCAGCAGGTATATTGCACTGGTCATCCCCAAAGCCAACACTTCCTTTGGCTGCCTTTCCTTCCAGTTCTCTGCTGCCAATGATGAATGATTTGCAAAAATCTCTGAAGCTGGAGTTTTATATCTCCCTCTCTAACTTTAAGCATCAGCTGTCAGAGCAGCTTACCGATCACTGTACCTGTACACCGCCAATCTGTAAATAGCACACCCGACTACCTCATCCCCATATTATTACTTACCCTCTTGCTCTTTTGCACATCAGTATTTCTACTTGCACATCATCATCTGCACATCTATCACTCCAGTATTAATGCTAAATTGTAATTATTTTCGCCTCTATGGCCTATTTATTGCCTTACCTCCCTATAAGGCCTATTTATTAGGGCCTCCCTACTCTTCTACATTTGCACACACTGTACATGATTTTTTTCTATATTTCTTTTCTTTTGTGTTATTGACTGTACGTTTGTTTATGTGTAACTCTGTGTTGTTTTTGTCGCACTGCTTTGCTTTATCTTTATCTTATCTTTATCAGATCATGTTTCCATACTGGTAAATAAAGAAAACGGAGGCTTGCTACTACACAGTTCCAAAGAAATGTTGAGCCTTTAAAGTACATTGGAAGAAAGGGGATATATATTTATTGTAAATACGCTGAATATCATTTGAGTGGCTGTCTCATCTTATCATTCCTGTGTCCCTCTAGAAAAGAGAATGAAGCAGACCATTGTAAGGATGTCTCTGAAATCTATCTCAGGAGCTGACCTCAATGACCCAGTGGTAAAGGAACAGATGTTGGAGCAGGTACAGTAGTCCTACATCTCCCACCTCAGAAATCAACGTCATGCTCACTCATTTCACTCTTCTCATGATTAGGAATAGGAACTTGACATCACATAGTATTACATTTAGGATGCTCAATTAAAATGGGTGTTGCTGTCTTTATATAGTGTGATCATATCTCATAGATCAGAAATGAGCTGGCCAAGAACGGGAACTTCATCCTAGACCTATGCTGGAGAGAACTGCCTAATGGAGACGTTTTTTGCAAAACAGTTGAACTTGAAAGCCCTGACGAATGTACACACTTTGTGTCACAGTTATGAAAATGACCCTCCTTATGTTTAGTCTGTTTTTCAGAATCCTTTGTATAGTGTGTTAGGTTTTGCATCCCATTGACAGTATGGAAATGAAGTAAGGTGTTCATGAACTAATTCCAGTGAGAGTCTTTGTACTGTTGTGTTTGTTTTCTTTGGTCAGTGTGAGTCTGGATGAAGAGGACCAGCCATGATGATGCAACAGGAGAGGCATGGAACGTCAAAGAAAACTAAAATAGTCCATTATAAATAATATATTAAATAAGATTATTAAATTATTTTTAGTTTACGTTATTCACGTTGTGAAAGTTAGCTTTCTCTTATGAAATACAAAAGAAAAATATAAAGTATATTTATGTTAGGCTAGATTTAGATTTGACTATATTTCACTAATGCAACATACAATTATAATCTAGATGTTTTGTTGGTGTTTGAACGTATTGTGATTAAAAAAAAGCTTGTTGGGCAATTTGATTAGTGAAGAGAAGTGGATTTTAAAGTTTGTAGTTAAAACATGTATGGTGACAGTGAGGGATTTTCATAGTGTAACTTTCTTCATAATGATGTTACACTCTCACTTATGGATGTAACTGTTGACATTCTTACATAAAATATGTTTGATTTGTGACATCAGTATTATCATTATTTTCACCCTCCAGCAGGAATGGTGAGATGGGGACACAAATCACAACAATGTAGAATTACGTGCCCACTTCCAGGTGGCATTGTTCAGAGAACTGTAAAGAAGGAGACAGACAAACTCTTGTAGGTGTAACAGAATAACAGAATCCATGTTATCAAGCTAATCAACGTTTGGATATCATTAGAGTTTTCCCTGGTGTCATGGTTTGTTGACTGTGTCAGCTATTACAGTCATAAACACAGACTCATGGATAGCAGGGGAGAGGTGTGGGGTTCTTGCCCTTATTCATGTAGTTGATGGCTGTTATACATTAATCAACTTGATAAACCAAACACCATGAATCAGTTAGTGAAGGTTCAAAATATTTGACATCCTACATTTTTTGAATGATGTAGTCATTTAGCATTTATCCAAATTGACAAAAAGACAGGGAAGTAAAACCACATACTAACTACTTGTAACACTAAACTCCATCTAAATAATCTATCAGGAACTATGCTTTGGTAAATACAGAATTACATTGCACTTTGTTAACACAAATGGGTATTAGGCTGCCATAGCCTTGCAGGTAACACATATAAAACAGGACTTAATATACAATCACTGGAAGGTCTATGATACTCATATATTCAAACAGCAGGTTTCTAGCCAAAGGCATAGACAGGGGTAATTGTAATTATACTGCAGTATGCTCTTATTGTACTATGTACAGGCTACCGCTGTCTAATTTTGATCAACTGACCTCTGATCTTGAACTTCCTCTAGTGGAGATTTAAAATACTGGTAAATAAAACTGATTGATTGGTCTTGCTGGGGCCCCTATGCTTTCCCTCACCTAGATGCTCTGAACACTGAGGTGTGCCTTATTATTGTAATGTGATATGTGTGTCCATGACCTTAAAAGACAAATGGCAATGGCCATGCTTGCTTGATATGTTATTTAAAGTTACCAAAGGAAACCTAACCTAGTCAAGAGGGCCCCAAAAAATAGTATACCTCTTCCAGAAAGACAGATTTAGGGTTAATACCATTACAGGGGAAGAACTGACATGAACATTTTCAACAGAGATTTACCCATCATTTCCCTAAGCGCAAAGTCTTGATTTACCAATCAAATGAAGAGCAGGTCATATCAGGTTCTCTGAACTGAGTGGACAAATTATTAGGAACACCTTCCTAATATTGAGTTGCAGTTCTCAAACAGGTGTGCCTGGCACCTATTACCATACCCCGTTCAAAGGCACTTAAATATTTTGTTTTGCCCATTCACCCTCTAAATGGCACACATAAACAATCCATGTTTCAATTGTCTCAAGGCTTAAACATCCTTCTTTAACTTGTCCCCTCCCCTTCATCTACACTGATTGAAGTGGACTTAACAGGTGATATCAATGAGGGATCATAGCTTCACCTGAATTCACCTGGTCAGTCTATGTCATGGAAAGAGCATGTTTTGTACACTCAGGTTATGTCAACAATCCTTGCAAACGTTCCTTTGCACTGGAAGTAAGAATGCCATCTTTTATTGAACAGATAGAGAGAGAGAAATACAGGCAGAGGTTGAGTCAAAGGGCACTAGACTGAATTCAAAGCTTTTCTGACACCATAGACGTGTTCCAGAGGTTGTGGCATTACCACTAGACCAGACAGGCCACAAGACTGCCATCTTATTGGGGTTATTGTGGGATGTAATACAGGGACAGGGATGGCATTTTAGCCCCGACAGCGTCCCACAGCAGCAAACACTGTCACATGTCAGACACAGAGATGTAGCCTACTCCAGCCACCCTTCTCTCCCCACCTTTCAGATATATACAGTTGAAGTCGGAAATGTACATACACTTAGGTTGGAGTCATTAAAACACGTTTTTCAACCACTCCACAAATTTCTTCTTAAACTATAGTTCTGGCAAGTCGTTTAGGACATCTACTTTGTGCATGACATGTAATTTTCCAACAATTGTTTACAGACAGATTATTTCACTTTATCACAATTCCAGTTGGTCCGATGTTTACTTACACTAAGTTGACTGTGCCTTTCAACAGCTCTGAAAATTCCCGAAAATGATGTCATGGCTTTAGAAGTTTCTGATAGGCTAATTGACATAATTTGAGTCAATTGGAGGTGTACCTGTGGATGTATTTCAAGGCCTACCTTCAAACTCAGTGCCTCTTTGCTTGACATCCTGGGAAAATCAAAAGAAATCAGCCAAGACCTCAGAAAACAATTGTAGACCTCCACAAGTCTGGTTCATCCTTGGGAGCAATTTCCAAACACCTGAAGGTACCACGTTTATCTGTACAAACAATAATACGCAAGTATAAACACCATGGGACCACGCAGCCATCATACCGCTCAGGAAGGAGACGCGTTCTGTCTCCTAGAGATGAACGTAGTTTGGTGCGAAAAGTGCAAATCAATCCCAGAACAACAGCAATGGACCTTGTGAAGACGCTGGAGGAAACAGGTACAAAAGTATCTATATCCACAGTAAAACAACGAGTCCTATATCGACATAACCTGAAAGTCCGCTCAGCAAGGAAGAAGCCACTGCTCCAAAACCTCCTTAAAAAAGCCAGACTACGGTTTGCAATTGCACATGGGGACAAAGATCGCACTTTTTGGAGAAATGTCCTCTGGTCTGATGAAACAAAAATAGAACTGTTTGGTCATAATGACCATCGGTATGTTTGGAGGAAAAAGGGGGAGGCTTGCAAGCCGAAGAACACCATCCCAACCATGAAGCACGGGGGTGGCAGCAAGATGTTGTGGGGGTGCTTTGCTGCAGGAGGGACTGGTGCACTTCACAAAATAGAAGGCATCATGAGGAAGGAAAATGATGTGGATATATTGAAGCAACATCTCAAGACATCAGTCAGGAAGTTAAAGCTTGGTCGCAAATGGGTGTTCCAAATGGGGCTGCAGCGTAGCCAAGTGGTTAGAGCGGTGGACTTGTAACCGAAAGGTTGCAAGTTAAAATCCCTGGGTTAACTGAACAAGGCAGTCTCTCTGACCCACTGGGAATGTGATGAAAGAAATTAAAGCTGAAATAAATAATTCTCTCTTCGATAATTCTGACATTTCAAATTTTTACAATGAAGTGGTGACCTAAGACAAGGATTAAATGTCAGGAATTGTGAAAAACTGGGTTTAAATGTATTTGGCTGAGGTGTATGTAATCCTCCGACTTCAACTGTATGTGCTCATGTAGTTTCCATTATGACATAATAGTTCCACACTGGTTAACATAGAACATAGAGTCTTGCTACTACACAGTTCCAAAGTTATTTACAGCCTTTAAAGTACAGTGGAAGAAAAGTTACTTATTTATTGTAAATAAGTTGAATCTCATTTGAGTGGCTGTCTCATCTTATCATTCCTATGTCCCTCTAGAAAAGAGAATCAAGCAGACCATTGTAAGGATGTCTCTGAAATCTAACTCAGGAGCTGACCTCAATGACCCAGTGGTAAAGGAACAGATGTTGGAGCAGGTACAGTAGTCCTACATCTCCCACATCTGAAATCAACGTCATGCTCACTCATTTCACTCTTCTCATATGATCTCAAGTTTATATTCCTATTGATCATATTATTAAACTCTGATGCTTGGTTAAAATAGGAGGGCTGCTGGCTTTATCTGGTTTGATCACATCTCATAGATCAGAAAGGAGTTTACGAAGAATGTTAACTTAATCCAAGCCCTACGCTGGAAAGACCTGCCGAATGGAGACGTTTAATGCAAAACAGTTGAACTTGGAAGCCCTCTAAGCACTTTTTTGTGTTAGAGTTATGAAAATGACCCTCCTTATGTTTAGTCTGTTGTTCAGATTCCCTTGTATATTGTGTTTGATATATTATATACCTTATAATACAATATTATTTTAGTTAATGTTATTCAAGTTATGATAGTTTGATGTGTATGAAGTAAATTCTTCATAATGAGAAATATATGTTAAGAATTTCATTAATTCTTTGATGTGAATACAATATCAAATTGCATTTCTTGAACCAAGATGGCCTCTGGTCAGGTGACTGACACTATAAAGATGGCTGCCGAGCCCACCAAACATTATTTGGTTTGGTAGACATCAGAGGACTCTCATCCAGTATGAGTTCATGACAAAAACATACTTTTGCCTGTTCTCTATGAATGTGTTTTTCTCTCTGCGCTGGGATGGTTTTTGGTGCTACAATAAATTGGATTCTTATGCACCTCACTCTCTAGCCGGAGCCCAATTGGCTGTTAGCATCCAACAACAACTAGTCTTTATTCTTGGTGCACTACAAATCTACTCTAACCTGGTCTTACAAGCCACTTCATCAGTTTATTTCATTCACACTCACTTATGGATGTTACTGTTGACATTCTTAAATAAAATATGGTTGATTAGTGACAACAGTATTACCATTATTTTCACCCTCTTGCATGAATGGTGAGATGGAGGCACTAATTGAAACAATGTAGAACTATGTGCCCACATCATGGTGTTATGGTTCAGAGAACTGTTAAGATGAAGACTGTTGTAACATCATTATAATAATTAGGTGGGTGTGTACATTTGTCCCATTTCATACATGAATTGGAAATGTGTTGTTTTTGCATATCCCACTCCCCTTGAGACACCCTCAGAGAGTGAGGTCACAGCCGGAGATCAGCTATTATTGACAGCGACCCTGGTGTGCAATTAGGGTTAAGTACCTTGCTCAAGGGCACATTGACAGATTTTCACCAAGTTGGATTGGGGTTTCAAACCAGCAACCTTTCCGTTACTGGCCCAACACTCTTAACCACTAGTATACCTGCCGTTATGGGTGTGACCGTATAACAGATATGCATGTCATGAACCTAATCAAGATTTGGATATTATAATTGTCCCTGGTGTCATGGTTTGTTGACTGTGTCAGTTATTACAGTCATAAACACTGGCTCATGGATAGCAGGGGAGAGGTGTGGGGTTCTTGCCCTTATTCATGTAGTTGATGGCTGTTATACATTAATCACCTTGATAAACCAAGTCATCATGTAGGCCTAGTTATTTAGCAAATGCTTTTATCCAAATCGACATAGAGACCAGGAAGTAAAACCACATCCTAACTACTTGTTCTGTAGCACTGAACTCCAACCAAATAAGCTATCAGTATGGACTACAATGTGTCCAATATCAGGAACTATGGCCTCTTGTACATCCAGAATTACATTGCACTTTGTTTACACCATTTGAGATTAGGCTGCTATTGCCCTACAGTTACCACATAGAAAACAAGACTTTATTTAATTTGTGTTGGGTTGTAGGATGGCGACCTGCTTTGCATGAAGCTGCGAGAATGCACTGACACAGGTTACAATTATATTTTTTAAGTTTTGTTTTTTAACCACATATCTTCATATCTCATATATCAGAGGTCAGTGGATATTGTTCTGTACCAGGCTCTTTAGTGAAGCACATGTCCAATGCAAATACAATAAAGTTTGCTGGTTACCAAATGTACTGCAAATTATTGAGACAAATGTGAACTTGATACACTAACCAAAATGTACATTCGATCAAGCAATGTAGATGTACTGTATTTCTAAAAAACAATGTAAACTAATGTAATAACGTAGTAACTGCTGCTCTCTGACCTGTAAGGGCCATGGACAGACTGAACACTCCTCCCTGGACAATATAGACTGCTCTCTGACCCATAAGGGCCATGGACAGACTGAACACTCCTCCCTGGACAAGATAGACTGCTCTCTGAAGAGACCGTTCCTTTGCACTGGAAGTAAGATTGCCATATTTTTTCCTTTTACATTTATATTTTCTATAAACAGATAGAAAGAGAGGATGACAGTAGGGGAAGATAGACAGAGGTTGCATTAAAGGTCACTAGGCCAGATTCAAACCTATTCTGACACTATAGACATGTGTTCCAGAGGCTGTGTCATTACCACTAGACCAGCCAGGCCATAAGACTTTCATCTTATTGGGGTTATTATGGTGTATACCTGTAAGATAGGTGCAGGGATGGCATTTTAGCACCAATAGGGTCCCACTTTAAAAAGCACTGTCAGATGCCGGACAGGAATGCTTCATGTAGCCTAATCCACTGTCAGATGCCACCTCTCTCTCCCCATTCTCACTAGGGGTTAAATAAAAAATATATGTGTGCATGTGGTTTCTATTATGATATAATATTTCCATACTGGTAAACATAGAACACAGCTACACAGTTACACAGTTCAATATGAGGAATATAAGCATGCAACATTTGGATATCATTAGAATTTTCGCTGGTGTCGTGGTTTGCTGACTGTAGCAGCTATTACAGTCATAAACAAAGGCTCGTGGATAGCAGGGACACAAGGGGGAGGTTTTTGCCCTTGTTCATGTAGATGACTGCTGTTATACATGAAACAACTTGATGAATCGACCTTGACACGTTTAGCAAAGGTTCAGTGTATATGACATCATACATTGTATTTACTGTTGTTATCAAAGGAAATGCATGTATCCAAATCAACGTAGGACAGGGAAGTGGGCTACAATCACATCACAACTCCTGGTGTAGTATCATCTAAAATAGGGAGGCTTGACAACAAGTTTCTAGCTTCAGCATGTTTACTAGCCTAGTCTGCGCATGTAATACATAGGTACGGATACCCACAAGGGTCATCCTACTACATCTTCCCCTCCGATGAACAAGAATTCAACATTCAGAACCACTGAAGCATAACTGAAATGCAATTTGGAAACCAGCATTATTCTCTTTAACATCCTACTTCACATCCTGAACCAGTATTGTTCTCTTTAAAATGCTACTTCACATCCTGAACCAGTATCGTTCTCTTTAAAATGCTACTTCACATCCTCAAACCAGTATTATTCTCACAGAGCTTGTGGCTCTGTGAGAATGCTTTTTGGGCAAGCTTGTGGCTCTGTGAGCATTCTTTCTCCTTCTTGCTCTTTTTGTGCGTCGTCTTTGGCCTCCTCAGCCTGTGTGGCTGGTAGATCTGGAAGAGCTCTGGAGGTGTGTTATGTTCCTCCGTGTCTCCTCTGCCTGAGCCCGTTTCCCCCACATAGGAGCGTGGAGCATCCACTTTCCTCAGCACTACTATTGTTGTCGTTGAGTTTGTAATCCACACACATTGACCTTCTGTCAGCTCTGGCCTCTCCGTAGCACGATGTCTCCGATTAAAGTCTCCGGTTTGTGTTTGTCTCAGCCGTTTGTCCCTCTCAGCGAAGGCCTTCCTGTTAGGCCATCGGGGTTTAAGCTGAGCCGGCGAGACAGGCAATGGGGAACGCAGCCTCCTGCCCATCAGGAGCTCGGCAGGCGACGGCCCATGATGAAGTGGTGTGACTCTGTAAGCTAACAGAGACCTGTATGGATCCTTGTTATTTTTCAGCAGTCCCTTGACTGTTTTTACAGCTCTCTCTGCCTCACCGTTGCTCTGTGCAGTGTAGGGGCTTCTGGTCACATGTAAAGTCATATTCTGCGGCAAAAGCAGAAAAACTGATTAGTGAGAACTGGGGAGCAGCTTGCTGAGAATCTGTAACCAGGACCTCAGCGACCCCTTACCTGGAAAAAATGTACTTTAATCCATTGATAACACCAGCTTATGTGATTATGGGTGTCTTTGCTATTTCAATGTATCTTGAATAGTAATCTACCACGAGCAGATAAGTGTAATTTTTCCAATAGAATATATCTGCCCCTACCTTTTGCCATGGCCGTTTTGGCAGCTCCGTTGCCATCATTGTTTCAGGATTGTAATAGTGCCTGTGTGTAGCTGGTGTAGAGGAGTCAGGCGCAGGACAGCAGATATGAGAAATGAACGATATTTACTCAAGTAATCACAAATACAACACAATAATACGAGCCAACAATAACGGACCATATTACAACCAAACAATCACTCACAAACAAACAGAGGGTTAAATAATGAACAAGTAATTGGGGGACTGAAACCAGGTGTGTAAGACAAAGACAAAACAAATGGAAAATGAAAAGTGTATCGGGGATGGCTAGAAGGCCGGTGACGTCGACCGCCGAACGTCGCCCGAACAAGGAGAGGGACCGACTTCGGCGGAAGTCGTGACAAGGACGACAAGGTTGACATTTTGCACACACCTCACACTGGGCCACCAGCTTGGCAATCTGAGTACTCAGACCAAGACACCACACCGACTGTTGAGCCCTCAGTCTGCATTTGGTTATCCCCATGTGTCCCTCATGCAGTCTGTCTAGCATTTCTGGTTGTAGAGTCTCTGGGATCACTATCTGTTGTCCTTTCATGAGAAGGTCTCCATTACAGTGGAAGTCACTTTGGTGCACCCAATAGGGTTTCAGCAGCTGAGGCAGTTCCTGCCTGGGCCATCCCTTTTTGCACTGCTGTACTATCTGTCGGCAGATGGGGTCGCGCTGTTGCTCCTCTGGAATCTGCTGCAGTTTGGTCTGAGATGCAGGTAGGCTGTCTCTTACTGCATTAATGGACACCTGTACCTCACCCTCTAGACATTGCTCCTCCTCTGTTAATGGACATTTAATTGGAGCCCTGTAGAGTGTGTCTGCTGTGATCAGTGCCTTCCCTGGCACATACACCATCTTGTAGGTGAACTTCAGCAATCTGAGGCGGAAGCGCAGAACTCTGGGAGGCAAGTGATCCTGTGCTTTTGTCCCTGAGCCAACAGTGGTTTGTGGTCAGTCTCTGCTGTAAACTGCTGGCCAATAGGTTATTGGCTGAGCCTTTCACATGCCCATAAGATAGTAAACGACTCCATCTCCACTTGTGCATACCTTTGCTACGTGTCGGATAAGCTTTGTAAGATGTATGCTATTGGACGCCACTCCATGTTGTCCTGCATCTGTGTGAGGACCAAAAGGATGATGCACCTGTTGTTACCTTTGTCTTAGCGTGGGGACGGTACTGGGCCAGCACTCTCTGTGAGGCCAGGTCTCCTTTGATTTTGTCAAACGCCACCTGTTGCATTGTCACGCCCTGACCATAGTTTGCTTTGTATGTTTTATGTTTTGTTTGGTCAGGGTGTGATCTGAGTGGGCATTCTATGTTGTTTGTCTGGTTTGTCTATTTCTATGTGTTTGGCCTGATATGGTTCTCAATCAGAGACAGGTGTTTTGCGTTGTCTCTGATTGGGAACCATATCTAGGTAGCCTGTTTTGTATTGTGGGTTGTGGGTTATTGTCTATGTTATGTTGCATGTTTGCACAGTGTTTATATAGCGGTCACGTTCGTCTTGTTCGTTTTGTTGTTTTTGTTTAAGTGTTCTTCATTAAACTTAGAAGAATGTATTCAAACCACGCTGCGCTTTGGTCCGCTTCTTACGACGATCGTGACATGCATGTGACCCCATGACCAGTCATTCTCTTTGGCTAGTAAGTCTCTCAGGGGTTTGGTTGTATCTGAAAACTGTGGGAGGAACTTACCAAAATATGTGGTCATGCCTAAGAAGGTCCTGACTTCAGCCACGTTCTGGGGGATGGGCATATCATGTTCTGCTCTGTCCCATCCGCACACGAGCACGTCGTCTGCATTGACTATGACGCCACCCAGCCTATCCAAAAGTTGGGACATGCGTCTTTGGAAATGCTCAGGACCGGAAGCGATTCCAAATGGCAAAACATTAAAACAGTACTGGCCAAACGGTGTTATAAACGTTGTGAGTGACCTACTCTGGGGACAAGGGCATCTGCCAGAAGACTGAGCGGGCATCCAGCTTTGTGAAAACTTTTGAGCCATCCAACTGAGCCAGTGACTGCTCCACTGATGTGTCTCTCTCTGCAGATTGCCTCAAGTTAGTCATGTCCACACTGATCCTTATGTACCCATTAGCTTTTGGGACCACCACCATCCCTGCACACCAGTCAGTGGGACTCTCTATTTTAGACACAGACCCAATTTCTTCCATCCTGCCGAATTCTTCCTTTACTTTGGCCAATAAAGGGATAGGCACACGGCGGGGGGTGGTAAGGGCATAGGGGACCACATCCTCTTTCAGGTGGATTTTCTTGTCACTTTTTAGCCTTCCAAGGCCAGAAAACACTTTTGGGAATCTCTTTTTGAAAACCTCCCCTGGGTCCTCCAGTTCGCCCACTCTCTCTAGGAGTTGCAAAGCTTCAATTGCTGGCAGCCCCAGCAACGGTCTGGCTAGAGAGTCAATGATGAAGACAGGCTGGATGGCACTTTTGTCTTTACTCTCCAGTTTACTCACCAACTGCCCTACCACTGGTAATATCTTATTACTGGGCCCGTACAGTTTTTTGTTTGTAGAGAGCAAAGGGCCATCTCTGCTATAGCTATACAGCCTAGTTGGGATAGCTGTCACTGCTGCCCCAGTGTCTAGTTTAAATGACACAACCTCCCCATTGAGATTAATGTCTGAGTGCCAGCCAGCATTGTTTTCCCTTACTGCTCCCTGAAAGATGCTGTCCTGCCGTACCTGCTGTTCCTCCTCTGAGACCTCATGCATTTGCTTTGATCAACAGACAGCTGAAAAGTGTCCTCTCCTGTGATATTTCCTGCATTCCGCATCCTTTGCTGGGCAATCTTTCCAGCTGTGGAAAGGAGATTTCCCACATTTGCGACAAACACTTGAACTAGCTACTGGCGCTGTCTGTGATTGTTTTCTCCACGTTGGTCTCTGTTCTGTGTTCCCCTCCGTTTTTTTAGCTCGGTATGAAAACGCATTTGTTTCCTCACTTTTTTCACTCTGCAAGGAGCTGCTGTCGCGCAGCATCGTCTGCTGTCTTCTTACTGACTCACTCTTCCTAACCGGGTTTACAGCTTTGGACAAGGTAGGCTGGGAAACTAACTAACTTTTCAGAAAGTGAGATATTTCTTATTCCCACTTCAATCCGATCTCGGATCAGCATTTCCCTGAGTTCGCCAAACTGACAATGTTCTGCTGGCTTGTGAACAGCTGTGATAAAACTGTTGTTGTTTTCACCCTGCTCCTGTTTGCGCACATTAAACCTAGCTCTCTCAAATATAATGAGGACCCCATTATAAGCCAGATATAATTATCATTTTGTGCAAAAAAAACTAAGTTACACTGGGCTAAAAATGGACCAGCACATCTGGCATTTGCCCAGAATTCCATTGCACCATGTCTGGGGATTAGAATGCCATATAGCCATGCAGGTAACACATAACAGTAGCCCTTCTACATTTGATTTGCATTGGGTTTTCAGAAGGCTACCTGCTTTGCATGAAGCTTGGAGAACGCACAGACACAGGTTACAAAGATATCTTTGGTGGTTTTCTTAGTTTTTTAATCACATATATTTAATTTCTCATGAATCATACGTCAGTGGGTCATTTACTATAGCAGTCTCTTTAGTGAAGCTCATGTCCAGTGCAAATACAATGAACTGGGTACCAAATAAAATGTACTGCAAATTATTGTTACAAATGTGAACTTAATATGCAAACAGACATGTACATTCAATCAAGCAACTTAGATGTACTGTATTTCTAAACTACACTGTAGTAAGTCCACTGTAAAACATTTGGCCTATTGGTCATTGTTTTTTGATGTAGAGGGAGATGTTGGAACGGAAGTTTCAGCATCTCCTGGGGCTGTTCACCTGGTCAGCAGAGAGGGAGAGAAACTCTATAAACTCATCTCTCTTTCCCCTGTCTCCCCATCTCACAACCAAACTCTGGGGAGGGAGGAGGACAGCTAACTGGGTAGGTGTGCCATCATTTCAAGTTGCATTATAAAAAAAAATCCTGATATGTTGAAACACTGTGCTTTTCTTTGAAGAGGTAATAATTCAGATATGTTTAGCACCTTTGTAGGGTCAAGATGTTGTAGGGTCAAGATGTTGTAGGGTCAAGACTGTTCAAGATGGTATTTTGAAAACATGAAATTATTTTGCACTCTTCTTTTCTTTGATGAGGTACTTTTTCACACATTATTAGCAACCCTTTGTAACTTTTTTAAATGATTTGGATGGTGCTGTGTATTTTAATCAAGTTGAGACTTAAGAGGTCAAATCTAATATTAGATGAAAATGTGTGAGTTGTTTATATGATACCTCTTAAGCATATCATAGACAATGTGGAAACCAATAGATTGGGATACTCTGAGACATTTGTGTTGATCTCCATCAGATCATTTACTATAGAATAACTAGGTTGATTTCCTATTTATGTTACATTTTTAAATTGCATGTTTGGTTAATCAAAGTGTATGCCATGTAGCTGTTCCATAGAGTAACTGCAATGCTAATTTGGTAGTCAAATAATCATAACTTCCTTGTCGTTGTTTTGTTTACCTGAGAAGTTACTCTCGGAAGGAAATTGTGTACATTAGTTCAGACTTGAAATGAACCTCCAAGACACAGACAATACTTTCTTAGTCATTTTCTTCTACATGAAATCTCTGAAATGTGTGAATTGGCAAATTGTTGTGCTTTTAAAAAATATATATGTTTCTTTCTAAATAATGCTATAAAAAAATCTTAACTTGAATGGTTAAGAGCACTGATGGCTTGTGTTTTAAACCATTTAATATGTTGTCCACAGTGGCAATGATACAGGAAATACTTCTACTCCTGCTGCTGGGTAAGAGATCAGATGGGATGAATATTCCTCTCTTGGTGTTATCAAGTAGCCCCTCCATTGTTATGACTTTTGACAAAATAGTCGTTTGTCACTACTGTTAACATCCACTTACACACATGAGTCACATGAGTATGGAGTATGTACATACTGACATGGCAATGAAACCTATAAGGCATTTTTTTTTTTTATCTTCATGTCACAGTATAATGTCTTGGTCAACACATAAACAAATGCAATAGAATTTCAATCCAAATGCTACAGTATCTTCCAGTGTCTAAAAACAGAATCAGTGACTTTGATCAAACATAGCAGTCTCCTTGTACTGTATGTGGACAACTCTGTGTCAGTGACACAATCTAAATGAAAACAGAGCCTTAATATCCAAGTAACAACATTTTCCTGATGTGACCTTTGACCCCACAGCAGTCAGGGCCTCACCAGTGTTGATGACTGAGGTGTCAGTACTGGAGGGAACCTCTGTGACCCTTCTCTGCGGATACTCTGTGAAGGATCACGGGTATGACACATGTTGGGGCAGAAACTGTTATTACAATTTCTGGAGGGAATGTGGATGTTCTGAACCCATAGGGATCAAGAAAGCTACCATCAACCCTAATGACCCAAGAAAATACAGCCTCAGCAGGGAAAACCTCACCATTTCCAACCTTCAGATGAAGGACTGCGGGAGTTACTGCTGTTGTGTAGATATCACAAGTGTATTTTCCCGAGACTATACAGAATATTACAGTCTAAAGGTAGTAAAAGGCAAGTGTTCATGATTCATTGTCGTTGCTTGGTGCATGTATTCTAATTGTGAGCAAAATTGAGGTTTATTTACATTAAATACTGTAAACTACACTGCAACATGCTGCATTGTTGATTGGACATTGGCATCCATTGTCCAGGTAGAATACCTGAATATACCACTTGATACCTTTCGTCTCTCTAGTCTAGTGTTGTTTATTCTGCATTCTGTCCTTCTAGAGACTACTGTAGTGCTGATCCCATATTTTTGGTTGCCTAGTTGACTTGAGTTGTTTCAACAAAACAAAAAAATCAAGCTGTGTCAAATGTAAAATGTCTCTGTTACACAGGTTGTGAGAGGAACCTAATGAAAGGAGTGGATTTTGGGATAAATAATATGGATACACATCAATTGTCGCCATTCGTAACTAATGCAAGTCAGTGCAGGCAGAAATGCACCGAACATTACAATTGCCAGTACTTCACATTTGTTGGGAAAAAAGCAGGAATAAAAGACCAAAATAACAGGTAGCCTACATGCTCAAAAAAGCTTCTCTTTTTCTTCAATTTATGCTCGAGGCAGCTATAGAATATTCAGATCAGCACCATTCATGCAGTTCATTTCTGATAACTACTACGAGATTCTGTGTGATATTTATCCCACAGAGACTTATGTTTTCTGATGACCTCAACTGGTGATATGCCTGTCACAATACAATACCTTGAACATGCAACCTCAGGTTACTCCCTGAAAAACTGCAGTGGTATCAGTGAGTACACACGTTTTTCGATTCATATAGTATGTCTAACGAACAGAGGTAGATTTTGTTAATAGGCCCTAATAAACAGGATAGCGTAGACATTGGGACCAAACTCTGCTACACTGTGTTTCTGTTAATTCCATTATCTCTGTTGAAGGTGTAATTTAAGGCATATCGCCAAGCAAGCATCAGAGCTCTCTTTATGAGGGACTGACCCAGGCTACAGACTAACGATGTGTGAATTAGTGCAGTCTATAAAGAATATATAGTTGAGTCTGTAGCCTATGTGTTTATGATTTTACAAAACACATCCACATTCATAAAACATTTTTAGAATGAGTTTGCAAATGTTTTAATTTCTCCATGCCCTTGACACATGCTCTGTTGCTTTCATCAATTACATCTATATCTCCATATTACTCTGCTATCAACCAGTATGTGTTGCCTATATTTTAGAATAGATAGCGGAAGCTAAAGATGGTAATGTTTGCCACTCAACACAACTAACAGTATGAAAATCATTTTCCTCTGTCTTTCAAACAGTCACCTACTCAGCCAAATATTACAGCCTTGTCCTTGAGGAGAAAAACTGGACCGAAGCACAAGAGTACTGCAGACAACACTACACAAACCTGTCCATCATACACACAGAAGAGGATTGGAAGGCAATTCAGTCCTCTTTGGGTAATTTCAGTGGTGATGTGTGGATTGGGCTCCATAGGTCTGGTTCAACTGAAAAATGGAAGTGGTCTGATGGAGAGGACTTCATGTTTTTTAACTGGGAAAAAGGTTTTGGTGTCCACACTGAGGGTCATGACTGTGTCTTGTCTATTTCATCTCACTGGCAACCAGTGGCTTGTGCAGCTAAAAGACAGTATATGTGTCAACGAGGTAAGGACTGACTCACTCACTCTCTCTTTTTATCAATGGAAAATCCAACTAGTCTTTTAACAAATGGGATTGATTGATTGATTGCACAACACCTACTCAAAACCTGTATTCCTCATCTAATCAGATCTCAAGCACTTTATTAATTAGGTTATCACCTGTAACTTCCAGGTTTGTTTCTTATTGTGCGAAGTCATTAACTGTCTCATGAAATCTGATGTGTCAGTTTTCACCTTCCCTCCTAGAAGTTCATCATGGTAATGGAACAACAGAGAAGGTGTATGAGCTGATTCCTGGGGCAAAGACGCAGCAGGATGCTCTGAAAGACTGCAAGAGCAAAGGCAGAGATCTGGCAAATATCCTTAACCAGAAAGAACAGGATGCCTTTGATGAGGTGACTACAGCGGCCGCCTGGATTGGACTTGAGCACAACAACACACAATGGGAATGGTCAAACGGAGAACCATTTCAGCAATGGGAAAACACCAGGGTAGATGGAAACTGTGTACAGCTGAACAGAAAATGGACACCAAAAGATTGCTCTCGTCAAAGTGCTTTCCTTTGCTATGGAGGTAAGTTGAACCTTGTGAGATTGTTATCAAACTAAACGGTTTTCAGTCAGTCATCATCTATGAATACGTTGTATGGAATCTACACAAAGAAAATCCTAGTTTTAATGTGATTAAATATTTTATAAAGATTAGGCCTGCTTTGTTTTTGTATCAATGATAAAAATGACAGTAAACTTCAAATGTACTTAAATGTATATGTATTCTACTTCATTCTGACAGATGAACGTCCACTTAACACCACTGGGGATTTGACCACTCCTGTTACCCCTGAAACCACCAGCCCTACTTCAACTGGACCTCCCTCTATCAAGACGTCCACCACAACACCTACCACCTCACCAACTACCACTACTAAGGGACAGACCACCACCTCACCACCTACCACTACTAATGGACAGTCCACCACCTCACCAACTACCACTACTAAGGGACAGTCCACCACCTCACCAACTACCACTACTAAGCGACAGTCCACCACCTCACCAACTACCACTACTAATGGACAGTCCACCACCTCACCAACTACCACTACTAAGGGACAGTCCACCACCTCACCAACTACCACTACTAATGGACAGTCCACCACCTCACCAACTACCACTACTAAGGGACAGTCCACCACCTCACCAACTACCACTACTAAGGGACAGTCCACCACCTCACCACCTACCACTTCTAATGGACAGTCCACCACCTCACCAACGACCACCACTAATGGACAGTCCACCACCTCACCAACTACCACTACTAAGGGACAGTCCACCACCTCACCAACTACCACTATTAAGGGACAGTCCACCACCTCACCAACTACCACTACTAATGGACAGTCCACCACCTCACCAACTACCACTTCTAATGGACAGTCCACCACCTCACCAACGACCACCACTAATGGACAGTCCACCACCTCACCAACTACCACTATTAATGGACAGTCCACCACCTCACCAACTACCACTACTAATGGACAGTCCACCACCTCACCAACTACCACCACTAATGGACAGTCCACCACCTCACCAACTACCACTATTAATGGACAGTCCACCACCTCACCAACTACCACTACTAATGGACAGTCCACCACCTCACCACCTACCACCACTAATGGACAGTCCACCACCTCACCAACTACCACTTCTAATGGACAGTCCACCTCCTCACCAACTACCACCACTAATGGACAGTCCACCACCTCACCAACTACCACTATTAATGGACAGTCCACCACCTCACCAACTACCACTACTAATGGACAGTCCACCACCTCACCAACTACCACCACTAATGGACAGTCCACCACCTCACCAACTACCACTATTAATGGACAGTCCACCACCTCACCAACTACCACTACTAATGGACAGTCCCCCACCTCACCACCTACCACCACTAATGGACAGTCCACCACCTCACCAACTACCACTTCTAATGGACAGTCCACCTCCTCACCAACTACCACTACTAATGGACAGTCCACCACCTCACCAACTACCACTACTAATGGACAGTCCACCACCTCACCAACTACCACCACTAATGGACAGTCCACCACCTCACCAACTATCACTACTAATGGACAGTCCACCTCCTCACCAACTACCACTACTAATGGACAGTCCACCACCTCACCAACTACCACTACTAATGGACAGTCCACCACCTCACCAACTACCACTATTAATGGACAGTCCACCACCTCACCAACTACCACTACTAATGGACAGTCCACCACCTCACCACCTACCACCACTAATGGACAGTCCACCACCTCACCAACTACCACCACTAATGGACAGTCCACCACCTCACCAACTACCACTACTAATGGACAGTCCACCACCTCACCAACTACCACTACTAATGGACAGTCCACCACACCACCAACCTCAACTTCCAGTGGACAACTGACCTCATCAGGTTCCACCTCCCCAAACAGTCAGCCAACTTCCTCCCCCAGTAGTACAACTTCTCCACTCCATCCTAGTGAGTGTCAGACATGGAGCTACATTCTGTACCAATCTGTACAAAGGTGCACAAGTGACAATTGTGAGGGTTTTAATAGCAGATAAGACCGTAAGTGTATGTGTATTTGTGGTTTTGTGTTTATTAACTTACATTAACGTGTGCAGTTTCATGTGTGTTTGTGTCTTGTACATGCAGATTACCTGCACTACTTCAACGAGTCCAAGAGCTGGATCAATGCCATGGAGTTCTGCAGAAGTCGTGGCTCCAAGTCCAACCTGGTGCACATCACCAACCAGACCGTGCATGCTGACGTGACCCAGCTCCTGGCCAACGTGGAGCTGCAATGTGGGGAAATGTGGATTGGTCTGGAGAGGTCCATCTTTGAGTGGAGCGCTCCCTGGCTGTGGACCAGTAGTGATGTTGATAAGGTGGTGAAGTACAGCGAGTGGCATAGCTGCTTCCCCCTCAACCCCATCAATTACCACTGTGGTAAGATGGTCTGGGTTGGTAATGGAGAACTGAAGTGGCTGGATGCCTCCTGTCATCAGGAATTACCCTTCATATGTCAAGGTACATTGCTCAACGTTTAAGCTCCTGTTTTGGGCTTGTTCAGAGAGGTGGAACATTCAGAATGTTGCAGATAGACAAATATTACATACAACTGTCATGGTTTACTGCAGAATAGAGATGTACTGTCTTGACTGTCATGTAATCTCTATGCAATGTATTACTTTATGCAATGCTTTGATTATACCTCCCTATTGAATAAGGCTCAACCTACATCCCAGAAACCCCCTCTCTACAATTGGCTACTATCTGCATTGCTCTTTTCTGCCTTTTACTGTAGCCAATAGTATACTGTAGTTTAATAGTCTTGAATAATCAAAAAACAAAATAGCAAGGTCTAGTCATTAAAGATACATAGATGTCATCTCATCCATGTCCTCTCATCCTGTATATGATGTTTTAACAGATCTCCACTAGAGGGCTCTCCATGGCAGCCTGGACAGTCCGCAGACAGACACCACACTCAGGGTCTGGAAAGGGCCTGCATTTCAATTCATTATATTATTAAACCACTATTATTATAATTATTATTACTACTTTTACTTATCATTTTTACTATCACATTATATTACTTAATGATACTGTATGTTTACTCATAACCATGGCTGTGACTGTTATTAACTGTACTAATTTGTTTGTTTAAAAATAGAGTAGATAAAAGTAAAGAAAATATTATTGAAATGAAAATGTAGTATTTCACTTTTGTGTGATCACTGTAGCCTATTGTAGGAGAGACAGCTACATAGTTATAATGACAATATTGGTATTTTGTTATGATGTATGCATTTCATGCGATAACTGTGACTTCTGTGAAATTGACACGTCTGCACTGATGGGCCATATTGATGCAACAAGGTGCCATAAACTCAAATCAATTGAACCATTGAGCTTGGCAAAAACATGCATTTTGGAGACATAATCCCATTTATTTAAAAAAAAAAATATATATATACATATATATATATACATAGACTATGGGTAACAATATTATTTGCAGTAGCCTATCCTAATAGATTAATGATATGAATCACTCCCCTATCTCATCCGCCCTTCCACTTAGCACCCCCCATGTCTGAGACATCGTGCTCAGAATCTATTACCAGCTCGATCTCTCTACTTACAATACCCCCTTCTCAGAAATATCGAGAGAGAGAGAAATATAGATACTTTTGTTTATTTTCTACTTCACTTGCTTTGGCAATTTTTAAATATGTTTCCCATGCCAATAAAGCCCTTGAATTGAGAGAGAGAGAGAGAGAGAGAGAGAGAGAGAGGGAGAGAGAGCCAGCAGCTCCCCTCTGTGCACGCAGTCGGAGACAGTTACCACGGATTGTGCAGACAGAGCAATCAGTCCAGTACTGAGAGCTCGTTTTATTTACGGTAAAAATGTCTGCCAGACCAGGCTACTATCGGCAGGAGCTGAACAAGACTGTATGGGAGGTTCCCGAGCGGTACCAGAACCTGACTCCCGTGGGCTCGGGGGCCTACGGTTCGGTATGGTGAGTAGGCTATATGAAAGAGGGAGGGGCGAGGCTGCAAAGAGGTCCAGAAACACAATACAATGCAGAGGAAAACATAATTTAGTCTTATGATTTGTATTATGAATATGCATTATTGGATCATATTGGAATTACCAGTCTATTGTTATTATTGAGGTTATTGAGTTATTAGGCTGATTTAATATAATTAATGTTAATGTAGGCCAGTTAGTTGTTATGCACGAGAAAGTCATCAATGTTATTTTCATGTTTGTTCAATGTGGATTCACTAGACTACTCTATTTGTATCAATATGATGCTGTCATAAAGGCTTCGTTTTCCATTTGATTGATTTATCTGTCGTTGACACCATTCCCAAATACTGGGCGTCATCACTCCAACCGCAGACTGTCTGCAGTTGTTGCCTCTCGGTGCGGAGGCTTTAAACACCTGAAGCTTCGCATGTACAGTAGCTGATTCAGTCTGCCCCATACGATTCCCATACCGAAAGAGGAAACAATTAGGAGTTATCGGCGCATCGCACCTGCAACCACGCGCTACGGGAGATCCTCTGAATCGTGACAGTTCTCAATAGGATACATTAGTTCCATAAGGCTTTTGTGGCTACTAATAACAGGGACGGCACTTCGGGGGGATCTGCACTGAACAACTGAAGGATGCATGACACATCTGTAAAGCCATGGGCATGTGTAGGGGCCACCTCAGTGTTTCTGACTGCAGATATCTTGAATTGTTTCGTTTTTTTCAGACATTTGTGCTGTTATGGACTTTTATCTTTGATATGCGTATGTTCACTTCAGACAGTGAAGAGGGACCTAGGGAATACATCTCAACATTGTATTCATGACTACCAGTCTGTTGACCGAATAACAGACTTCAATTTCAAAACGTGATCTCCTCCCCATACAGTAAATACTCTCTCTCTCTCACGCACACACCGCTGTCTAGCCCAACGAGGTGGTTCTTATAGTCTACATTTCCACATGAACAAGTTCCTTTTTCTCACAAGTGGGTTGGGCAATATTTCCTTGTTTTAATTTTGGATCACTCTTTGTCTGTTGCGGGAGAAGAGACACCGTTGCCATGGCGAGGTGTCATGGTGATGTGTGCACCTCGGCTTGAGTGTCATACACGCAATCCATATTGCATATCCATATTGCATGGGAAGGGAAAATAAGTGCTTGGCGGTTTCAATGGCTGCTTTTACTATAAAAGCACTGGTAGATAGATTAGATGTACATTGTGGGCACAACTCTCTTTGTTGTTTATATGCTGGTAAAACAGCCAACCATGGCGTGTCAATCCAATGCGTTTGCATCTCCTAGAACAGAGGGAAGTGAGGATGTGATCTTCTGAGGATCAGCCCAGGAGGACAGACAACAGACATCTGTGATGCAGCAGACCTGGAAGAGAAGGGAGGCACAGAAACTACATGTTAGCTCAAGCAATATCTAAGCCTTTATTGGTCAATTCGATTTCATGGAAGTTTAGCCTAGCTGATTGATGGGAAGAACTGCAGTGATTTACTACTCCGCTGAGTAATCATGGTGAAGTCGGCACAGTTACGTATGTTTGATTTGATGAAGACCTTGGAAGCTGAGTAGATAGACATGATAGCATAGCAACAATTCAAACAAAGACCATCCCTGTGTCTGCTTCTTTTGACTAATACAATTCTCTACAGTTAAAAACAAAACTCTTTATTTATGTGGATTCACAAACACATCTAATACACCATCAACCAAGATGCAGAGCAATGCAGTCATGTGATCTGCTACACCTACAAAATGGCACCACTGCTCATAGTACCAGTCTAGCCAGCAAGGACACTCACATTCTTGCACACAATCTCCCTCTCTCTTTCTCTCTCTCTCTGAGCCCTGCATTGTTCAGGCTGTGCTCCAGTCATTGTCACCGTCTTCTCCATGGCAGAGCTGATTGATTAGCAGAGGGGTGGGGGTTTGGGAGTCGGGAAGGTATTTTATAGGGGGTTGGGACGGGGAGAGCCTTGGGGGTCCAGGGACATTACTTCGGAGGATACAGAGGAAAATTGGAGTCATTATATTAATCGTTGGTGCTCCTCAATCTCCCTGCAAAGCTTCCTGAGATTGTTTGCCTGTCAAGGATCTGATCAGAAAGGCCCATATAATGCATATCATCAGATCAAATCAAAATGAAATATTTGTCACATGTGCCCAATACAACAGATGTAGACTTTACCATGAAATGCTTACTTACGAGCCCTTTCCCAACAATGCAGAGTTAAAAAGTAAGAAAAATATATACAAGGAGCACCGGTACGGAGTCAATGTGCAGGGGTACGAGGTAGTTGAGGTAATACAGTATGTACATGTAGGTAGGGGTAAAGGTGACTAGGCAATCAGGATAGGTGATAAACAAAGTAGCAGCAGCATATGTGATGAGTGTGAAAGTGTGTCTATCTGTGAGTGTATGTGTGTTTTGTGTGTGTGAGCGTACGCAGTGCGTATGTGTGTAGGAGTGTCAGTGTAGTATATGTGAGTGTGTGGGTAGAGTCCAGTGAGTGTGCATAGAGCCAGTGCAACAGAGTCAGTGCATAGAGCCAGTGCAACAGAGTCAGTGCATAGAGCCAGTGCAACAGAGTCAGTGCAAATAAAAAAGGGGTCAATTCAAATAGCAGTGGTGGGAAAAAAAGTACCCAATTGTCATACTTTGATTAAAAGTAAAGATACATTAATAGAAAATGACTGAAGTAAACGTGAAAGTCATCCCGTAAAATACTACTTGAGTAAAAGTCTAAATGTATTTGGTTTTAAATATACTTAAGTATCAAAAGTAAATGTAGTTGCTAAAATATACTTAAGTATCAAAAGTAAAATTCATTATATTAAGCAAACCAGATGACACAAAATGTAATATTTACGGCTAGCCAGAGTCACACTCCAACAGACATAATTTACAAACAAAGCATTTGTGTTTAGTAGGAATGACCAGAGAGGTTCTCTTGATACGTGTGTGAATTGGACCATTTTCTGTCCTGCTTAGCATTCAAAATGTAATGAGTACTTTCGGGTGTCAGGGAAAATGTATGTAGTAAAGTAAAAGTTGTCAAATATAAACAGTAAAGTAAAGTACAGATACCCCCAAAAAAGACTTAAGTAGTACTTCAAAGTATTTTACACCCCTGGCAAATAGTCAGTGTAGCCATTTGATTAACTGTTCAGCAATCTTATGGCTTGGGGGTAGAAGCTGTTCAGGAGCTTTTTGGTCTTAGAATTTGGTGCTCCGGTACCGCTTGCCCTGTGGTAGCAGAGAGAACAGTCTATAACTTGGGTGGCAGGAGTCTTTGACAATTTTTAGGGCCTTCCTCCTACACCGCCTGGTATAGAGGTTCTGGATGGCAGGGAGCTTGGCCCCAGTGATGTACTGGGCCATACGCACTACTCTCTGTAGCGCCTTACGGTCGGATGCCAAGCAGCTGCCATACCAAGCGGTGATGCAGCCAGCCAAGCTGCTCTCAATGGTGTAGCCACCAGACAGAAGTATTATTGTACATGCACTAAAGCAGACCATGTCACACATTCACTGTATACCATGCAGAACATCACATAGACACATGTATTAGTTTTCCATCATTATACCAGCAGACATCAAAACTCATATCTGAATGAAAATGCACATTTAAAATACATTGGAATGTCTGAGATTTTCACAAATGTGGTTGCTACTTCAAATAGAATTTATTCCAATAACTGAAAAGCTTTTCATAGACTGCAAAACACCAGTCACACATAATGACAATAATTGTCATTCTTGAGACATCGTACTGGCACTTCCCTTCGCTTTCCCAAGTCGTATCATTTCTCATTTCCCACTCAGCATGCAGACTGTAAACCCCTAATTCAATTTCAATGGTTACTTTTCCTTCCATCGGTCTCCTGAAAGGAAGTTGGAACGTCTTGGCCAGTAATATAACTCTAATTCGTTCTGACTGATGGGTTTAGAACTTGTCCATGATACTGAACATATTCTTCACAATGGAACTGGGAAACTCTTTGTTGGTGTAACGTTATGTAACAGTCATATAGCGTTGTGCAAATGTTTGCGCTTGCATCATGAATGCTTCATGTAGTCAAAAGAACTCAATTCCATGTGCCCATTTCAACTGTTGCAGCAACACTATGCAAATCATGGCTACTGTGAGTGTGTGGTATTTGTAGGGGCTTGGCTGCTTAAAGAGCTATTATCATGTCGCTTCGGTGCCATTTAGCCGACGCTGTTGTGCAGAGTTTGTTTACAACGTGAGAGGACAAGCTCTAGGATGAAAGCACACATGAAATAGAATCTCAAGTACATGGAACTGTCTATCAGTGTTAACATGCAAGCTGCTGTAGGTAGCAAGATGCTGGAGAATAAAAGCAAGCATCCTTCATTTTTTATTCTAGGTGCAAACAAGATGCTCTGGCAGATGCTTTCATGTATGCCCCACTATTTCCTTTGAATGATTGCATATGCTTAAGTCTAAAGTCAATATAGATAGCTAGATGAAGAGAGAGAGAGTGAGATAGAGAGAAAGCCAAATTACTTTGCATCAGATATTGCGCTGCATTACTGTAACGGCTGATAAAACATTCTGAGATGGAAGACAGTCAGTTGCAGAAATCGATGCATAGCCTGCCTGTGGAGTTGTGGGCAGTGAGGTGGACAGCCATGTATTGAAGATGAGATGGCAGAGGACTTGTGTGTGTGTGTGTGTGTGTGTGTGTGTGTGTGTGTGTGTGTGTGTGTGTGTGTGTGTGTGTGTGTGTGTGTGTGTGTGTGTGTGTGTGTGTGTGTGTGTGTGTGTGTGTGTGTGTGTGTGTGTGTGTGTGTGTGTGTGTGTGTGTGTGAGAGACGGAGAGGTCTGGCTTGTGTCATGGAAAGATGATGGTATGCTAGCTGCCTGTTTGGCTAACATTTAACAGGGGCATCTGGGGTAGCAGCAGGTGCTTCTGTGGCTGTGAATGAAATTAATGCACTTGGCCTTGTCTGAAGGCGATGCCTTCAGATATGTGCATGCATGGCCTTGTGTTGTACACATGGCAGGCTGCAGGTAACATCGTAGTAATGGTGTAGTGCTCCTCGCAGGCTGGTTAAAGGGGTTAAAGGTCAGGTTGATAACGACAGTGATTTACGTGGTTGTTTTAACTTCTCGTGCCGTTGTGGCTCTGTGCTGCCTCTCCTTCCTCTTTTCTTCACACTTCCTCTTATCTCCTTTACTGCTTCTTCTTTCCTTCTGTCCAGTTTCTTTCGATTTCTCAAACACTTTTATTTCCTGTCTGGTACTTCCTGTCCCCTCCCTCATCTCTTGCTCTCCCTCGATCTCTCTCTGACCTTCTCTACTCCTTCTACAGTACACTCCTTTGTCTCTTCATTCCTCTATAATGTTATTGCCTAGTCTCTTTTTCATTTCCCATAACACTCCTCCTCTCTGTGCAACATCAGAATTGAGTAAGATGTTGCACCAAATACTGCCTAAGTAGAAATAACACTGCAACAACGGAGACGGCAGCGCAGCACCAGTACACTACTCAGACATACATTTGCACTTCAAAGGAAACAATAATGAATCTAATAATGTAATGATCAACATGTTTAAAAGCAATGCATTTCATTGTGTAATCTGCTGTCGCTCACCCCCCCACAGCTCAGCATATGACGTGCGGCTACGACAGAAGGTGGCAGTGAAGAAGCTGTCTCGGCCTTTCCAGTCCCTTATCCACAGTAGGCGCTCGTACCGCGAGCTCCGGCTACTCAAGCACATGAAACATGAGAACGTGAGTAAAGAGTGGTTGAAGACCTCCCGTGTTGACTAGATGACCTAAATTGCCTTGATAATGCACAATAGAGTTGTAACTCTTTGGCATCAACATTCTCCCTGAACAGGTGATAGGACTACTGGATGTATTCTCCCCTGCTGCATCGCTAGAGGACTTCCATGAAGTGTGAGTGGCTACTGAACGAGCACTAGGATGTCCAACATACCCCATACAGTGATTATACTGTCATGATTATTCTGATGATGACATATTGCATATAAATAGAGCTTTTCACCAGGATTCAAGGCATGTACTGTCTAACTGAATTGGAACATCACCACGCACTGTTACAAAAGTCCCCTCCTCCTTCCTCCTCCTCCTCCTCTTTCCAGCTACCTGGTAACCAACTTGATGGGGGCAGACCTGAACAACATAGTCAAATTCCAGCGTCTCTCTGATGAGCATGTGCAGTTTCTTATTTACCAGCTGCTCAGAGGCCTCAAGGTAGTTAACCCCCCAATGTATCATGGTTAGACATGTTTTTTTTTTTACATACTATACACTGACAGTACAAAGCAACCTTCCCTGATAATAATTGTTTTAACTCAAAGGCAACTGTTTAATTTCAATGTGCCACAACTGAACCTCAAACACCATGATGATCCTTTTTATACTATAAAACAACTGGCTATAATTTACTAGAATATCCCTTAACATCCTCTGAAATGGTATATATACTGTACCTTCACATTTGATTATAAACTCGGATATACTGCTAAGTTTGAAAGCTACATTATGCCTGGCTCACTAGGCAACACAGTTAACAGGGGACTGACCAGCCCCTAGCAAACCTAGTTACCAAGGAATTAACAAAAAATGTAGACCCTTTTAGACAGGGACAATGTTAGAATACACTGTTGACCTCTCTCTCTCTCTCTCCTTTCTTTCCTCTCTCCCCCCACTCCTCCCCCCCACCCCGCTGCCATGTCCCTTTTCCGTCTCCCCCTGAACAGTACATCCATTCAGCAGGACTGATCCACAGAGTGAGTGGTGGCTTTCCTCTTCTCTTCTCTTCTCTACTTGCCCACTCTTTTCCTTTTTCCTCATCCCCTCTTTTCATAAAGGCAGTCTCCTGGATAGCAATTGCCTCTCCTGAGTGCTTTGTTGGCTTTAAAAGGCAATTCTGTATTTAGAATGTACCGGTATGTGTGTAAGTAGATCATATCATATTGTGTGAGTGTGTTAGAGAGAGATTGTGTGTTGAGAGCTTCTTGTTGCATGTGCTTGTAGGCCTTACACCCAGCTTGTAAAACCCAGTATATGTTTCAACCTGTCTGTCTATCTGTCTGCCCTATCCATACATCACTTTGTCTGTCTGTCTGTCTGTCTGGCTGCCTGCTTTTCGGTCTGTCTGTGTACATGGCTTTCTCCCTTTCTTTCCCCCTGTCCTTCAGACAGTCTTTGTGTTGACCGGTCTGTCTTTTCATGTGTCTGTCTCACAGGACCTGAAACCAAGTAACGTGGCAGTGAACGAGGACTGCGAGCTGAGGGTAAGACCAGTGACCCAGCCACCCAACTCCTCAACACCTCAGACAATCACAACATAACCTTTCCCCCACTCGGTAATGGCTATCACCATGACAACCTGTGTCTCTCTCTCCCCCAGATCCTTGACTTTGGATTGGCCAGACAGACGGATGATGAGATGACTGGGTACGTGGCGACTCGCTGGTATCGAGCGCCAGAGATCATGCTTAACTGGATGCACTACAATCAGACAGGTACAGATCCACACTCACACAACCCAAAAATGATCATAAAACCAAGATTCTCATTTCACACCACATATTACCAGACACCTTCTAATATAACAACCAAACACATACTCTATCATCATGCAGTTCTATCCAGAAAGAAAAATTTGCTAGCAATATCTGTGCTGTTATGGCTAATCGTAAAATCCTGTTGTTATGACGACTGAATGTTAATGCCTCTGTTACAGTGGATATCTGGTCAGTGGGATGCATCATGGGAGAGCTGCTGAAGGGGAAGGTCCTGTTTCCAGGCAACGACTGTATCCTTCACTAACACGGACATGGCTTGAGACTGAGTGCACTACACTCTACAACCACTCTCCAGCGCTGTTACCACCAATACTGCTCTATGGACACACATCAGCTCCTCCCAGATTTGCATCACAATCCCATCTAGAGATATAGCCTTTCTGTCTGAAGGGGAGGTGTATTGAGAGTGACTGAAAGGAAAGGAAGTTCACAATGGACTGAATTGTATTGGCTGTCACTGTAAAGAGTCTAAAGACTGAAACAAATAGGAATGTGATTTACTGCTTTGTATGTCTGTATTGGGTCCTCAAATGTTGGAGTATGCTGTCCTGGATAAAACTAACACTAGAACACTGTTCTAGCAAAGTCAAGTATGCCTAACTTCAGTCAGCTGTTCTACCTAAAGAGTTGGTCCTGCCAACCAAATTACTTTTTCACGATCATGATGGCCCTTAATTAACCCCTCCTGATCTAAGATATCGACCAGCTGAAGAGGATTATGGAGGTGGTGGGCACCCCGACCCCTGACCTTCTACAGAAGATCTCCTCTGAACATGTGAGAAGATGGAGAAATAGAGGGAGAGATGGGAAAGTTGAATGGATCATTAGCTATAGCAATGGTTTGATGATACTGTTGATCCCCTGACATCCTTGATCGGTGTAATTGATTGACTAATTTGATGATCGATTATTCAATATTTTGCTTGTAGCATGATTGATTTCTCAATTGATGGATCAATTGGCCCTGCAATGTACTGTACACATTGTCACGTGTGTCGTTGTACATTGCTTCCCATTCACAGGCTCAGAAATATATCCAGTCTCTACCCTTCATGCCCCAGCAGGACTTAGAGAAGATATTCAGAGGAGCCAACCCAATGGGTGAGACTGAGTCATACCCGATAACTGAATTTGCTGGAGGCAAATTTTAACCCAAGGCTATAGTCACCCAAGGCTATGGATTACATAAGGCAGCTTTGTTAGTATTTTTCCCTTTGTGCCTGCATCTTAATCTCGGTCTCCATCTTTCTCTCTGCATCTCCATTCTTCTCTCTCCCTCCCTCTCCCTCTCTCCCTCAGCTGTGGATCTACTGAAGCGCATGCTGGTTCTGGACTGTGATGGGCGTATCTCTGCCAGTGAGGCTCTCTCCCACCCTTATTTCTCTCAGTACCACGACCCGGACGACGAACCAGAGGCCCTGCCCTACGACCAGACGCTGGAGAGCAAGGACCGCACGCTAGAGGAGTGGAAAGGTGAGAGAGCTAGAGAGAGAGAGATGGAGGGTGGCTGGAGTGGAGAAGGTTAAGAGGGATTCTCTTTTTTAAAGATTCAACAGTTATTTTCTGCTATGTTCTTGACCAGAACTAAACGTTCTCTCTTCCTCCTCACCTTTTGTTCATCCCTCTTTCTTCACCTCATCTTCTTTCTCTCTCTCTCCATCCCCCTATACAGAGCTGGTGTTCGAGGAGATGAATGGAATCAAAGCGCCTGTCAGCGAGACGAGTAGTCTACAGGTGGAACAGTGAAAGACAAACCCTACCTCCTTCTGCTCGGTCTGTCCCGTCAGCTGAGGAAGGACCGCCGTCTTGTCTCCGTCTGTCTGCCGGCGTTGGGGAGGCGGGAGGATCCGAGAGAAAGAGAGACCGCGGGCCAAGCAGAAACAACGCTGTGTCCCCTAGAGGCATGACACCCCTCCCCTTGCTCACTGTGACTGGCTATTTGACTGCCTGTCAGGAGTTTTGTAAAAGGGGAGCAGGGAGAGGGGAGGTCTGGTTGAACTGAAAGTGATAAGAATACGCACATTACGATGATTACAGGGAGCATGTTTTGATAGGTATATGTTTACAGTCTGTTGAAGAGAGGTAGGAGAGAGAGACAGAGACAGAGAGAGAAAGTAGCACTAGGGTTTTCAAACCTACCTAAGGGTCCAACTGGTAAATGGTCATTGGCTATAGGTTACTGGAAATCTTTCGTCATGAAGACATTTTATAAGCAGTCATAACGGATGTCAGTTTAAGTCTGCTTATAACACCTGTTATGTCATGGTAATGACAGTTTTATGACAGAGGGTTCTAGTGAATTGTTGTGAAGAATTTTCCACACATTTTATCATATTTCTATTTTAGTTGTAGCAAATATCTGTTATTTCACAGAAACTTACATAAGATGGTTCCTCCCTTGAAATAGACCAATGAATGCCCTTTGTGCTGTTACTGCACAACATCCCCCAACACCCACCAATATGCCACTGAATGACCAATGACAGAGATATACTGTACATGGACAGGATTAGTGGCTGTACACCGGTGGTAGTGTTTTGTTTACGGAGACATAACTGCATTGCTGCAAATGCTATGTAGATATGTCCCAATGTACAGGTAACTGCCAACATAAAGAATACATCAACATAAAGTGTTTTAATAGGGCATTGGGCCAACACAAGCCAGAGCAGATTCAATGCACCTTGGCAAAGTTTCTGGAACTCTATTAGACGGATGCGACACCATTCTTCCATGGGAAATGCCATAATTTGGTGTTTTGTTGAGGGTGGTGGAAAACACTGTCTCAGGTGCCGTTCCAGAATCTCCCATAAGTGTTCAATTGGGTTGAGATCTGGTGACTGAGACGGCCATGGCATATGGTTTACATCGTTTTCATGCACATCGAACCATTCAGTAACCATTCGTCCCCTGTCGATGGGGGCATTGTCATCCTATGGGGGCATAGCCATGGTGGCCAAAATAATGGCCTGCCCAGAATTGTTATACATGACCCTAAACATGATGGGATGTTAATTGATTAATTAACTCAGAAACCACACCTATGTGGAAGCACCTGCTTTCAATGTGCTCTTTGTATCTCTTATTAACTCAAGTGTTTCCATTATTTTGGCAGTTACCTGTATGTAGGCTATGCATTTGTTGCTGGTATCACCCATTTCAGATTCCACTTGGCTCCAGTCCAACAGGTTTTACTAGTCCCTGGCTCTGTTGAGAAACTAAAACTTATAGCTGAAGTTTACATCTGAACATTCAGCAGATACTATTACCCACAGTGACTCCCACAGATACCATTACTCACAGTGACTCCCACAGATACCATTACTCACAGTGACTCCCACAGATACCATTACCCACAGTGAATCCCACAGATACCATTACCCACAGTGACTCCCACAGATACCATTACCCACAGTGATTCCCAGATGCATTATGCCGATTCAATTGAATTTACAATAGGTCTGAATGTTGTAGTTTCAGAGGTCTAATATTCAGCATGTTTTAAAGGGGCGTACTGAGGTGAACGAATTACAGGGGAGTAAAATAATTCAATTTTCAGTAAAAAAACATGTTCTGGAACTGCAACATATACTACCCCAAGAACTACAACAACAATCATATACACAATGCCTCAATTACAGTAGATATAATCCAAAATACTCTCTCGGTTGATGTTTGACTATTTACGGTCCTGTATGTGTCATGTACAAATGTTGGTGGATTTAAATAGAACTGCAAAAAAGATGAATGTATACAAAACTGTATGTTTAAAAAAACAAGTGTCTTTTCATTCTATGGTGGCATGAAGTTTAACTGTAAAATTTCTGCCATATGCATTTCCAATCAATAACCGAATGTCAACTCTGTGTCATAATGCCATGACAATTGATGTCAACCAACTCAACTCTATTACAACAGTTATAACACCACTATGCAGCATGAACAAGTAAACATTTGGTTACACATATTCAGAATAAATCAAATCGATCTATTCCCTGTCTTGTTAACGTCATGAATGTGTGCATCAATCCAGTCTTGTTTTCTCCCAAAAATGATTAAGTCTGTTGTTGTATGGACAAATTCCTTTACGTTTTCAAGTATCACGCAGCAGCCTATCAGCACTATGTCAGTGGTGAGAATCTGTCATGTGCATAGCATGTTGTGGCATTATGAAAGACCACTTTACTCCAGAGTTACGGCCTACTCATTCCTCCTCCACATGGCCAAAGTTCCATCAATACTCCCAGCCCACACACAGTAGCTTTCCAGTGCTTTATGGGTTCCAAGTCTGAGTATACATGGCCTTTTCTGTGTGTGTTTGTGTGTGTGTGTCAATTTGCCTTCAAGGTCCATTCTTGTATGTTTCCAGCAAACATGCCTGCAGGCATCGAACTATGTCGTAATCTCTCAGCTACAGAACAGAGGCAGTATTATGAGAGACCACCCTTCTGATCATCATGACGACACATGTATCCTCTTCTTCCTCGTCATCAATAAAAGCTAAATTCATCACCAGTTATCTTACTGTGTGTGTGTGTGTGTGTGTGTGTGTGTGTGTGTGTGTGTGTGTGTGTGTGTGGCCTACATGTACATTTATTTACTTCTGAGCCTGTATATAAACAGCAACAACACTATCAGCAAAGCAGAAAGGAAGGCTGACCAAGGGAGGCCAGGGAAATACTAAAATAACTTTCATCCCTATCTTCAGGCTAGGCTAGCTCTCTTCGCTATCTCATGGCAACAGACAGCATTTTGGCAACATTCCTTATAACTTGATTGTAAGACAATAAGGAGCCAGGGCGGCAGGTAGCCTAGCTGTTAAGAGTGTTGCTGGTTCGAATCCCTGAGTCGACTAGGTGAAAAATATGCCCATGTGCCCTTCAGCAAGGCTCATAACCTTAATCTGGATAAAGAGCATCTGATAAATTACTAAAATGTTAAAATTAGTCTGGACACAGACACACCCATCAATAGCACAGGGAGTGTGTTCTATTGTTTACCTTTTTCTGACAAAATCCAGAGAGGTCATGCCACCAGGCGATGGTGTGTTCACCAGTGATACCGTTGACGTTTTAGAAACGAGTGAGACCAGTCACTGATTACGGTTCTTTAGTCGTGTCACTGGAGACCACTGTCGGTCAACGGATTGCATTGCGCATTTGCCGAGTGCTAGAGAGTGTGTAGGTGGTGGCGGCTACATGAGAGCAAGTGAACGAAGTGTCTCATGCACAACAACGGGTCATTATCCCTGAATTAAGAGTTAGCTGGGGATACATTGACCCCCAAATCGATTTGGATATGTCGGTCCGCACGCGGACAGGATTTTACCGACAGGAGGTAAACAAAACGGCATGGGAGGTTCCAGAACGATACCGCGAGCTAAAGCAGGTGGGGACTGGCGCGTATGGGACAGTATGGTGAGTTTTATACGAGTTTAATCATCAAACATGGATAGGCTACTCTTCGTAAATGTCGAATTTGGAGTTAACAATAGCCTATGTGAAGGCAACACAAACCAAGCCACAACTAGACGTGACTTGTTCCTAAAATAAGCATCGTGTTATTTTTTTGTTGAACTGTTCATCTCATGCATTCTTCATGTGGTTCTATCAAAAGGAAGTTTTTGTGCAGTGGAGCGCTGGATTGTGTCCGAATTAAATCATCATCATCATCATCTGTGCTATTTGATGAATAATGAAGACACAACCTTTACATTATGCGGTTTCTGTTTCATTCCTAAGCATAGCTTACACGGCAGGGACTTTTTTGGCTTTGTGAAGTCGGGAAAAGCATAACAAAGAACCCCCATTGGCCTCATTGTTTGTTGGATTTTAGTGAGCAGAAGATTTAGATTTAAGTGCATCGGCCTACATCTGTTCTGGGTCTTTGCGCAATGTTTCTTGGGATATGCCGACCAAATGTTTCTACTTGAATTCCAGAAATACCCAAGAATATCTTTGTGAACATATGATTATAAAACCTGATCTTTGGATGTAAATTATTTTAAAGAAATAATTAATCAAGCATTCAATGAAAAAATAAGAGTTGGGTCCTTCAGTAGGCTACCACCAATGGCCAACATTGCTAAAATGTTTTCTTCCCTGTACCTACATTTCTTGCTGCAGTTCCGCCCAGGACCACAGGACTGGGGTGAGGGTGGCCATCAAGAAGCTCCACAGACCCTTCCAGTCAAAGCTCTTCGCCAAGAGGGCCTACAGAGAGCTCCGGCTCCTCAAGCACATGAAGCACGAAAATGTGAGGGCCTTTCCTGAAATACGCACCTCATCATTTTTTCTCATAAATAGAAAAGGTGTCTGTTTCACACCACTAATTAGGCCTTGTCTAAAAATGAAATGGCGCAACTCTACAGTACTGCATTTAAAACTCACTTTTATCCATAGCTACCTGTCCCAGACCTGCTGTTTTCAACTCTCTAGAGACAGCAGGAGTGGTAGAGATACTCTTAATGATCGGCTATGAAAAGCCAACTGACATTTACTCCTGAGGTGCTGACTTGCTGCACCCTCGACAACTACTGTGATTATTATTATTTGACCATGCTGGTCATTTATGAACATTTGAACATCTTGGCCATGTTCTGTTATAATCTCCACCCGGCACAGCCAGAAGAGGACTGGCCACCCCTCATAGTCTGGTTCCTCTCTAGGTTTCTTCCTAGGTTTTGGCCTTTCTAGGGAGTTTTTCCTAGCCACCGTGCTTCTACACCTGCATTGCTTGCTGTTTGGGGTTTTAGGCTGGGTTTCTGTACAGCACTTTGAGATATCAGCTGATGTAAGAAGGGCTATATAAATACATTTGATTTGATTTATGGCCTAGGCTGCGTGCAGAGAGCAGTGACGGTTTCTTTTTTGCACAGAGTGAGACAAACACAGCTGTTCCTTATGATTGGCAATTAGTCAGTAGCAGAGTAGTCAGAAAGATCACATTGGTAATATTCACATCACAACCCATAATACTAAACAGAAACACATCATATCAAGATTATAGAGCTGTTCATTTGAGGCAGGCACAGGTTCTGAGTCTTGATTTGAGAAGTTGAATCAGGCATTCAACTTGGGGCGGCAGGTAGCCTTGTGGTTAGAGCGTTGGGCCAGTAACCGAAAGGTTGCTGGATTGAATCCCCGAGCTGACAAGGTACAAATCAGTCATTCTGCCCCTGAACAAGGCAGTTAACCCACTGTTCCCCCGTAGGCTGGCATTGTAAATAAGCATTTGTTCTTAATTGACTTGCCTAGTCAAATAAAGGTTAAATTACATGTTGTAGCTCTCCTGGACCAGGGTTGGACTTGGTGACCACTGATTTCAGAGGTCTACTGGGTATACAGGGAGTAGGTAGAGTTTAATAATGGTACACAAGGAAAGGCTGAGAAGGAAGCCAATACATGTTGTGGAAAAAATGCCTCATAGCAACATCTACTTTAGTCAGTGGCTCACTCTAGAACGACAGAGACACACCCCATATCACAATTGTGTGTGTGTGTAACTTCAAGTGGGAATCATTTCCTGATGCTGTAATTGAGATACATGATGCACAAAACAAAATTCTCCAGTTAATCTATAATTGAGCTATTCTATTTATTTTCTGGTATTCTTTGATTGGCTTGGATTAGGTGATTGGACTGCTGGATGTGTTCACTTCTGAGATCTCATTGGACAGGTTTCATGACTTGTAAGTACCTCTTTGTCCAATACCCTTCCTGTTCATATATTGAATGTTTATATTCACAATAAAGTATATATTTTTTCCTTTTCTCCTGTGATTCGCAGTTACCTGGTAATGCCATTTATGGGTACTGATCTGGGGAAACTGATGAAGATGGAGAGATTGTCACAGGAGAGGGTGCAATTCCTGGTCTATCAAATGCTGAAAGGACTCAAGGTTAGATTTGCATACATACACATGCACTCAAAAGAACAATATATATATATATACGATTCTAAGCAGTTTAAAATATATACCTACAAATGCTCATTTTATCCCCAACATTCAAATATGATACAAAATAAAGGCAGTTTATACAGAAGGTTTAAATGTTTCCCAGAATATACTTGAATACCACCTTCTTTTTCTAATTTTAAGGCTTTCTCTTTTCCTGGTCTTTTGTGTCTCCCCACAGTATATCCACTCTGCAGGGATCATCCACAGGGTGCGTAACCTCTGACCTTTCAACTATGTGCATTGGGGTTGGGGCCCTTGCTCTTTTTCACGCCCACTGCTATTCATGCCGTTTTCCACATCATAAGCTCTTTGTGTGTGTGCTTGCGTGTGTTTGCGTCAATCTGGCAGCATGATAATGTCATTTTTCTAAATATCAACAGGATCTCAAACCTGGAAATTTGTCTGTCAACGAAGACTGTGAGCTGAAGGTACTACATATATATATATATATATATTGCTACCAGACCTGTGATAAGCACTGTGCTCTCCCTGTTCAGTCTCGCTCTCTTTCGATTGAACTGAAATACACTTTATTGAAGTGGAGGCTGCTGAGGGGAGTACAGATCATACTAATGGCTGGAATGGAGCAAATGGAATGGCATCAAACACCTGGAAACCATGTATTTGATACCGTTGTACTATTCCACTCATGCCATTACCACGAGCCCGTCCTCCCCAATTAAGGTGTCACCAACCTCCTGTGCTTTATTGTCATGAAAGGGACAATCCAATGTAGCCAAACCAATTCTCTCTGTCTGTCTCAGATCCTTGACTTCGGGCTGGCTCGGCAGACGGACACAGAGATGACTGGGTACGTCGTCACTCGCTGGTACAGAGCCCCCGAGGTAATCCTCAATTGGATGCACTATACCCAGACTGGTGAGTCTCTCTCATATACTTATTCGTGGCTGCCTTCTTTGTCCACAAGATGGCAGTACTTTCTAATGTCAAAAACAAAAACATGATTAATCATGCTATTGTATACAGAATAATATCCTAAAGTATGAGGTCCTGGAGATCTATCTCTTTGTACAATTTGTGTACAATATCTTTGTAACTGAACTCACTGGTATGGTAGCAGTTTGGTAGCAACGTGGTACTGAAAGACCATTCAATCCTATGGCAATCCTATGTATGTCTGTCATCCTCTATCATCAGTGGATATCTGGTCGGTGGGCTGCATCATGGCGGAGATGCTGCTGGGGAAGCCGCTGTTCAAAGGAAATGACCGTATCCTTTTTCAGTGTTTACTACTCTCTGTCTTCACCCCACACAACTATTGCAGAATAATGATCCTGCCAGGCAAATTAGCATAATTATATGTTATCAACCTGTCAAAGACTAGTTCTGTAAGCTTATTATGGCTAAGCATATATAGTATGAGCAGCATGTGAATGTGACTTCCTGTACCACATGAGCTATGACACTTGACCCCTGGGTGAGCACAGACCTGGACCAACTGAAAGAGATCATGAAGATCACTGGTACACCCACTGCAGACTTTGTTACAAAGCTACAAAGCCAAGATGTAAGTCATGGGGGCGCTCAAAATACATTCAGATAGTACACATTCAAAGCAAACACAGCCTACTAGAGTACATAGGAATAGAATACCACATACACTCCCAGGTAAATCTGCTCCTCTTCCAACAGGCCAAAAACTACATACGGAGCCTTCCCAAAGTACCAAAGAAAGATTTGCACTTTCTTTTTTCCAAAGCTAGCTCAGACGGTGAGCAGACATTCAATACTATGATGTGAACGCGCAGTTAGTTGAATTTGACAGTCTATTACTAAAGGATCAAAAACAGTGGTTTACAAAACAGCAACTGTTTCTAACTAGTGTCAGGAGTGTCCTTCTGACCATAACACCACTAAAGACAATGTATACCTCTGTGTGTGGCAGCGGTGTGTGTGCTGGAGCGCATGCTGTTGCTGGACCCTGAGAGGCGTGTGAGTGCGTCGGAGGCACTGGCCATGCCCTTTTTCAGCGAGTTCAGAGAACCAGAGGAGGAGACTGAGGCCCAGTCCTACGATCACTCCATGGACAACACAGACCTGCTCCTGGAGCAGTGGAAACGTGAGAGATGGATGGAGGGAAGCTGAAGAAAGAGATGGAGGGGAGGGGGAGGAAGATATGGGAGAGAGAGAGAGAGAGAGATGCTGGGGAGGAGGGAGGGAGGGAGAGAGAAGGAGATACAGGCAGAGGAAAAAAGGGGGAGCGATGGAGGCTGAGGTGGCTGGTAGCCTAGAGGTTAAGACCGTTGGGCAGGTAACTGAAAGGTCATTGGTTCGAATCCCCAAGCTGGCAAGGTAGAAAATTATGCAATTCTGCCCATGTGCAAGGCAACAACTGCCCCCTGGGTGCTGATGACGTGGATGTTAATTAAGGCAGCCCCCTGCCCTGCTCTGATTAAGAGGGGTTGGGTTAAATACAGAAGACGCTTTTCGGTTGAACGCATTCAGCAACTGATTAGGTATCTCTTTCCCTAGGAAAAGGGCTTAAGGAAAAACATTCCTTTGGTCATTCCACATGATAGGAGAGAAAGATGATAAGGAAGAGATGAGGGAGATGGATGTGTGATAACACATTCAGCTTGAGAGAAAGAAAGAGGAAGAAAAAGCTATAGAGTCTACAGAGTAACTCATTAGTAATTTCTTGTGATAATATCTCCTACAGGTCACACATTCACAGAGATTCTGTCCTTCAGGCCTGCAGCAACAGAGACCAAGGACCCCAAAGAGACATCGCTCTGAGAGTACACCCATACCTGTCAATGGTTATTGTAAGGCGTTGTTGTATTGTACAGATGTAATGCGAATGCAATGTACAGAATGTAGTTTATTGATTATAAATAGATTTTCTGCCAAATAAACATTTTCAAAGATATTGTCAATCTTGTGTAATTGTGGAACTACTGTAACAGCCAACCAATGAACCCCTGGGAAAGAAATTATTACTTGCTTCCCCGTAAACCATGAGAATGACTGTAAACTGAGACTTTAGAGGGATAGTTCATCAAATGTTCATCAATAAAAGACCACTCTAAAATGAGCAGTTTTGTCACTTAACATTGCCACAGATGTCTCAAGCTTTGAGGGAAAGTGCAATTGGCATGCTGACTGCAGGAATGTCCACCAGAGCTGTTGCCAGAGAATTTAATGTTAATTTCTCTACCATAAGCTGCTTCCAATGTCGTTTTAGGGAATTTAGCAGTATGTCCAACCGGCCTCACAACCGCAGACCACATGTAAGCACGCCAGCCCAGGACCTCCGGATCCTTCACCTGCCAGATAGTCTGACACCAGCCACCCGAACAGCTGATGAAACTGAGTATTTCTGTCTGTAATAAAGCCCTTTTGTTGGGAAAAACAAATTCTGCTTGGCCTGGCTCCCAAGTGGATGGGCCTACGCCCTCCCAAGCCCACCCATGGCTGAGCCCCCCGCCCAATCATGTGAAATCCATAGATTAGGGCCTAATGAATTTTTTTAAATAGACTGATTTCCTTATATGAACTGTAACTCAGTAAAATCGTTGAAATTGTTGCATGTTGTGTTTATATGTTTTTTCAGTATAACATAAATTGACTGCAATATTTTTTAGACTGCAATACACCTGCTCAAACATTGAGATTACCCACGGTCCAGCAAGGACACAGATCGCGTCTGTCTATAAATGGAGCACCAACCTTGCTGATTTTAGTTTGGGCCCCTCAAAAGCCTCTGAAAAGCCATGAAGAGAGTCGACGTCTTTATTCTGCTTCTTACTGGTGTGTTGGTCAACGGAAAAGGTATGCTTTATGTCATGTGTGAGGTTGAGGATTAAAGCCTGAGCATATGTGTAGCAGAGTAACTCAAAATGTGGACTTAATATTTTAATCAAAAAGCGTGTGGTCAGAAATCTTTAAAAAAGGAGGTGCTGATTTCTCCAGTAATCAATTAAGTTTTTATTGTGCCCTTGTTTGTGTGTTGCAGACCTCCGCTGGCAGAACAGCTATGACCAGCCGTTAGATTTTAATTGCCCCTCAGGACAATCCATCTCTCGCATAGTGAGGTGATTCCTTATATTCCATACAACCAATCTTCTCCAAAACCTGAATTCTGCACTGACTCACAAGCACAGGTTTCCAAATCAGAGTGTGCTTTTTACTGCTGCAGTGCTGAGTTGACCCTAACCCTTTCTCAAACCCTAGCAAGCTGTTGCATATCAACAGAGTTGCTGTTGATTCAGATTTGCAATTTTCCATTTTGAGAAATTAAACTGGTTTAACTCTGTATTTTGGATTTAGGTTATTGCAATTGCATTCCGGCCAAAATATGTTGGGCAACAATAAAACCTTCAACCTGCATAAATGTTTTCGTATAAATTAAACTATTAATTTGTGCATTGTAATGTATTTATCCAATTTTAGTGAGCATAACAACAAACATGAAGACCGTCTGTGGGACTTTGGGTGCAAAGCCACGTTGGACTCAGCAACTAACTGCTTCACATCTTCCTACGTAAATGACTTCGACAAACCTTTCAGCTACCAATGCCCAAGCCACCAGGTCATCACAGGGATGAACAGCTATCATGAGAACAAGCATGAGGACAGAAGGTGAGATGTAAATGAATCACTATTCACATGAAATAAATACAAATCTTCAAGAAATGACTTTGTCAAATCAAACAAAATAACTAGGGCTTTACAATGATAGTGAAATTAGAAGACATTTGGGGATTAAATGGTGTAAAATCCTAGAAGTGACACAGGGTTGACGGAGGCACTGTTTTTGTTGAACAACCCTACTATAATCTGAATTACAAGGTCGATACAAAAAATATATCATAATTCAAACCTAATTTTTACCATTGTACAGAGATGGAAGTTCACCTGCTGTGGAGCCAGCAACTTCTGTACTGACATCTGCCAGTGGACCAACTACTTAAACTGCTTTGATGAGGCCTTCACTTTTAATGTCCCACCAAATTCCTACCTCATTGCAGTTGAAAGCTTCCATGAAAACAAGCATGAGTGAGTATGATTATTCATTGGTACTGTATGCTAATGTAATGGATTCCAAGCATTTTCTCTCTCTCTGTGTGTGTGTGTATCTACAGTATCTGTGTGTCATATTCTTGCTGTTGGATTAAACAAGCTTCAGGAAATGATGAATTGACTACAAAACTAACAGGAACAAAATGTTTGTTTGTCTTGTGTACTTTCAGAGATCTTCGCTGGAAATACCAATACTGGACCGAAAGATCATGCTGAATCTATAACTGATTCTACCTACAATCAGATTATTTCATCCATTGTTGCCTTTTGATAATCTTGAAAGAAATTCATGATTAAAGATACTTGCATCAAATTATTGTGTTTCATTTCACTGCACTGACATTTAAATGACTGATTATGCTTGTTTCTGGTCAAGATATAAACTCTATACAGTACTGTAATGGACGGCAAATGGTTATCTCAGACAATAATTACTAAAACATTGGGTCACACTTTGTTTGGATAGTCCCCTATAGAGGATCTATAGCGGCTCAAACCATCAACAGACTATCAACTGCAACTCTGTTGATATGCAACAGCTTGCTATGGTTAGGTTTAGGGTTAGAGTTAGTCAAATCAAATCAAATTTTATTTGTCACATGCGCTGAATACAACAATACAGTGAAATGCTTACTTACAAACCCTTAACCAACAATGCAGTTTTAAGAAAATACACCAAAAAAAGGGTTGGGGTTAAAGGGAAAGTTCAGTATTTTACAACTTGTTTTTAGATGGTTCCTGCCCCTGAAAGTAATCTATGGATCAGGAAAAACTGTAATACATGGTTTGGTTTTTCTTCTAATAGCCACTACAAACTTCAGCTAACTTCAGCCTCTGCTGGTTTAAAATCAATGGGAGTGATGTGGGCATGCAGTGACCGTTAAAAAAGCCATAGACAAATTAACTGAATTATTTGCTTTGACGTAACTTTAAATGATTAGGCTTCTTCAATTCTTAAACATCTTAACCATGGATTACAGTTTCTCCTGGCCCATAGACAACCTTCAGGGGGAGGATCCATCTAACATGAAGGTGTAAAATAATGAACTTCCCCTTTAAGGCATTTACTGAGATACTGCTGTCAGGCTTCTACCCATTGAGAAAAGTGTATGCTGTTCTAGTCTGCCTAGTGTCTGTGTCCTCTCGAGCCTGCCTAACGGTCCTAAACTGACCTGGTAACGTTTCCCCCCAATGTAAAAATGTATAATATAAAATGTATATCTGAACCCTTTCAGGTTGTTAGGAAAACATCTAATTCTGTTGATTCTTTTCACACAATCATATTTGGACAGATCTTGTGGGACTCTACTCCACATCAGTGGAGAGAATGTGATGTACATAATGTCATTTATTGGTTTATTCATTATGAAGTTAACCTATTTAAACCTTTTCATTTTCAAATATCTTCCCAATGGTGTCTGTGTCTTTTCAAACTAGCAGCCAAGTAACCCCTGACCCATTTACACTTGACCCATGGTTCTCACTGTAACACAGAGGTCAATTAAAAATAGTTGACACATTTCTAGCACACAAAAACCATCCTGTTATGCAATTCCTGACAGGTTATACTGTTATTTAGTGTATTTATGTTGAACTTTTCCCTTTCAGCACACCTGTTCAAACACTGAGATTACCCATGTACATGGCTGAAAAACCAACAAGGTCTTTAGCTCAGTCATCCTATCGGTTTCTATGAATATATATTTAGCCCTGCTTGTTGTGCTTTGGTCAGATCCCACACCTCTGTGAAGCTACAGCGCCCTCAGAAAAGAATTCACCCCCCTTTACTTTTTCCAAAATGTGTTGTGTTTCAGCCTGAATTTAAAACTGATTCAATTGAGATTTGTGTCACGGGCCTGCACACAATACCCCATAATGTCAAACTGGAATTATGTTTTTAGACATTTTTGCAAATTCATAAAAAATGAAAAGCTAAAATGTCTTAAGTCAATAAGTATTCAACCTCTTTGTTATGGCAAGCCTAAATAAGTTCAGGAGTAAAAATGTGCTTAACAAGTCACATAATAAATTGCATGGACACACTATTTATGCAATAATAGTGTTTAACATTGAATGACTTCCTCATCTCTGTACCCCACATATTCAATTATCTGTAAGGTCCCTCAGTCGAACAGTGAATTTCAAACACAGATTCAACCACAAAGACCAGGGAGTGTTTCCAATGCCTCGCAAAGAAGGGCACCTATTGGTAGATGGGTAAACATTATGTAAAGCAGACATTGAATGTCCCTTTGAGCATGGTGAAGTTATTAATTACACTTTGGATGGTGTATCAATACACCCAGTCACTACAAAAATACAAGAGTCCTTCCTAACTCAATTGCCAGAGAGGAAGGAAACCACTCAGGGATTTCACCATGAGGCCAATAGTGACTTTAAACATTTAATGGCTGTGATAGGAGAAAACTGAGGATGGTTCAACAACATTGTAGTTACTCCACAATACTAACCTAATTGAGAGAAAAGAAGGAAGCTTCCAAAAACATGCATCTTGTTTGCAACAAGGCACTAAAGTATACAGTGTTATGTTTGGAGCAAATCCAATTCAACACATTACTGAGCACTACTCTCCATATTTTCAAGCATAGTGGTGGCTGCATCATGTTATGGGTACGCTTGTAATCATTAAGGACTGGGGAATTTTTCAGGAGAAAAAATACATGTAATAGAGCTTAAGCACAGACAAAACCTGGTTCCAACAGACACCGGGAGTCAAATTTACCTTTCAGCAGGACAATAACCTAAAACACAAGGCCAAATATACAAATATCTTGCTTACCAAGATGACATTAAATGTTCCTGAGTGGCCTAGTTACAGTTTTAACTTTTATCGGCTTGAAAATCTATGGCAAGACTTGAAAATGGCTTGAGGAAAATTAAAAAGAACGATGTGCAAATATTGTACAATCCAGGTGTGCAAAGCTCCCAGAAAGGCTCACAGCTGTAATCTTTACCAAAGGTGATTCTAACATGTATTGACTTAGGGGGTTGAATATTTATGTAATCAAGATATATTAGTGTTTTATATTTCATTAATAATTTACAAATGTTCGAAGAAAAAAATTTGCTTTGACAATACAGAATATTTTGTGTAGTTCGTTGACAAAAAATGACATTTAAATCCATTTTAATCCCACACAACAAAATGTGGAAAAAGTCAAGGGGTGTGGATACTTTCTGAAGGCACTGTAGCTATTTGTCAGTCTTATGGCTTGGGAATAGAAGCTGTTCATGAACCTGTTGGTGTCAGACTTGATGCACCAGTACCACTTGCTGTGTGGAAGCAGAGAGAACAGTCTATGGCTTGGGTGGCTAAGAGTCTAATGATTTTCAGGGCCTTCCTTTCACACTGCCTGATATAGAGGTCCTGGATGGCAGGGAGCTCAGCCCCAGTGATGTATTGGGCCGTCCGCACCACACTCTGTAGCGCCATGCGATCGAGGGCAGTGCTGTTGCCATACCAAGCAGTGATGCAGCCAGTCAGGATTCTCTCAGTGGTGCAGCTGTAGAACTTTTGGAGGATTTTAGGGCCCTTTCCAAACCTGTTCAACTACCTTGGTGCTGTTGCACCTTCTTCACAACTGTGCGCATGTGAGTGGACCATTTTAAATCCTTAGTGATTTGGACACCGAGGAACTTGAAGCTCTTGTTAATGTGGATGTGGGCATGCTCGGACCCCCCCCCCCCCCCCCCATTTTCTGTAGTCCACGATCAGCTCCTTGGTCTTACTGACGTTGAGGGAGGGGTTATTGTCTCGGCACCACACCACACAGGTCTCTGACCTTCTTCCTGTAGTTTGTCTCATTGTTGCCGGTGATCAGGCCTACCACCGTTGTGTCGTCAGAAAACTTAATGATGGTGTTGGAGTCGTACGTGGCAACGTAGTCGTGGGTGAACAGGGAGCACAGGAGGGGACTAAGCAAAAAATGACCGTGAATATGCCTGCCAGCTGATCTGCTCATGTTCTGAGAACGCACCCTGGAATATCACTCAAGGGCACAGGCTAGCAGCTTCTCTTTGAGCGATTTTCCGCATGATCCTAAAGCCAGCCGATCAATACGCCTAACAGCCGTTGCATTTTAATCCGGACTGGAATGATTGGTTTGTTAATAAGACCCCAAACAATATAGCTTTGTGACATTTAACAAGTAATGTTTATATCAAGGAATGTAATTAATTGACCACTAGATATATTATCTTACATTAAGTGCTATTTGTATACGCAGATCATATAGAATGCATCCTGAAATACTGTTCTATTGTTTTTGAGCTGACAGAAAACATTCTATTTCATAGTTCATATTTTCAATGGACAGTCAAGCTACTGTATGTGCACTGGGAAGATTATTTTCTCATTGTACATTTAATGTTTATTACAGTCATGTAGACTGGCTTAAACTTCAGAAAGACCTTTGTATAGGCGGAATCAACAACAAAAAAGTGTGTTGCTTTGTGTGGTAAATTACTGGCTTGATAAGATGGCTCATGCAATGTTTATTATGCAACAGATCCTACTTCACATTCTTCAAAATGTTGTCACAGGTATGTAGCTATGCCTTCTTGCCTTTTACCAGAGATATCTGATCTGTCAGATGATTGGGTAAGTAGATTTAATCACATGTGATTATTACCTAATGTACAGTAAGGGTATAAAATAGCATCACTTGTCTAAGGAGACAATATTTCCTGCAGAGAGCCAAACATAGAGAATCCCTTCGTCAGGCTTCATCCTTATGACAGGTAAGAGCAGTCATCTCGATCCATTTACTGTGGATAACATTGCCAATGGTTACGTTCCAATGTCCATATTATCATACCACTTAGAATGAACAAATTAATTTGGCATGCATTCTAAGTGGTATGATGGCGTGGATATTGGAACAGAACTCTGGTGCCAACAATTTGGTCTCTCTCAGCAGGATATAGAGTTGCAGGGTGGGATAATGGCTTTGATGCACCGTTTATGTCCTTTCCAATCTATGTAGTTACTAGGGTAAAAGGGGTGACTGGTAGGAAATATTTGTGTTTCATGTGTTATGGAAAACATATTATTTTGCCCTAATTGTAACTGTTATGCTGAAGAGATGCTAAGTCAGTATCGGCCATACCTTTTGTTTTATAGTGATGTATGCTGACTTATACCATCTGATATTGTTTTGTTTCAGATACCACAGTAACCACCACGAGGACAGGTTATGCTAATAACTACGACAACTTTATGGACTTTACATGCTGAACCAACCATGCAATTGCTGGGGTGTACAGCTATCACAGTAACCACCACGAGGACAGGAGGTGGGTCTCTTCATTTCAGTATATAGAATAATCACATTCAGATTTTCAGGCATTTTGTGAATTTCTTAGGAACACAAATTTGTCTTAGTCATTTTGAGCAAGGCTGAGGAACAATTTACATTGTAATAAGTCAGATGAGGCCTAAGAAACATTACCTTCTTTACTCAGTTTCTCTAGTATCCTCGGTTACAAATGTCTGAGAATCCTGATCAACTACCAACAAGATCAGTGCCCTCATGTTACTCCACTCTCCAGTACTTAAATGTTTAATGAAGGGAGAAAGTATAGTCAATTAACCCACTTTAATATGAATTTATTGTCTGTCCCTTTTCAGTTGGAGGTTTTACTGCTGTTCTGTCCTTAAGATTTGTACCTTTGACTGCCAGGTTACACCCTGGGTCAACTACAGTACTGGGATGAGGCATTCACCTACAAAGCCACCAGTACCAACGATCTCATTATTCCACATTTTGTTGTGTTACAGCCTGAATTCAACATTGATTAAATTGATTGTTTTTCTCACCAATCTACACACAATATCCCATAATGACAAAGTGGAATTATGTTTAAAAAATAATAACAATTTAATAAAAAATGAAAAACAGAAATATCTCATTTACATAAGTATTCACATCCCTGAGTCAATACTTTGTATGTTTGAATATACCCTTGGGCATGGTGAAGTTATTAATTACATGTTGGATGGTGTATCAATACACCCAGTCACTACAAAGATACAGGCATCCTTCCTAACTCAGTTGCCGGAGAGTAAGGAAACCGCTCAGGGATTTCACTATGAGGCCAATGGTGACTTTAAAACAGTTACAGAGTTTAGTGGCTGTGATAGGAGAAAACTAAGGATGGATCAACAACATTATAGTTACTCCACAAAACTAACCTAATGAAAAGAAGGAAGCCTGTACAGAATACAAATATTCAAAAACATACATCCTGTTTGCAACAAGGCATTAATTAAAGTACAATTGCAATAAATGTGGCAAAGCAATTAACTTTTTGTCCTGAATACAAAGTGTTATGGTTGGGACAAATCCAATATAATCTACAGAGTACCACTGGTGGCTGCATCATGTTAAAGGTATGCTTGTAAACGTTAACGACTGGGGAGTTTTTCAGGATAAAAAGGAAATGGAATTGACCTAAACACAGGCAAAATCATAGAGGAAAATGCTAGTGGTTCAGTCTGCTTTCCTAAAGCTAAAGTAAAAGTTTGTATTATACACAACCTTTTGAGGTCAAATGTAATTACATTAAAAGAACCAAAGGTATGACATCATTGCACTGTATTTGACTTTTGATAAGAGATTCTGGTACAAGCCATGCACTGAAACCACGTTCTCGACACTCCTAAATTCGTCATACACTCATGTATTACACATATGGTCTCTAATCTTTCCCTCCAATTGGTTCTGTCTATTAAAAATAGTAAATTAATTGACTTCAGCTCCCAGGACCAGGGATGGAGAGTTGGAGACCACGTATTTTATTCCTCAGTACATTGCCCTCTACATGTTAGTTCATAGTAAAAGCTGCCAGTTCTGTTTCGCCCTATTTAATGGTCACTACAGAAAGAATGTATTTTTAATGGGCAGGTTTGAATGGGAAGGGCAGATTTGCTCTCAGTCTGTTCTTGTCACGATCGTGTGGAGGAGAGACGGACCAAAACACAGCATGTGAAAAATAAGACATCTTCTTTTTATTTGAAGAAGGAAAGACGAAGCAAAACACTTTACAAACTAACAAAACAAAACAACAAACGACCGTGAAGCTATAAACGTTAGTGCACACAAAAAGCAACAAACGTTCAACATAGACAATTACCCACAAACACCTAAAGCCTATGGCTACCTTAAATATGGCTCCCAATCAGAGACAACAATAACCAGCTGTCTCTGATTGAGAACCAAATCAGGCAACCATAGACTTTCCTAAACACCTACACTCAACCATAGACATACCTAGACACATACACTCAACACAAACCCATACACTACAACCAACACCCCCTATACCATATAATCACACAAAACACACATACCCCTTGTCACACCCTGACCTAACTAAAATAATAAAGAAAACAAATAATACTAAGGCCAGGGCGTGACAGTACCCCCCCCAAAAGGTGCGGACTCCGGCCGCAAAACCTGACATATAAAGGAAGGGTCCGGGGTGGGCCCTAATATGGCGGCGGCTCGGGTGCGGGACGTGGCCCCCACTCCAGCATTGTCAATATCCGCTTCGGTGTCTCTGGTAGATCCTGGCTGACTGGCGGATTCAGCCGATCCCGGCTGACTGGCGACTCTGGCTGCCCATGGCTGGCGTGCGACTCTGGCTGCCCATGGCTGGCGGGCGACTCTGGCTGCCCATGGCTGGCGTGCGACTCTGGCTGCCCATGGCTGGCGGGCGACTCTGGCTGCCCATGGCTGGCGGGCGACTCTGGCTGCCCATGGCTGGCGGGCGACTCTGGACGCCCATGGCTGGCGGGCGACTCTGGACGCCCATGGCTGGCTGGCGGCTCTGGACGCTCATGGCAGGCTGACGGCTCTGGACGCTCATGGCAGGCTGACGGCTCTGGACGCTCATGGCTGGCTGACGGCTCTGGACGCTCATGGCTGGCTGGCGGCTCTGGACGCTCATGGCTCGCTGGCGGCTCTGGACGCTCATGGCTCGCTGGCGGCTCTGGCAGATCCTGTCTGGTTTGCGGTTCTGGCAGATCCTGTCTGGTTGGCGGCTCTGGCAGATCCTGTCTGGTTGGCGGCTCTGGCAGATCCTGTCTGGTTGGCGGCTCTGGCAGATCCTGTCTGGTTGGCGGCTCTGGCAGATCCTGTCTGGTTGGCGGTTCTGGCAGATCCTGTCTGGTTGGCGGCTCTGGCAGATCCTGTCTGGTTGGCGGCTCTGGCAGATCCTGTCTGGTTGGCGGCTCTGGCAGATCCTGTCTGGTTGGCGGCTCTGGCAGATCCTGTCTGGTTGGCGGCTCTGGCAGATCCTGTCTGGTTGGCGGCTCTGGCAGATCCTGTCTGACGAATGGCTCTAGCAGCTCCTGACTGACGAACGGCTCTGACGGCTCGGGACAGACGGGCGGCTCTAATGGCTCGGGACAGACAGATGGCTCAGACGGCACTGGGCAGACGGATGGCTCAGACGGCACTGGGCAGACGGATGGCTTAGACGGCACTGGGCAGACGGATGGCTCAGATGGCGCTGGGGAGACGGATGGCTCAGATGGCGCTGGGGAGACGGATGGCTCTGGCCGGATGAGGCGCACTGTAGGCCTGGTGCGTGGTGCCGGAACTGGTGGTACCGGGCTGGAGACACGCATCTCAAGGCTAGTGCGGGGAGAAGGAACAGGGCATACTGGACCCTGGATACGCACATTAGGCCTAGTGCGTGGTGCCGGCACTGGTGGTACCGGGCTGGGGACACGCACTTCAAGGCTAGTGCGGGGAGCAGCAACAGGATGCACAGGACTCTGGAGACGCACAGGAGACTTGGTGCGTGGCGTAGGCACAGGTGGTAATGGGCGGGAGACACGCACCATTGGACGAGTGCGTGGAGGAGGAACAGGGCTCTGGAGACACACTGGAAGCCTGGTGCGTGGTGTAGGCACTGGTGGAACTGGACTGGGGCGGGGAGGTGGCGCCGGAAATTCCGGACCGTGCAGGCGTACTGACTCCCTTGAGCACCGAGCCTGCCCAACCTTACCTGGTTGAATGGTCCCCGTCGCCCGCCCAGTGCGGGGAGGTGGAATAACCCGCACCGGGCTATGTAAGCGAACCGGGGACACCATGCGTAAGGCTGGTGCCATGTAAGCCGGCCCGAGGAGACGCACTGGAGACCAGACGCGTTGAGCCGGCTTCATGGCACCTGGCTCAATGCCCAATCTAGCCCTACCAGTGCGGGGAGGTGGAATAACCCGCACCGGGCTATGAACACGTACAGGAGACACCGTGCGCTCTACTGCGTAACACGGTGTCCGCCCGTACTCCCGCTCTCCACGGTTAGCCTGGGAAGTGGGCGCAGGTCTCCTACCTGCCCTCGGCCCACTACCTCTAAGCCCCCACCCAAGAAATTTTTGGGTTGTACTTGCGGGCTTCCAGCCTTGCCTCCGTGCTGCCTCCTCATATCGCCTCCTCTCGGCTTTCGCTGCCTCCAGCTCTTCACGAGGGAGGCGATATTCTCCCGGTTGTGCCCAAGGTCCCTTTCCATCCAAAATCTCCTCCCATGTCCATGAATCCTTTGTTCCTTGCTCCTGTTGCCACTGATCACGCTGCTTGATCCTTGTTTGGTGGGTAATTCTGTCACGATCGTGTGGAGGAGAGACGGACCAAAACGCAGCATGTGAAAAATAAGACATCTTCTTTTTATTTGAAGAAGGAAAGACGAAGCAAAACACTTTACAAACTAACAAAACAAAACAACAAACGACCGTGAAGCTATAAACGTTAGTGCACACAAAAAAGCAACAAACGTTCAACATAGACAATTACCCACAAACACCTAAAGCCTATGGCTACCTTAAATATGGCTCCCAATCAGAGACAACAATAACCAGCTGTCTCTGATTGAGAACCAAATCAGGCAACCATAGACTTTCCTAAACACCTACACTCAACCATAGACATACCTAGACACATACACTCAACACAAACCCATACACTACAACCAACACCCCCTATACCATATAATCACCCAAAACACACATACCCCATGTCACACCCTGACCTAACTAAAATAATAAAGAAAACAAATAATACTAAGGCCAGGGCGTGACAGTTCTCTCTGATAAGGTGTGTTTGTTTACCTTCTCACTATAATACTTGACTCTGTAACAGTCCCACATTTCCTGGTGTCCATTCACCTCACTCCATCGCTGCAAGACAATGAAGGATACACACACCCTGCTTAATCTACTTCTGCTGCTAGTGTACCTAGCAGGTAATATGATTAAAAAATATATAACAACATTGTTTTATGATAACATTTCTTTTTGAGGATGCCAAAGTCAGTTTAACATCAGTCAGAAGGTCTGGACACTTCCTGTTAAGCTCTATAACTACATTTACTTTCAATGTCTACGGAGGTCCAGCTTTTGTTTGGGTGAAAATAGAGTTACATTATAATGTGTTGATTATAGACTGTTTTGATGAACTTCCAGGATCAGCTTTGACCACTGATGGAGGGAGTGGCAGTACCAGTAAGTGAACCACATCACATAATAGCCAAGCCAAATTATTACAGGATGGAACACATTGCTGCATTGATGGGAATGTTGGGTACTTTGAATAATGACTGTGATAGTAGGGTAGTGCTATCAGCTAACTACAGAAGTGAAAGCCTTTTATTGGATTATCGTTGTAGTTATTTATCACTGTTACAAGAATACATTTACACCCTGTTTCCAAGAAATCTTTCATTCTAAAACCGGTAGGCCTACATTGCCTGATTGTGCACTGTAATTTTCAGATGGTCCCTTGGAACTAACCATTGTGGGACCTGACTTTGTTAAAGTGGGCGTGCCACGCAGCTTTGACTGTGCTGCGCAGTGCTCCCCCTCCTGCAGCTACAGAATGAGTATCGATGGGCAGATTTGGCAGGGGAACGAGCTGTTGTTCACAGCTCACCAGTGGGAGGAGTCCCTAAACCTCACATGCACTGCAAGGAATGATGACTCTGGGAGGTCCTCTACAGTAACAAAGATACTGCAGGTTTTAGGTGCGTGGGTGGTTTGTTGTTTTTATAACACTTCACTTGAAATTAAAGGTGATGGTCTTTATGATATTAGGAATGGAGGGATAATTCAATGTGTTGTAATTTATTAACAAAATGTCTGGATTACTGGATTAGTGCTAGATAAAATTATTTTGCTCATGTTTTTCACATTGGTCGTAGGACCTAGACTATTATCTAAATGTCTATGTGTTCCTCCTTTTAGCTGGACCTACCAACGTATCGATCACAGGCCCTGCCCTGATGACCCCAGGGGCCCCTCAAAGCTTCCAGTGTTACGCCGACTGCCGTCCCTCCTGCAACTACACCTGGAAGATAAAGGGCCGATGGCTCAGGGGACAGGGGAACGAGATTACCGTAACTCCCGAAGAGTTGGCCACCTCTGCTACCCTGAACTGCAAGGCCATCAACAGTGTGTCTGGGTTCTATGCCATGGCAACCAGGACCATACCTGTGACATGTAGGTTATTGGGAGATTTAGAGCTTCCTCTAACAATTGTAGATTCCCTCTTGTTGTTAGTGTAATGCAATTGTCCATATCCACACCAATAGCTTCATCTATCAATATACATACATTCCCTTATATAGTATGTAGTCTATATTTGATGATTCAAGAGTGATGTTGGGGTTTTGGTTGAAGTGATACTTGAACCAGTTTCTTCCTCTAATTTCTGTCTCCTATCAGCTGGTCCATCAGAGGTCCACATCATAGGCCCAGAATCTGTTGCAGTCGGCTTCAAGTCCATGTTTCAGTGCACTGCCAAATGCATTCCCGCTTGTGACTACCACTGGACCATTGATGGTCACACTGTTTATGGCAATGAGATGGAGATGATGGTCGAGCACCATGTGAAGTCAGAGAAGATTAAGTGCTACGCTCAGAATACGGTCTCAACTCATTTTGAGGTGGTCACCAAGTCCGTACGGGTGGAAGGTACAGCAGAAATCTCATGATTGTACATTTTATCAACTACCTTAACTTTTATGCTGTCATAAACATTATCTGACCTAATATCATGTTTTTGGTGTGTTCCTTTTGGAATGTTTTTGTGTGTGTTGCAGACAATGACAAAAAAAAGATCCTCTCCAAAAAATATGGTTGTCAAGCTGAGTCCAGTTTGTGTTTGTACAAGAAGACCATCTCTGGGAGGAAGTGTCAGCATTGTACAGCAGCTGAAACCTGGTTCCGATTGAGTCCGAACACTCCTTGCTGACAACAACACCAGGTTCCAGAACATTAAAGCTGTCAAACAGGAATATAGACCGATAATAGACAAGACATTAAAACCTTGAATACTAGCTACAGTGACTTCAGAAAGTATTCACACCCCCTGACTTCCACATTTTGTTGTGTTGGAGTCTGAATTTAAAATAGAATACATTTAGATTTTTTTGTCACTGGCCTACACACAATACCCCATAATGTCAAAGTGGAATTATGTTTTTGATATATATACACTACCGTTCAAAAGTTTGGGGTCACTTAGGAATGTCCTTGTTTTTGAAAGAAAATCTAATTTTTTGTTCATTACAATAACATCAAATTGATCAGAAATACAGTGTAGACATTATTAATGTTGAAAAATGACTATTGTAGCTGGAAACGACAGATTTTTTGTGGAATATCTACATAGACATACAGAGGCCCATTATCAGCAACCATCACTCCTGTGTTCCAATGGCACGTTGTGTTAGCTAATCCAATAGTACCCGTAAAACACCAGTCTCAACATCAACAGTGAAGAAGCGACTCCGGGGTGTTCCTCTGTCCAGTGTCTGTGTTCTTTTGCCCATCTTAATCTTTTCTTTTCATTGGCCAGTCTGAGATATGGCTCTTTTCTTTTCAACTCTGCCTAGATGGCCAGCATCCCGGAGTCGCCTCTTCACTGTTGACGTTGAGACTGGTGTTTTGCGGGTACTATTTAATGAAGCTGCCAGTTGAGGACTTGTGAGGCGTCGGTTTCTCAAACTAGACACTCTAATGTACTTGTCCTCTTGCTCAGTTGTGCACCGGGGCCTCCCACTCCTCTTTCTATTATGGTTAGTGCCGGTTTGTGCTGTTCTGTGAAGGGAGTAGTACACAGCGTTGTACAAGATCTTCAGTTTCTTGTCAATTTCTCGCATGGAATAGCCTTTATTTCTCAGAGCAAGAATAGACTGATGAGTTTCAGAAGAAATTGAGCCTGTATTCGAACCCACAAATGCTGATGCTCCAGATACTCAACTAGTCTGAAGAAGGCCAGTTGTATTGCGTCTTTAATCAGTACAATAGTTTTCTGCTGTGCTAACATAATTGCAAAAGGGTTTTCTAATGATCAATTAGCCTTTTAAATTGATAAACTTGGATTAGCTAACACAACGTGCCATTGGAACAGGAGTGATGGCTGCTGATAATGGGCCTCTGTATGCCTATGTAGATATTCCACAAAAAATCTGCCATTTCAAGCTACTTTTTTTTTTTTTTTTTCATCTTTATTTAACCAGGTAGGCAAGTGCGACCTTTACAACTGCGACCTGGCCAAGATAAAGCAAAGCAGTTCGACACATACAACAACACAGAGTTACACATGGAGTAAACAAACCTACAGTCAATAATACAGTAGAAAAACAAGTCTACATACAATGTGAGCAAATGAGGTGAGTTAAGGGAGGTAGGGCAATAAATAGGCCATGGTGGCGAAGTAAATACAAAGCAATTAAAACACTGGAATTTGCAGTAGATGAATGTGCAGTAGATTTGCAGTAGATGAATATGCAGTAGATGAATGTGCAAAGCAGAAAAACTGGGGTGCAAAGGAGCAAGATAAATAAATAAAATAAATACAGTAGGAGATGAGGTAGTTGTTTGGGCTATTTATAGATGGGCTATGTACAGGTGCAGTGATCGGTGAGCTGCTCTGACAGCTGGTGCTTAAAGCTAGTGAGGGAGATAAGTGTCTCCAGTTTCAGAGATTTTTGTAGTTCGTTCCAGTCATTGGCAGCAGAGAACTGGAAGGAGAGGCAATACAAAAGTCATTTGCAACATTAACAATGCCTGCACTGTATTTCGGATCAATTTGATGTTATTTTAATGGACAAAAAATGTGGTTATCTTTAAAAAACAAGGACATTTTTAAGTGACCCCAAACTTTTGAACGGTAGTGTATATTTTTTTACTAATTAATAAAAAATGAATAGATTAAATGTCTTGAGTCAATACATATTCAAACCCTTTGTTATGGCAAGCCTAATAAGTTCAGGAGTAAAAATGTGTTTAACAAGTCACATACTGTAAGTTGCATTGACTCCCTCTGTGTGCAATAGTCATTCAAAAATTATGGTAAACACTACTATCTCATCTTTGTACCCCACAAATACAGATAATTGTAAGGTCCCTCAGTTGAGCAGTGCATTTCAAACACAGATTCATCCACAAAGACTAGGGTGGTTTTTTAATGCCATGCAAAGAAGGGCACCTATTGGTAGATGGGTATAAATAAATAAAAAATAGACATTGAATATCCCTTTGAGCATGGTGAAGTTATTAATTACACTTTGGATGGTGTATCAATACACCCAGTTCCTACAAAGATACAGGCGTCCTTCCTAACTCAGTTGCTGGAGAGGAGTCAAACCGCTCAGGGATTTCACCTCGAGGTCAATGGTGAATTTAAAACAGTTACAGAGATGAATGGCTGTGATAGGAGAAAACTGAGGATGGATCAACAACATTGTAATTAACAATACTAACCTAATTGACAGAGTGAAAAGAAGGAAGCCTTTACAAAATAAAAATATTCAAAAACATGCATCCTGTTTGCAACAAAGGCACTAACGTAATTGTCACATCCTGACCTTAGTTCCTTTTTTATGTCTCTATTTTGGTTTGGTCAGGGCGTGAGTTGGGGTGGGCATTCTATGTTTTGTTCTATGTTTTGCATTTCTATGTGTTTGGCCTGGTATGGTTCCCAATCAGAGGCAAGCTGTCAATCGTTGTCTCTGATTGAGAACCATACTTAGGTAGCCTGTTCCCACCTGTGTTTGTGGGTAGTTGTTTTCTGTTTAGTGTTTTTCACCTTTCAGGACTGTTTCGGTTTTTCCCTTTTGTTATTTTTGTATTTAGTGTTCAGTGTCAATAAACTAACATGAACACGTACCACGCTGCGCTTTGGTCCTCACCTTCTTCCACCAACAGCCGTTACAGTAATACTGCAAAATAAATTGGCAAAGCAATTAACTTTTTTGTCCTGAATAGAAAGTCTTATGCTTGGGGCAAATCCAATACAACAGATTACTGAGTAGCACTCTCCACATTTTCAAACGTAGTGGTGGCTGTGTCATGTTATGGGTATGCATGTAATTGTTAATGCATGTAATTGTTAAGGACTGGGGAGTTTTTCAAGATAAAAAAATGTATGGAATGGAGCTAGGCACAGGCAAAATCTTAGAGGAAAACCTGGTTCAGTCTGCTTTCCATCAGACACTGGGAGATGAATTCACCTTTCAGCAAGACAATAACCTAAAACACAAAGCCAAATCTAAACAGGAGTTGCTTACCAAGAAGACATTGAATGTTCCTAAGTGGCTTAGTTACAGTTATAACTTAAATCTGCTTGAAAATCAATGGCAAAACCTAAAAGTTGTTGTTTAGCAATGATCAACAACAAATTTGACAGAGCTTGAAGAATTGTGAAAATAATAATGGGCAAATGTTGCACAATCCAGGTGAAAGCTCTTAGAGACTTACCCAGAAATACTCACAGCTGTAATCGCTGACTCAGGAGGTTGAATGCTTATCTAAATCAAGATATATTAGTGTTTTATTTGTCGTTTTTTTAAAACAAATTATAGATAATTTTTTCCGCTTTGACATTATAGAGTATTTTGTGTAGATCATTGACAGAAAATGACAATTAAATCCATTTCAATCCCACTTTGTAACACAACAAAATGTTGAAAAAGTCAAGGGATGTGACTACTTTCTGAAGACACTGTATAACATAAATTGACCTCTATTTTCACCTGATACGAATAAGCTCATACAATGTAAAGACAAGGATAATTACTGGTCCAGCTTGATCTGTGGCAGAGGCCTGAAGTACGGAGTCAGTTGATGTTGCTAGTCCTAACTTTCCACCAGTACTGTACTGCACTGTACCGTCCTCCAGTCCAACCAGCTGTGGGATGTTGACCCCAATGTTGTATATAAACCCTGGATTGCTGATGCTATGTATTAACCATTGAGAGGCTATGAAGCCACTGGTTGGACATATTGCCACTCCCAAGTAGGAGCAGTCCTCCATTTCAATTAAATATTTCAAGGACAAAATTACATTTATTTAAGTTTAATTTTTGTAGTAGTGTAGACAGTAACATTAGTCATCTCTAAAAATTATACTTTAAGGATTATACTTTTTTTACCGTTATTTAACTAGGCAAGTCAGTTAAGAACAAATTCTTATTTACAATGACAGCCTTCCCCGGCCAAACCCGGACGACGCTGGGCCAATTGTGCTCCACTTATGGGACTCCCAATCACGTCCGGATATGATTCGAAGCAGGGACTGCAGTGACGTCTCTTGCGCTGTGCCACTCAGGAGCTCAATGTTTAGCTGTGTAATAGAACAATTTAGCAAAAACGAACGTACACATTAATAAATACATTTCTATAGCTTCCCAAAAAAAAAAGTACAATCATGACGGAGTGCCAAGATGGAGGCACAGTGGCTTCAACACATCGCCCCCTATTAGTCATCTAGTGTATATATAAATCATTGGTTGACCCCTGTCACAGTGCTGTCCTTCACCACAGCAGCAATCTCTCACAAAGTGTTCATTCTGGTCTTTCTGCTGAAAGACAAATTCCAGACCAAAAATGTGCTTAGTAAAGTATGAGACTTACACAGACACACATGGCTAAGTTGATGGGTCATGTAAATGAGTTCAATAGAATGTTATATATATATGGGGGGATACAACCATCCCATCCCAGCTCTGCAGATTTTTCTGTGAAGAGACAGAATCATTAGATCCTTTGTTTTTGTACTGTCCATCTGTACTGTAGCTTGTTTTGGTCGCAGGTTCAGGAATGGCGGAAGAATTGCAATATTTACCTGGAGCTAACTCTGAAAATAGCACTGCTGGGTGATTTAAAAAGTCATAGTCAATCGATCAACAATATAATAATGCTCTTAGCAAAAATGTTTATCTTTAATTTACAATCTGTAGAAACTGAGAATAGGAAGGTTCAGAACTTTTGTGAAACATCACAGCACAGTTGAAAAATATATGGCAAACAGAAATCAAAGCTAACAATGAAAGAAAGTTGAGTAAGTGAGTAAGTCTTTATAAAAATAATTGCCTCCACGTTTCTATGGTGGAATGTTGACTATAGGCTACTTTGAACCAAGCAAGGTAAGACATAATATGAAGTAAAACGTCCAGGTTTCAAAGAATTAAGGAAAAATGTAGCGATGGTAATGATAGGCCTAACAGTCTTTAGGTAGATGGCAAGGCTTTCCCAAAAACCTTATCAATATAATGTTAACTCGCTACAATTCCTACTATTATCCAGTGGTGTAAAGTACTTAAGTAAAAATACTTTAAATAATACTTAAGTAGTTTTTTGGGGTATCTGTACTTTAAATTACTATTTATATTTTTGGCAACTTTTACTTTTACTTCACTACATTCCGAAATAAAATAATGTACTTTTTACTCCATACATTTTCCGTGACACCCGAAAGTACTGGTTACATTTTGACAGGAAAATGGTCCAATTCACACACTTATCAAGAGAACATCCCTGGTCATCCCTACTGCATCTGATTTGGTGGACTCACTAAACACAAATGCTTCGTCTATAAATTATGTCTGAGTGTTGGAGTGTTCCCCTGGAAATTTGTCAATAAAAAATAAGAAATGGTGCCACCTGGTTTGTTTAATATAAGGATTTTAAAATTATTTATACTTTTACTTTTATTTTTGATACTTAAGTACATTTTACCAATTCCATTTACTTTTGATACTTTTATATTTTTAAAGTATTTTTAAAACCAAACTTTTAGACTTTTACTCAAGTAGTATTTTACTGGGTGACTTTCACTTGAGTCATTTTCTATTAAGAAATCTTTACTTTTACTCAAGTATGACAATTTAGTACTTTTTTCACCACTGCATTTGCATAAGTATTCAGACCCTTTACTCAGTACTTTGTTGAAACACCTTTGGCAGTGATTATAGCCTTGAGTCTTCCTGGGTGTGACACCACAAGCTTGGCACACCTGTATTTGGGGAGTTTCTCCCATTCTTCTCTGCAGATCCTCTCAAGCTCTGTCAGGTTGGATGGGGAGCATCGCTGAACAGCTATGTTCGATCAGGTTCAAGTCCGGGCTCTGGCTGGGTCACTCAAGGACGTTCAGAGACTTGTCCCGAAGCCACTCCTTTGTTGTCTTGGCTGTGTGCTTAGGGTCGTTGTCCTGTTGGAAGGTGAACCTTCACCCCAGTCTGAGGTCCTGAGCGCTCTGGAGCAGGTTTTCATCAGAGATCTCTCTGTACTATGCTCTGTTCATCTTTCCCTCAATCCTGACTCATCTCCCAGTCCCTTCCGCTGAAAAACATCCCCACAGCATGACGCTGCCACCACCATGCTTCACCGTAGAGATGGAGCCAGGTTTCCTCCAGATGTGACGCTTGGCATTCAGGCCAATGAGTTCAATCTTGGTTTCACCAGACCAGAGAATCTTGTTTCTCATGGTCCACGTCTTTTAGGTGCCTTTTGGCAAACTCCAAGTGGGCTGTCATGTGCCTTTTACTGAGGAGTGGCTCTCATCTGGCCACTCTACTATAAAGGCCTGATTGGTGGAGGGCCGCAGATATGGTTGTCCTTCTGGAAGGTTCTTCCATCTCCACAGAGGAACTCTGAAGCTCTGTCAGAGTGACCATTGGGTTCTTGGTCACTTCCCTGACCAAGGCCCTTCTCCCCCGATTGCTCAGTTTGGCCAGGCGGCCAGCTCTAGGAAGAGTCTTGGTGGTTCCAAACTACTTCCATTTAAGAATGATGGAGGCCACTGTGTTCTCGGGGAACTTCAATGCTGCAGACATTTTTTGGTACTCTTCCCCAGATCTCTGCCTCGAAACAATCCTTTCTCAGAGCTCTACGGAAAATTTATTTCGACCTCATGGCTTGGTTTTTGCTCTGACATGCACTTTTAACTGTGGGATCTTATATAGATAGTTGTGTGCCTTTCCAAATCATGTCCAATCAATAGAATTTAGCACAGGTAAAAACATTTCAAGCATGATCAATGAAAACAGGATGCACCTGAGCTCAATTTTGGGTCTCATAGCAAAGGGTCTGAATACTTATGTGAATAAGGTATTCCTGTTTTTTATTTGGAATAAATTTGCTAAACATTCTAAAAACCTGTTTTCACTTTGTCATTATGGGGTATTGTGTGTAGATTGATGAGGATTTGTATTTATTTAATCCATTTTAGAATAAGGCTGTAGCGTAACAAAATGTGGAAAAAGTAAATAGGTCTGAATACTTTCCGAAGGCACTGTATATTTTTGTTCAGTATAGTTAGACCCCAGACCCCCATTAGACCACTGACAACATGACGTCACTCCAACCCCTACCAAAACACAAATAATGACGGACAGTTTCTCTCACCTCAGATTTGAACCACTAGTAACCACCAACTTCAATGACAGTCAATTTCAAATTAAAAGACAAATCTAGCATTCCAGTGCCCAAATTACATTACCTCAGAGGAAGGCTTGCTAGCTAGCTACAGTGTTTGACTCATGTCAGTAATTTTCTTGTAAAACAGCCCAGCTAGCTATTGAAATGCTAATTTGCAATGCTAGCTAGCTAACGTGTTAGCTAGACTGCTTATAGACTTGGGAGCTCATGGGGGCTTCAAGAGCCAGCGGGTTAGATGATTTCACCATCGGCAACAACAGCTAGCTACTAGTTTATATTCAGCTAAATATAGCACCAGGGCTATAAGAACTGAACCGATGGACATGGGTCATGACATTGGGTATGTAAACCTTATGTATATGTCCTTAGAAGCTGTGTGAATATAAATTCACTGCAACCTTAGATGGCTGCACCAGACCAGTTGGTGGCACTATATATATGTCATTGGCACCATATACAGTGGGGAGAACAAGTATTTGATACACTGCCGATTTTGCAGGTTGTCCTACTTACAAAGCATGTAGAGGTCTGTAATTGTTATCATAGGTACACTTCAACTGTGAGAGACGGAATCTAAAACAAAAATCCAGAAAATCACATTGTATGATTTTTAAGTAATTCATTTGCATTTTATTGCATGACATAAGCATTTGATCACTTACCCACCAGTAAGAATTCCGGCTCTCACAGACCTGTTCGTTTTTCTTTAAGAAGCCCTCCTGTTCTCCACTCATTACCTGTATTAACTGCACCTGTTTGAACTCGTTACCTGTATAAAAGACACCTGTCCACACACTCAATCAAACAGACTCCAACCTCTCCACAATGGCCAAGACCAGAGAGCTGTGTAAGGACATCAAGGATAAAATTGTAGACCTGCACAAGGCTGGGATGGGCTACAGGACAATAGGCAAGCAGCTTGGTGAGAAGGCAACAACTGTTGGCGCAATTATTAGAAAATGGAAGAAGTTCAAGATGATGGTCAATCACCCTCGGTCTGGGGCTCCATGCAAGATCTCACCTCGTGGGGCATCAATGATCATGAGGAAGGTGAGGGATCAGCCCAGAACTACACGGCAGGACCTGGTCAATGACCTGAAGAGAGCTGGGACCACAGTCTCAAAGAAAACCATTAGTAACACACTACGCCGTCATGGATTAAAATCCTGCAGCGCACGCAAGGTCCCCCTGCTCAAGCCAGCGCATGTCCAGGCCCATCTGAAGTTTGCCAATGACCATCTGGATGATCCAGAGGAGGAATGGGAGAAGGTCATGTGGTCTGATGAGACAAAAATAGAGCTTTCTGGTCTAAATTCTACTCGCGGTGTTTGGAGGAAGAAGAAGGATGAGTACAACCCCATGAACACCATCCCAACCGTGAAGCATTGAGGTGGAAACATCATTCTTTGGGGATGCTTTTCTGCAAAGGGGACAGGACGACTGCACCGTATTGAGGGGAGGATGGATGGGGCCATGTATCGCAAGATCTTGGCCAACAGCCTCCTTCCCTCAGTAAGAGCATTGAAGATGGGTCGTGGCTGGGTCTTCCAGCATGACAACGACCCAAAACACACAGCCAGGGCAACTAAGGATTTGCTCCGTAAGAAGCATCTCAAGGTCCTGGAGTGGACTAGCCAGTCTCCAGACCTGAACCCAATAGAAAATCTTTGGAGGGAGCTGAAAGTCCGTATTGCCCAGCGACAGCCCCGAAACCTGAAGGATCTGGAGAAGGTCTGTATGGAGGAGTGGGCCAAAATCCCTGCTGCAGTGTGTGCAAACCTGGTCAAGAACTACAGGAAACGTATGATCTCTGTAATTGCAAACAAAGGTTTCTGTACCAAATATTAAGTTCTGCTTTTCTGATGTATCAAATACTTATGTCATGCAATAAAATGCAAATTAATTACTTAAAAATCATACAATGTGATTTTCTGGATTTTTGTTTTAGATTCCGTCTCTCACAGTTGAAGTGTACCTATGATAAAAATTACAGACCTCTACATGCTTTGTAAGTAGGACAACCTGCAAAATCGGCAGTGTATCAAATACTTGTTCTCCCCACTGTATATGTCATTGGCACCAGTGGATACTAGAGCAATAACTTTTGATCAAGGAAATTTTGTCTCATGCAAATTAATGTTAGATTTAAATTATACAGACAATGTGAAATATTGTAATTAGTATATATTTTTAATCACATATTGTTGCCCTATTATGTGGTCTGAACGTAGTGAAAAGTAAATATTTTATTCAGGAAAATTGGAAACTGGAATTCCTGCTGCTTGCGCAGTCAACGTATTACAGCTTTGAGAGTTTATTGAAGTATTTTGGAACACTAATGTGGAGTTTATCAACTATGACTCAAATCATGTAGACATTTTTTGTCATTTAGCAGACACTGTTATCCAGAGTGACTTATAGGAGAAATTGGGCTTAAGTGCCTTGCTAAATGGCACATTGACATATTTTTCACCTAGTCGGCTCACAGATTCAAACCAGCAATCTTTTGGTTACTGGCCCAACACTCTTAACCACTAGGCTACACCTAGGGATTGCTTATACAACTGATATTGTGACCTTTCTGTCATCCTGTAAACCCTGTTCATTGCTGCTCGTAGCTATATATTATTTAAATATCAATGCCAAATGTAGTGGTAGTGTCACGCCCTGACCGTAGAGATCCTTTTTATGTCTCTATTTTGGTTGGTCAGGGCGTGAGTTTGGGTGGGCATTCTATGTCTGGTGTTCTATGTTGTCTTTTTCTTTGTGTTTGGCCGTGTGTGGTTCTCAATCAGAGGCAGCCTATCGATGTCTATCGTTGTCTCTGATTGAGAACCATACTTAGGTAGCCTGTTCCCACCTGTGTTTGTGGGTAGTTGTTTTCTGTTTTGTGTGTATACTTAACAAAACTGTTTTGTTTCGTTCTCTCTCTTTGTTGTTTTTGTCATTTCAGTCTTCTCCTTCTCCCGACGAAAATCGTTACAGGTAGAAAAAGTACCCAAATGTCATACTTGAGTAAAATTAACATACATTAATAGAAAATGACTCAAGTAAAAGTGAAAGTCACCCAGTAAAATACTACTTGAGTAAGTCTAAAAGTATTTGGTTTTTGTATCAAAAGTAAATGTAATTGCAAAATATACTTAAATATCAAAAGTAAAAATATAAACGATTTCAAATTGCTTATATTAAGCAAACCAGACAGCACAATTGTCTAGTTTTTATTTTATTTACAGATAGCCAGAGGCACACTACAACACGCAGACATAATTTACAAATTAAGCATCAGATGCAATATGGATGCCCAGGGATGTTCTCTTGATAAGTGGATGAATTGGGCCATTTCCCTGTCCTGCTGAGCATTCAAAATGTAACAAGTACTTTTGGGTTTAAAGGAAAATGTAAAAAGTACATTATGTTCTGTGGGAATGTAGTGAAGTAAAAGTAAAAGCTGTCAAATATATAGTCAAATAAAGCACAGATACCCCAGAAAAATACTTAAGTAGTACTTTAAAGTATTTTTACTAAAGTACTTTTAACCACTGGCCAAATGTAACAGGTAATGTCTTTGACACTAAAAAGTTGATAGGCCATTGTGGAGTGGATTTACAAAGGATTTACACATGTAAAATCTGATTTCCTGATTTATCAATAACTCAGCAATCTCTTAACCAATACGTTAGCTTTTCTCAAACTAAGTTAAGAGATGTACCATGGGCATACATACTGAATTTTGTTTTATTCTGACTTTTTCAAAGGTTTTCAAAAATGTTCAAGGAAAAACTCTCTTGATGGACCTTATGGTTCCACATTTGTTCTGCATGAGGCAAGACAAAGTTTCAAGTCTAGGACAAATGGAGCAGTGGATATGAGGGTTTAACCCCTCGATCACACCTACAGCATCATTCCATTTTGGTACCCCAGAAGTACCTTCATTTCCGATGGAATGCTGCGTTTGCTTTGCAGCATTGCATTGCATTGCATTGCTGCAAAGTAAAAAAGTAAAAGTATAAATCATTTCAAATTCCTTATATTACGCAAACCAGACGGCAAAATGTTCTCCTTTTTTAAAAATTGATGGATAACCAGGGGCACACTCCAACACTCAGACATACAGTAATTTACAAACAAAGAATTTGTGTTTAGTGAGTCTGCCAGATCAGAAGCAGTAGGGATGACTGGGGATTTTCTCTTGATAAGTGTGTGAATTGTACCATTTTCCTGTCTAAATGTAAGAGTACTTTTGGGTGTCAGGGAAAATGTGTGGAGAAAAAAGTACATTATTTTCTTTAGGAATGTAGTGAAGTAAAAGTAAAAGTTGCCAAAAATATAAATAATAATGTAAAGCACAAATGACTTAAGTAGTACTTTAAAGTATTTTTACTTATGTACTTTACACCACTGTCAACTAGTATAACTTGTGATTGACTCTACAATGTGAAAAGCATTACATGGATGATGGAATACAACTGAAAGAGATGGTTGTCTGAAATGTTTACGTGAAATTAACAAATGTTAGATCAGCTTTAATAGGATATGATGAAACAGAATGTGACATAAGGGGTTATAAATGGGAATTTAGATTATTTTACAGCATATGACATACATTTTACCCACACAGTATATAAAAATGTTCACTTCTGCATTTGCAAATATCTGTATCAGCAAAAAATACACTTTTTAAGAGTAATACTTTGTAATTACTGTGTTTGTTTTTATTCTGTTTGAGGTATTGAATGAGGTATTGATATTGAGGTTCAAACCAGAGTTTCTGACACTGTTGACACAACCAAGTCACGTGTGCCTAAAGCTAAAGTCAAAGTCTGTTTCATACAGAACTTTTTGAGTTCAAATGTAATTACATTAAAAGAACCAAAGGTATGACATCATTGCACTGTATTTGACTTTTGATAAGAGATTCTGGTACAAGCCATGCACTGAAACCACGTTCTCGACACTCCTAAATTCGTCATACACTCATGTATTACACATATGGTCTCTAATCTTTCCCTCCAATTGGTTCTGTCTATTAAAAATAGTAAATTAATTGACTTCAGCTCCCAGGACCAGGGATGGAGAGTTGGAGACCACGTATTTTAATTCCTCAGTACATTGCCCTCTACATGTTAGTTCATAGTAAAAGCTGCCAGTTCTGTTTCGCCCTATTTAATGGTCACTACAGAAAGAATGTATTTTTAATGGGCAGGTTTGAATGGGCAGGGCAGATTTGCTCCCAGTCTGTTCTCTCTGATAAGGTGTATTTGTTTACCTTCTCACTCTACTACTTGACTCTGTAACAGTCCCACATTTCCTGGTGTCCATTCACCTCACTCCATCGCTGCAAGACAATGAAGGACACACACACCCTGCTCAATCTGCTTCTGCTGTTTGTGTACCTTGCAGGTAATATGATATGGAAAAAACAATGTTATTTTGAGATAATATTTTGTCAAAATCTATTTTTGAGGATGCCGAACTCGGTTTGACATCAGTCAGTACATCTATATGTTCTGGAAACTTTCTGTTAAGCTCTATAACCGTGCATATGTTCAGTGTCTGCTGAGGTTAAACTTTTGTTTGGACAATAGGCTAACATATTTGGGTCTAAGCATAATGATAGTTTTCGTGTTACATATACATTATAATGTCTTGATGATAGACTGTGAGGCTGTTTTTATGAATTTCCAGGATCAGCTGTGACCACTGATGGAGTGAAGGACAGTCCCAGTAGGTAAACCACAGACACATGACACAAACTAGTCAACGTATTATAGTATGGCAACATCATTATTTGAAGTGTTGGGTCCTCTGGATTGTACCTGTGGTAGGGCAGTAGTGCTAACAGCTAGCAGATAACTACTGTACAGAAATGAGGGGTCAATTTGAAATGCCATGACTTTTAATTTTATTATCATTGTAGGAATTTATCCCTATTACAAGTAAATTTACACCCTGTGTGCCGAAAATGCGGTAGGCCTACTTTGCCTGATTGTGCACTGTAATTTCCAGATGGTCCCTTGGAACTAACCATTTTGGGACCTGACTTTGTGACTGTGGGCGTGCCATGCAGTTTTGACTGTTCCGCCCAGTGCTCTCCCTCCTGTAGCTACAGAATGAGTATCGACGGGCAGATTGGGCAGGGGAACGAAGTGTTCTTCACAGCTCGCCAATGGGAGGAGTCCCTAAACCTCACATGCACTGCAAGGAATGATGACTCTGGGAGGTACTCTACAGTAACAAGGATACTGCAGGTTTTAGGTGCGTGGGTGGTTTGTTGTTTTTATGACACTTCACTTGAAATTAGAGGTGATGGTCTTTATGATATTAGGAATGGAGGGATAATTTAATGTGTTGTAATTTACTGACAAGATGTCTGGATTACTGGATTAGTGTTAGATAAAATTATTTTGCTCATGTTTTTCACATTGGTCGTAGGATCTAGACTATTATCTAAATGTCTATGTGTTCCTCCTTTTAGCTGGACCAAGCAACGTATTGATCACAGGCCCTGACTTGATGACCCCAGGGGCCCCACAAAGCTTCAAGTGTAACGCCGACTGTCGTCCCTCCTGCAACTACATCTGGGGGATAAAGGGCCGATGGCCTGGGGGACAGGGGAACGAGATTACCGTAACTCCCGAAGAGTTGGCCACTTCTGCTACCCTGAACTGCAAGGCCATCAACAGTGTGTCTGGGCTCTATGCCATGGCAACCAGGACCATACCTGTGACATGTAGGTTATTGGGAGATGTAGAGCTTCCTCTAACAATTGTAGATTCCCTCTTGTTGTTAGTGTAATGGAATTGTCCATATCCATATCCAGGGCCGGATTAAGAAATCATAGGCCCCAGGGCTTTGTTTTGTTATAGGCCCCCTGGTTGGATATTTTTTGGGGCCCTCTCAGTTTCAGGCTTGGGCCCAGGGGCTTTTCAATAGCTTGATCTATCAATTAACACACTTCCCTTATCCAGTATACATTGTACATTTGATGATTAAAGAGTGATGTTATGGTTTTGGTTGAAGTGATACTTGAACCAGCTTCTTCCTTTACTTTTTGTCTCCTATCAGCTGGTCCATCAGAGGTCCACATCATAGGCCCAGACTCTGTTGCAGTCGGCTTCAAGTCCAAGTTTCGGTGCACTGCCAAATGCATTCCTGCTTGTGACTACTGGTGGACCGTTGATGGTCACACTGTTTATGGCAGTGAGATGGAGATGACGGTTGAGCGACATGTAAAGTCAGAGAAGATTAAGTGCCACGCTCAGAATACGGTCTCAAAGAATTTTGACTTGGTAACCAAGACCGTACGGGTGGAAGGTACAGCACAAATCTCATGATTATATATTTGAGTAACTACAGTCATAAAAAAAATATGTCAGACAAATCAAATCCAAATCAAATGTATTTATAAAACCCTTTTTACATCAGCAGATGACACAAAGTGCTATACAGAAACCCAGCCTAAAACTCCAAACAGCAAGCAATGCAAATGTAGAAGCATGGTGGCTAGGAAAAAACTCACTAGAAAGGCAGAAACCTACTGTAGGAAGAAGCCTAGGGAGGAACCAGGCTCTGAGGGGTGGCCAGTCCTCTTCTAGCTGTGCCAGGTGGAGATTATAAGAGTACATGGCCATTAAGGCCAGATTGTTCTTCAAGATGTTCAAACATTCATAGATGACCAGCAGGTTCAAATAATAATCACAGTGGTTGTACAGGATGCAGCAGGTCAGCACCTCAGGAGTAAATGTCAGTTGACTATTTGGTGTTCCTTTTGTAATGTTTTTGTTGTTGTTGTGTGTTACAGATGATGGAAAATCCATGGCCACACAGGCTAAACAGACTATAGACCTGCTTCTGTTTGCCTTTACACTTTCACTCTACACTGTAATATCACCATGATCCAGGAGAGGGCAGTTTTGTACAAGGCAGTAAACTGTTCTCCACATGCACATCTGAATAATTTGAAAACATGTCAGCATTATTACAAACAGTGCCTTCCATATCAGGATGTTAACCATATTTGCTGATGATAAGTGAAGTGGAAAGGCTTGGCTGAATCTTTCAATGTGTGCAAGCATCATCACGTGTATACCCTATTTGGATTAAATATTTAATAAAGACAAATTTACATTAATTTAGTAGCATGTCTTTTTTGCAATGTGTAACTTTTTTCCAGACTTAAGATGGAGTTGAAACCTGCAAGCATGCCATCTTCATGGAAGGCACAGACTTTGAAGTAATGTATTTTAAATGGCGTGCTGATGTGGACAGGCTCAAGACAGGCCAGGTCCAGCTCAACACGCCAATTAAAATACATTACTTCAAAGTCTGTGCCGTTGGGGGAAAAAAATATGTAATATAGATCTTGTTTGCTAAAATAATTTACACTCCCAATATTTATCTAGAAACTGCAAAACTGCAATAAAATACATGAAAACTGTTTTAGAAATGTTTTGTGTTTTCTCTCAAATAAGTTCTGAAACAATTATCTTAATCAATTACCATCATAGTGAATTAAATATTTGAAATGTTAAATAGTTCCGTATTGTTAGTTGAAGTGCTATTTTCACATATCGCCTGACTGATGATTAGCATTAACTTCACAACAGATGAGGGGCCCACCCTGCATCTACATGTACATTTTGATCTTGAATGTAATCAACATGCGTAAATATTAAAACACACTTGATCATGGAGTGCGATTAGTCCGCTTTTGATTATCACGGATTATATATCAGAAGTTTCTTTTATGGTACAGAAGAACAATCAATGTTCCAGAGAGGCAATGGTATCACCTACACACACACCCTCTCTATCTTTTCAAGTTTTTCCATGCATAACCCTTTGATCATCTTGAATTATAGTTACATTGGTTATGACAAAGTGAAATAATGCGTTTTAAATGTTAAAATAATAAGTGTCCTTTACTAATATAAATATTATACCAACAACCTCTGTATCTACATAAGAGCTATTCTACATAATAGGATAAACAGATTAAAACATGTTTGCACACTTTCTTTTGTCTGTAACCTTCACCTGTCTGAATGGATGAGAAGCAAACAAAGTGAATGCTCCCTAGCTCAGGGACATGTCACTTGGCAGTAACAAAAGGCTCAACCGCAGTAGATAAATGCCTATGAACACAAAAAACTAGCACGCACGCCCTTACCAGAACACAATGCCGTGAAGCTGATTACCCACATAAAGGTCCAAACACTAGCGGCGCTTTGCTGGCACTGTTGGATAATGTCTTGTTTTTGAATTGGTTCCTGATAAGATTGTCAGACAGTTCTTTTTCGGAGGTATAAGGGGAGGACAGCTCTTGTGTGGACATTTCAGCCACTTAGTCGCCCGGATCTCGGCAGCAGAACCATGGTTCTCCTCTGCACATTTAGTCTGCCTCTGCTGCTCACCTGCCTGGCAGGTAAGATACCACATTCAACTGAATCTGTTAGTGTTGAGGTCAAATCTACTTCAAGTCAGGAATGACATTTTCTCATGCAAAATTGTAATGTAAAAAAAAATCTGAATTTTTCTGAATTGTCAAAGTAGCGAATAAGAAAAAGTTTTGTAATGAAAATCCAAATGTTTTAAACAGAGAAGTGTCTGCATGTAACGTGTATCTAGGGCCTAGGCCATATAAATGTGTTATTAATGCTTTATAAGATAGTTCATGTAAAGCGAACCATTGTGATGGCATGGGATTCTTTTTCTTTCTGTGTTTCTGTAGGAACACTTGCCAGTGAGAGAGAGCAGGGCAGGACATCGGAGGAAACCACACCACGTAAGATACATTAGGTTTCTGGCATCATTTCTAAGTAAACAAAATAAATGTATGCCAAAAGGCTATATGCATTAATCACCCATTGTTTATCCTTACACTAACATTATAACATTACGGTGAACAATAAAACATGTAAATCCACTTCGTCCTAATTTTTCCACATTATGTTTATGACTCAGGGGCTTGTTTTCCGTTTTGTTAGATGGGCCGTCCTTTGTGGAGATCAGTGGGGTGAACACAGTGACGGTGGAGGTTCCCTATGGCTTCCAGTGTTCAGCCAATTGCTTCCCAACTTGCACCTTCACCTGGACCAGAGGAGGGCTCACCACCCAGGGCCCAGAGCTCAACCTCCAGCTGAAGGAGCAGGTTCCTCCACAGGTCCTGATCTGTATGGCTATAAACCCCACCACTGGGAAGTCAGTGACGGTCAGCAAAACAGTCAACGTGACGTGTAGGTTACTTATAATCAGTTTTTATCAATCTAAATGAATATATAGAAATCATACTATGCCAACAGATGTTATGCTTTTGTGTCTCTGTACTGCACATCCAAAGCTTGTGGAGCTCTGTTCTACACTCTCCAACCTAATTCAACCGACAATTATTATACAACAATTATTTATTTTCTAGCTGGACCGTCCAATATAAAGATCTCAGGTCCTGATATACTGTCCAGTGGAGTGACGTCCAACTTTTCCTGCTCTGCTGATTGCTACCCGTCCTGCTCCTACACCTGGACAATTAGTTCTGAAGCACAAAGCACAGTGACCACCAAATATGGTCAAACCATCTCTGTCACACCTGACTCCTGGGAGATTGCAGAGGAATTGATCTGTGATGCTCAGGACACTGTCTCACTCCTCTACATCTCAACCTATGTCACACCTTACGTGGCCCGTGAGTGGAATTTTTGTCCTTTTTTTCAACTTTGGAGTGGTCCATTGAAGTCGCATTGGATAATTATTACTATATTATGTTAATCATATATTCCGTGTACACTGAATTTTTAGAAAGTTCTAAGAGTTTATAATCAATTAAACACATAATCAAGTGTTTCCTTCCACCTCTTCCCAGGTGGACCGGGGGCCATTTTGATCACGGGTGCCAGCTCAGTGACAGTAGGAGACACTTACAACTTTGTGTGCTTTGTTGACTGCACCCCCTCCTGTAACTTTACCTGGACATTCAATGGAAAGATCTTCAATGGCGACGAGATCCAGTTGCCCATCTTCCATAAGGGCGATAAGCCCATGGTTGGCAGTAAACTGGTGGTTACTGTTGATGAGTACAGGCACAATGAGGTACTGACGTGTGAGGCCAAGAATGTTGCCTCAGGGGTCACTGCTGTTAGCAGCAAGATCCTGAGCGTCACTGGTAAGTCATCGTTTTTGTGACAAAAGATTTGTCACAAGTCAATATTTAGAATCAGATGTTTGGAGGTGAAAGCTCACCATTTTGTAAAAGCCAACTCAAAGTATTTAACTTGGTATCTCTCTGAAAATAAAATGTTCCTCGTTCTTTCTGTCCTCTTCACCTCTTTTCCACTCCCGTCTTCCAGATCCAATCTCTGTACAGCCGGTGTCCCAGGACAAGCCCTTGGCACACCAGCCCTTCTCACTGCAGTGTGTGGGCTCTCAGAATCCAGCCTCCATTTTGTGGTTAAAAAATGGCCTCCCTGTAGCTGTGTCCGGCAGGGTCAGTCTCTCCCCCAACAACATCACTATGTCTTTTAGTCCTCTGCTCCAGTCTGATGGTGGGCTGTACCAATGCATCGTTTCTCAGGGGGGAGCACCCATCAAAGGGCTTGGGTACCAACTGAATGTAAATTGTGAGTATGCAGAGATAAATTCTGTTTATACAGCCATTTTTGCTCACCATACACCAGTATTTCAAGAAAGATCATAAAAGAGATCCAGTTAGTATTTACAGGAGCAATTAGGGGTTAAGTGCCTTGCTCAAAGGCACATCAACAGAACCCTTAGAACAGAACCCTACTTGCCACCCCTATGTGTGTGTGTGTGTGTGTGTGTGTCTGTATATATATATATATATATATATATATGTTTACAAGCTAATCATAAAGATATTTCATGACATTTTCCAGATGGACCACTTCAAGCTGTTATCATCCACTCTGGCAAAGGCCCAGTAGGTAAAGTCCTGTATCTCCTGCCTGGATCAAAGACAGCCCTTCAGTGTTCGGCCCTGTGCTACCCCACCTGTACCTACACCTGGATATACAAGGGGAGGCTGGCAGAGATGAACGCCTCCTTCTCCCTCACACCTGAGACCACCATGGACGGAGGACCCCTCAGCTGTGTGGCTTACAACTCAGTGACCAATGACAACAGCACTGCCAATACCTCAGTTGTGTTACTTGGTGAGCAATAGTTAGATTGTATTTGTCAAAACATATTTCTATGCAGACCTTGAAACTGAGTGGTCTTGTCACTGTCGTACAAGCCATTCTAGGTCTAATGTTGACCTTTCAGATGGACCATCTAACGTGACCATCTCAGGACCAGGTGCCCTAGAGGTAGGGGTCAAGGCCAGCTTCAAGTGTATTGCCCAGTGCTCTCCCTCTTGCAGCTACACCTGGAGTGTATATGGTCGGACCATGCACGGCAGCGTGGTCGATATAACCATCAACCGTTACGTGGCCACTGAGTCTTTCAGCTGCGAGGCACACAACACGATCACCGGGAAGACAGTCACAGCCAATGAGACACTCAGTGTCACAGGTATGGTCAAACTACTATGATCCATCAATTTAATTGTTGGTCTTATAACACTTCCTACTACTCTATTCAACTGGGGACGGCATCTTCGGTAATAATTGTCATGCAACCGGCCAGTTATTGCCATAATTGTCATTTTAGTAGAAAAATGTTTTGAGCTTGTAATGTATCATTATGCACGTTTGAAAATTAGCTACAACAAATCTAGTGAATACAACACAGCTTTGGTGAAACCCGCATCTCAATAATAGTTGACCGCTTGGAACTTTTGAAAATGAAGCTTCTCTCGACCGTGCCGTCCTGCTCGTAAAATGATTACCAACTTCACCCAGTTCATGAAAAACTGCTATTGGGTAAACTATTAACTGAGAAAAAAGTTGAATCCCCTGTGCTAAAATATAGGTATTAAGACAATTGACACTTTGCTTATAGTTCACGGTTATTCTCCATAATTGTCAGTTACACGCTAATACAATTATTGTGCCAGCCATACATCATGTGTAGTAGACATGCAACAAAGTTCAGTCAGCTATTAACATTTCTCCCCTTATTCCCAAAGATTCTCACTGGTGTGGATGTTGAGAACAGTCAAGACAAGAATTCCATTCAATGGCGGTGGGACAACAATGCAATCAAACAGTGTCTTTATTATCTTGTACTGCTGTCTGGAAAACATGTGCTTTGTTAATGCAGTTTGACAGACTTCCTGTAATTTGTTTATTTTCCACATATTGTGTATACTTTGCCAACCTCTTAGTCCATGTGTAGATGACACCAAAAACCTATATTTTACAGTTAACATGTGAAAACACTATTTGCTGAAAAGTATCTTCTCCATAATCTACACTTTCAGTGATCATCAATAAAGATTGTCAATTTATTAAGTATTCACTTATTTACTGCAATTCATGTCTTGGAGATGTACGGTCCTGGACAGAAGAATTGAAAATAACAAAAATGTTTTGCCTTTATTCATATTTCAGTTCTCATGGCTTTCTAAGAGTGGCAGATGTATATTTGAACTATTACCCATATGGTTCTGTTGGGCCGCAGTCAGATAGAACATTCTTGTTTTGGCCATGCATAGTAACTACTGCTCTCATATAAGGATGAAACTTATACATGTTGAGCCATAGGAGAAAAATTAAAATAAAACAGTATTACATCAAATGTTACAGACCTACCAACACGGCAGCCGAAATTAAGTGATGCATTGTTGCGTACACACAGCAATGTTTCGATTAGTAACAAGTACAGGAGCATTGAAAAACTCCTTCAATCGACCGCTTGCTGAAGTAAAGAACAATTTTGCTCTCCATGGTGATGTCCATTTTTAGGGTTCTGCACTCACGTCACACTCCATACTTCTTTTGCAGGGCTCCTACTGAAGCGTCCTCAAGTCCAGCTTGACGAAGAAAGTCAAACAATTCTTGTAGAACTAGAAATAACAAAAAAGGTTGCCGTTATCAATGTCAAATAATAATTTTGCATTGGGGTTAAATAATGTAACAAAACTGTGCCAGATCAACAACCAAATCGGTACCTTTCTTCTCAGCGTTGGACATGAACATGACAGCCATGTCGAACCGCCTCACACCGGCCAGATTCCTGAGGATCTCCAGCATGACAGGTGGCTCTTCATTCCTTCATTTGATAAAGGACAATGTGACAACAGTCACATTTCTTGTAAGAGCCATAACATTCGTAATGGCATGGTATTTGTACAGTACTCACTTGATGTAGAAGCTTTGTAACGTCCTTAGAATCTGATTGAGCATGTCTGGTTCAAGAGAGCTCTGGAAGATCTTTGCGTAAGCCTGAGGCTGGATTTGCTAAAACAACACAAACATCAGTCCTTGGTGGCATCTACATGTTTTTCTCAGCAGAAAAGACAAATCTCGTTGTATGGTGATTTGTTAAGTGTACAAATAGAACCCCAAACAAGAGATGAGGTCTCTGTTGAAGAATAGATGATCACAATAAGACAGGCATCCAAGATAAGATATAGCCTATTAGGGCACATCATTAGCAACCATTTTGTATAGGCTATAACTAAAATGTTAAATAAAAAAGGACATTAATAACCCATATTGTTTATTTATTTTCCCCTTTGAACTTTAACTATTTGCACATATGACATTTGAAATGTCTATTCTTTTGGATGTGTAATATTATGTTTTCATCATATTTTAATTCCACACCCACCTTCAAATACTTGTAGATAACTTCAGGGCCATTTCCAATCTTCCTTAGGTCTGCCTCTAGCTGGAAGCTGTTGGTGGGGGCAGGAGGTACGAGCTCAGTTGAGGGTGTAGCAGGCGGTTCTGTTGGTTCACTGACAGTTGCCTCTCTGTGCTGCTGTGTCTGTGCTCTCACAGCATACCCCTCAGGCCCTCTGAAATAAGAAAACAGCCTCAGTGGGGCTATTGTCAAAAGCATAACTGTTGACAAAAGTTCTATTCAAAACTAACTAAAAACATGCATCAACAAAACCCTCAAGCCGTTCGGCAATTAAACAATATCTCTTACTTGACAGGGGAATGTGAGGGGACGTTTGATGTTTCTTCAATCTTCAGGATCTTAGCACTGGGGGAGGTAGAGGGGGGTGAGGCCTGACCCTCTCTCAAGGTGTCTGCAATGGAGGTGGTCTTCTGGGGCCTAACACGGGGGGCTGTGGTTGAAGTCAACACAGCCGAGGACTCCTCCTGGACCAGGATCTTTCCACAAACCTCTTCAATGTCCACTCTACTCAATGGCTTCTGGGATAAGGAAATCCAATAGGAACATTGTCGTGTGTCAATCTTTCAAGCCAAGTTTAGAAACAGCCTACCAAAAATATTTTCCTGTTTTATCTGAGTGACTCACGGTTGACTGCAGGTGAGGTGGTTTGTTAATTGGCTGTACTGTTCTCCGCTGTGCATGCTCTTCTGTTGCCAGCAGACCACTGGTGCCCATGTCCTAAGAGCAGAGAGAGGCTATGTCAATGATTTGTCAACAAAGACAACAGGTGTAAGAACATTAACACAACAACCATAGTGAGCATGGAAGCACATACGTACAATTGCAATCTTCTTCATCTCATGAAATGCCTGCTTGTTTCCTGGTTCCAGCTTCAGGACCTCCTCAAAATCTACAATAAAAATACATGACATAATAAACAGTTCCATGACTACTGCTACCATTCACACAAAGACTTCAACCTGCTCAAGGTAGTTACATAGAAACATGCCTAGCCTATACAAAATGGTTGCTAATGACCTACTAATAAGATAAACTGTATCTACTGTACCTTCTTTAGCTTGTTTGAGCAGTCCCAGAGCAGCCCTGGCTGTCCCTCTGCGGGCAAAGGCCTTTGAATAGGTGCCATCCAGGGCTATTGCTTTACTGCCGTCCTCCTCAGCCTCTTTATATCTAAGGAGAGAATTAAGCTTAATCAATGCACAGCTTTGACAGAATTTACACTTATCCAATACTCTCTTATCCTGCCTTCCCTGCTGCTTACCTCTGCAGCTTTAAGTAAGCCATGGCCCGGTTGGCAGGCAGGAGGACGTTGGTGCTGTCCGCTTTCATGCCCTTGGTGTAGTACTCTACTGCTGCCTCATACTTCCCCTCTTTGAAGTATGCATTCCCCTGAAAGAGTCAAGGTTTAGTGTCGTGGTAACGATTTAGAAAGCAATGCACTTAAAAACAGGCAAATAGCATGCTGTAGTACACCTGTGGTATGTCTTCTGCACTGCAGTGTCTGAGTCACTGGTACCCAATATGTAGCGGGCCTACTCAAACATCAAAAGGTAAGTGTAGCTGGTGGCTCTACCCTGTCTTTCTGCACCACCGCCTCCTGTCTCCTCTGCTGTTCCTCCATGAGCTGCTGTTGCTTGACATCCACCGCAGCCTCTGGGCTTTCTGCCTTTCCACCCAGTTTAGCAATGACCTACCGATAAAGGAGAGGTTAGAGTGGATCAGGGAGGGGGATACAGAGGTACAGTAATAGATCCAACACCAGATAATGTCTCACCTCTTTGCATTTCATCACTTCATTCTGTGCCTCCAGGTTTCCAGGATCCAGCTTGAGAACCATTACATAATCTAGTTATGTAGAGGAAGGAAGCACAAATTGTTTTTAAGTGACCTATTATAAGATAATAATCCATATAAAAACTATACATCCTCTGCTGGCATTCTACCCATTTGAAAACGTGTGTTGTTGTGTTACTATTACTCCTCACCTTCTAGGGCAGATTCATAATTTTGCAGGGCGAATCGAGACGCTCCTCTTCGTGCAAATGCTTTGAAGTAGTTACTGTCCAGAGCGATGGACAAGTTGCAGTCAGACTCGGCAACAGCAAACCTGACGGACAGAGAAATATGAATTCTCACATTAATGTTGTCATTTAAAATGTTATATATATTGCTTATTTCCTTACATGTTGCTTACTTTTTGAGTCTGAAGAAGCAGGCAGCTCGGTTTGTAGGCAGAACGGGGTTATAAGGGTCTGCACCCATGCCTCTGGTGTAACACTCAATGGCATCATCATACTTCCCTTCTTTGAACAGCTGACTACCCTGAAAAACAATTGTCAAACTCAGTACAGCAAATATAAGATTTTGCAATCTATACATACAATAAAGTAGTAACATTTACTGACTACAGGTGACTGCTGACTGAGTATTATTGACTACTACCATCAATGACTGGTGATAGTTGCTAACGAGGCCCCGATGGTGGTATACTGTATGGGTAATTGTCTAGGATTTCAGAGGCAACTTTCTAGTCCTACAGACATCTAAATCACAGCATACTGCAAACAAATGCCCAGTTTGCAAGTCTGTTCCTTGAATTGACCTTCAAATGGTGGTCATTGTGTCATCATAATAATAATAAGTCATATTTTAAAATGACAACATTTACATGAGAAATCATATTTCGGTATGTCTGTCAGGTTTGCTGTGGCTGAATCTGACTACAATACTATAAGTTTGAAGCCATACTTTCTCCTTCTCAGCAAGCACCTTGTCTTGGTCAGTAGCCGGAACCCCAGAATCCTCAGACTCAGAGTCATTGGACTCAGCAGCACTGTCCTCTTTATCCATGGACTCCAATACCTTGTCCTACCAGAAGACAAAAAAACATCCCAAAAAATGTTTAGTGTAACAGCAAGCAGTACATTCTGTTTAGCAGGGTGCACTGCTGCCATTCAGTTTAAAACCATAGACTTAGTTTAAACTCACTATTGAAATCAAACGAGAAACAGGCAAGATCCACCTAATCTATTACCACATCAAATTTGTCCCATGACTGATAGTCATGAGACTTTATCCTGCGTGCTTGTTTTGGTTCAGTCTTTGCATTGTTGTCTGATGCCTTCTTTTTCTCCCTCTTCTTTTTGTAGCCCTTGTTTCGCACTGGTGGGACGCTTTTCTAAGGAAGGAATACATAGGTCAGGATCTTTCTAACATAGCACAATCTGAACTCTATAGCTAAATATAAAATATACACATTTTCAAGTGTTACATACTTGAGACTCGCCAACGCTCCCAGTTCTTAGTTGCTCATCCTTCCTCTTTATGTCAGTTTCCCAGCTGTCAAGATCTTTCATGAAGTTATGCAGGTCCTCTGCATTTTGTCGCATTTGCAGTTGGAGTTCAATGGATTTGTTTTCAGACATGCCTACCTGTCAAATACGTTGGATATACTAGGTTGACAAAACAGGAGATAGGATCACTTTCATTTAATATGATAGTCAGCTAACTATATATCTAGTCAACGGGGACAAATAAACAATAAAAACACTAACTTAGTTAGCTAACAGTCAGTTATTTATTGACGTTACTCAAACTGTGGCGCTAGTAACATCACGCTACTGTTGACTAACTACTATAACATCAAGGAGCTAGCTACAGTTGAGTAATTAGCTAGTTAGCTAGTCACGGCTGTCTCGCAAAAGCAGCAATTTATAGCTGGTAGCTAGCTAGTTGCCTAAGCTAACGCAACGCTTTTAACGAGTTTCGACCTGCATATAAGAGATGATTACATTATAATATTTGAGTACCTGTCCCTTGCGTCCCAAATTGATTGTAATTTATCAGTTTAAGAGGCTTACTAGTATTTAATGTTAGCTACAAACTATCACCATACTGTCGTTTTCTGTTTGTGTTCGGCGCCATGACATCATGTCTTCTTCGACGACGAGGTTTAACGGCGGTTGGCATCCAATAAATGTTGCATTACTGCCACCTACTAGACTGGAGTACTCCACTATACTTTGCTTAAAAAATTAACACTACACTCACAAAAAAATAAAACCACGCTACTCCAGTATTTAAATCTATGTAGTCCTTCCTCAGGCCAACAACCTGAAAGGATTGGACACCACGTAACACACCCTGTAACTCTTCTGATGTCAAGTCTCGCACACCCAAATACCTCTCTGCAGCTGCCACCACAACCTACATTTTCTACAACTTACGTTCCATCCCTGCAGTACAGTTGATAACCATTGCTATAAATGCAACAAATCTAAATCGTACAGAATAATATATCACTTGTTGGCCTATCCCTCTGTACTGGTACAGATCTACTACTCACACCACTCATCTCAGGATCTGTCCCCCTTGACCAATCTTCCTCTACTTTCTTTACTGCCTCAGCATATGACAACTTCTCCACTACTCTAAACCTGGAAACCTAAACCTGTCTTTCTCGCAGGGGAAATTTCTGATCCACAGCCCCATGAGCACCCCTACAATTAACGCATACCACATTCCCCAATGCTACACATTCCTTTGTCTCATGCTCTTCTGCACACTTCTCACACTTAGGAACCTCCCTTCTACACACTGCTGCCACATTTTTACTTATTTTTATTTCATCTTTATTTAACCAGGTAGGCCAGTTGAGAACAAGTTCTCATTTACAAGTGCGACCTGGCCAAGATAAAGTAAAGTAGTGCGACAAAAACAGAGTTACATATAAACAAACGTACAGTCAAAAACACAAAAGAAAATAAAAATAGAAAGATTTATGTACATTGTGTGCAAATGTAGAAGAGGTAGGCAATAAATAGGCAGAGGTGAAAAATAATTTGCATGCCCATAAGCTTGACACCTGTAACAACATAATGCATTTGGCACAAAAGCTAGTACAGGATAACGTATATATCCTAACATCACTGTCGGGCAAAGACTCAAAATCAGAACTCAAAATAACAGACAATGACTTCTATTTAAACCACTCACGACACCCTGTCTGTGTCGCACCAAACGACGAGCATCACAAACATCGGGAATCTTCCCCTTCAGCTGGTCAACTTTTACATTTACTGCTACTCCAGCAATCACTCCTTTCAATGGCACCCATTTCTTGAAAGCAAAACTATTTGCATGTCTTGCCCCTGTAACGGATGTGAAATGGCTAGCTAGTTAGCGGGTACGCGCTAATAGCGTTTCAATCAGTTACGTCACTTGCTCTGAAACCTAGAAGTAGTGGTTCCCCTTGCTCTGCAAGGGCCGCGGCTTTTGTGGAGCGATGGGTAACGATGCTTCGTGGGTGACTGTTGTTGATGTGTGCAGAGGGTCCCTGATGACGTACTAAAGTTATACTGTTACACCCCCATTCCTTTTAACGCGGAGCGCCTTCTCCCTCTGACCAGCAGAAACAAACAATTATCACAAGACAACTTCTGGTTACCTTCACCGATTCCACAGCACCCAACTCTGTTTTCACCCATCCTGAAACCACAAATGGATCAGCGAAAAGGCAAGGGTCCCCCTTTCCCAAGAACTTCACTCCTACTGTCAGACTCATCTTTATCCTGACCCTCGGTGCAAGCCTCGGCTCCGAGAACTTCACCTCTGATACTTCAACCTCATTCACTTCCATTTCTCCTCAGCTTACTCTGCTTACACTTTCTACCATTCTTCTTTAACAAACCATCTCCCTTTTCCCCACCATTTTTAACCATCTCTCTCTCTCTCTCTCAGTATTCCAAGTATACATCTCCTTGTGATAATACTGCACTTCTCCTGACATACATATTGTTCTTGCCTTCTCAAGGGACGCCATTTAACCGGCTGTCACAATCTCCATACAATCAGCACGAACCCCTCGGGATGTAGCGCTCAATTTATAAAGCGGCTGCTTCATCTTGAGGTTCTTCTTCATCAAAAGCTACCGCGACGCTTTTCCATTTCAAATAAGCGCGCTCTTCCAACCACCATCCACTGTCTCGCTTCATCCGACTCTCCCTTTGACAGCATCTCCCAGCAGCCTTTGCGTTTTCTTCTATACCGAACGTGCACGCAGTCAATGTCACTTGCCAATGCATGGAGTAATGTGTTTCAATAAACCTTGTTCGTAATTATATTAGAAAAAGCAAATGTATTTTCTGTAACTAGCTTGCTACAATGTTGTTGCAGACATTCATTTAATCTTTCACCTCTGGTTTACAAGGTCAATTTAGTTTATACTGGATATTCTGTTTTCTCTTGTCAATGGCTATTGATCCAAGCGTGCCTTGACTATGAAAATGGTATATTCTGAATCAGCATGGGTGCATAGAAAAAAGGTGTGGATTCTTCTCCATACATCTCTCATATATATATTATTAAAAAAACAGTATATCATTATCATAGTCATGACACACCGTGTAAGAGCTATTGATGATTGAAATACGAATATCCAATATAAAACTAAGTTGACCTCGGTCTGGTTTACCACGTGATTTGAAAAACAGAGAACGACCTCTCGTTGCTAGGCTGTGCTTGTTCCTAGAAACAAAAGTAGCTATTTTAGAAACAATTTTCATGCAATGGGTCAAACTGAACAGCAAGAAGATGACTATGGATATAACCTATTCCCGGAGAGGAATTCGGGAAAGTTCCAAAAGAGATCGATAGCAGAAAGCTTGTTCACTTTCAATCACAAATGTCAGGTCATGCTACAATTCGCAATGGAAACAAGTAAGCTAACAGGCTAGCAAGCTGATATGTCTGTCATCCTCAAATTATATCGCATGGCAATAGTTAGCTAGATGACCGTGTAACCATTGATGCCATGTTTACATTTGTCATATACGTCATAGCCATGTTTCTAGCTAGCCAACTAGCTAGCTATCGTTGAACAGTAAAGAGACTGTCATGAGTAAGCCAGTTAGCTATACGCTAGTTGTTGAATGACCTGATTGCTGTCAAGGTGCATAACCGATTAGGCCTAATCTCATTCTATATCCCTTTCAGGTCCATATGCAAAGCTTCTCCTTGGAGCCATGAAAAGCTCAGGATGGTAAGTGTCAGCCAGCCACTATCCTCAACAATCACAACTCAACACAGCTGTCAGCTGCCATAATTCTTCTTCTTCCTCCTATCAGTTACCTGCAGACTATAGACACCGTAATGCGTATTGCTGCCTTTCTCAGGCTGGAGAGTGAAAACACACTTCATTATATAAATAGCCTAGGTGCAAACCGATGGAATAAAGAAACCACCACAGCTTCCTTTCTATTTTGCTCCGCCTGTCATTGGAGCCCAAAATAGTTACAAGCGAAAATGTGGTTACACCCAATTTAGTCAGCTCACAGAAAAATATCCTCCTATCCTCAGAATACTGTCTGCTATAACAGAACATGTGTCACAGTAGTACAGTCTCTACCTCCCCACATTCCTCACACTTGCCATCTGGGTGTTTCTCCACTAACAATAACACACTTCCCAATCCACAATGCCCCAACCTCAGCCTCGTCACCAGAACCAGCAGCATACCACCCTGCATACCACTGCTGGCTTGCTTCTGAAGCTAAGCAGGGTTGGTCTTGGTCAGTCCCTGGATGGGAGACCAGGTGCTGCTGGAAGTGGTGTTGGAGGGCCAGTAGGAGGCACTCTTTCCTCTGGTCTAAACAAAGATCCCAATGCCCCAGGGCAGTGATTGGGGACACTGCTCTGTGTAGGGTGCCGTCTTTCGGATGGGACGTTAAACGGGTGTCCTGACTCTCTGAGGTCATTAAAGATCCCATGGCACTTATCGTAAGAGTAGGGGTGTTAACCCCGGTGTCCTGGCTAAATTCCCAATCTGGCCCTCAACCATCACGGTCACCTAATAATCCCCAGTTTACAATTGGCTCTTTCATCCCCCTCCTCTCCCCTGTAACTATTCCCTAGGTCGTTGCTGCAAATGAGAACGTGTTCTCAGTCAACTTACCTGGTAAAATAACGGTAAAATAAAACCCCATCCCTCCTTTCCCTCCCCAGATACCTACTGCCCTTCCTCTTACACAGCCCTTCCTCAGACAAAAACTTCCTGCCCCGCTCCTCTCTCTCATACTCACGTTGCCACTCCTGGTCAACACCTCTGCTATGATGCTCCTACATTCCATCCCCCCTAATGGGACCACCACCTCTCCCTCCTGAATGCGGCCTTTGCCACCATATCGGCTGCCTCATTTCCCCCTACCCCAACATGAGTTGGGACCCACAGAAAACCTACCTTGCAGCCTTTCTGCCCCACCTTATAAAGAGCCATCATCAGCTCTATTATCAGGTCTGGGCGTGCCTTTGACTTCCCTTCTCTCAGCGCAACCAGGCTGGCAGCAGAGTCTGAACACAAAATTGCAGTTTTAGGCCCCACTTCCTCCACCCATCCCAATGCTCACACTAGTGCTAGCATTTCAGCAGAGAAGACTGAAACTCCATCAGACAGCTGCCCCCCCTGATGTATCTGAAACCGGGAACATGTATCCCAAACTCTGCTCTCCCACTGCCTGGTTTCTTTGATCCATCTGTGAATAAGTGTAAGTAGGGACCCCCAGGCCCACGGCAGATGGGCCTCAACCACCGGAGAAGGCTCTCTACAGTCCTTATTACATCAAGAATGGTCATGTCAACATCAGGCTCTGGCAACAGCCTCCGAGGAACACACAGCCAGCAGACAGGGACCCCCACTTCCAGACCTCCCATTCCTGCACTTGGGTCAGATAGCTTGGCCTACCTCTTCTCACTCCAGTTCCCTCTCCCCATTCCCATGCCTCTCCCAACAGACACCTTGCAGGGTGAGATGATACATTCCCCTGCACTTTCATCCCCATAGCGCATGGCCAGCTTAGCTAGTTGTAGCCTCAACGGAACCTCCTCCATTTCAGTCAACAACGCAGGGATAGGGGTAGTTTGAAATGCCCCACAGCACAACCGCAGCGCAATTGCCTGTACCACATCTGTAGTGTTGTAGCTGCCGCCGACCCAAATGCCATAGTCCCATAGTCCAGCACTGAGCAGATCATTGCTTGGTAAATCATTTGTATGGAGCTTATGTCTGCTCCCCAAGATATCCCGGACAGGCACCATATTATATTAATAACTTTACCACACCTTTCCAAAAAAAATATTCCCCACATGGATCCTCTAGGTCATTCACTTCCAACCAAACCTCCATGAATTTGAATGCCTTGACCCGTTCCAGCAGTCAACCACACATTTCAAGCCCTGGCACCACCTTCTTTCTTTTAAATCCCAAAATTACAAACTTGGTCTTTGCTGCTTAAATTCTAAATCCCCACTTATCTGCCAAATCCACCACCTTTTCCATTGCCTCTTGCACCTTCTGGACCACAAACAGGATATTCCTTCCTCTTTTCCAGAGCGCCCCATAATCGGAAAACAGGGAAAGGCCAAACCCAGGCCCAACATCCTGGAACATGGCATTCACCATTTATGTTAAACAAAACTGGACTAATTACACTTCCCTGCGGTGTCCCATTCTCTATCCCCACTAACTCAGAATAAGCTCCACCAACTTCGACCTGTGTGGTCCGGTTCTTGAAGAAATCCTGGATCCAATTAAACAGCAACCACTCACCCCAGCAGAATATAGCTCCGGCAGCAGTCCCCCTTTACAGAGCATGTCGTATGCCATTTCAATGTCCAGAAACAACACCACCACTCCCTCCTTGTTGGCCAGCGCCTTCTTTATATCACAGTCCAGTACTAGCACTGAGTCCATAGTACACCGTCCTAACCTAAAACCACTCTGGTACGAGGAAAACATACATTTACTCTCAAACATATGTACTAATCTGTCTGTGACCATTCTTTCCATTACTTAACACAGTACAGAGGTCAACGCTATGGGTCTGTATGAACCCGGGTGTGATGCTTCTTTTCACGGTTTTACAGTTGGTACCACTAAGGCATGTTTCCACAGTGCTGGTAACGCCCCTTCTCATACTGTATTCATTAACGCCAGTTCCTCCTCCAGTACCAAATCATCCAGGTGTTTAAGTTGCTCATAGCATAGCCCATCCAATCCCGGGGCTATGTTTCCTCCTTGTATCACCCGGTGCAGCTCATTCATTGCAAAAAACACGTTACTCGGGTCTAGCTGCCATAATGCTCGGGTCTAGCTGCCATGACACTGATTTATTGTACACTGAACAAAAATATAAACACAACATGTAACAATTTCAGATTTTGCTGAGTTACAGGAAATCAGTCAATTTAAATGCATTCATTAAGCCCTAATCTACAAATTTCACATGACCGGGAATACAGATATGCATGCATCTGTTGGTCATAGATACCTTTAAAAAAAGGTAGGGGCGTGGATCAGAAAACCAGTCAGTATCTGGTGTGACCACCATTTGCCTCATGAGGCGCGACACATCTCCTTTGCATAGAGTTGATCAGGCTGTATATTGTGGCCTGTGGAATGTTGTCCCACTCCTCTTCAATGGCTGTGCGAAGTTGCTGGATATAGGCGAGAACTGGAGCACGCTTTTGTACATGTCGATCCAGAGCATTCCAAACATGCTCAATGGGCATCATGTCTGGTGAGTATGCAGGCTGTGGAAGAACTAGGACATTTTCAGCTTCCAGGAATTGTGTACAGATCCTTGCGACACGGGCCATGCATTATCATGCTGAAACATGAGGTGATGGCAGCGGATTAATTGCTTGACAATGGGCCTCAGAATCTCGTCATGGTATCTCTGTGCATTCAAATTGCCATCGATAAAATGCAATTGTGTTCATTGTCTGTAGTTTATGCCTGCCCATACCATAACCCCACTGACACCATGGGGCACTCTGTTCACAACGTTGACATCATCAGCAAACCACACAGCACTACACACGCTGTCTGCCATCTGCCCAGGAACAGCTGAAGCTGGGATTCATCCGTGAAGAACACACTTCTCCAGCGTGCCAGTGACCATCGAGGTGAGCATTTACCCATTGAAGTCAGTTATGACGATGAACTTAAAAACCCTAATGAGGACGACGAGCACGCAGATGAGCTTCCCTGAGATGGTTTTTGACAGTTTGTGCAGAAATTCTTCGGTTGTGCAAAACCCATGTTTCGTCAGCTGTCCAGGTGGCTGGTCTCTGACGATCCCGCAGGTGAAGAAGCCGGATGTGGAGGGCCTGGGCTGGTGTGTTTACACATGATCTGTGGTTGTGAGGCCAGTTGGACGTACTGCCAAATTCTCTAAAATGGTGTTTGAGGCGACTTCTGGTAGAGAAATCAAAATTGTATTCTCTGGCAACAGCTCTGGTTGACATTTCTGCAGTCAACATGCCAATTGCACGCTCCCTCAACTTGAGACATCTGTGGCATTGTATTTTGTGACAAAACTGCACATTTTAGTGGCCTTTTATTGTCCCCAACACAAGGTGCACCTGTGTAATGATCATGCTGTTTAATCAGCTTCTTGATATGCCACACCTGTAAGATGGATGGATTTTCACTAGTGCTCACTAACAGGGATGTAAACAAACACCTTCCTAATATTGAGTTGCACCCCCTTTTGCCCTCAGTACAGCCTCAATTAGTCGGCGCATGGACTCCACAAAGGTGTCAAGTGTTCCACAGAGATGCTGGCCCATGTTGACTTCCAATTCTTCCCAAAGTCGTCAAGTTGGCTGGATATCCTTTGGGTGGTGGACCATTGTTAATACACACGGAAACTGTTGAGCTTGAGAAACCCAGCAGCGTTGCAGTTCTTGACCCAATCAAACCGATGTGCCTGGCTCTTACTATCAAAGGCACTTAATAATTTTTTTGCACATACACAATCCATGTCTCCTCCCATTCATCTACACCAATGGTATTCAAACTTTTTCAGCGGGACCCCGTTTTTTCGCCAGAATTTCTGAGGACCCCATTTTTCCCCTAAGAAAATTCAGATTTTTTTACATTAACAAATAACCTTAATGCAATGAATTTTTCATCTCTTACCAAAATAAACCAATAAATATATTTACTCTGTAAAATGTCCCATACAATAATCTGTATATTCCATGTGTAACTCTGTGTTGTTGTTTGTGTCGCACTGCTTTGTTTTATCTTGGCCAGGTCGCAGTTGTAAACGAGAACTTGTTCTCAACTAGCTTACCTGGTTAAATAAAGGTGAACTAAAAATGTTTTGTACACTCACTGTAGGTATTACAGGGGTGTCAAACTAATTATACGGAGGGCCGAGTGCCTGTTTTTTAGTTTTTTTCCTTTCGATTAAGACCTAGACAACCAGGTGAGGGGAGTTCCTTACTAATTACTGACCTTAATTCATCAGTCATGTACAGGGGTGGAGCGAAAACCTGCAGACAGTCTGCCCTCTGTGGAATGAGTTTGACACGTGACGTAATAGATATATCATGCCGGGGGTTTCTTCTTCTTTTTCTTCCATGCTAATGTACATTTGACATCATTATTATTACCCCTTTGTCAAGTATTATTTTGTCTCTTCAGTGCAGTGTACAAAGATAGACATTTCTCCTGTGAAGACTGTGATGGGACTGTCAGTGGTGGTTTTGATGCAACATCATCACAAGTAAGAAAGCTATAACCGTTACCTTTGTGTACAGGTTCACATGCTACACTGTGTACTTTGTATCTCATCTGTAAGATACCAATTGTCTTTCCCCCTTCCCATTTCTAGATTGTTTTGTGTCAGAATAATATTCACCAGCAGTCCCACATGAACCGAGTGGTTACACATGAGCTCATCCATGCCTTTGACCACTGCCGGGCGCATGTGGATTGGTTTAACAACTTCAAGCACTTGGCCTGCTCAGAGGTGAGACCAAGAGTTGAACGTGCATGTCATGGGGAAATGAATTGTGTTTGTGCTCAGTTTTAATTGTGTTTTAAAGGAAGTCATGTTAATTGTTCAGCTCTTATTTTTCAGATTCGAGCAGCCAATCTCAGTGGGGATTGCTCTTTCCACAATGAAGTATCCAGGTTCAACTTTGGCCTCAAGAAGCACCATCAGGTAATATCTGGAGATCATGTGAATTCACTGCAAACCAAATTATTCTTACTTGTATGTATTTCAGTCAACTGGTATCCTTCATGGTATAGCATAACATGATTTTTCCCATCCCGTGAATTGGTATGTCTGAATTGACAACCGGTTTAGTTGAGACTGTAGTACAATGTAATGGCAAGTATAGCACTGCCTTTTTCAGTGCTTAGCGATTAACAAGAAGTGCTTATGATGGCCAATATTCACTTGAAGAATTCCCTACCTAACCCATTCACTACTACCTATCAGGAATGTGTTCGTGGACGTGCCTTGCGCTCCATCCTTGCTGTTAGGAAGGTGAGCCGAGAGGAGGCAGAGAAAGTGGTGGACGAGGTATTCGACACCTGCTTCAATGACCACGCCCCTTTCGGCCGCATCCCACATGACAAGAAGGACGCCAAGTTTGCCTACAGAGATTTTGAGAACCGAGATCGGTATTACGCAAACCTTTAATGTGTTATTACGTGTACAATTACGTGTAATTTCCATGGGTGCTATTGTGAGGATCCTTTCATAAACCCGGGCAACCTACCACTGCCCTCAGCAGAATGGCTGTGTCAAAAATGGTATGAAATTACCTCCTGAAGGGAAATATTCAGAGTTCTTTCTCTCTGTCATTTAAGTCAAAGGATATAATAAATTATATGTTTTTATGGCACACTTTTGTGGACTCTAATGCTAAAGCTAAACAATGTGATGGAGTGGTTTCCTTTTGGACATTGATAAATGTGGCCCAAATATTTTTTGGTCGTCCTTTTTGAGCGGTTCCAAAGTTGGTGTTTGTGAAGGGTATATAATGCCTGTAAAAGATTTCAAGACTGAAAGGTGGGGACACATTTCCTAGGGAAATGTGTCTACCACCCCTCTACTCAGCCATGTGGACATACAATGACTGAGAACTGGGAGTTCACTGTAAATAGATTTTATTGTACTGTACTGAATAAGTCAACTTGTTGAAATAAATATTTGATTATTATGAATATGATATTGAGCCTTGATTATTATCGCATTTATGAATTGACAAAGAAGTTTAAAAAAACGAATTCTACGAAGTGCTCAGTTAATACCCAAGTTACATTAAACAGACACAGCATTCCCTGAGGACAGTATGAAATCTAAATAAGCATGTTTCCTGTTATCAAGAAGCATGCATTAATCCATGTCAGCATCATTCCTTTATCCATCAGATGAGCAAATCATTTATCCATCAGATGAGCAAATCATGTATCCATCAGATGAGCGAATCATTTCTTGAACAAGTTGGACAAGTGATGTTACTTCTCAAGACCATATAGAGTGCCTTCTGAAAGTATACACACCCTTTGACTTTTTATACATTTTGTTGTGTTCCAAAGTGGGATTAAAATATCAAAAATAAAACATCTTCATTACATATGTATTTATTAACCCCCTGAGTCAATACATGTTAGAATCACCTTTAGCAGCGATGAAAGCTGTGAGTCTTTCTGGGTGAAAGACGCTGCATGTTCAATCTGACATCTGCATTGGCCGTGGAGCATTTATGGTGATATGGCTTCCGCAGAAATCATGGCATTCATACTTCTTGCGCTTCGCCGAGCAGCTCAGAGCTGTTGTAAAGGAAGTGCGTTTGTGTCCAGTGTCTGTTGGAAAGCTGACGGTACCAGATTCTCCTCTTGGGTTTTGCCTCTTAGCTTTATTCAGTTTTCTTCATTTATTTATTTTTTACTCCCAAATCCTTGCAGATGACAAGTATGCCCATAACACGATGCAGCCCCCACCATGCTTGAGAATATGAAGAGTGGTACTCAGTGATGTGTTGTGTTGGATTTGCCCCAAACATAACACTTTGTATTCAGGACATACATTTTTATGAAATTCACTGAGGAGGATGGTCCTCACCTTCCTCCTCTGAGGAGCCTCCACTGATTCTCACCTATATTTTAAGGTACACTGTTGCCCTCTGAATGTCAGTGCAGCCGAGGCCTCTCTTTCTCAGTGTGTGGGGGGAAAACAAAAAACGTATTCCCCAGACACATGATGGCAAACACTACCTCTACATCTTATAAACTTCCTCTGTAAAATATAACTGGGGACATTTTTATAGGACATTAGCATTTTGAGAATCCGTTGTCCTTCTTTGGATTAATGAGGAACGATTACGCGGGAATTAGCCCCATAATCTTCCCTCACCATTTGCTGCATATGGTGACTCTCAGGCTATCGCAAAGAGTCCAGACCTCGACTACGACATTTGAATTGTAATTAGGAATAGTGTGGTGAAAGTTACACTGTACTTGTCTTTAATGTACACTCCACCAACAGGCACTACAGAGGGCATACATCTTACACGGGATCAAACAGCAAGAGGAGTTAGTTGAATAAGACAAAGAAAAGAAGATTAGGTTCATTTGAGTAGTTTGCAAATAATTGCGCCCTCATAGGCAAGCAGGGGATTAGTGTTAACTGCATAATAACTAGTAAACAACAGCAGTTAGAGGATATTAGCCAAAGGACTATGGGAATACCACACAAGAAAATATACTGCCATTCATATAAAACAATACAATTACTTGTAGAATTATTAATTTAACTATGTTAATTGCCATATTGAACAACACTGTGCTTTGTGACATTATCCTTTTCTCCCCCATACATACACCTGAGTATGTGGATTTATGACTTTTATACTTGTTTGAATGGCTGGTGTAATCTAATTCAATAGGTCCTTCCTTTATGGTATTTTCCCCAAATCTGCCTCATGTAAAACAACTTTAGCAACATGATTTTGGAATTGGAACTGACTGACTTGGTTCACACAGGACCAAGCAGTTGACTCCTGTACATATTGCGTGATTTCACACATCTCAGTTGAAGTGCAGAACCAATGCCGAATATATAGACGCTCCGCACATCTGCATGCTCAATTTTGATCCTTGCATTCAAGGCCTATGACACATCAGGAGTCATCGTATCTGTAGTACCATCATTGTCCTTAGGATGGCAGTCTTGATGTACCAAACTTCAGGCTACAGTGGTCGATTAGACTCCATAAAGAAGACAGAAGAAAGTGCAATCACAGTTTTAGTGATACAGATGATTTAATCCATTTCAATGAGCCCTGGTTCAGGTGAATGCCAGGCCTTTGTAGGGTAAAATAGAGCATGGTGATTAAGTTACCACTGAGAGAATGACTTATCTCATTACTCCATCCATTTAAACAGGCAGCTCCCACTGAGTTCTAATTAGAATGTTCCAGCATCATTTAAGTCCCCTGCCTTCTCTAATCTACTCTAGGACAACACATTAACCCAGACCTCACTGATGAACTAATGTGTTTAATTTGAATAATTCCAGATTTAGTTGTGAGGAGTAACACTAAAAACATGAACTTGTGTTTGGTATAATGTTTTTGGAATTCATCTTTAAACTTGAAAAACAGAAGGAATCCGGTTTGTGCCAAAATTCCACAAATAGGTTCCCAGCATTTTGAAAGCATGGCTCGTTAGTAATGTTGCCACTGGATTGTTCTTTACTTTTTTTGGCAGGGACAGCCCTGGGTATATGCTTTGTGCCACGGTACAGTTTTGAAGAGGCAGGTGTGAAACCAAGCTTATTACGCCACAACTGGAGCAGGTACTCGTTCTAATTGGATGGCTCTTCCAGTCCAGAGAGTGAGCTAAGTAGCATGCTGAAGTGTAATACACTGAAGTGTAAACATGAAACATGGGTAAAAACCAGCTGGAGAGAGACTAGTCCAGTAGAATTTACAGTATATGGATCTTGCCAATGTTATCTGTCTTTCAAAACACCCTGGCATGTGTCCACCATTATGTTAAAGGTGTATTTTAGCCAATTATTGCATGTTTCTCCATATCTGTTGTGTATGGTGATTACCATAACAATTTAAACGACAGTACATTCTCACACTTTTTTCGGATGTTAAATGAGGTTTCATTTAAGCCCAAATTAAGAGTTCTGAGAAGTGATATAAAAGGTTAGGTCATTTGTTTTGCTAAGATGGTCATGCACTGCCCCATCTGCCTCACTCTTGGGTAATGCTATAACAAAAGAAAAATATTGGGTCCATCAGTGCCTGTTCTTTAGCCTGAAGTGGACAATGACTTTCAGCTTATTGAGGACAAGGTTGCTTCTCTAAAAATGGATTCCCGAATCATTTAATGTCCTTGTTAACCACTCAATACATCAAAATAATAATAACCATGATGCACTAAAACTAAACAAATATCAGCTGGTTTACTACCGCCTTTAAGGATGTTAAATGATCACTTATGTTATGAATGATAAAATTGAAATATGTGTGATATGTAGGCATACTGTAAATTAAGAAGTGCCCACATTGTGGCATTATGGCTATTAATATGATTAGGAAAACTGTTATCAGCTCACTCTGACGAAATTGAAACGACTAGCTATCATTATAATTCACAGCACAAAGCCACCTCAGGCTAAACATCTAACCTGACGATTAACTTGCCCAGCAGGTAACTGCTGTAAGAGGTGCTCAGCATGGCGGTTGGAAATCAATTAATTATGTGTGTAGGGAATTTAATTAAGAAGGTGTTTATAGGTTGGCACAGACCCAATGGCCATCATCATCTTCTTTATATATATTTTAAAATGTAATGGATTGGTACTGAGTCTCGGGCTAGTTTTAAAGGCGAACTGCACATATTAGCAAATCAATTACCTGGCTAAACAGTTCTTATGTGAACACATAGTTGACTCAAAATACTGTGATCAATTTATAATTTAAAACACCTATATATTCAACCTCCCCCACAGAAAAATGTGTTCATTACCATGCTTCTGCAATGAATGATCCAATGAAACACTGTAGGCTTAATATTCTTGCGAAACGATTTTAATGAGTGAAAAATATAATTAGGCTAGTCCCCTCTCAATTTAGAGTCCCTACTTTGACTTGATCACTATGAAGTCATCACTGTATCTACATCACCACAGTATAATAAACGTGTAACTGTGTAACATATTCAACAACAATTGTTTAAATCTCTGCTCTCAGACATACATAGCATGTACGGTCAGGGCAGAACAACAGGTGGTTTAGTGATACGAAGCATCTTAACACTGCACCTCATTGTGTCTGCTAGATGACAGAGATGAAACGAATGTTCATAAATGACTCTTGGCAGATTGTTAGCATTCATGGCAGAAATGCTCGACAAGTTCTTCAGCGGTAATTAATGTCTGCTGGCATTTGAATCTTAATTTTCCACTAATGATATGCATGGTATTAATTAAGTGTTTAGCATAACAACCATTGGACAATGTCTTGGGGGAAGAGCAGGGGGGCTGCTTTTTCTCTCTGTGAGCCATGTGCTCATTAATGAATCCTTTCAGCTAACTGCAATAACCTTAACAAACTTTCCTCCACAAACATAGTGTTTTTGTCATTAATATTGGCTAATTCATTAATATTCCCTTTCCATGAATCCGGAGGCAGATTTGATGTGCATCACTCCTCCACCTTGAGGCAACACTCAAGCACATAATTGCAAAACAACACAGTTTGGCCTCGAATTACTGATGTATTGATTAAAATACATTTGAATTAAAGCAAGGTTTTTCAAGCATCAATGAAGATGGAATTTTGTTCATCATTATGTGTATGTGTGCAGTGTCAAAAGGAAGACGATGATTCAATCCATGTACGTTCAAGGCAAGGGGAAATGACTCAATGCCTTTTCATATTTAACAAATGTTCAAATATAGACATCAACAGCAGGAGCAAGAATTAGGTAGAGTTACAGTGGGGGAAGTGGAGTGTAATCCATATTTACTATGTAGACTAATATGCCACAAGGATCAACATTCTGAGAAACTGAGAGAAACTGAGAAAAAGATAATCGGCGTTTTCTCCCCTCCCCTCTGCTGTGCACAACATGACTGTCCCAGAGCTCCACTGAGGAGGCATTGCACCCCAGTAACCACCACAGCCCACGGCTCTGCTTTGTCTCACTGCTCTGAGAGGGAGGGAGAGATCTCCCCTGTTACTGGGAGGCAATTAGTTTGAAGTTTGTGCAGCAGAGCCTTTGCATACACTTGACTCTGAAACAGTGAAGAAAACTTTCTCCCTGATCCCGCTGTGTAGTGTCTGTGAGTAAGATGCAAGACAAGAAAGTCACTATGACCATGGCTTTGATAGCCTGAGGTCAGAGCTTACTCTAGTGGCTATGATGTGAAATATCTTGAAATATGAAGGCCAAACCTACCATCAAACGTGATATAACATAACAGTATGGTGGTGTTAAACTCTCTTTGACGTTGAGCTCTTTGTCAGTCTCTGCTCCAAGGACACAGAGGAGAATCACTCCATTCTTCTAGCTATCGCTCCATTTGCAAGACAGCGGTCAGCCTACTCTGCGCCACAGTGGCCAGGGGCGTTACACATCATTGAAGGGAGGAGCAGGACTCAGATTGCCTTGAGGTGGTGGACAGATCTCTCTCGTGAGCCAATTTAGAGTGACCTTGAGTTGTCCCCTGCGTTTGGAAGTCCTGATAAGTGTCCCCTCAATCTGGGGGCTTTGTCACACCCCTGTGCGTGTGGTCCTGCAGCAATGAGAAGGAAGTGAACCCGAACAACTCTGACCAACAGGGATTTACCTTGACTTCACTGAGCCGCAGAGCTAGGGAAACAGTTAAGAACAGATTTGATGCCTTTCACTGAAAATGTTCAGCACTTTGTTGAGGGAAAATAGATTGTTACTGCCTAGCACACAGTTACAGTAGGAATGTGTTTTATTTTGATGAAAGGTCAAACATTTGATCAATTTAGGATCAGAAGTGTACTTAGCTACTACTAAGGTGATTAGAGAGACTACAAGAAGTGGTGGATGAAAAACCCTCAGATTATCTTCGAGCAATCCATAGAATGGAACTCTCCTGTCTACGTCAACATTATTGATTTTGAAAAGGTGTTTCACAGTATAGACCGAGAGATGCCGAGGAAGCGTATGGCACACTATGGGTTCCCATCCAAATTCAGGATATCATTAAGCACACCTATCAAGGAACGCAGTGTCAAGTCCATCATGAGGGAAGTCCATCAGAAAAGTTCAAAGTTCTTACCGGGGTTCGGCAGAGCTGCCTGCTCTGTCCCTTCCTCTTCCATCTTTGCGTCGACTGGATCTTGAAACAAACAACCAACAATAACCGAAACCCCTATTCAGAGGAGCCTGACCGAGCAGCTAGAGGATCTCTGCTGATGATTTGGCACTATTAGCACACACTCACCAGCAGATACAACACGACTCTCATACTGTAGAAACAATAGCAGCTATGCTTGGACTTAAAATCAACCCCCTGAAAATGAAAGTCGTGAGGATCAACAATAAAGACAATGCAACAATAACCATGGAAACAACCACCTAGAGGAGGTAGTCAGATTAACCTACCTAGGTAGTGTGATAACTGTGGATGGAGGAAGATGTGAAATAAATCATTGGTAAAGCAAGAATAGCATTCAACACTACATTTATTTTTAAATGTAACCTTTATTTAACTAGGCAAGTCGGTTAAGAACAAATTATTATTTACAATGACGGCCTACCAAAAGGAAAAAGGCCTCCTGCGGGGATGGGATTAAAACATTTATTTTTTAAATAAAATATAAATATAGGACAAAACACACATCACGACAAGATAGACAACACAACACTACATAAAGAGAGACATAAGACAACAACATAGCAAGGCAGCAACACATGACAACACAGCATGGTAGAAACACAACATGACAACAACATGGTAGCAACACAACATGGTAGCAGCACAAAACATGGTACAAACATTACTGGGCACAGACAACACCACAAAGGGCAAGAAAGTAGAGACGACAATACATCACGGAAAGCAGCCACAAGTGTCAGTAAGAGTGTCCATGATTGAGTCTTTGAATGAAGAGATTGAGATAAAACTGTCCAGTTTGAGTGTTTGTTGCAGCTCTTTCCAGTCGCTAGTTGCAGCGAACTGAAAAGACGAGTGACCCAGGGATGTGTGTGCTTTGGGGACCTTTAACAGAGTATGACTGGCAGAACGGGTGTTATGTGGAGGATGAGAGCTGCAGTAGAAATCTCAGATAGGGGGGAGTGAGGCCTAAGAGGGTTTTATAAATAAGCATCAACCAGTGGGTCTTGCGACGGGTATACAGAGATGACCAGTTTACAGAGGAGTATAGAGTGCAGTGATGTGTCCTATAAGGAGCATTGGTGTCAAATCTGATGGCAGAATGGTAAAGAACATCTAGCCACTCAAGAACACCCTTACCTGCCGATTTATAAATTATGTCTCCGCAATCTAGCATGGGTGGATGGTCATCTGAATCGGGGTTAGTTTGGCAGCTGGGGTGAAAGAGGAGCAATTACAATAGAGGAAACCAAGTCTAGATTTAGCTTTAGCCTGCAGCTTTGATATGTGCTGAGAGAAGGACAGTGTACTGTCTAGCCATACTCCCAAGTACTTGTTTGAGGTGACTACCTCAAGCTCTAAACCCTCAGAGGTAGTAATCACACCTGTGGGGGAGAGGGGCATTCTTCTTACCAAACCACATGACCTTTGTTTTGGAGATGTTCAGAACAACTTCTTAGCGCTAATGCCCAACGTAAACGGACATTTTCTCTGGCCCAGATCGTAGAATATGCATATAATTTACAGATTAGAATAGAAAACACTCCAAAGTTTCCAAAACTGTCAAAATATTGTCTGTGAGTATAACAATACTTATTCTGCAGGCGAAAACGTGAGAAAATGTAACCCGGAAGTGATATCTATTTTTTTAAATATGTGTTTCCTGGCCCGTCTATCCTCCATTTAAAGTCGTATCAACCAGATCCCTTTTCCAATGGCTTCCTCAGGCTGTGACCAGGCTTTAGACATAGTTTCAGGCTTTTATTTTGAAAAATGAGCGAGATGTTTCATAAGTAGTCAGGTGTCCTCTGAATGTTTCCTGCGCGCGAGAGAGGGGCTCCCCATTTTCCTTTTCTCTCTTAAAGAATAGGTTATGGTCCGGTTGAAATATTATCGATTATGTTTGTTAAAAACAACCTGAGGATTGATTATAAAAAACATTTGACATGTTTCTACGACCATTACGGATACTTTTTGGAATTTGTCGAATGGAACACGGCTTTGGTTTTCTCAACATAATGCGCAACCCAAATGGCGTTTTTTTGTGATAAAAGTAATATTTATTGAACAAAAAGAACATTTGTTGTGTAACTGGGAGTCTCGTGAGTGGAAACATCTGAAGATTATCAAAGGTAAGCGATTAATTTTATTGCTTTTCTGACTTTCGTGACCAAGCTAACCAAGCTAATATAAGGCTAGCTGTTGTAGCATTGAAAGCTACACTCACAAAAGCTTGGATTTCTTTCGCTGTAAAGTATATTTTCAAAATCTGACACGATAGGTGGATTAACAACAAGCTAAGCTGTGTTTTGGTATATTTCACTTGTGATTGCATGATTATAAATATTTTTTGTAATATTTTTTAATCTGATACGTTTGGAAATTTTCATCTTCCTTTCAGGACCGGAACGAGGCTGTAGTTTTCTCAACATAACGCGCAACCCAAATGGCGTTTTTTGTTATAAAAGTAATATTTATCGAACAAAAAGAACATTTATTGTGTAACTGGGAGTCTCGTGAGTGCAAACATCTGAAGATTATCTAAGGTAAGCGATTAATTTTATTGCTTTTCTGACTTTCGTGACCATGCTAATTTGGGGCTAGCTGTTGTAGCATTGAAAGCTACACTCACAAAAGCTTGGATTTCTTTCGCTGTAAAATATATTTTCAAAATCTGACACGATAGGTGGATTAACAACAAGCTAAGCTGTGTTTTGGTATATTTCACGTGTGATTGCATGATTATAAATATTTTTAGTAATATTTTTTAATCTGATACGTTTGGAAATTTTCATCTTCCTTTCAGGACCGGAACGAGGCTGTAGTTTTCTCAACATAACGCGCAACCCAAATGGTGTTTTTTGTTATAAAAGTAATATTTATCGAACAAAAAGAACATTTATTGTGTAACTGGGAGTCTCGTGAGTGCAAACATCTGAAGATTATCTAAGGTAAGCGATTAATTTTATTGCTTTTCTGACTTTCGTGACCATGCTAATTTGGGGCTAGCTGTTGTAGCATTGAAAGCTACACTCACAAAAGCTTGGATTTCTTTCGCTGTAAAATATATTTTCAAAATCTGACACGATAGGTGGATTAACAACAAGCTAAGCTGTGTTTTGGTATATTTCACTTGTGATTGCATGATTCTAAATATTTTTTGTAATATTTTTGCATTTGACGCCCTGCAATTCTTGCGGTTGTTTAGGAAAGTGATCCCGTAAAAGGGATCCGTAGCACAGAGAAGTTAAGGGTAGAGAAAGCTTGTTGGACACTAAGAAAGCTTTGTTGTAGAACATTTAACACAAATTCCGGGGAAGGGCCAGCTGAGTATAAGACTGTATCATCTGCATATAAATGGATGAGAGAGATTCCTACTGCCTGAGCTATGATGTTGATGTAAGTGGAGAAGAGCGTGGGGCCTAGGATTGAGCCTTGGGGTACTCCCTTGGTGACAGGCAGTGGCTGAGACAGCAGATGTTCTGACTTTATACACTGCACTCTTCGAGAGAGGTAGTTAGCAAACCATGCCAAAGACCCCTCAGAGACACCAATACTCCTTAGCTGGCCTACAAGATTGGAATGGTCTACCGTATCAAAAGCTTTGGCCAAGTCAATAAAAATAGCTGCACAACATTGCTTAGAGTCAAGAGCAATGGTGACATCATTGAGAACCTTTAAGGTTGCAGTGAGACATCCATAACCTGAGCGGAAACCAGATTGCATACCAGAGAGGATACTATAGACATCAAGAAAGACAGTCAGTTGATTATTGACACTTTTTCCCAACACTTTTGATAAACAGGGCAAAATAGAAATAGGCCTATTTTTTTTATTTTTTTATTTCACCTTTATTTAACCAGGTAGGATAGTTGAGAACAAGTTCTCATTTACAACTGCGACCTGGCCAAGATAAAGCATAGCAGTGTGAACAGACAACAACACAGAGTTACACAGTAGGGGAAAAAAAGAAAAAAAAGAGTCTATATACATTGTGTGCAAAAGGCATGAGGAGGTAGGCAATAAATAGGCCATAGGAGCGAATAATTACAATTAGCAGATTAACACTGGAGTGATAAATCATCAGATGATCATGTGCAAGTAGAGATACTGGTGTGCAAAAGAGCAGAAAAGTAAATAAATAAAAACAGTAAGGGGATGAGGTAGTTAAATTGGGTGGGCTGTTTAAAGATGGACTATGTACAGCTGCAGCGATCGGTTAGCTGCTCAGATAGCAGATGTTTAAAGTTGGTGAGGGAAATAAAAGTCTCCAACTTCAGCGATTTTTGCAATTCGTTCCAGTCACAGGCAGCAGAGAACTGTAAGGAAAGGGGGCCAAATGAGGTGTTGGCTTTTGGGATGATCAGTGAGATATACCTGCTGGAGTGCGTGCTACGGGTGGGTGTTGTTATCGTGACCAGTGAACTGAGATAAGGCGGAGCTTTACCTAGCATGGACTTATAGATGACCTGGAGCCAGTGGGTCTGACGACGAATATGTAGCGAGGGCCAGCCGACTAGAGCATACAGGTCGCAGTGGTGGGTGGTATAAGGTGTTTTAGTAACAAAACGGATGGCACTATGATAAACTGCATCTAGTTTGCTGAGTAGAGTATTGGAAGCTATTTTGTAGATGACATCGCCGAAGTCGAGGATCAGTAGGATAGTCAGTTTTACTAGGGTAAGTTTGGCGGCGTGAGTGAAGGAGGCTTTGTTGCGAAATAGAAAGCCGATTCTTGATTTGATTTTGGATTGGAGATGTTTAATATGAGTCTGGAAGGAGAGTTTACAGTCTAGCCAGACACCTAGGTATTTATAGATGTCCACATATTCTAGGTCGGAACCGTCCAGGGTGGTGATGCTAGTCGGGCGGGCGGGTGCAGGCAGCGAATGGTTGAAAAGCATGCATTTGGTTTTACTAGCGTTTAAGAGCAGTTGGAGGCCACGGAAGGAGTGTTGTATGGCATTGAAGCTCGTTTGGAGGTTAGATAGCACAGTGTCCAAGGAAGGGCCAGAAGTATACAGAATGGTGTCGTCTGCGTAGAGGTAGATCAGGGAATCGCCCGCAGCAAGAGCAACATCAACACAGTTGGGATCAGCTTGATCTCCCCCTTTAAATAAAGGACGAACCGTGGCTGCCTTCTAAGAAATGGGAACCTCCCCAGAAAGGAGAGACAGGTTAAAAAGGTCAGAGATAGGCTTGGCGATGATAGGGGCAGCAACCTTAAAGAAGAAAGGGTCTAAACCATCTGACCCAGATGTTTATTTTGGGCCAAGTTTCAGGAGCTCCTTTAGCACCTCGGACTCAGTGACTGCCTGCAGGGAGAAACTTTGTAGCGGGGCAGGGGAAAAAGAGGGAGAAGCATCGGGGATAGTTGCATTAGAAGGGGTGGGAGATGAGGAAATGTTGAACGAGCAAGGAGGCTTGGCTGAGTCAAATAGGAATCCTGACTTAATGAAGTGGTGATTAAAGAGCTCAGCCATGTGCTTCTTGTCAGTAACAAACACATCATCAACTTTAAGGGACACGGGCAGCTGTGAGGAGGAGGGTTTATTCTCCAGGTCTTTAACCGTTTTCCAGAACTTCTTGGGGATAGACCCACAGAGAGAGAACTGCTTGTTAAAGTAACTAACTTTGGCCTTCCAGATAGCCTGAGAGCACTTATTTCTCATTTGCCTAAACGAGAGCCAGTCAGCCTGAGTATGCGTGTGCCGAGACTTTCGCCAAATGCAATTCTTGAGGTGGAGTAACTGTCACGCCCTGGCAATAGAGAGGCTTTTATTCTCTATTTTGGTTAGGCCAGGGTGTGACTAGGGTGGGAATTATAGTTTCTTTATTTCTATGTTTTCTATTTCTTTGTGTTTGGCCGGGTGTGGTTCTCAATCAGAGGCAGCTGTCTATTGTTGTCTCTGATTGAGAACCATACTTAGGTAGCCCTTTTTTCTACCTGTCTTGGTGGGAAGTTGACTTTGTTTAGGGCACATAGCCTTTAGCTTCAAGGTTTGTTTTTGTAGTGTTTATTGTTTTGTTCGGCGTCATTTTTATTAATAAAAGTAAAATGTACTCTCACCACGCTGCACCTTGGTCCTCTTCTTTTAACGGCCGTGACAGTAACTCTGCAAGGACACGTTCGAACCAGGGGCTGAACCTGTTTTTAATTATCATTTTATTAATGGGAGCGTTAATTAATGGGAGCGTGTTTGTTAACAATACCACTGAAAATATCAAAAAAGAAGGTCCAAGCGTCTTCAACAGAGTGGATCAAGCTGATTCTATACCATTTTACAGAGGCCAGTTCATGAAGGAAGGCTTGCTCATTAAAGTTTTTTACGAAGCGTCTATGACAAATCAGGACAGGTTGTTTCACTGAGCAGCCATTACGAACACAGGCTTTAAAACTGTGATCACTAAGGTCATTACAGAAAACACCAGACTGATACCTATCAGGATTATTTGTGAGGATAACATCAAGAAGAGTAGCCTTTCTGGGTGTTTGGAGTCATACCTTGTGGGATTGGTAATAATCTGAGTGTCACGTGTGCTCCCTCTCTGGCCTCTAGGTCACCAGGCTGCTCGTTAGGGCGCACACCTGTCATCAGCGTTAGGCACATAATGACATTCACCTGGACTCCATCACCTCCTTGATTACCTGCCCTTTATATGTCACTCCCTTTGGTTTCTTCCCCAGTCGTCATTATTTCTGTTCCATGTCGTTGTGCTGTTTGTGTTACGTGTTTGTTTCATTTATTTATTAAATGTATTCACTCCCTGAACTTGCTTCCTGACTCTCAGCGTACAAGGTTAGAATGGGATGGGAGACCAAAAGTCTGTGTAACCAATAGAGAGTCAGAGTCCCGAGTGTGGGAACAAACATAGTCTGCCACACAGTTGGGTAAAGAAAGTTCGAAGTCAACAAAGCATGCAGGAGTTATGAGGCAAATAGCAAAATGCACAAGGAAAAAAACGAAATATATAACGACTTCAGAGTCAGAGTCACTCACACCAACAGTGCCTGTGTGCTTTTTCTTCTTGGCTTTTGAAAGTTAAAAAAATAGCTTCACACTAAGCATTACTCACTCAGTTCCTGGTTGGATGGGGTTTTGTTTGTTTGTGTGCCAGAGCATTTGCTGTATAGCTTGGGAATAATAACCATTGGGTGTAGGAAGCATTCCAGGTAATTCCGTCCAAAATCAGGTTGTAGGTTTGGAGTTTTGATTTGGAGTGAAGATTATGTTGTTTATGGTAGCATCCTGTATATATATCCCTGCCAAAAAAATCAAAGTTCTAAATATATCTTTAAAAAAAAGAACATGCTGAAAAACATGGGAGCTCATCTGCTCATGACCTCTCTCTCTCTCTCTCTCTCTCTCTCTCTCTCTCTCTCTCTCTCTCTCTCTCTCTCTCTCTATCGCTCTCTCTTGAATCTAAATAAGATCTGGAACACCAAAAACATCTCACTTTATACAAAATGGAAAATCTTCAACTAAAATGTGAAATCCATTCTTCTGTACGGATCTGAAACACCACTAACGTACTGAATAGATTACAATAACCACTGTCTCAGACACCTTCTGGGAGTCCACTGGCCAGATACCAACAGCAACATCAAGCTGTGGGAAACTACTAAACAATAACCATTTGAAGAACAACTCAAGAGGAGGGTGAAGTTGGACAGGTCACACACTCTAAAGAAACAATAATTAAATCACAAAACAGGCCCTAACATGGAACCCACAAGGCAAACGCATAAGAGGAAGACCTTGAACAACCCGGAGACAAAGCACGGAGCAGGAGATGAAGGCTGAGGGTCTGACATGGCAACGCCTGGAGCGGAGGGCAAAAGACCGAAAGGGATGGAGGCGATTCATCGATGGCCTATGTTCCGCAAGGAATACAAAGTTCTAAGTAAGGACATCATAAAAAACACAAAAACAATCACAACTCTCTCGCTCATCCAAACAACCATCCAATGTTTTGATCCAAAGTCAAAGCAGAAAGACTTCTCACCCACATCAACTCCTCATCAACCTCTTTAGGGTGCCCCGGTCAAACGAGTCTCTAATTGCACTTTGCATGTTCGTTAACCTGCGCTGGCCCACAATCCACAGGGGGTTCATTATCCGGGAGGATGGACCTCCACGGTTCGTCTCTGACCCAGTCTTTGACCTGGCCCACGTCAACGTTGCATCTCACTCTCATTAGTAACAGCTAGGCGAGCGAGTCAGCCGAGCCACGAGTCCAGTGCTACAATGCAACCCACTGTAATTGATCAGCCTTTGTATTAAATGTTGTGGTCGCCCCGAGGCAGTGAGCAATTAAAAAGCAAAAAGCTGTGAAACCATACAGACTTAGCGTGACATAATGAATGCATGCTAATTATTTATTTTGAGAGTAGGAAAGAAACTCTGTGCACTCTCAGACAGTGGTGTTGAGGAGAAAGAGTGAAAACAAAGTACAGATGTAGGATCACACTTTTTGTTATTGAGAATCTTCCTGTGCTGCAGAAAATACAGATGAGCTTTGTGATATACACTTTAAAAAATGAGTTACAGTTCATATACTGAAATCAGTCAATTTAAATAAATTCATTAGGCCCTAATCTATGGATTTAACATGACTGGGCAGGGGCCCACCAACTGGGGAGCCAGACCTACACACTGGGGAGCCAGGTCCAGCCAATCAGAATTTGTTTTTCTCCACTAAAGGGCTTTATTACAGACTGAAATACTTCTCAGTTTCATCAGCTGTCCAGGTGGTTGGTCTCAAATGATTCCGCAGGTAAACAGGCCGGATGTGGAGGTCCTGGGCTGGTGTAGTTACACGTGGTCTGCGGTTGTGAGGCCGGTTGGACGTACTTCCAAATTCTCTAAAATTATGCTGGAAGTGGTTTATGGTAGAGAAATTAACATTAAATTATCTGGCAACACCTCTGGTGGACATTCCTGCAGTCAGCATGCCAAATGCACACTTCCTCAAAACGTGAGACATCTGTGGCATTGTATTGTGTGAAAAAATTGCACATTTTAGAGTGGCCTTTTATTGTCCCCGGCACAAGGTGCACCTGTGTAATGATCATGCTGTTTAATCATCTTCTTGATATGCCACACCTGTCAGGTGGATGGATTATCTTGGCAGAGGAGAAATACTCACTAACAGGGATGTAAACAAATTTGTGCACATTTCTGGGATCTTTTATTTCAGGTCATGAAACATGGGGCTAACACTTTACATGTTGAGTTTACATGTTAGATTTTTATTCAGTATACATTAACAGTATTGTACTTTTCATGTAGCTTACTTTTGTCCAGCTCACCACTGATCAAGCAACATTAAGGACTAAACAGTCAAATCCTGGCGCTGCAGGATTATTTTTCTACGACAATACTGGTCAAATTAAGATCCTATATATGTATGTAATCATTATAGCATGTCTTGAAGAAAGTGAATCAAATATTTCCAGTGTAAATGATAACCATGTTATGATAAGATCAGACAGATATTCTCAAACCAAAGATGAGATTCATTTTGTCTTGAAAAAGGTTCTGGAAGTAGTTTTCTCAAAGCCACCAAATGTTGCTATGGTGACACTTTACCTGCAGTGGTAAAGCGTCCTCACATCTTGTCCTCAAAGCAACACCACCTTTCACTGTAAAGACTGACGCTGGAGTAGAGAAGCAGGTACTGGGAGTCAACATTTAATAAGGAGCAGACATGGACCAGCGTCAGCACACGGGTAACACAACGACATACGACAATTAATGCTGAAGCGGGGAACAGAGCGGGGGAACAGACAGATATAGGGGAGGTAATGACATAGGTGATTAAGTCCAGGTGAGTCCAATAATCGCTGATGCGTGTGACGGGGGAAGGCAGGTTTGAGTAATGATGGCGGTAGGTGTGCGTAATGCTGGGGAGCATGGCGCCCTCGAGCGCAAGGGGGAAAGAGCGGGAGCAGGCGTGACATTCACAGTGTCATGGCTGTTCTCACCTTTACCCATAGTAACTGACTTTGTTCCTTATACCTCCTAAATGTCATTCCATTGTATGACCAAGTGCAGTAATTATACAATCATTATGGTCAACCGTACTGTCTGTCAAAGAGGTTTTGAATGGCAAAGGCACTGAGGATTTGTGAATATTCAGAGGTGACGGAACTACATCTATGCCAAAGAGGAGACCTTTCTCAACCTGCAAATGTCTTGTTTGACACTTCCATTTTCTAGAAAGTTCACAGAATTGACAATGGCGATTCGTGTTTCTTTTCTACCAGCCAATTAGATTGGGAGAGAATTAGAAGACCAGGTGCTGTTGAGAATAGTCCAATGCACAAGACACTGCATTAACAAGTAATATGTTTGCTTAAGAGAGTGGGGAAAGTCTTCCAGCTGTAAAATGAAAAACAGAGAGAATGGAAGCATGAGCAAGTTATGAGAGGCCTTCCCTGAATACCAACCTACCTAGTACTGTACCTCCTTGCATATGTTCGTGCCAGAGGTTGCTGGTGGGAGGAGCTTTAGAAGGACGGGCTCATTGTACAGACTGGAATGGAATATATGGAATGGTATCAAACACATCAAACATATGGAAACCAAATGTTTGACTCCGTTCCATTGATTCCATTACAGTCTTTAAAATGAGCCCGCCCTCCAATAGCTCCTCCCACCATTCTCCTTTGCTTCCTGCCTACCTATTCGTTATTCGTTACCTTTATTTAACTAGGCAAATATTATTTACAATGACGGCCTACACCGGCCAAACTCGGACGACGCTGGGCCAATTGGATGGTATATGCCAGGATCAGTTCATGGATATTGGCTACCTGAATGGTGGTCAGGATTCACAATCCTACCTACCTAACTACCTACTTGTCTTTTCACATGTCTGCCCATCCATCCGTCCATCTGTGTCTGTCTGTCTGTCTGTCATAACATGTTTCACCAAGGCTATGTTTTGCTGATAAAGGAAGGCAGGAACCATGCAGCTGACCAACCGCCACATGTTTTCTCACTTAAACTCTCATGACTTCTCTGGCTTTCATCTACACCCCTGCCTCCCATTCTCCTTATTCCCTCGCTCCCCTCTGCCTCCGAAATAAAAAAACACTTTCTAACCACTTCTAAAGGAAAATGCAGCTGTTTGCAAGTTTTCTCTGTGAGAGTGAATGGAAATGGTTTCTGAGGCACGTTCCATCAGACAAGAGCACTGTACACGAGGGTGGAGAGAGCAGGGTGGGGGGGAAAGGGTTGAAGGAACGTACACAAGGGCACAGACCTGCGGTTGGCCATGGGGTTGTGAGTCATTGACCAGAAACATGACTCTTCTCACATAGAATGGTGGGGTGTATCAACCCAAAATATTGCTGGACACAAAATAATAGGATCATGTTCAAGAGGTGTCTTGCTATCTACCCAGGGGTACATGAGAGTTTCAATCAGACAACATATAACACTCATTATCAGGATTTGTGTCAAAGTTAACACAATCGGAGTCAAGTTGCTTGAAGAAAAAGTGAATTGAGTGAAATTAATTTGAGCTAAAAAAACCTTCTTGTGGTGAAGTCAGCTGCTAGTCTGGGAATGCATTCTCCCCCCAAGCAGTATTTGCCACAAAAAGTGAGAGAACATTTAGTTTTTGTTCTACGTGGTGAATAACAATAGGTTTTCATGTTGTTTATCCAAGGCCATACAAGTTCATAACAACACAACCACTGATCTGAAGAACTGTGAACTTGGTGGATATGATCTGGTTATAGGGCCTACACAGAAATGAACTGTGTCACCTTTTCTGGTTATAGATCCTAAAAACATTTCATGCCAGATATACAACATAGTTCCCCTCTCTTTCTTTTCTTATCTCAAAAGATACGTTTGAACCACGTTGTGGGTGTCAGAATGATCATTGCAACCGTGGCGAAGTGATTAAACTCGGACGTTCTCCTTTGATTGATTGATGCAATATGGCCCACATACAGTGGGGAGAACAAGTATTTGATACACTGCCGATTTTGAAGGTTTTCCTACTTACAAAGCATGTAGAGGTCTGTAATTTTTATCATAGGTACACTTCAACTGTGAGAGACGGAATCTAAAACAAAAATCCAGAAAATCACATTGTATGATTTTTAAGTAATTAAATTGCATTTTATTGCATGACATAAGTATTTGATACATCAGAAAAGCAGAACTTAATATTTGGTACAGAAACCTTTGTTTGCAATTACAAAGATCATACGTTTCCTGTAGTTATTGACCAGGTTTGCACACACTGCAGCAGGGATTTTGGCCCACTCCTCCATACATACCTTCTCCAGATCCTTCAGGTTTCGGGGCTGTCGGTGGGCAATACGGACGTTCAGCTCCCTCCAAAGATTTTCTATTGGGTTCAGGTCTGGAGACTGGCTAGGCCACTCCAGGACCTTGAGATGCTTCTTACGGAGCCACTCCTTAGTTGCCCTGGCTGTGTGTTTCGGGTCGTTGTCATGCTGGAAGATCCAGCCACGACCCATCTTCAATGCTCTTATTGAGGGAAGGAGGTTTTTGGCCAAGATCTCGCGATACATGGCCCCATCCATCCTCCCCTCAATACGGTGCAGTCGTCCTGTCCCCTTTGCAGAAAAGCATCCCCAAAGAATTATGTTTCCACCTCCATGCTTCACGGTTGGGAGGGTGTTCTTGGGGTTGTACTCAACCTTCTTCTTCCTCCAAACACGGCGAGTGGAGTTTAGACCAAAAAGCTCTATTTTTGTCTCATCAGACCACATGACCTTCTCCCATTCCTCCTCTGGATCATCCAGATGGTCATTGGCAAACTTCAGACGGGCCTGGACATGCGCTGGCTTGAGCAGGGGGACCTTGCGTGCGCTGCAGGATTTCAATCCATGACAGCGTAGTGTGTTACTAATGGTTTTCTTTGAGACTGTGGTCCCAGCTCTCTTCAGGTCATTGACCAGGTCCTGCCGTGTAGTTCTGGGCTGATCCCTCACCTTCCTTATGATCATTGATGCCCCACGAGGTGAGATCTTGCATGGAGCCCCAGACCGAGGGTGATTGACCGTCATCTTGAACATCTTCCATTTTCTAATAATTGCGCCAACAGTTGTTGCCTTCTCACCAAGCTGCTTGCCTATTGTCCTGTAGCCCATCCCAGCCTTGTGCAGGTCTACAATTTTATCCCTGATGTCCTTACACAGCTCTCTGGTCTTGGCCATTGTGGAGAGATTGGAGTCTGTTTGATTGAGTGTGTGTACAGGTGTCTTTTATACAGGTAACAAGTTCAAACAGGTGCAGTTAATACAGGTAATGAGTGGAGAACAGGAGGGCTTCTAAAAGAAAAACTAACAGGTCTGTGAGAGCCGGAATTCTTACTGGTTGGTAGGTGATCAAATACTTATGTCACGCAATAAAATGCAATTTAATTACTTAAAAATCATACAATGTGATTTTCTGGATTTTTGTTTTAGATTCCGTCTCTCACAGTTGAAGTGTACCTATGATAAAAATTACAGACCTCTACATGCTTTGTAAGTAGGAAAACCTTCAAAATCGGCAGTGTATCAAATACTTGTTCTCCCCACTGTATGTGCTCTTGCACTCTGGTAATTACAACACTTTGAAAGCCGTGGAATTCGCCTTTTGATGTGCGTCCGTCTGCGCCGACTTTGAAGAGTCCAACTTAAGGCCATCTGGGTTTGAAAAGAAAGACGTTCGTCAGGAAAAGAAAGAGAAAAAAGCCACCCGGTGACATTCATGTCTGAAAACGCAGTGCAACAAGTCGTTTAAATAGAGCCAAGAGTTCTCGGCTCTTGACTTTGGAGAGAGCTGTGACGTGTCCAGGATTTACATGACGTAGAGGTTGGTGGTTTTTAAGACTCATGGGTAGTTTGAGGCGGCTAGAGGGAGGTTTTCATGTGGGTTATATGGAGCGTGGAGGTTTAAAGGGGTCAGTACATGCGGGTATAGTGCATGGTTGGAACACAAGTAGTATGTCTATGTGGAAATGGTAGGGCTGTTTCTCTATAACCACATAAATGTGTGATTTAGTTGTAGTACACAGAAGTCTGGATGAAGCAAGATACCTAGTCAGTTGTACAACTGAATGCATTCAACTGAAATGTGTCTTCTGCATTTAACTCAACCTGAATCAGAGAGGTGCAGGGGGCTGCCTTAATCGACATCCACGTCATCAGCACCCGGGGAACAGTGGGTTAACTGCCTTGCTCAGGGGCAGAACGATAGATTTTTTACCTTGTCAGCTTGGGGATTCGATGCTCCTACCCACCAGGCTACAGATGAGGGATGTCACTTTACGCCAAGAGTGCGTGTCTTCCCACTTGATTTTAGTAGGGAGTAGGAAGGACATTGATCAAAAGTCTATTAGCAGTACTTTTCAGCCTTTATTGTACAAAGGAACGGCATGCCCAAATGCATTCAGAACTGAGTGCTGTTGTGGTGTCTGCTAGCTAACCGAGGGGGACAATAGTGCTGGGCAATGGAGGGAGGTTGAAAAACAGTTTCATACACACGGGGTACATAACCTAGAATAATTGTAGGATATAACAGTAGGGATGGAAAGGAACAAACAGTACAAGGAAAGGATCTCCTCAGGGAGATAATCAGACAATTCTGCCACCAAACTGTGCATGTTTTCTCCCCAGCTACCTCCTCCATTGTGGACATGATTAGTTTAACTGCAGCGAAGCAAGTTCCACCCACTACCATGGAAAGTAATGCTGTTTTTTTCTGTAGGGAGTAATTTGTCCACCTGCACTTCTGAACACCAGGTTTGGTATCAATTACTGGCCCCAGGAGAGAAAACATTACAGAGCCATTACAATAATGATAGTAATTCAAGCCAGGATTGATGTAGGGCTCTGCAGGCTTTCTCTCTACCTCCTTCCCTCCACCTCTCTCTCTCTCTTTCTCTCTCCCTCTTGTCTGTTCACTTTTTCTCTCCCTCCTGTCCACTTTTAATTCCTTTGTCTGTGTTTCACTTTGTCTCCTAATACTTCTAACTCACTGTGAACACACACATTGGCATCTAAAATAGCACAGGTTAGCCCCACTCAAAAGCTGACTGAGGCCTTTGACTGAAGTGAATTCATCTGAATGCAGAATTGGAATCAAGGCAGGGTATTCACACCACATATGAATACAATCTGAGAAAAGCCTTAGGGATCAAATGTTATTTTACATGTGCATTGAGTTTTCCAGCAGGGGGCACAAGGCAGCAGAGACAGAGAGCTGCTGGACTCATTCTGCCATCACCACCACCATCTTTTATAATAATCTTATTTATGTTTCAGAAAGCTAGCAGTGCCAAGACATTATCTAACACACTGATGGAGCCACCACAGTGCTTGCTGCCGCTGCTTTTCCCCCCTTCGCTGGTCTGGAAAACATTAGAAAATCTTTGTTATGAAAAGAGTGTGATGCTCACCAAAATGAACTGCACGTTTGAGCTCCTCTGCCTCAGTCTTCATGTCGTAGAGAGAGTCTTGAAGAAGAAGAAGGAAAACATCTCTATTTCCATTTGGATCGTACTAAATTGATGAGGGGAGGAGGGGATAATGTATACAAGACTTTGGCACCATACCCAGAAAGTCAACCTATGGAGAGGAGGGTTGTGTAACTTAATAAACATTTATTGTAATATTCTTCTGGGTGGGCTTGGAGATGTACATCTCAGAAGATGTCTCCAGGGGCTTAACTGTACTTCTCCTTCATTTTGGGGTGAGAGAGAGCCATCAGCTACAAAATGACCCTGGCTAAGGTAGACCTATCCATCAACGGAGAGCCCCTCTGGACAAATCCACCTGATATGGAAACTCTTCATCTATCAACTGGAGTTGGTGTTATGTCTTAAACAGAACCAACAGACTGCTAGCCAAATGGCACACTATTCCCTATTTACTGCACTACTTTTGACCAGGATCCATAGCGCTCTGGTCCCAGGGCCCTTGAGGCGCTGGTGAAAAGTAGTGCACTACATAGGGAATAGGGTGCCATTTGGGATGTACAAGTCTGGGCTGGGAAAGTGGGAAATCCCCCTCTCTCTGTCTCCACTGTGGGCCTTGTTGCTACTCAAGTCCAGTGTCATAATTCAGTGCTGTAACCCAAAACCAAACAATAAATATTAGACAGTTTAGTTGTTTTAAAAGCAGCCGTGTTTCTACAACAGTGCACGCCTGAACATGTTCGCTTTATTGCGATGTGGAGGCTTTTTCTATTGTCAACCACAAGCCTCAAAACAAACTGTAGCCTACTATACACAACTCAAATGAGGTTTCACACAGGCTCTTACATAACTTTACTGCAAGTTCTCCAACAGCACAGATCTGTCTATTTTTACATATAATATTTTATCAGTTCAATTGTCTTCAGGCACATGGTATATGTCAAGTGTGTCCATTTTCAGATTGACTGCACATATCATGATTAGCCTGGAAAACACACAAGTTATGTGTTTCAATGGCCTTTTTTGATGGCAGCAGAGCATCAGGGCTCCCCAGACAGCACCTTTAGACCACGAGGCAAACAAATACACCATGGAGCCAAGAGTGGATTCTTTGCATGTGAAGGGATCGAACAGATTGTTTCCATTAATCACTGGCAAAACCCAGAAAAACCCAAGATAATTGCCTTAACATACCAGCCAAGACTTGAAATCAACATATCTGCAGTGCTCTCTGATGTTCCACAGAGAAACTCTTGGAGCTGAATACTTATAATACTGTATATGGGAATATAGAAGTACTCCCTATAATGAAACGTCTCTGGCACATTCAGGTAATCTCCATAGCACAGTACTGGCTAGTTATCTTCCCTACACTGTATGTAGCCATATCCCTCCCCAATGTCCTTCCTGGTCCACCTTCTGTTTGGCTGAGTCATTTGGAGTATTCTAAACAGCAGCCATTTGGTGGCTTTGGCTCTCAGTGGATTGGTGGATTGGTTACCGTGGTAAAAGACCAACCCAAACACCCCCGCTACTCTAAACCTCTTCCCCTGTTTGTTTTCTGTCATCAGATCTGGTTTCTACATAGAGCACTTTAAATCAATGAATGAGTCATTTTGGGGGGTGAGGGGTCGATGTCTGTGTGCCCTCCTCCTGCCTTCCTCCCCCCTCACCCCTCCTCTCATTCAGGTGTTGTTTGAGCTGATGACAGGGGGCTTGGCTTCACATTACAGCCCATTGGTGTTTGCTTGCTCATAGTCAACAAAAGGGCCTCTTCCATCCATTTATGGAGGAGCATCACTCACACCTTTTCAAAGCACATCCATTGACTTGTCCCAGGCCATCCATTGACTTGTCCCAGGCCATCCATTGACTTGTCCCAGGCCATCCATTGACTTGTCCCAGGCCATCCATTGCAGTGCCGTAGGTAGACTCCCAATTGTGGAATTGAAGATATGGCATGTCATCACTTGACAAGGACTCATCTGCACCTCAGTTCCAGGACAGCATCTTTATTTAAGGAAAGCTCTCTTTATTTAAGAAATTAAGCAAATAAGTGAAAGACCCTTGAGGTCAGGTCTTTGCCCATTTTTGCAGAGTGTGTGGTTTGAACATTTGTGTGTGCGTATGGTGAGGTTCTCCAGAGTTGTTGTGTCAGCGTGTTTGACCCTGGAGTGTCTGAAGTGGCGGTACTCCAACAGGTCAAGGGTCATAATCAGTCAATACCTCGTGTGGGAGTGTCACCGTCGCCTACATGATCAGACACTGTGTGGCACCCCGGGTATTGCTCCATTTCACCTGTCAGTTACTCCAAGGATTTATGACTTAATAACCCCCTCTCAACCTCTCTTTGAGCAAATCTCCTATTTGCATTGATGTACAATACTATCTCAATTTCGAGCATGTGCCTCAAGTTAGCATTCATCTTTAGGTTTCTTGTAATTGTAAATAAATACTGAATTTCTTGAATCGGACGAAAATTAGCATGGCACTTCAACAACGCAGACTCAGCCGCATTATTCGCTTCACTATGGATAGATGGGGGGGGGGGGGTTATCTTACATGGAATAGCCTTGGGGTCAAGCCAATCAGGCCCTTCTCACGAGTGAATGACCCTCTCTCCATCGTCAAGCGTGCAAGGCAGATCCCCTATAGATAAGAGAATTGGCCCTCTGGCCAGTCACACATTTCTAAGGGGGGTACTAGCCACATGATCTTAGAAGTTTCATGTGGCTGGTGAAAGCACCACAAAAGGGCAATATTCGTGCATATTTTAGTTTATTCTCCATCTTTGCTGTTTTCTACAGCTTTAATACAGAACATTGTAATACTGAATATATTGTTTTAATATGAAGTTGTAATATGAAGGGAAGAACTATCAGTGCCTAGGGGCATCTTCTATCTACAGAGAGCATGGGGCACCCTTGATTGATTGATATTTGTGCCGGTGCCCTCCAAGGTCCTTCACTAAGGGAAGTAAGCCATGAAGTGTGGGTTTGTGTCAATGACCGATAATGTCATAGTTGCCGAGGTCAAAGCGGTTAACTCATGACACAATTTACCAGGCTTGACAAATAGCATGCTGTAGCTATACAAAACATTATGTTCTCACCTGCCTTGCTAAGACTGTCATTGCCATCATCGTGGCATCACGGAATCGTGGTTGAATGATGAATGATGAATGATGACATGTATATTCAGTTAGCAGGATAAACGCTGCACCGGCAAGATAGAACAGCACACTCCGGTAAGACGAGGGGAGGGCGGTCTGTGCATATTTGTTAACAACAGCTGGTGCACGAAATCTAAGGAAGTCTCTAGACTTTGCTCGCCTGAAGTAGAGTATCTTGTGATAAATTACAGACCACACAACTTGCCTAGAGAGTTTTCAGCTATACTTTTCGTGGCTGTTTATTTACCACCACCGATGGATGCTGGCACTAAAACCGCACTCAGTCAGCTGTATAAGGAAATAAGCAAACAGGAAACCGTTCACCCAGGGGCAGCGCTCCTAGAGGCCGGAGACTTTAATGCAGGGAAACTTAAATCAGTTCTACCTAATTTCTATCAACATGTTAAATGTGCAACCAGAGAAAAAAAAATTCTAGATCACCTGTACTCCACACACAGAGATGTGGACAAAGCTCTCCCTCGCCCTCCATTTGGTAAATCCGACCACAATTCTATCCTCCTGATTCCTGCTTACAAGCAAAAATTAAAGTAGGAAGCACCAGTGACTTGGTCTATAAAAAAGTGATCAGATGAAGCAGATGCTAAACTACAGGACTGTTTTGCTATCACAGACTGGAACATGTTCCAGTATTCTTCCGATGGCATTGAGGAGTACACCACATCAGTCACTGGCTTTGTCAATAAGTGCATCGAGGACGTCGTCCCCACAGTGACTGTACGTATATACCCCAACCAGAAGTAATGGATTACAGTCAACATTCGCACTGAGCTAAAGGGTAGAGCTGCCTCTTAAAAGGTGCGGGACTCTAACCTGGAAGCTTATAAGAAATCCTGCTATGCCCTACGACAAACCATCAAACAGGCAAAGCATCAATTCAGGGCTAAGACTGAATCATACTACACTGGCTCCAACGCTCATCTTATGTGGCAGGGCTTGCAAACTATTACAGACTACAAGGGAAGCACAGACGCGAGCTGCCCAGTGACACAAGCCTACCAGACAAGCTAAATCACTTCTATGCTCGCTTCGAGGCAAGCAACATTGAGGCATGTATGAGAGAATCAGCTGTTCCGGACGACTGCGGGATCACGCCCTCAAAGTAACCAAGACTAAGGAGATGATTGTGGACTACAGGAAAATGAGGACATTCTCATCGACGGGGCTGTAGTGGAGCAGGTTGAGAGCTTCAAGTTCCTTGGTGTCCACATCGCCAAAAAACTAGAATGGTCCAAACACACCAAGACAGTCGTGAAGAGAGCACGACAAAGCCTATTTCCCCTCAGGAAACTAAAAGATTTGGCATGGGTCCTCAGATCCTCAAAAGGTTCTACAGCTGCAACATCGAGAGCATCCTGACTGGTTGCATCACTGCATAGTACGGCAATTGCTCGGCCTCCGACCGCAAGGCATTACAGAGGGTAGTGCGTACGGCCCAGTACATCACTGGGGCCAAGCTTCCTGCCATCCAGGACCTCTACACCAGGCGGTGTCAGAGGAAGGCCCTAAAAATTGTCTGACCCCAGCCACCCCAGTCATAGACTGTTCTCTCTACTACCGCATGGCAAGAGGTACCGGAGTGCCAAGTCTAGGACAAAAAGGCTTCTCAACAGTTTTTACCCGCAAGTCATAAGATTCCTGAACAGGTAATCAAATGGCTACCCAGACTATTTGCATTGTGTGCCCCCACCCTAACCCCTCTTTTACGTTGCTGCTATTCACTATTTATCATATAAGCATAGTCACTTTAACTATACATTCATGTACATACTACCTCAATTGGCCCGACTAACCAGTTCCCCCACACATTGGCTAACCGGGCTATCTGCATTGTGTCCCGCCACCCACTACCCGCCAACCCCTCTTTTACGCTACTGCTCCTCACTGTTTATCACATATGCATAGTCACTTTAGCCATATCTACATGTACATACTACCTCAATCAGCCCGACTAACTGGTGCCTGTATGTAGCCTCGCTAGTGTTATAGCCTCGCTACTGTTTTTTTCGCTGTCCTTTTACTGTTGTTTTATTTCTCTACTTACCTATTGTTCACCTAATACATTTTTTGCACTGTTGGTTAAAGCCTGTAAGTAAGCATTTCATGTTTATGAAATGGCCATGAGCCATTTCATTTCAAGGTCTACACCTGTTGTATTCAGTGCACTTGACAAATACACTTTGATTTGATTTGAATGATGGTTCAGTTTCTGCCACACTGAAATCTGTTGATTACTCTGAAACTAAACCTGTAAATACATTTTTTGTTGTTGTAGTTTGTAAGTTTGCCTTACTCTTCCTTTAAATCTACAAACACCTGTCCCCCTCTCCATCTTACGATATGAGTTTCTTCACAACAAAATTACTTTTAACAAGAATTTTAACACAGAATTTCTATTTTTCACACAGTTTATTTGAAGGCTTTTGAAACAAAGTTTCAAGAGGGATCAGACGAGCCCAAACAAATGAATATGATAATGATAGCCTGCCAATTACAGTGCCCACTGGGCACAAAGAGCATTGTTTGCTCCCTGCAGTGGCTCTTTGCATGCAGTGAAAGAATGCAGAGGCTGGAACGTTGATTGTGTTGGCAGAACCAGCGGAAACCACCTGGAGTTAAATTAAACAGGCAAGGTCACCTTTCTTTAAAAAAAATATTTAAAAAGTATCTCTCCGCTCACAAAAGATGCCCCGAAGACATACACTTAACCAGTCTGGGTTTATCCAGGGCTATAATTTCAGTCAGGCTAAACACAGACAACATTTAGGTCCTTATTGGCCATTTGTTAAGGGATTATTTCTGGAGTGTTTGACGCCACCAATATTGTAACACTATGTTTAGATTTGGATATCCATTAGCTACTGTTATTTTATTGATACACTAACTGTTCTATTCTTGTTTTTACTATGATAATGACTATCCCTTTCCAACAAAACAAAGTAATGAATCCTTCTTTTGTTAATCAAGGGGAATATGCCATGGAATTAATATAACTGTTCCCTCTGACAACACAAATAAATTGTCTGAAACGTACTACTTCTGAAACAAGAAAGGACGCCTCGCAGTCAGTCTTCAAAGCAGCTGTAAACCAAAACAAAAACCTTAATAGGGTCTGAGGTAACCCCGTTTCAGGCGAGACTGATGGCCTCTAGTGGGTTGCTGTCACCATCACCTCCATAAATCCTGACACTTAGCCTCTCGTCGCTGTACTCCCCCATTCTTCTCTCACCCCTATCCCTCACTACACTACTCCCCCAGTCCACTACACTCAGAGCAAAATGTCACAAACCCCTATTATAAGGTCAGGAAATGGAGAATGAAAGGGGGCACACCACTATGAGTTAGTTAGACAATATTTCACCTGCAGGGTTTGTGTCAACTATAATGGGGGCATGTAACTGTACACTAAAGCACAGAAAGGTTAAACAATGATGAATAAGACACATCTTGCTTTAATTGATGGGGAGAACTGGAATGTAAATCCATCTAGAGTTTGAAGGTCTGAAGACAATTTTTTTTTCCTGTATCTTAGTCTAATTAACAGTAGATTAGTTGGGTAGACAGTACAGTGGTAGTCACTATTCTTGTATTTGTGTCTGCATAGCAAGATGTCTTCTCCTCTGGGTTATAAACATAAAATCCTCTGGGACCCTGTCCTAATCCACCATTATCAGTGTGAAATGCAATGGGATGGGAGTAGTCAGTAGTGTGGCTTTGAGGCTATGGTGAGACAGCATCTTTTTCGAAGCCGTCAAGGGACTGATTCATGGCCTTGGCCGTCGCCTCAGCCATTAATGCTTTTTTTAATGGGGTGGGGGTATTAGCTAACACCATCCATGGCGGCTTAGGCAGTCTGGCTGGTTCAGCCGCCATCGTTTTGTGTGGAATTAGTCACAGTGGAGACTGCATTGGAGACAAGGGAGTTTAAGACCGTAGCCTCCATGGTGAAAATAAACCAGTGTGAGAGAAAGAGAAAGCCGGCTGTGGGCGTTGTTTCCTTTCTTTATGGTTCCTTCAGGTTTTCACCTGTGCTGACATGGCTGGGAGTTTACAATTGTCCCGAAAGAGTTACAAGCAACCTGGCAGAAATTCCAGACTTTTTTCTTCAAATAGTTTTTACGGGAAGGGTGGTGTGGGGGGCTTAGTTATTGTGGAACATTTGTCAGACAGCCAGTTGCCTAGGCAGGGCCAACTAGTGATTTATTACAACATCTGCAAGATGAAAAATGCTTCTATCTGCTTTTAATCATATGAGCCCCTATGGTTCGATGGGAGAGCCAAAGGAGAGCTTTTTAGAGGCGGAGAGGGTGGGATTCACTGATGGTTAACTTAAAGAGACGTTCCAGAACTTTGGCGACTATGTAAGTATTTCTTCAACCTCACAATTTGGGCTTGATTTGTCCATTTTTAGTTCATACATGCATCATCTATGAGCATTATTACTGGCTTACAGTGGCACGTCAATCAAGGTAGGTGGGGCAAAAACAAAAAATAATAATTGAGTTAATAAAACCGAATACAAACACGGTCTCAGCAACTTTCTGTGCCAACGGAAAATACAGAGCATAGGGGTTGGTAATGTTCTTTAGTTGCACCGTGATTGGCTCAGTGTTCTGTCACTCATGGGGACACTACATCACCGCAAAATCTACGGGTAGAGCTCGAAATTCAAGCCCTTTGGGTGCTGCCATAAACTTACATTAGAAGTGCCCATCCAAGAAGCCTCAAGGTCATTGGCCACAGATAAAATGACGTCAAATCAAGTTATATCTACCTTAGCTTTGATTGGACTGAGCATGTCAACATCATACTTTCAAAATCTTAGCTAGCAAGCTAGACAAGCAGTCATCATCATGCATCAAGCCGGCAATCTACTGGCAAATCCTTTTCAATCCTTGTCATATGAAGAGAAATTATAGATAAAACGTATCGGTTCTCATCGGCCATTGGACATAAACATTACACAACAAGTTGGAAATCGCAAATTCAACAATGAGTGCCAAGGCGCCACTGCAGCCCCGGGTTCGATCCCAGCTTGTGTCACAGCCGGCCGTGACCGGGGGACCCATGGGACAGCGCACAATTGGTCCAGCGTCGTCCGGGTTAGGGGAGGGTTTGGCCGGCCGGGATGTTCTTGTCTCATCGTGCTCTAGCGACTCCTTGTGGCGGGCTGGTCGGTTGACTTTGGTCGTCAGTTCGACAGTGTTTCCTCCGACACATTTGTGCCGCTGGCTTCCGGGTTAAGCGAGCAGTGTGTCAAGAAGCAGTACGGCTTGGCTCTCGGCCTTCTCCGAGTCCATAAGGGAGTTGCAGTGATGAGACAAAATCGTAACTACCAATTGGATATCACGAAAAAGGGGGTTATGCCATGAGCCATAAAAGTTTGAATACATTGGCTGTCAATCAAGCATGACTTCTGCCATGTTCAAAACAACTGGAAACTCAGATCTAGGAAATCTCAGATTTCAGTGAGTTCAAAATACGGAAAATAATGTTGAACGGTCATCCAACTCTGAATTCCAAGTCGGGATTTCAGGCCTCTTTCTAGAGCCCACAAAAAGGACCGTCGTGCCACCTTCCTGTTCAAGTGAGCACAGCACAACAAGGTGAGGGCAATAATGTCTTGTATGCTGCTGCATAATTGATCAAATCAAATTGTATTTGTCATATGTGCCGAATACAACAGGTGTACCTTACCGTGAAATGCTTACTTACAAGCCCTTAACCAACAATGCAGTTTTAGGAAAATATAGTTAAGAAAATATTTACTAAATAAACTAAAGTAAAAAATGCTATAAAAAACGTTACACAATAACATAACAATAATGAGGATATATACAGGGGGTACCGAGTTAATGTGCGGCTTTCAGGTTAGTCGAGGTAATTTGTACATGTAGGTCGGAGTAAAGTGACTATACATACATAATAAACAGCGAGTAGCAGCAGTGTAAAAACAAAGGGGAGTTTTGGACCTAGACTTGGTGCCCCGGTACCGCTTGCGGTGCGGTAGCAGAGAGAACAGTCAAAGTCTTTGGTCAGGAGGTAACTTTCACTGGCCACACTACTCCAGTGTTACCAGTCAACTCTCAAGACGCTACAGCTAGCTCCCCGCTTGTGGAAGATCTAAACATTCTATCATGCGGTTAATGACAATCAGCCAAAACAAAGAACGTCCTTCAGGCAAAACCAGCAGTGGGTTTGAGTTACTTGAGAAGGGTAAACTGTGACTGCATGAACAAACTTGCAAACAAAGGGGTGGTACTGTTTTTTAGAAATGACATGATGCGTGGAAGAAGCAAGCGCTCACCATTTTGTTTTCCCCCAGAAGTTGCATCAACCAAAGATTTGTGAACTAGTCGTCTAGAAGGGCTTGAAAGAATATCCACAAGAAAGAAATCTCCACTGACCAGTGAATGTAAGTCTCACCATGTTCAGAAGCAGATAAAGGAAAACATGTTTTTTAAGAGAATCATTATGAATAATTCTAATTATTCATGTCAGTGAATAAACATGATTTTCTCTATGCACGGTCTGAAAACTTCTCACCGACAGAGTTTGAAAGCAGAACATAGGGATGTGGAGGTAGGTAGTAAGAGTTAGACTCCATTCCCCCAGCAGATTTTCTGAGCTTCACAACAAAAGAATACAATTTCAGCGAGCCGCCCGTGGCCATTTAATATCATAAACATCTGTATCCATGTCGCCACATCTGGCAACAATGAAGACAAATTAGATACGAATTTCAGAGTGTCTGGCAATGAGATAAGGCTCTGGCATGCTAAATTCATTTTCTGGGCTTATTCACAGGGTTGGGGAGTCCAATGCTGGCCTAAGGAACTGATCCAAGATCAGTGTTTGATTGCTCCCAGTAAACTGGTGTGGGTCAATGTGTGGGGCTCAGAAGCTGATCCAGGACCAGGGGTTGGGGGGGACTCACTAACCCTTACTGTCAGTCATTGATAGTCTGAGGAATAGTCGACTTCCTGTCTCGTTTCTCTGGAGCCGAAATCAAAGAGGGGAAATTATTCTGCAATCTGGCCAGTGTTTTCTTTTTTCCCCCCGGCTGGAAACGTGAAGGTTCTCGCTGCCTGCAGTCTCTGCAGGAGTTTACTGGCTCTAAATCATTTCTTTTTTTCTCTCAAGTAAACCTTTTAAAGCCCCCTCAGCCCCTTGTTATGGCACAAATTGTTTCTCGATTGCAGTTGTTTTCGAAACTTTCCCAGAGGAATAAATAAACCATTTTGGCCTCACCCAAATGTGTGGAGGTCAATTACATCCACACAGGTAATTGCTACATGCATAGTAGTTTGGTGTGTAGTTATAGTAATACATAGTAATAGTTAAGTGCAAAACTATGTCTGCTAGTGAGAAGTCTCATCTGAACAACAATGTGGGGAAATCAGCAAGGTATAATCTTAACCTAAAGAAACCCTTGGTGATAGTTCATGAACTATGATTTTTTATTTACATGGGCAGCTAACTAACTCAGTAATGGGAACAACATATACATTTCCTAGATCCTTGAAAAAGACGAGTGGAAGTTTGGTTTTACTGACTAATAACATGAACTTCAGCATTCTTTGTGTTCATCAAACAACAATTATCTAGCCATAAATTCACTACACTGTTTAAATTCAGAAAGGTTTGAAGTGAATGCTTGCAGGCTTTGGTAATTCTCCAAGTTGATCAAACATCACATCTTTCTGCACCACCTCATCTGTATTGGGTCATGTTTGTTAGACCCCACAAGTTTCTCTAAACCAATGGAAAGTCTTCGGTTTGAGGACTAGCTTCAGCAGCTGTCTTCCAGGTGTTAAAATGTGTGTGGTTCTGGTTCCACCATCTTGTGCTTTTCCCAAGTTCCTCAAAGAGCTGGCAAGACTTCCAACAGATTGTTTCATTCCTTTACACTAGGGTGAATGCATACTCCCCAATAAGCACTCAGTGAATAACAAGGTTTGTCGCTGAGGCTCAAGGACATGGATGGGTTTTCAAACAAACCACTCTGAATATGATTCCATAAAACAAAAGGTTTAAACAAAACATTTGAATACATCTAGAAAATGTGTTACAACTCAATGAGGTCTTTATAAGCTCTTGTAATATATTCCACATTGGAGGATTGGCAGATGAAGTGGAAGGCTGAATTGAATCCCCTTAGTAAGGCATCTTTCTATAAGCCAACCTCAAAATACTGGCACCATCATCCCCTCTCAGTGAATCAGCCATTTTATACACACATCTCCAATGTGGCAGTGAGAGAGCCCGCAAGACACTTTCCAAGGGCAAGTTTCGACAGCTAGCGGACAAGCACACCTTTTTCCTCCATGTTGAAAAGGAGAGGCCTGAAAAAACAAACCCAAGATGTGAAAAAGCCAGAAGGGGACAGACTTGGGGAGTGACTCATCTGGTGAAAAGCTTCCATATGCTGGATACAGCAAGAGCAGCAACCCCCACCCTCCTTCCCAGAGACGAAGGCCCAAAGAGGGGAGAGGGGAGCCCTGTGACTGGCTGGTTGGGAGAGAGCAGGACCAGACCAGATGGCCAGCTCCAACAGTTCCAGAGACCTCATGTGACTGTTCCTTTCCTTGACATGTCTGCCCTAATTTAGCCTTCCATCGATTGTCTCCAGGGTACTGAGTCTACACTGAGACTGAAGAAGCTAGCCCTGAACTTCCCACACACACAAATGCCAAACGTACACGCACACACACACACACACACACACACACACACACACACACACACACACACACACACACACACACACACACTTTCTCAGCATACACTTGTTGAATTCTATTTGGACAGCATGGTGGGGGGCCTCATGGCAGGCGCAAGCCGCCCTTGGTGGTCTGTGGTTCTGCTCGGAAAAGCCACGCTCTATGTCAACCCCCCCTTCTCATCCCCGGCTTCAGCAATACTCTCTTATACCTCGATTCTCTTCGTCCTCCATTACAGAACAGTGGTGTCTGTGCATGGTACAGCCATTTAAAGATTGGAAGGAGTCACAGTACTTTTAATGTACGTAGCAGCACATGTTATGGTGTTTTATTATGTATAGGTATGTGCAAAGGGGTGCTTAACTCAAAGCAAAAAAATTGCTAGAATAACTGAACAGGCATGGTCGGTCGCACAACACAAAATACTAATTTACAGGAAAAAGTACAGCAAAAATAATGGATTCTATTTTTACACTTAATTTACAAAATATAATAAACTTTGTATAAAAACTTATATATATTCAATATCTATCTTCAATTGAAGATGTTTCCCATTTTTCTTTCTTAAAAAAAAGAACAGTCCTCACTGTTAATATCTCCTCATATAATTTTTCAGCATTTTGTAGGCACAATGCATTATCCTTTTACATTCAAGCGTTGCACATTTGCAGTGTCCATCATTGAGAAAGTGTTCATTCACTGAGGTAGTATTTTTTTTGGTAATCCTCATTGTGAAGAAAAACTCAAAGGAATGTCAGTTTGTTTGAACGCACATATTCAGCTATGTGCTCGCTCGACCTTGCTGACTAGTAGCAGTCCTGTTGAGATTATATGGTTTTTCATAGATATTATTGCCGCTCTTTTCCGATTCCGATGTAGAATTCTTTGACTGGACGCTGTTCTTGTCTTCCTCGCGGTCCGAGTCTGTGTCCAGGGCTGCGTAGGGATTCTCGTGTAGCATCATGCTGTTGTGCAGGGCCAGTGGCGGTGGTCCAAATCCGGGATAGAATTCCTGTTGAGGCCTCCAGGGGGCTTTCCCAAACGTTCCTGTGAGAGGGAAGGACGGAGGGAGATACAGGGTAAGGCCTGAGACATTCACATGTTGTGCTAGTTGTCAAGAAAATTAATATTCAATAAATCACTTAGTAATTGAGTGAATTTAAAATGGGCTTGACTTGACCCAAATCCATACTGAGAAATTTCCTCAGACGTACCCATGAATGTGTTGGAGGAGGAGAGCCTCGTCTCCCGAGGTCGGCCGTACTCGCTTCCATCTCCCTCGTCCATGGAGGGGGGGCCCTCGCCCAGTAGGTGGTGTGGCCCGTGGAAGCTGCTGCCGTTGGGCATCTGCATCAGCACACTGGGGCTCCCGTGGTCAAATGGGTCCTGGAGGGCCCCACCACATGGATAGTAGTTCCTCCTCTTGGAGCTGGTCAGGCTGCCACTGTAGGAATCTATGCAGATGGGCCGTTGGTCAATAGCACAGCCTGTACGGGGGGGGGGGGGGGGGGGGAGTTACAGTGAGCCATGGGAAATCAGATCAGTATGACAGCAACACATTATTGTTATTGTTTAATTTAGGGAAAAATACTTATAATGCTACAACAAAACAAAAAAGATGTATCTGTTGCACCAACCTGTGAAAGCCTCTGAGGGTTCTTCGGTGTACATGTTGCCTCTCCTGAGGAGAGAGCTGATGGGTCCTTGGTAATGGCAGAGCAGGGGATCTATGGCCGCCTCCATGTCCGCTTCACTTCCCGTGTCCAGCTGACACAGACCTGTATGAGTCACATGACATATTAGTAACGCATTGGTACTTGCCTCAAATGACTTACACTATTCCAATATGTATTCAGGTGAAACAATACATATAGAAAAATGCTCAGAGTACAGTTGACTGATTAATGCACATATTCATGACATAAAAGTCCCCATGCATTTCCAATGAAAGAGCTGCTCTCCTACCATTCATGTCTTTAGGCTGCATGTAGAATCCACTCATGGAGGAAGCCATGAACTGGTGGTTGCCACTGCCACTCTCTGAGGGGACATAGCCATCTTGTCTGTCGGCCAGTGTGCCCTGAGAGGACAGGTAGCTGGGGATGTCTGCAGGCAGGTTGGTCTCGTCTGCAGGGAAAACACCAGGGAGGGAAAATTCACAGAAATGTTTTCATAGAGAAATACAATAATAATAATCTGTTCAAGGCAATGGTCTGTCACTGATTCATTTCAAAGCATTCGTAAAAGGTGTGGTTTTAACAACATGCCAGCCAAAGTATGTGGAGCTGGAGCCCAAAACTCAAGCTCCCCCAAAAATGTAATTTTATGTTTGTAGAAGGAGGCAACATGGGCATGCAAGTACTGAACTCTTCAAAACCAATCCCGTGCTAACTAAATAAAATGGCACCCTCTCCTCACCTGTGTTGGTGACGCTGCAGTCCTCGTTGCGCCGACGCGTATGGTAGATGATGACCACCCAGACCAGCGAGGTGCCCACCACGCAGCACACCACCGCGATGATGACGATGCCCACCGTGGTCCAGCCATCCTCGTCCGAGCCTACACCTCCCGAGGCGCCCACCCCCACGTCACAGTTAGGGTTGGGCAGTACGGCTAGGCGCACGTTGCCCCGCTGGGTGCCCAGCGTGTTGGACATCTCGCATGTGTACTTCCCGGCATCGCCCTCCGCTGCGTCCACGATTATGAGCAGCTGGTTGCCGGCGGCGAAAAAGTGACGCTCTGTGACCACAAGGGGGCTGTCGTCTTTGGTCCAGTTGAGCCTGGGGGAAGGGCTGCCGCCGGCGATACACTGGAGGACCGCAGTCTCCCCTTTGGCCACGGTGCGGTCCATGAGAGGGCGCAGGAAGGAGGGCGTTTCTGGAGGAGAATGGGGTAAGGGGGAGTGTTAGTTGCCTTATAGTCTCAAAACGCCTGATTTATATGTCAATTTGTGGGGGAAGAACTTATGGAATGCCATGAAATTAAATTGATCTGTGACAAAATGAAGAAGCACACACAGACAAATGCAAAGTTCTTTGACAGCTGGTGAAAATAGAAAGAACAATTCTCACCTAGCACAATTAGCGTAGCGTTAGCTGATATGGCTCCGGCGGTGTTCTGGGCGGTGCAGCTGTACAACCCGATGTCCTCTGTCTTCACATCCACGATGAAGAACACATCGTCCTCAGGCATCACGTGCATACGACGCTCACGGGCAGCGGGGAAGTCTGTGCCCCCGTCTTTCTGCCAGGCGATCTGTGGAGACGGGTGACCCACGGCGGCACACTCCAGTCTGGCCGTGGCACCGGCCCGAATACTCAGGTCCATGGGCATCTTGGTGAAGGAGGGAAGCACTGGAGGGACAAAAGGGATGGACGTTTTATTTGACATCTAACTGCACCACCACTTCAAGAGTAACATGATAGTTACAAGGTTTTACAATGTCAGTCATAATGAGATTCCTTATATGTTCTTAGGGCACTCCAAGATGATACTTGCAGTGTACTTGTGCACTGGTTCGTCATAGTTTATCATGCTGAGAGTTATACTAAGAAAGACAAAACTCTTGAAATAACCAGTGTATAACCAGGGAATTACAGGGAATAACCAGGGAATTCCGCCCTATGTGCACACAAGTGACCCCAGAAAACTTCTTTGATCAGAGGTTAGTTTGTTTAATAATGATTGCAACCTGGAGTATTCACCCCCCTACTGAGGATCACCCCACCCAGGGTGATGTCCCTTAACTTTAATACCATATAAGCTCATAATTAATAGTTGCTAACACAAAGATGTCTCTGCTAGGAGGAGTTCAGCTTATTGTTATTTGCAGTTAGTTTCCCAACCCTTCTTCCTCCTATTGCTACCATGTGCTAGAAGTAAGACTGGAACATAGTATCAACAGAAACTGAAAGTATAGTTTCAACACACATGAGGCAGCGCACAATTGGCCCAGCATCGTGAGGGTTTGGCCGGCTGGGATGTCCTTGACCCATTGCGCTCTAGCGACTCCTTGTGGCAGGCCTGGCGCATGCACGCTGAGTTCGGTTGCCAGCTGTACGGTGTTTCCTCCGACACATTGGTGCGGCTGAGTCCGACTTTTGTACAGTTGACCTCTTCATGCACTTACAAAGTCTCTACCACTGATTCTTAATCTCAAGCTAAAGCAAAACATGAATCATTGTACTTTTGTAATTACAGGTGTTCCTATAATGTACAGATATTATACAATTCATTTCACTAGTCAATTCAATACCAGTAGGTTATTTAACTTACTGTTGACAGTGAGCTTAGCCTTGGTGGAGTAGGAGGAACCAAAGTGGTTTGAGATGACACACTGGTACTTCCCCTCGCTGGTGAACTCTACACTGCGTAGCTGCAGTGTGGTGGTGTACTCTGTAACCTCTGTTTCACGGCCCTGGCCTCCCCCTTGGGCTCTGAGGTGTGCCTGGTTGTGGATTTCAGCGTCATTCAGGACCTCATTGTCCTTCTTCCAGGCAAAGGTCATGGGTGAGTCGCTGGAGCTAGCCGCCGAGCACACGAAGGTGACGTTGGTGCTTTTAATGGCCGACTGGGTCTCAGGTTGCACCGTGATCTGAGGTTTGGGGAAGTCGTCTGGTTGGAAGACAAGAGGGGAAAAACATTAGTTTCCATTTGATGTGAATGGGGCTAACTCAAACTGACATTCTTTTTGGGGCTAACCAGTTTTTGTTTAAAACGTGATGGTCCACAAACAGCTTATATATGGAAATTATACTATTTTATGCGCCAAGATTCAAACTACCTGACTGGAGAAATGTTGAAAGCTTTGAAGGCAAAGCACCTCAGCTCTAATAGTAGTCATTACTTAAAGAAACTGATCCCAGAAATTCCTCAACAATTATTTATTTTCTCCCTGCTCTCTCTGACTCCACCCGGCCAAGCTGTTAACTCACTGAGTTTCCACATGGTTCCATTACTACGCTGGCTCCATCAGAGTGTCCATGAGTTGAAGGAAAAGATGGAACAATCTGGGTCAGTTCATAAAATGGAAAACCTGTCACGGCTAAATGGCTGTTTTTAACAAGGGCTACATTAAGAGGCTTTGTGTGTGTGTGTGTGTGTGTGTCAGTCACACTCACCACACACAAAGTCCTCCTGTCTGACGGTGAACACGCTCTTGCCCTTCAGCATCAGGGGATGGGCACAGCTGGCGTTCACGTAGGGCAGGAAGGCCTGCTCCGCCACCCACAGAGGAAACCACTTGAGCTGGCAGTCACACAGCAGGCTGGATGTGTTCAGGTGCCTGGGGAGGGGGGGGGGGGTACTGCATTAGAGCCAGGAATCACAAGAGAGACCCAGCACAAAGATTATCCATAATACTTGAGCAAATTTATAGTCGTTACATTTTAAGATAATCACTTTTATGAGTATAGGTGCTTTTGAAGTAATTGTCTATGAAAGATTCTTCCTTTCCTCAGTTAGTCCAGAACAGTGACTCTGGTCTATTGGCATTGCAGAATATGAATGCAGTGTGACTGAACCCAGAGATACTTACAGTTCCTCAAGCTTCTTCATCTGCACAAAGGCGTTCCCTTGGACCGACATGATCGCATTGTTACTCAAATCTCTGAGAAGGGGGGGAAAGAGGGGAGAACGGATGGATCTTTACACAGAAAGATGGCAAACTTTCCCCTCCATCTAGGCCTATCTGGAGGAAGACTGCTAACACTTCAATCATCAGAGAGAGGGAGGGAAGAAAAGGTCTTGAGAACAATAGAAATCTGGGCAGCACCGTGCTTTGTTAATCAAGAGGGGCCTGACTTCGGCTCCTTTGAGCTCAGACACGACTGGGGGAAAAAGTTAATTACAATCAAATGCAGCTGTTTCACAGATAGAAATACACACACAGATGTACACATACACACACACACTTGTACACACAGAAACCAGCACACATGCAAGCACGAACACACAGGCGCACACAAACACTCCTCTCGCAATGCCTAAGCAGTTAGTGATCAATAGTCTCCCCACATATGGAGACGGTGAATACCAGACAGCTCTGTTTTTCATCAAAGTATGGACAAGAAGCAGAGACAATAAGGTCATGTGGTTCTCACTAACAGGCTTTGTTTCTCATAGTTATGGATTCTCCCTTATTTAGTTTACAGCTTCAGGACAGTTGAGACAGACGTATGAGGATATTGATTTGAAGGTCAACTCACAGGTGCTCCAGTGTGTCCAAGCCAGAGAATGACTTCTTGGTCACCGAGCGGATTTGATTTCCTTGAAGGAACCTGAGAAAGGGATATTTGAGTTTTCATTCAAATACAGCAATTTATATTATGATAACAAGAAAATACTTCCAGTTAAAATCCGTTCTCATGGTCCATTTTATAGTTTCTAATCTATCTTCTGGAAACTAACAGGTTAGAAGACAACGGTAAAGTGGTAAAGTCAAGCCTACTCACAGTTTCCTCAGTTTGTCCAGAGCAGAAAATGGTCCGTTCATGTCTTCAATGGTCCAGGAGATTTCGTTGTTCTGTAGATCTCTATTTCCAGAGAAACAAAAACAAACCACATTGTAAAAATCCACACCCAGAAAACATCTGCACTTATTATAGTCTTAACAAACCTTGGTGCGGCTTTGCGTTTCGTCTGAAGGACGAGAAAGAAGTCAAAGGCTTTACATTTGTATTCAAAGTGGTCCCATCACTGGAGGATGTTTCTCGCTAACTTTGGGGCTTTTTAAATGTTTGCGATGGTTTCTCCGTGTCTCGCAGCATAACACTGCTTCACATGCAATGCAACGTGTTTAACAGGGAGGAACTCAAACCCACACGTTGGTTCTTCTTAATTTAGTGAAAAATTATACGTTTTTAGTCATGGGTTTTATGGCTGGGGTAAATAACATTTTAACTATATATCAAAGGGTTTTGAAAAATCCCAAAAATCTTTTAACCTAACTGAATGTTACACAGCAGTACATCATGTCTGCTAAAGAGATTTGCTGGACGTCTTCGCCCTTCCCCCGCTCCTTCTCTCTCAAGTCTCTAAATACTTTCAAACAGCTAGTTTCCTCCTCTGCATGCCTGGTTACAAATGATTGGGGTTGAGGAGGGGTGGAGGGGGTAGAGGAGCAGGTTGTGGAGAGAGGCTGGGGGGTAAAGCCCTCTAAGCCACCCCAACTCCCCGTCCACCTACCTACATACCTGCCCTCTGCTGACCTTTCACGCACAGTTAACATTTGGTTCCATTTAAGAGAGGGACCAGGGCAATGTTATGGAGCCGGTGTGGAGATGGGGGGGTGGAGCGGTGGACTCAGTCTCACTCTGCTGACTTGTTGAGGTTATGTCTGTGGAGAAACCACAGGCAGTACGTTCATCTATTCCACATACTGATAACAAACAAGGCGGAATATTTCCACTCACGCCGCGATGAGTGTGGAGAGGGACAGGGAGCGAAATGCAACAAGCAGGCAGCATCTGAGAAGTTAGCTAGCTGCTAATGTACTCTCATAGTGAGATAGGTCTTCTCTTATAGAACACAAAGCAATGATAAAGTGTAGGCTGATGGGGCCTCCCGAGTGGCGCAGCAGTCTAAGGCACTGCATCGCAGCGCCAGAGACATCACTACAGACCTGGGTTCGATCCCAGGCTGTGTTGCAGCTGGCCGCGACCGGGAGGCCCATGAGGCAGTGCACAATTGGCCCAGCGTCCTTGTCCCATTGTGCTCGCCCAGCGTCCTTGTCCCATTGTGCTCGCCCAGCGTCCTTGTCCCATTGTGCTCTAGCGACTCCTTGTGGCAGGCATGGCACATGCATGCTGAGTTCAGTTGCCAGCTGTACGGTGTTTCCTCTGACACATTGGTGCAGCTGAGTCCGTACGGGAGTTGCAGCAATGGGACAAGTGTAACTACCAATTGGATATCATGAAAAAAGGGTAAAATATATATTTTTTTTTACGTGTAGGCTGATGACTGTTATAACCATGTCACTGAGGAGTTTAAATCGAGTTCATCCCTAAACTCTCATGAGCCTTGAGGCTTCTCAAACAACATCAGGGAAAACTCTAACCAGGATTAGTGATATTAACCATGGCTAATGCACTCACTGCCAGTGGGACGTTGAAAATAATAATTTAATGCTTCGTTTGGCACCATTATACAATAGAGCTGTCATCTCTGACAATTCACTGAAATTGAGTTTAGTCATCCTTATTCAAACTTACAGCATCTGTAGGTGGGAGAGTCCTCGGAAGGCTCCGTCTGCGATGAAGCTCACACGGTTGTTCCCGATGTGGAGTTCGTCAAGCAGGCTGAGGCCCACAAAGCTGGACTCCTCCAGTCTTGTCAAGTGGTTGGACGAGATGTCCCTGTCGGATGGAGAGAGAAGGAACATCAGCATCACACAGTTCATACCCCCAGGGAAAATGGAAAGGTGGGGGTAGAAAGAAACAGTTGAGGTAGAGGATAAACTAGCCTCAGATCACTACGAACGTGCACCAAATATAGCCAGATTAGTCTATGAATTACCAATAAGGTAAAAAACCTTTCGGTATAGACTATTTTAAGTTAAGTTTTGAAAGTTAGATTGTACCTTGCACAGCTGGTCTACTTTGTTTAACCGTATGCAGACAGTATAAAAGTATTAACTTTGTACTAGAAATCCTCAAATGCAAACATCAGATGAAAAAACGAACAAACCAGGAAGAAGGCTATTTACCAAAGAGCGGTTGAAAAAAGATCAGTCAACTGCCAATTTGTTTAACGCTCAGCCTCACTTGATAAGAGAAAAGGAAAAAACAACAACTCTCCTTTCAGAAACAACCTAGTCGCTAGTAAAAAAAAAACATGGCGGACTTAGTAATTGGCCAGTGCCATAAACAAAGTTAACAACAAAGGAAACAATATGTTGCTACCGCCACTTGTCGCAGCAGACACTCTGGTTGTGAAATCCCTCCCTCCTTATCCCCCCCTTCTCCCCTATAGACGTGGCGAGGCATTAAAGGAAGGGGGCTATAGTGGCGGGGGTGAAGTGGGGGAGTAATATTTTGTCAGGAGCCCTGCATTGGTGTTGGCACTGGGCACTAGGGGTGGAGGAAGAGAGGGTGTGTGTGTGGGTTGGGGGGGGGGGTGGAGAGTTGGAGACTGCGAGGAAGGTGGGGGAGAGCAAAGGAGAGAGCGAAAGAGAGAGGTGTTTGGAGTTCACAGTGTGAGTAGGAGAGAAAGCGAGAGGGAAAAAGAGAGGGAGGGAGAAGAAGAAGAAGAAAAGGGTCACTCACAGCTCGCTGAGTTTCTGGCAGAACTCCCAGGCGTCGGGCTGGATCCGGCTGATGGCGTTGTGGCCCAGGTGGAGCTGCTGCAGAGTCAGCAGGCCGTACAGCCAGCCCTTACTCACCTCCGTCAGGTTGTTGTAGTCCAGCTGCCTGCAGGGACACACAGAGACATACTAACAGAGGTCAGTCATCAACATATAGACATATAGGCACACACAGACAGACAGAGATGAAGACGTATGTTAGCCTGGACTGATACCACACTGTATAGGCTATAGTCAACTATCGTTGTCTAGACATATGGCTGCAAATATGTATCCAAAGACGGTATGCAGACACTTGCAACCAGACATATGCTGTTAAATCCACCAATGTACACTAGTAAAGGAAGACACATTTTCTTGTCACAGAGGACAGTTACTTACAGGACCTCCATGTTACTGAGGCCCCAGAAGGCTCCGTCCATCAGGCGGCTGATACCGTTCCTCTGGATCTTCAGCGAGCGCAGCGCATGTAGGCCGTGGAACGTCAGGCCCTCCACCCTGCGCACTCGGTTCCTGTTCAGCTCCCTGCAAGGTTGGACCACAACCAGACCGTAAGAGAACCGCAGCATCATATATGCAGGGAAGGAATAAGAGTTCACTCAACTCAAGAAGTGAGGCTGAAAAGGAATCTAATTCATCCAAGAGAAGCCAAGAAGATGTCAATGACTGTTGGAAGAGTGGTCAAAGAGTGGTTGGATATGTCAACACACTGTCAATAAGTGCAGTCACAATGCGTTTTCAGGAAGTTCACAGAGCAGTCAGAGAAACATCAAAGAGTAGTGAAAAGTCGTGGACCGTTACACATGCGTTCAAAGAGCGGTCATAGTATAGTTTGTGGTCAACCCCAACAGTGCTCAAAGTGCAATTGTCACTTACAGGTGCTGGAGGTTGGGGAGCTGGAAGATCTTGGCAGGGATGGTTGAGAGGCGGTTGCGGTTGAGCCTGAGGACCTGCAGGGTGCTGGACAGGTTGACAAAACAGCCCATCTCCAGGGTGGAAACGCGGTTGTTGTTCATGATACTAGAGGAGAAGAAAATACATAATGAGATATTGATTATATAACTAATTCCAAAGAGGAAAAATGTTGTACTTCCACCAAAATTTTACTATTTGATCCAAACACTTATATAGTATTCTTGGACTGAGTTTAACCATGAATTTTAGTTAAAAAGTCCAAACGGACAGACTCACAGGTTCTTGAGAGGCAGCGCAGGGAAGGAGTCAGCCTTGATATCCACTATGCTGTTATTGCTGAGGTCCAGGGTCTCCAGGCGTTGCAGGGGCCTCAGCTGCTCCAGTGAGATCTGCGTGATTCTGTTGTTTGCTCTGAAAACACAGATAGAACGGCTCCAATGAACGACAGAAAATACTGTGTATTTTAACAACGCGGGTCACCAGTCTAACGTTTCCAGACATACAAACACTCAGAGCAGTCAATTAGCGGGCGGTATTAAATAAATGACCAACCTCGCCTGAGCGTTCCCTTCGACCCTCACTACCCGTTTTCCCATTATTATTATGTTATTAGACATTTTTCCTAGAACATTGAGTCTCTCCCTGAACCATGAAAAAGACCACCGTTCCCTGGTTGTCTAGGAAAGGGGGGAGGACGGGGCAATACTAAGGCTAACCAATGTCACTACTCATCTCAACAGGTCAAAACAGCCGTTTGGTTTAGTGCTGTGTTATTTTGTTTATAAGGTAATTACTAACAAGGTATTTAAAAAAATAACCTGCCAATTACTTGGCTGATGAATACCATTCCCTCAGTTAAAGCATGCCTCAGCAGAGGCTGGCAATTTCCTGAGCTGCACGCCTCCTAAATTGCAGTGCAGGGACTGCTTAGTTATAAACAGTGTCTGTACAGAGCCGTCTTTGTGTATGGGCCTCGACGGGTAGAGAAACAGAGAGCGAGGGAAAGGGAGAGTGAGGGAAAAGAGTTGGAATTCCCTCTAATACACCAGACTGCAGGCCCCGTTTCAGTATTAATTGCAAGGCTAACATAACAACAACCCCCCCGCCCCCCAAAATGTATAACTTGTATTAACGCATCAGTTCTTAATTTTATCTTCTTTATGATACGTATTTTTTGTGCATTTTCCTGATACTGACCAAAGTGAATGTTAGCGTTTTCCCTATACTGTGCATGCATGCAATGCACACGTCAACATACAGCCCTCTGGAGAAATGGATGAACATTGACATGGCTGAGAAGTACTGGTTTATGTGAACACTAGCACCCTTCAAGAAGCTGCCAATAAGAAAACAACAATGAAACGAACACACTGAACCAGACACAAAGTCTCAAACTGACTCAGCTCCTCTGTACGCCTGGCCAAAGCGAGACTAAAACAGCACTGAAGATACAATCAAGCGAGAAATTGAGCACAGTGGCAACGTAGCTTCTCAGTCCATCATAAAGCCTCAGAAAGTGGGATCTTTGACTTGGACAGAGCAGTCATTTTCCACACATTTCCCTAAATCTGCCATCCATACCTCTCTTATGACTAGGCTCCCCACGTTGAGACAGTGACACCCCTTGGCAGCCTTACCACCAAAACATACAGAGGAAAACAGACGAGTGTGTCTGTCAGTCATTCCAACCTGGAACAAAGGCAATACCAGGAGGATATATGGATAGAGGCCCAGAAAGGAGAGGCTGATGGGGTGTCTGGGGCACGTAGGAGTAGAACCTGCCACAGCACGTCCCTCTGCCTAGCCTTAGGCAAGGCCAAGACTCAACGCTTGGTTCTATGCCAACCGACTGTAAGAGTGTGGGGCTGAGGGTGGGGGTAGAGTGTGGGGCTGAGGGTGGGGGTAGAGTGTGGGGCTGAGGGTAGGTTCTGGGAGGCTGAAACTAAATCCCCCTTTTTTCTTCTTAAACACTCAGTCACTGCCTAAAAATGGTTTTATTTCATTTTTTTTTTTTTATAATAACACAATTTAGGCAACTGCCACAGGCTGAGCTAGGTGCAGTGCAGCACACCACCTGCAGTAGAAAGGGTACAAGACAGCCTTTTGTGTGCAGATTTGCAAAGGACTTTCCACGCACCACGGCCTCTGTGGTACCAAACAAAGGGGGCACACACCACCTGGGCCTGGGTTTTCATGTTCCCCTGACTGGTCGCTGAGAGAAGAGGAGAAGAGAGGCTGGCGAGAAAAATAGAAAAAACCTGTATTTCCAGTTTTGTGGAGCCCCGGATATTTTGAGGGGAGGGGGCAGTTGGAAAGCAACTGTCAACGCTGGCTGCTCAGTCCATGTTCCTCTACAAAAGACGGACTGACCCTGGGGCCTGTCAACTGGAGGGAGGTGTGATGTGGTGGTGATGATGATGATGATGATGAGTCCCTGGTCTTTGTACCCCAACACCCTCTCCCTTCCCCCCACAGTAAACATCTGGCCAGCTGTGGAGACCAGACAACTCATATATGAACAAACCTTGTTTGTTTGAGTGCAAATGGGCCAGATACATCAAGGATTCCGTTCAGCTGCTTGTGATGCTAACCCTCAGCTAAGTTGTGGAGAATGAGCAGCCCCTCCATCGGAGAAGCCCCAAATACAACATGGTGTCCCAAGCTGATGTTGTTAATGCTTACTCTCTGACACACTTCCCACTTGAACCAAAACAGTGCTGCTACAAATGAGCCTCTCCATGAAAACTTGACATGACCCATGCGGAGCATAAGAATCCATACAAGAGTCATGTCATGGGAAGTACAAAGACCACACAAGTCAATGCCTTTTATAACCCTCATGAGGACCCCTATTTTGAAGGAAGCGGTCAAGACCATCTGGCAAAACATGGACTACACACAGCAGAGGCCAGCCCTCTCCAGATAGACAGAGAGATAGGCTAGGTGAGGACCTACAGGAGCTGTTATGGCTTCACTTGCTTGAATCTCAGAGACCACTGAGCAATTAATTGAACCCGGTTGTATTAACCTGTAAGTACAACATACTACAGAATCTCAACACCCAACCTACTCTAACTTTAAACATTGTGGCAGATGAGGTCTGTGATATCAACTGAGACTGTGCAGTTGAAGCCTACAGGGATAGACGTGAAGGAGAATTGTCTACGGTCCACTCAACAAAACAGTTTCTCTCCGTCTCTCTCTACTCCCCAACATCTGCCCAGAGATCTAATGGGAGCTTTTGAAAGGACAACCTAAATGCTGTGTACAAGAGAGTTCCAAGTGCTTATCTGTTGATCTCCACCCGTCGGGCCAACTCCACGGACAAACAAGCGGGAGCATTGTCCATTCGGACAGCACACACTTCAAATTTGTTTAACCAATTTTCTCGCAAATAAGGTTACTATGCACCGTTGTGTTAATAGTTTCAAGATCTGCCTGTCATTCTCGTTTGGGTCTCTTCAGGTTTTAGCTTCTCATTTTAACACACATTGAAACGTATGACCAGGGAAATTTAAAGCATCTATAAAACTGTGCTTTGTTTATTCATTAAATGAATCAGGTAGCACATGCATGTGTCCCAATTTGAGGAAACTCCAAGCCTTTGGGTATAGTAGGCAACTTAATAACTATTTGAATAGAAGGCGGTGTACCCTACATTAATGCTGAGCTGATCCTAGATCAGCTGAAATGTGCTGCCCATTAAAGTGTACTCTAAGGAATTTGATTGATATCAGTCAAAAAAAGCTAACATTAAAAAAACAAGACCACACAAGCAGCACATCTAAATTTGAATTACACTTGGGTCTAATTTGTCAGTTTTCGAGCAAATCTACTCCATATTTTTGGACTGTATTGCCTTCACACGCTGAATGTGTTTATCTGAAGAAATATGACCTACATAAACAAGACCACAGTGTCAGACTATTATAGACAGCTAACGCTGCAACAGAAATATTCCTTTTTGAATTAAAGAATTTAAAAAATCCACATAAATTATAGCTAAACAGCAGAATACGCTGTCAGTCAGATACACACATACACAAACAAGTTACCCCAAAGGCAGCAACACTCCACTTTTTAATAACGCAATAAGATGGAATCAACAACGGATGCCTGATAATCCTGAAACCCCCTTTTTTTCTCCATTTAGTACAGTCTGATTTTTCCCTTCCATTCGCACATACTGGAGATTTTCTTCCCCTTCCTCCATTTCTCTGGCCTGGGAGGGGAGTAATGAAAAAAAAGCCCCGGGGTATCGAATGCCACTTATTCAAACAGCCAGGCAGACATAGCGGCAGCTCTCGTCAACTTCCTTGACCCCACAGCCCAGAATAAAAACAAACGGCAATAACCCTGCAGCTGGTAGTAATTGAGTTGTGATCATCTTAATTAATTGAACAATTTCCCAGGAATTTATGGTAGGGGATGGGGGCTTTAACCAGATTGCTGTGAAACCACCTCTCGTTGAGTTTGGTGGGCTCTACAAATGATCTGGTGATTCCAGGGCTGATTAGGTATTTGGAGAAGACGGTTTGATGGAATCTCTGTGTATGGAAAAGGTAACTGAGTTGGAACTGGAAAGAGCTTCATATTCTGCTTATCTACCAATTCATTCTTTCTTATAAAGGGTTAGGTCTGTGGCTAACTAAGCTGACAGATATACTTGGATGTCTTGCTTACAAAGCTCTTGGCAACAAACATTGTAACTTTGTAACTCAATACTGTAATAACCTAATATCTACTAAACCAGTGTTTCCCAACCCTGGTCCTCAAGTACACCCAACAGTACACATTTTTATTGTAACCCGGGACAAACACACCTGATTCAACTGGTCAACTAATCATCAAGCCCTCAATTAGCAAGAAGCAGGTGTGTTTGTACAGGGCTACAACAAAAATGTGTACTGTTACGGGGTACTCGAGGATCGGGGTTTGGAAACACTGTACGAAACCAACAATATAACTCTTTCTCTCATCGTTCAACCATGTTTCCCTTCAGACAGACATTGTGTATTATGTATCAGTTATAGCACTGTAGTTGATGCGGTCCTACTGCAACCTGACAATGTACAGGAACAATGTCGTGATGATGTGTTAACTGTGCTATTAGCCATTTGGGTCAGATGCTGGTGTAGTGTTTAATATAGTGTCTGGTGTGTGCCTGAGCCGGCCCAGCTAACGCAGCAGCCCTGCTTCTCATTACAGGCGCCAGTCTGAAAAATAAGTCATCTGATGGCTTCTCAAAACTCAGTTCTTTTTCCAATAGGAAATACCACACACATATTCTCCATCAATGATGCCAATACCAGCAACAAAAAGAAAGAGAGCACGGGGGGAGAGGGATTGTGTATTTAAATCCCCCCCTCAGAGATTTGAGTTGCCGAGTAGACACTAAGCAGTGCAACTGGGAATACTATGCACGCACTCACAGACACAAATGAACACACGTTGTGGTAAGAAAGTATGAATTGATCATTCCCAAATGCACATTGAGGATGACAACTAGGCTGGCTGACATACTTTGGAACATTCAATGGTGAAATCTATTGGAATTGTTCTCCTATTCATACATTATATGTTTTAATAAGAAGCATCAACCAAATATGCATATTGAGTGGAGAATTGAGAGTAGAGGGGAATACTATAGAACAACTCCTAAAACCTCTGAATGTTGTCAAAACGATAATGTTCACATTATCATAAATGAATCAGCCCTATTGGAAATCAAACATACCCTGGTGCACTGTATTTTGCTTTAGTTCCAGGTAATACCGCCAGCCGCATCTGTGGCCTATAGGCTATACACCTAAAAGTCTGAAGACAAATTGACTAATAGCAGACGTCTGAAACCCCTTAGGCTTCTTTCTCTGGTGTTACTGCTTGTCAAGTTCAGGCTTGATGAGGAATATGCCTCTTCTAGTTTTTGAGATGGATGCATTCTTGTTGGGGGAAAAAACGTCCTATCCATTGATTTTGTGAGACATTGTGCCGGGGGAAAAGTTGGAAATCAATGCCTTTGAAACCTCTGACATTGACGGGTCTATTTGTCTTTGAAAACACATGAAAGCCCCACATTGCTCCATCATGTTCTGGGGCCATCCTACTAGGAGTGTATACAAACACTCAACCTCCAGATGGATGAAATACCACACTACTCGTACAATCAATCAATCAATCAAAATAATTTATAAAGCCCTTCTTACATCAGCTGATGTCACAAAGTGCTGTACAGAAACCCAGCCTAAAACCCCAAACAGCAAGCAATGCAGGTGTAGAAGCACCTAAGTAGATACAGACTATCTATAACGGAAATGAGATGGACGGACAGAGAACTCCAATCTTACAGATCCTGGATCAACACTTATGGAAACGCTGGAACCACCTCTGGCGATTCCATTTTTAACAATGACATTTATTTTCAGACATGTGACTGACTTGTCTCAAACTGGCTGCCATGCCTGGGACAACCCCGTCTGGGAACCAACTCAGCCAAAAGGGGTTCCACCAAGGAGGGAGGAGCAGGGCTTAGCAGCTCTACACTGTTAACTAGCACTGACAACTCTGATGGGTGGGTTGGTGGGGGGGAGGGTTGTTTCAAAAGTAATTCATACTTACAGAATGAGGGTGGTGATGTTTGCCGCATGAGGGCCCAAATCAGGTACCGTCTCGAATTCATTGTTGTTAAGCTTTCTGTAAACATACAGGAATAAAGGTTGGTTGTCACATGTGGTGTGAAGGGGCGGTGGAGGGAGAGTGTTTGTGACTGACGTTGTTTACTCTAGGAAGTACAGAACACAGAGTATACTTACATCTCACTTAGGTGCCGCAGTTTCCTAAACACAGTGCTGTCGAGCGACTGCAATTTATTATGGCTCAGGTCCCTGTGAAGAAAGACGTTTGTTAGAGGAAAGTTACACAACATGGAGGGCCGTACACTTCACAACCAATCATATACTGGCCTTTCTGTTTTTAAACAGGAGACATAACTTGTCTGAGTGAGCCTAGCCTATACAGCTTCAACTGAAGTAATGTGGGAAAGCAACTGAGTCATTTTCAAAACAAACCACTGTATGCAAAAAAAAACATTGCAAAAACATTGAGAGAAAATCCAGCCAGACAAGCTCACGCATCCAATCCGCTCTTGATTCACCGAGCCAAAACAGACAACCAGATAAGTTATGGAAGGGAGAGATTCCATTTTTTTCCCTTTTTGAGGGGGGGGGTGGAAAACAGGCCTAGAGAAGCCTGCCTTGCCCAGAGTGTTATAAAGCTGTGGAGTTATTGACGCTGCTGCGCACGATCAACATTGTGGTGCCAGACCCTTTTTTTGGCTTGCCCCCATCTGGAATCCATCAACTGGAGCTGAGAGGAGGGAGGGAAAAAACTAACAACTGGTAATCTATTCACAATGCCGGGGAAGTGAGTTTCCAAGCCGAAACACTCCTGTTGCATTTTTCTAGATCTGGCCCTGGTTTTATTCTTCAGCTAATAGTTTTTTCAACTCTTCAACAAGAGTTTTACTTCTCTCTCTGAAACTTTTTTCCCTTCCCAACATGCAGCTGTATGTTTTTGTTCCACTAATCAGGCCATATGGGAGAGGTGGAGAGGTGTAGTATCAAAAATGTCCAGATAAGCCCTGAGGGTTTCTGACACTTACACTTCCTTCAGAAATCCAGGTCCAGAAGTGGACCCGATTAAATCAGTACAGCTATATATGCTTTGGCCTGTATATATTAGACTGTGCGCCACACATTTATCCGTGTCTGAAGAGTGAATGAAACCAAGCTATCCATCCTCTTAGTAATGAGATAAGATAGACCTGCTGGTTCTTTGATGTGGTTCTTAAAGCACTTGGACTAATATAGATCACAAGGGAAAATAGGTAATTGACTTCCAAGCTGACAAAAGGCATTCCCTTCCCCACCAGCTAAAACTCTAACGTTATAATCCAGAGAGCTTTCTCTCCTTATCTTTGAAGTGCCATAACATAATGGCTTGATCTCACACTTTAACTGGGATTTTTTCAGTAGACACTGAAGCCCGTCTCGCTCATGTAAATCTGTGAAAACGTAAAGTTATTTTATAGGTGAGAACTGGCTGTGGATGGGATGGTCTGGTAATACAGCAATGTTGAGTGAGTCTCCTGAGAGAGCTTACCTCCTCAAATGCATACTACGCTACATTCCAGGCTATAAATCCGAAAAAACTCGGAAAAACGAAAACTTGTCTAAATTTGAATCGTAAAATCTTTACCCCTCACTCACTCACTGAGAAATGTGAAGCTCAAACTAAATGCCTCTCCCTCCTTCCCTCCCACATTCACTCCCTCCCACACTCACTCCCTCCATCACTCCCACATTCACTCCCTCCCTCCCTCCATCCATCCCTCCTTCCCTCGCTTTCTCTCTCTTTCAGAGAGTTTGTACGAACTAATCCAAGAGTGACTCCTTAATCAGTACCATCGGTGGCTCTGGAGATGCTAATTCAGCAGAAATAACCGGGTGTGGGAAAACAAAGGGCCGGGCCGTTTAAGATGTGCTGGAGAGACACTCATAAATTAGCATGCCGGAGTGCAAAGAATTTTCCCCCTGTGCGGAACTTTTTTTCTCCCTTTTTGGCCGGCTTGCCTTGGTTATGAGGCTGTGCCTGTGTTTTCTGGCAATGTGAAATTTCCAGAGCAGGCAGCACACATTTTGTAAATGCCAAACAAACATTGTAACGGGGGACTAACTAGCCTAGCTGTGTTGTGAAATACGAACTAAAAAAAAACACAAGCTAGTAGTGAGGATACATCAACATGGTGCAGTCTGAATGGAAGCCAGGCAGGCAGACCTATGAACATCTGCTTATTAATACATGTTAAACAATTATTTGAGGCGTTACCATGGGAGATTGGCCTGGAGTGTCTATGACTTCATTTGACATTATGCATTTATTGTCTTAATAGCCCTGGGGCCTGAAGAGCTACTGAGTTCACAGAATATGGAAAGGCCCAATGATGGTATCACCTCATAAACAAAAGGCAAACAATTGTCATTCAGCAGTTGGTCTCATCTAGGGCCTAGTGTAATGGACATCTGTATTCTGCATTAGCTCCTTATCATGATGTCACCTGATATTTACATGCTGAAAAAGGTTCAACAAGTTGTCAAAATGAATTGTAATCAATTGTTTATGATGGCATTTTAGGCTCTTCATTCATGGAAATTGTGATAGCACCAAAATCCCAAAAGTCTGTTGAAAGGTCTCCGTGAACTATATAACATTGGGAAATGATTGTACCTCACTGCACTGACAACAAACTCAAAAGCAAACAGTACTACCAACTCACTAGCCTACTGATGTTGGCATGTCTTGTTGGGCCTACTGGGTGATTGGAATAATCCTAATATAAAAACGCTATGCAGTAGGTAGGCCAACTAATGATTCACTAGTGTAGAAAGACTGACAATGGGACGTTGATGTGTAAAGGTCATCGTGTTATATCTTCTAAAACGGTCTGCTTTATTATTCACAAGACTGCGCTTTCCTGCTGTTCCTGAGGAGTATGGCTCACATGTCCTAAAGGTATTGACATGGAAGAATTGTAGGCAGTGTGACATTGCAAGAAATACGTTTGATTTAAATTACAGTGTTGTTCCGAGTGCAAAATCTCAATTTCCTTGATGTTTAGAGTAATTTTCTATCTCTTAAATAACACCAAATGTTGTTAAGGAATGATAAACAATAGAGTATTTGAAATTTGAATTTGAAATCACAATAAAAAAATACAATAATATAATTCTAAATGTGACAAACACAACTTTTATTCAGTAAATATCTCTATGCCTCAGTTGGTAGAACATGGCGCTTGCAACGCCAGGGTTGTGTGTTCGATTCTCACGGGGGACCAGTACGGAAAAAAGTACACAAATGTATCAAGTCGCACTGGATGAGAGCTTCAACTAAATTACAAAAAAATAAATCTGTTCTGGCCCTCGCACCTTGTAAAATGGAGAGGCCTATCATGCGTTATTGCGAAATACTTTCTAAATAAACAGCAAATCAGTCCATGGGAATCAAAAAGTACAGTTTTAGGACTAATTTCCCTTTCTTGTTGATGTGAAGTGAAATAAACTTTGTTTCCAAACGGTTTCATTCTCTTCGAATCGTCAGTAAGCAACAACGTAAAAAAGTTGGCAACAATGTAACAAATCACGTCGTTAATTCTCTGCATAAATGTATCTATTCGAGTATTCCATTTATACACTTGTTGTAACTATGTTAAAACCTATATCTATCAAACTACTAATTTCAAACATAGGTGTGAAAAGTAATTAAGATAGCTGTTCGTATCTATGGGCAGTGAAGATTAAATGGCAAGTCAACAAACGCTCTCTAAATTGACTTACAATTGTACCGTCCATTCGGGAAGATTTTCAGGAATTCCACGCCTTTTCAACCGACTGCAGTCCAAAAGGTCTCCAACACATGTGCATGGAGACGGACACGTCCTTGTGTTTTCATCATATCCAAGTATAAGTTCTATTCGGGAAAACAGTAAGAAAACGACCGCATATCTCGCAGCGTTGAGAGGCTGCATAGATGCGGACATTTTAGCCACACCGAAGTTCCCCCCAAGTTTTAGAGAAAAGCACGAGAAAATCCGATATAGTAAAAGTTCCAACCCAAGGACAATGTTGTACGGTTTAGTCAGAGGTTAGTCCTTAAATCCAATTCCTCGACCGTATTCCTTTGAAACTACGAACATGTAAAATATTTTTACGGGACCCAAACTTCTCCATACCTTCGTAAAAGTTTTAGCCTGTACTAGCATACTTTTCGCCTTGCACTCGCAGCAGCTACTACTTTCAAGGCTCCCAACAGCGCGCCTCTCTATTGGTTGTTGTAGTGATGCGCACCGGGGGGGGGGGGGGGGGGGTGTAAATAGTAGGCCTATTTTACAACTGTTCCAATTTCATTTTATTCAAATTTTACACAACTTTGTTTACACCATATTGTTGATGACACAAACAGACTGCTTATTCTAGTCTAATGTAGACATTTCACATAAATATTTGCTAATGTGTGTCAAAGACTTAACACAGATAAAACCAAGGTTTTTGAGAATGCCTGGCCAAAGGTCATTTGTTTTATGACTTATTACTGGTTGTAAATTCTCGAAAGCTTAACAATGTGTAGTCTCTGATAAATGATTACATTAGCAAGATAAAGGCTACTTTCCCCTATCTTTGCTTATTACCATGTGAAATACAACAGGTGTAAAACAGTACAGTGAAATTCTCGCCTTGAGAGCTCTTTCCAACAATACAATGACAATAACATAGATAACAGAAAATAGAATAAAAAATGTAAGTAAGAATAAAAACCAAACAAGAACTACTATTAGAATTTAAGAAACTCCCGTCTCATTGTTTATTACCATGTGAAATACACATCATGACACTTCATGGCCCATTTCAATGTATTGAGCCTTCCCGTAGGCAGAGTGTGAAAGAGCAGTTTCCTGTAAATTCTCTTTTCTGTTGTTTCTCCTCGTCTTATCATTCAATCTCCCATGCTATTAGGTGTGACTGTGGACATACTGTAGGTGTTCTTTGGCCAGGGTCTGATACCAGTTGGTTACATTTCCATAAATTGCAGTTCACTCCGTGAGATCCTTCAGGCAAACAACCTGAATAATGCATGCTTCTAATAAGTCCTGATTGCTTGCAGCATAACTGACTCTATTTCCTCCCCCATTTTGTCCAATTACAACAACAAAAAACTCACCCCAATTTCGTCTGAAAACTGCACGTCCTCTGGCTATCCCAAACGGGCTCAATCTGTCCTTTTCCCCCAAAGTACCTCTTGTTTGGACAGACATTGTATTAGTTTTTCCACTCCAACTCACAATGAAGGTCATTTAGTTGAGGCATGTGTATTGTTGTCTTTAAGCAGTCTCTTGACTGCTTTATTGCATCAATAATTGAAACAGCAAGGTGTGAGACTTGTCCTTCGGCCCAGTTGCCCCAATTATCTTTGTCATTTGTATTCAAAATGGGCCACCTGGTCAATTGAAAATGAGATTGGGCCTCTAGAATCAGAATACAAGCAAACTGGGGCACAGGAGAATCAATTCTCATTGCCGCCAGTACAGCCAGAGAGCAACTTCATTATTTTATTCTGTGCTAAAACTTCAGCAACAAATTAGGAGCTATCTTATTGGACTGTCCTGTTAATTATCTTTATAAGTATAGCTCTCTGTGCTCCAAATTCAGAATTATGTCTGAGGCACATTAGAGGTGTGGGTTGCCATTATGTAAGGTGCTTATATTCTGAATGGTTTGCAGTCAAATTGCACAAAATAAATGCTGCAATTTACGTGAGTATCTTTTTGTAAGGTATTAAGGTATGCACCTTAAATAAGGTAGGATATACATCTAAAACACCAACATGGTGTGTTGGCAATTTAGAACGTGAGAAGCACAGATAAGACAGTATTGGTATACCAATCATACCAGTCAATCCAATGCATAGTCAAATTTTCCATTAAAAACGATTGATCAATGATAATTATTGTATTGTACTAGAACTAGGTAGAATTATGGTCCCCTTTAACATATAATTAGAGACTCAACTAGGTTTCAATCATCTGTAAAAGTTTATTTGAGATCAGTATTGAACAATTATGAAATAACCTGAAAAAAACGGTCCTTTGTCTTTTGTAGCCTAGAACCATTAGTTGTTTTTCATCAATCTGTTATAGACAATGCTCAAATAAGGACAGCAAAAGTATTGTTGTTCTGTGTCTATGTGTTATCTGCTATTTTACCAGCAGCAAAAACAGTCTTCAACACTTCATTCCAATACATTGAATTGGACTAAATCCACAGACAACAACACATTTTCCAGAACGTCTGACTTAGTAATAGCACCCTGGAACAATCACAGTGTGGGAATGCATGGGGAGTTTGGGGGTGGAAAGGCATGCCTATGCATCTGCATGACCGCCGTGATTGATTAGGTCCCTGGGGACCCCTGCTGGATTAGGGGAAAGAGGGGAGGGGGGGACGTGTAGGCCAGCCAGGCCTGGATGGTGGGTGAAATGCCCAAAGGGCCCTAGGAAGTCCAATCCCTGATCAGTTGATTGCTTCCTCATGCTTCACCACTCTGCAGTGGTCTCACTCTCAGACTGAGAGCAGGGAGACGAGAGCAACAACAGCAGTTGTTTAACCAACCAACCCACACTCTTTAACATATAAACCACTGGGTGAACACGAACCGACACATGTCTTTGCATGTCTCCACAAACCTTTATGAAAATCACCTGCCAGTGATAGAGAGAAAGCACATTACAAAGACAGAACTTTGTTTGTAATCTGACTGTGTGTAATGCGAGTGACATTTATTGTGACACGTTCCCAAACAAACATTTGAGACACATTCAACAAAGACACACATTTTTCTGCTGTCTGGAGAAGCACTGAAGCAGACCCTCGTTCAGCTAAAACATATGCCAGCTAAAGCAATCCCTACTTGGTGAAATCATATTTTCTCTTCTTGGCTGCCGAGTTGTTTGGCGCCTAGATGATGGATGCTTCACTGGCCACGGAACATCCACCGCACCCCACACAGAGGATAGCTTGAGGTACTTTTCTCTTACATGAGAACTACAGGTCCATCAAGTGTGGTTTAATAAGACAAGTGTCTGGAATGTAAGAAAATAAAGGCGTTGAAGACCTGGTGAAGTCCTCAGAAGCACGTACAGAGGTTGGCAGTGGACTGCTTTCACCCGCTCTCTCCAAGTGGCTAGGTGCCAGTCATTATACTCAAAATAGTAACAGAATTAAAACATGTCTACCCAGCATGCCTAGCTCCAGGTATCAACGTTTGCCAGTAAAAACATTGAGGAGGGTTGACGGGTGTGTGTGTTTGTGTGTGTGCATGGGAGGGAGGGGTCTCTCTACAAGCAACAGAAGGCAGACACTGTTTATTCACGTTTCTTTACCCAGAGTCAGAATGAGGTACTGTGTCTGTATAAACCTGCAGTCCACTCCATCTAAAATGTCAGACACAGTTGCACTTGATAAAATTTTAATTTGGGTTGGGGGAGGACATGGAAAATAGTTGATAGTATCCAATGGAAATATAATAAACCACAGTTAAAAACAGTCATTGGAAAATAAAACATTTTAGTAACAGTTTCACCTCATAATGTGACTGAGTGACTAAAATGTGACTGCATATGTTTGTGTCACATTGAAAACGGATCTTTAGCAAATGAGATTCTAACTGCAAACCGATGCATCATGCTTCTGAGAGTGAAACCAGCCATTGGAATGTGGAACATCTAGACACACATCTTGACACATACCAGGTTTATGAGACCTCGTCTCACCTCAAAAGTCTTGACTACCAAAACACACAAGCAACATCACTTTTCCCAGACTCCTCGGCTCATCGACTCGCTACCACAGGAAAGTGTCAGAACAGAGTGGCCGCTGTCAAGGTTACACACACAAGCCTCCTATCCCCATGACTGTGTGAGGTTTCTGTTGATGGGTGGCTGAGTGGGTGCAAAAGTGGTCTGTGTTCGGGTCTGAGTTGTGTGGCCTTCGCCAATTACAGGTCGGAGACCCCTAAACAAAATAAACTTTGTGCTGACTGGGACGTGGCATAAAGAGGGCAGTGTGCGGATGCATATTTCATGGTCAGGGATACATGCCGCTTATAATTAATGAGATGACAGCCGTGGGCATTGAGTGTGGTCGCCAGTCGATCACCCAGCAATTTGTCAACAAGCCCTCACTCACCCTATAACCCATAAAGCCATAGTACCACTTTCTCTGCATGCATAGAGGGGATCCACGTTTTTAGCAGACAGAATTCCCACAACCTTCTCCCTGTCCAATTTGGGACTCTAAAAAGAAGTGTACTACTGTTAAATTGTGGGTCCTAGTAGGCTAATGTCTGTACATTGAAAGAACACTAGTGGAACATTGTATTCGTGTTTTATGGTTGAATGCTAAAAGTTTACATTCTCATGTCACTATTGATTATAGATATGTAATTATCTAGTTGTCCTCTGAAGCAGTATTTCAGTAATTTATAACAACTTAAACAGGTGATATTACAGCAGTGAGTAAACACAAGTCATGTAAGAGCGTCTGCTAAATGACTTAAATGTAAATGTAAATGTAATGTTGTTTGATATGGGGGACAGCTGTACTAAAAGTAGATATTGTCCAAATGTAGTCACTACTACACTGGGATTGCAGGATATAAGGCAATCACAGACACTGGGTGCGAGTACACATTATGACTACAGTATTGCTGGTGAAAGACTGTCCTAATTCCTGCCTCAATCAATACCTCACACTGTGGGAGACAAAATGTAATGACATTTCAACAGCTCACAATATGATGGTCATGACACTCAATGCCTGTGGCAATGTCCAAACTAACCCGTTGTAATCACTCTTACTTGTGTGTGTGCACGTGTGAGAGTTGTGTAAGGGAATTCTGCCCTATGTGCACACAAGTGACCCCAGGAAACTTTGATCAGAGGTTAGTTTGTAATAATGATTGCAATCCGGAGTATACACTTACAGTAATTTGCAAGTAACACACTCAGTACAAAAGATGGTGTTTTCCCTTTTTATCCCTACTGAGGATCACCCCACCCAGGGTGATGTCCTTTAACTTTAATACCAAATAAGCTCATAATTAATAGTTGCTAATACAAAGATGTCTCTGCTAGGAGTTCAGCTTATTGTTATTTGCAGTTAGTTTCCCAATCCTTCTTCCTCCTATTGCTACCATGTGCTAGAAGTAAGACTGGAACATAGTATCAACAGGAACTGAAAGTATAGTTTCAACACACAGACATCTGATTTTGTACAGTTGACCTCTTCATGCACTTACAAAGTCTCTACCACTGATTCTTAATCTCAAGCTAAAGCAAAACATGAATCATTGTACTTTTGTAATTACAGGTGTTCCTATAATGTACAGATATTATACAATTAATTTCTGTTGACAGAGCCGGGGTTCATATTAATTGCTCAAAAAGGTAACGAGAAGAACAGTGGAGACATGAGTTCCCCAGATGCTGAGTTTTCCCTCTTGAAAAACTGCGGAGCTGAAAAAAGAGCCAAAGGACCCTGACTGAACCTCTGCCAACGATGTTAACACTGAACGTCTGAATGGAATCCAGCAATATTAAAAGATGACTAGTGACATCATCTGAAGGAAAACGATGACACATCGCTGATGCCTTCTCAGATTAGATGGGAAGAGCAGAGTCAGTTTTACAGTGGGGCTCGGCATCTGCACCATTCATCACAAAACCATCTGTGTGTCCCTCACCATGACAGACAGGGCTGTGTGACGGTTGTCAGGCAGGATGTGGCTGTGTCTCGTATCTCATTTGAATGTCCCCATAAGGCTTACTGTCCACACAAACAAAAACTGTCCCCACAAGTCAGTGTGAAATGTCCCACAGAGGTCATCTGTCCTGTTTACTGCCACATATGAGAGTACTGTTTTTCATAGTACCATGTAGACTACGGTTGTAGACCTCTCCATGCTCTGGCAGCCCTACCTCTTATAACCACTGAACCCAGTAATAGGGGTTGTCTCAAATTACCTATAATTACTCCAATAAAACATACCAAATTATATAACATTTCTGACGGTCATGACTTGTATTTCTTATAAATCCAGACCAGAGGCAGCAAACTTCCATGTTGACAACTCAAACAAGGACATTGATAGCCTAGATGGATGAAGACCCCCTAGGAGGTCTGATTTTGTTTGCAGCTTATCTTAAATTACATTCCCTTGGTGTTGTTTATCTCCAAGTTAATAATTGTTTCACTCTCCCACTCACCAGTACAATGCAGTGGGTCATAGAATCACAATGATTTTAATACAGACTCAGGTTCATCCATCTTATAATGACGGGTAAGGCATTATTTTCAGTCCCAGGAAATGAGCCTGTTTTTCTGACAAATAGCTTCTGGGACACTCAGTGGCTGGAGACTATACATTTATCATGTTTCAGACTAATAGTTTTAGTGTGTAAACATGTATCCATCACCATGAGAACATAGTCTTCAGTGGTGGTGATCCATAAAATCTGTCCTACTGTAGTTTGTTACGTCTCCTGACAGATATGAAGTGAAAAGGTCCAGACTTTTTTGTTTGTTGGTCAAATATAGATAGAAGAACGGCTACAGCAATTATGAGCATTTTACAATATATAGGGGCTTACCCATAAACCAGAAAACGGTGGTGGTTTGTTGGTCGCGGCTGCACTTGGCCAAACAAGGAGGCGTCAGTCAAGTCAGACAAGATCTCTCTCCTGCTGGGCCCTTCGCACATGAGGAACCCTCCCCTACCAGGAGAAATCAGTAGTGGAGTCAAACTCAATGATAAAGAAACACTAGCTGTTGCAACAGTACAGATTAACCCCCACAGGAGATCTGAGCCACACATGGAAGAAAAAAGGGGGTTGATTTGAATTACAAATAGACAGCTAGTATTTTTGTGTTTACAAATAAATAAAATAAATAAAAATGCAGCCTCAACAGCTCAGGATAGACTCAAGAAACTACACACCAGCACCCATTCATGTTACTTTTTTTTAAGCAAAACACCTTTAATTATCCATTTTATTGTTCATTTATTTAAGTGAATGCTTTTAACATTAACAGTATGACAAGAAAAAACTATCTAAAATTAACCGAAAATAAATAATTTGGTGAAGGATAGTAAGATCCTGACATGCAAAACTAAATGCAACTGGCTAAAATGCTGAAGAGCAACAAACAAATAAACTTTGATAGTTAGACCATTTAATAGGTATTTGATTAAAACCTGCATTACCATTGTAGATTCCAGTATCATCGAAGACAACCCTGGTAGCCCATAGCTATATGTAAACACTGTCTCCCACCTCCAGCTTCACTACTGCTGTGTTACTGTTGTTGTAACCATCTTTGGTGCTGTACCAGGAAGACGCAGGTAGCCTCTCTTCATCATAGACACGACAGACGGTTAACTTCCTTGGTTGTACATGGTGTAATGCTGCGTTTCCCAAACTTGGTCCTGGGGACACGAAGGGGTGCACGTTTAGTTTTTTGCCCTAGCTCTACACAGCTGATTCAAATAATCAAAGCTTGATGATGAGTTAATTATTTAAATCAACTGTGTAGTGCTAGGGCAAAAAACTAAACGTACACCCCTTGTGGTCCCCAGGACGGAATTTGGGAAACGCTGGTGTAACGAAAGAAATATACTCCTTTCACCATGGCTGTGAAGACGCCTTTAGCAGAGTCGTAGCCACTGCCAACGTTGGAGATTACTCACTTGTACTGTAAATGGATGTCGGTGGAGATCGGTCCAAAGGCCCAGAACCAGACACTTTAAACCCTCCTTCAAAGTCTTCAGTTCTTCCTCTTGAGCTTTGTTCACACTCCTCAGCTCCTCCACAGCTCTGAGTTTCTGGTCCGTGGTTCCCAGTTTCTCCTTCAGCACAGCCAGCTCTCTGATCAAAGAGCAGGGGTCAGGCTGGCAGACAGGCAAACTGGTTCCAGGCCTCTAGTGAGGCAAAGAGAAAGCATTAGTAGGACTAAAACTTCCTTCAATCTTACAATGGGTGGCAGGTAGCCTAGCGCTAGCGTGTGGGCCAGTGTCGATCAAATCAAATCTAATCAAAATCTAATTTTATTGGTCACATACACATGGTTAGCAGATGTTAATGCGAGTGTAGCGAAATGCTTGTGCTTCTAGTTCTGACCATGCAGTAATATCTAACAAGTAATCTAACAATTTCACAACAACTACCTTTTACACACAAGTGTAAAGGAATGAATAAGAAAATGTACATATAAATATATGGATGAGCGATGGCCGAACGGCATAGGCAAGATGCAGTAGATGGTATAGAGTACAGTATATACATATGAGATGAGTAATGTAGGGTATGTAAACATTATATAAAGTGGCATTGTTTAAAGTGACTAGTGATACATTTATTACATACAATTTTTTATTATTAAGGTGGCTAGAGATTTGAGTCAGTATGTTGGCAGCAGCCACTCAATGTTAGTGATGGCTGTTTAACAGTCTGATGGCCTTGAGATAGAAGCTGTTTTTCAGTCTCTCGGTCCCAGCTTTGATGCACCTGTGAACAGGCAGTGGCTCGGGTGGTTGTTGTCGTTGATGATCTTTTTGGCCTTCCTGTGACATCGGGTGGTGTAGGTGTCCTGGAGGGCAGGTAGTTTGCCCGCGGTGATGCGTTGCGCAGACCTCACAGCCCTCTGGAGAGCCTTACGGTTGTGGGCGGAGCAGTTGCCGCACCAGGCGGTGATACAGCCCGACAGGATGTTCTCGATTGTGCATCTGTAAAAGTTTGTGAGTGTTTTTGGTGACAAGCCAAATTCCTTCAGCCTCCTGAGGTTGAGGCGGCATTGTTGCGTCTACTTCACCATGCTGTCTGTGTGGGTGGACAATTTCAGTTTGTCCGTGATGTGTACACCGAGGAACTTAAAACTTTCCACCTTCTCCACTACTGTCCCGTCAATGTGGATTGGGGAGTGCTCCCTCTGCTGTTTCCTGAAGTTCACGATCATCTCCTTTGTTTTGTTGATGTTGAGTGTGAGGTTATTTTCCCGACACCACACTCAGAGGGCCCTCACCTCCTCCCTGTAGGCCGTCTCGTCGTTGTTGGTAATCAAGCCTACCACTGTAGTGTCGTCTGCAAACTTGATGATTGAGTTGGAGGCGTGCATGGCCACGCAGTCATGGGTGAATGGGAAAGGACTGACCTACATAGTAATAATAAAGGTTATACCCTATGGGTTTCACTTTACATGAAGTTACATGCTCCTGGGTAAGTACATGATAATTAAGCAAGAAGGCCCTCGGGGGTGTTGTATATGGCCAATATTCCACGGCTCAGAGCTGTTCTTATGGGAGTGCTTGGATACAAACTTTAGCCGTGGTATATTGGCCATATACCACAAACCCCCGAGATGCCTTATTGCTATTATAAACTGGTTACCAATGTAATTAGAGCAGTAAAAATACATGTATTGTCATATCCTTGGTATACGGTCTGATATACCATGGCTGTCAGCCAATCAGCATTCAGGACTCGAACCACCCAGTTTATAATTACAATTATATCCTACGTAACTACATTGTTCTTACTTTACACCTTGACTAGGTATAGCCTTTGAGCCAGGTCATAACATAGAAATAAACTAATTGAAAATGACTGGAAGGTGTGCCTTGTTAAAATTGTTGTTGACAGGTAGTTGCACTTTGTAGTTACATGTAACGAAGGTCAGATTTTGGTTTGAGTTATTAACATGATACATTACATACATTAAAACGTTAATTACATAGTGGAAAAAGAACATGTGTAATAACATCAGTAATTACACATGCGGAATAACCTTCACCAAGTGGATGTGCAATTACACTTGTTCCAATTGTCTAACAACCCATAGCCCTACAACCGTATTACCATGTAATTACATAGTAACACCTATGTAATTAGTATGTCGTCATTACAGTAATTACTGTGTAGTTACATAGTAATAGTGCAAACTTAATGGAAAGTGTTTTTTCCTTTTCTTACGAAGTTACACTACCCAAAGGATACTTATTTGGCGGAATGACCCAGTGATCAGTGAATTTTCAAAGTGTGTTGCATTATGGTTATAAAAGCCGCAAGTCAACTGCATGAACTTTACAAGAACCGATGGAAGGCCACGCAGTTTTTGATAGTCACAGCAAGTCCCTACAGTCATCAAATGCATTGTGGAAGGCAGAGTTGTATCATTCGGGTGTTTTTGTTGACCCACGTGAACGTGACTGAAACAGGAGAAGACTTTCTGCCACAAACTTCAAGCTATGGTGGATTCAAATAAACAGGATATTTGAGAAACCTTTCTAATCTAGTGATTTGCCATAACCCATCCATCCGGGTCACTATTTCACCCATGCATGCTAGGTTTCTGGAATATTGTTCCACTACCTAGTATAGAAAATAATGTAACTGCATCTATGTGAGTCAGATTATATTAACATGACAACCAAGATTTACATGAAATCATCCCTTTAGTGCTCTAACCAACCTGTATAGTCATGCATTGTTCCAAACCATAGGTCTAGGAGGAATTATATCAAATTTTCCATTGTGAGCACTTATGTCCAATGGCGCAAACATGTGGCAAAGATGCCTGTGGTCAAAACAGGATGTGTGCCTCTGTAGAAAATGTGATTCTTTATGTGCTGCTATAGATGGCATCCGGTCTAGAAAATCTTTATTGTGAAGTAAAGTACAGTGCCTCAGGGAACCTGACAACCATGATGGATCCACCAAATCTCCAGCTAGCTGTCACTGCTGAGAAGGTCAATATTAGTCCATGACAGAGGTTGATCCTGACATATTGTACATCCCTGTCTCAGTCCAGACTGATTCCAGTTCTGCCTATACGGTGGACCATTGGAGAACGTTCTTCAAAATAATTGGTCTCTAAGGTTTAAAAAATATATAAATCACCCTGGTAAATTTGATACTATCTCCAGGTTTTCGAGACAAAATTAGTTAGATATTCGCTGTTTAGTTTAATTTGCATTTCAAAGACTTGAAAACAGGCATGCAACCCCCTAACACTCAGGTCAGCAGTGTTAAGGGTGATCAGCAGTGTTAAGGGATGTCAAGGAAAACAATGTAGAGTTAATAATATGTAACTGATTTCTAATTTGCAAGAGGACCTACAATAGGCCTAGCTAATGCATTTCCTGTGAATCACAAGGTGACACATCAGGAATGTGTTATCAATTACAATACATCATTAAATGGAAAGGGACAAAAATATCCATGCATAACTCTTTTCACAGCGTCAGTTCCCTGTGTAGGTTGAATACAAAGAAGATGCAGGGAACGTGGTGAATTGGTGGCAGGGAAAAAGACAAAAGGCATTACCACCTCTGGAAAGCAAGGGGAGAGGGGGTGAACTCCACAGCGACAGCACCTATAGGGTTCCCTGTGGAGTGCTGATTATGCACCTACCTCCCCCTCCTCTCTTCCTACCTCCCCTATCCCTCCCTCCTTCCTGTGCTTTTGTTTGTAGGCCAACCGTGCAAGGCTGGTATATTCAGGGGCAGCATGGGATACCTCAGTAGCAACTGCACTACCCTTTGTGTGAGGTACAAGGAACTTTAGCAAATGGGAAATAGATTGAAGTTTGTCCGTAGAAGGACATAAACTGTTTTTGTGTGTATGTGTACATGAAAGTGTGTGTGCCTGCCAGTTTCTGTGTGTGTACTGTGAAAGCATGGAAAGGCCCTGGTCAGAGGGCTTGGTAGAATACAGCTGCTGGTTGTCTCCTCTCTCCCCCCACCATGTTACAGGGGGAGGCGGTAAGGTGAGAATGGGGGAAGGGGGAAGCCCTCCATATCTCCATTCCACATATCAACACTATACTACCCCCAGCTGCAGCTTCTCAAAACACCCAAGGTCTTTTACACAGGTACGCCTGCCTTTGTGGAAACAACGTGACAGCAGAAGTAAACACTAAGGTGTTGAGAGAACCGCTTCCTACGGTGGTCTTATCAGTCACTGGATCAAATGGTGTCTAAATGAAGCTTGAATTAGAAGTGCAGTGCACTTAAGCAGTACTCTAGCAGGCTTGCATATTTTGAGTTGATACAGTAGATGGTACAGGATGAGAACATTTGTCATGAGTAGCACAGTTGCTTTAATACCAAGTAAAGTTGTCAGCAACAATTGAACAGAAGATGATGCAGATAGACATGGCAGCTCTGCATCTAGCTCCCTAGGAACTTTGCAGTATTACATTTTGTTTTGTGTGTGTTATATTTTTTACAAGCATTTTACTTCACCCGCAATAACATCTGCTAAATATGTGTATGCGACCAATAAAATTTGATTTGATTGGGATCTTGATTTTCTTCCTGGTTAGTTGAAGCCCCAATGGGATGTTTCTAGTGACTAGTGACCTCTAGGGGCAGAAGTTAGAGATGAATTGACATTACAGAGACTTGAAAGCCTTGGGACAGTAGTACGCTACCATGAAATCAACCAAGAGCAATATCATCTAACACTGCAATCTGAAATACGAATGAACTGATTAGTAGATCGAAAGATAGAATGGATTGGGTAAGTAAAAAGAGAAGTTACCTACAGTCAATATGAAGCACAGCCATTAAGAATTTTCTTCAGGGGTATGTGCCTAGCACAGAAAGTACTGTGGTTCAGCAATCAATTTTCTAAAAAGCAGCACAGACCAACTTGCAAAAACATCTTGGGTTGATAACCTCAAGACAGAAAAACTACAAGAGGAGAGTATGAATATGGATATATAGTATGAATTCTACGGGCCAAAACCAATATAAATACAACCAACGCAATAAAACTCACATATTACATATTGACCTTCTCACAAATCCTGCTCCTTTAATAATAGGTCTTCAGTTAGCACAGAACCCAAGTTGGTAACTTACTATAATTTACTCTTATACATTTGTTATTACATGGTTATTACTAGTAACAACATTGTATTCAAGCATTTACTACACATCAAGCTGTCCCTTCATGGCTGGGCAACACCCATATTCATTGACAATATTGCCACCTGGTGGTGATCAGTTGGCGTCAGTCATACAAAGAACAGTGCCCATGGCAACAGTGCCCATGGCGATACATTGATAGATTAGCCAATATTGATTATTTCAATAATTCAATTCAGTGTGTCTTTAGTCTATTTTCACACGCTCTTTGAATATACACTGAACAAAAATATAAACATTGATACCACATTTCTTGAGCTGAAATAAAAGATCCCAGAAATGTTCCATAAGCACAAAAGCTTATTTCTCTCAAGTTTTGAGGGAGCATACAATTGGCATGCTGACAGCGGGGTTATGGCATGGGCAGGCATAAGTTACGGACAACAAACACAATTGCATTTTATCGATTACAATTTAAATGCACAGAGATACCGTGACAAGATCTTGAGGCCCATTGTCGTGCCATTCATTCGCCACCATCACCTCATGTTTCAGCATGATAACGCACGGCCCCATGTTGCAAGGATCTGTACACAATTACTGGAAGCTGAAAATGTCAGCTTTCTCACCAGACATGTCACCCATTGAGCATGTTTGGGATACTCTGGATCGACGTGTACGACAGCGTGTTCCAGATCCAGACAATATACAGCAACTTCGCACAGCCATTGAAGAGGAGTGGGGCAACATTTCACAGGCTACAATCAACAATAGCCTGATCAACTCTATGCAAAGAAGATGTGTTGCGCTGCATGAGGCAAATGGTGGTCACACCAGATACTGACTGGTTTTCTGATCCACACCCCTACTTTTTTTTACGGTATCTGTCATATCTGTATTCCCAGTCATGTGAAATCCATAGGTTAGGGCCTAATTAATTTACTTAATTTTCTTATATGAACTGTAACTCAGTAAAATCTTTGAAATTGTTGCATGTTGCGTTTACATGTTTGTTCAGTGAATTTCAATTTCTGTTTATTTTCTGATTACATGCACCATGGCGACTAGTTTACTGTATATTATGATGGTGTTTTCCCATCAAAGAAGGTGCTTATCTTTAACTTTTTATGGTATTTTTCTCTCTTGGTCCAGTTTAAAATACACACAGCCCTTTGTTGTAACTATACATACTACAGCAGTGAAAAGCTCATTTATTTTTCTTGGCTTTCACTTGAAACTTCACCTATACTTCATAGAAAACACACACTAGTTGGATGTTTTTGTTTAGCTTTTGGGAGCGCCAAGCTTCCTTAAATTCTACTCCCATGTTTGGGTGGGGAATTATTTTCGAACATGGAAAAGGGAACTGAGGTTTTCAAAGCATGTTCATGTGGAGGGAGATGATAGCTTATTGTTTTGTCCATTATTTGAAGCAGGTAGGGGGCATCTTCTGAAGAAGTGTATATCACATATGGATCACATGCTTTCATATAAACTATTGAGCAACAGTTACTAACTAGGTATGAAGGATCGGGAGACAGACGCAGGAATGCGTAATAGGGTTTCTTATTAAGCCCCAAATTACGGCGTGCCGTGTAAAGGCACAGGGACAAAGACCAAATAAACACGTACACAAAACACAGGGTTGAAACCCAAACATAAGAGCGAGGAGTACCTCAAATAAATACACACGCACACAATGATTATCATACGGGACGAGACCTGTAATCATCTGCACAATCCACAAGGACACAAATGCGCAAAACACACAGCACAGGTACTCACAGGCACCAACGAACATTGCAACAATAATCGACAGACTACGGAAACCAAAGGGCACACTTATACAAGTACTTATCAGTGGGAATAGGGGCCAGGTGTGCGCAATGAAAGTTCCAGAGGGATCCCTGACACTAGGCTACTTCAGTTAATCAACAAAATGTTGATGAATTTATTGAGCAACTACAGTATGTGATATACTACCTGATTATCCATGACTTATTTCTTGCAGCTGTTAAGTAATACACCATATATACAAAAGTATGTGGACACCTTCAAATGAATGCATTCGGCTATTTCAGCCACACCCGTTGCTGACAGGTATATCAAATTGAGCAGAGAGCCTTGCACTCTCCATAGACATAACATTGGCAGTAGAATGACCTTACTGAAGTGCTCTGTTATTTTCAATGCGGCACCGTCATAGGATGTCACATTTCCAACAAGTCAGTTTGTCAAATTTCTGCCCTGCTAGAGCTGCCCCGGTCAACTGTAAGTGCTATTATTGTGAAGTGGAAATGTCTATGAGCAACAACAGCTCAGCCTTGAAGTGGTAGGCCACACAAGCTCACAGAACGGGACCGCCGAGTGCTGAAGCGCGTATCGCATAAAAATCATCTATCCTAGGTTGCAACACTCACTACCGAGTTCCAAACTGCCTCTGGAAGCAACGTCAGCACAATAACTGTTCGTCGGGAGCTTCATGAAATGGGTTTCCATGGCCGAGCAGCCGCACACAAGCCTAAGATCCCCATGTGCAATGCCAAGTGCCGGCTGGAGTGGTGTAAAGCTGGCCGCCATTGGACTCTGGAGCAGTAGAAACGCGTTGTCTGGGGTGATGAATCATGCTTCACCATCTGGCAGTTCTACGGAACAATCTGGATTTGGCGGATGCCAGGAGAACTCTACCTTCCCCAATACATAGTGCCAACTGTAAAGTTTGGTGGAGGAGGAATAATGGTCTGGGGCTGTTTTTTATGGTTCGGATTAGGCCCCTTAGTTCCAGTGAAGAGAAATCTTAATGCTACAGCATACAATTACATTCTAGACAATTCTGTTCTTCTAACTTTGTGGCAACAGTTTAGGGAAGGCCCTTTCCTGTTTCAGCATGACAATGACCCTGTGCACAGTGTGAAGTCCATACAGAAATGGTTTGTTGAGGTCAGTGTGGAAGAACTTGACTGGCCTGCACAGAGCCCTGACCTCAACCCCATCAAACACCTTTGGGATGAATTGGTACGCCGACTGCAAGCTAGGCCTAATCGCCCAACGTCAGTGCCCGACCTCACTAATGCTCTTGTGGCTGAATGGATGCAAGTCTCCCCAACAATGTTCCAACATCAAGTGGAATGCCTTCCCAGAAGAGTGGAGGCTGTTATAGTAGCAACCTCCAAAAGTGATGTGTGATGGACTGTCGTGAAAGACAATATGGATGACTGAAAATAATAATTATGTAACAATATTGATTATAGAAACATTGGGTCTAATACAAGACAAGGTGTGCAAATCTTTGTTTTCTAATACATTGAAACACATTTAAACTGCTCTGAAGAAACAATGTTTTGTGGTATTTACCATCTATCATGAAATTGGGAACCAAACTAATAATTGCTGGCTGGCTTATGGCACTTGAGAGACTGGTTTCAGTTCAAGATTCAGAATAAGAAAAGATATCTGTGACAAAGAAGAATGATATCACATAGATTTGTATCACTGACTGCAATGTTTCCTGCCTATTCGTACTCCTCGCAATTTTACCACTGTCTATGTAGCCTAACGTATAGCTCCAGTGATGATGGAAGCAATGCACTCAATGAATTTAATCTATCCTGCCATGACACTGGTGCTACAGAGAGCAAACATCAATCACCTTAAGATGCCAGGCTATTTATATCACCCACCACCACCAACTGTAACTCTCTCTCTCCCCACACGCAGTGACACCTGGGCCTGTGCAGGCAGCATCTCTGTGTCACTGTGCATGTCATGCACCAGTAGCTCTCTATTCCAGTGAATACATTACTCAGTTTGTGTGATACTTCTGTAATAACCAGCCTTGTTATTACTAGAATAAACTAGAGTTCATTGCCTTCAGAAATGTATCCTGCTCAGAGAGAATTAACTCATGCATAAGCCCAAAGGCTAAGCTATAGTACATGGAATGTTTCTATGTCTAATATAATAGTGGGAACAAAGACAATACATTTTGGTTGGATGGACATTTGAGAGTGATTATGAGGCCTAAGGGGATTCCCCAAGTCAGAGACAGAAAGAAAGATCATTGATAGATTCTGGATAAGCCCAAAGGGTCTATCAGAGTACCAGAGTACACACAGCAGTGTTCTAGAATATTGGACCGTTGGATTTCATATTTTTCTAATTCTCAGCGCAGCTCAAGCAATTTCTCCAACTGTCAACAGATTCAAATGAATTGAGGATGTGTACCAGAGACATGTTGGTTGGGAATTGTAGGGAGGTGCTCGTCCGTCTGTGTGTCCCCTGGAGATGGTGCTCTCAGAGCCGCTTAACTATGTCACAAGGGGACGCCGGACTATCGCTTCTCAGGATGGATGAATAAAATGTACTTTTATGTCCATGTGCACAGTGTAAAATTTGTGTTTGGATTAATGTAGGCCTAATTACAGTTTGAGACAGACACTGTGTGAGGCAAACATAATCTGTTTGGTTATGTAGCTTTTAGTAGGTTATTCAAATTAGTATGATTAGTGGCATCAGGTGTTTGTCATTATCTGGCATGCACAGTGGTGTAGTGGTGTCTGAAGAAGTGTATATACAGTACTTTAATTATGCAAAAAAATATCAAAACAGCCTGTCTGTCGAAGAATGTAAAAAAATATATATGTTTTCCTATAGTTTTTTTCAGATTTTAACTCTCAGAATCACACTTATTTACACAAATGTGATGTTCACAACAATGCCCAAACTACATCAGGAGACCATTTTACAGGACTGGGAAAAATGTTTTGGGTGGGTGTAGTTTCTCTTTAATTCAGTTGTGTAGATGTTAGGCTAGTGGTGTTTATGTACTGTACAATGTAGTCCTACAGTGTACATGTGATAGCAGAGTTTGCAAAGCAAATGCCCTCACGATTGATACAAATCATCATGATATCATTCTGATAGGTAGACTTTGCAGTCAACATTTAATTGGGAAGGTTTTTTGGAATAGCCTTCAAACGTGCATGATGACTGAATTGCGCATGGCAAAGATCAACCAAGACTTCAGACCAAAGTTTTTCAATACCTGGTTAGCATCAGAGGCAAATTTGATGTGTTTTATTGACTCCTGACTATTACATTTTTTTGAAAAGGCAATGGAGGTTCCTGGGATCTAATTGGTTGATCAAACATGCCTACTAGCTGGATAACTGTGTGCAAAGTGTTTTGACCCTCTGCAATTATTTCCTAATGTCAATGGCAGCCCATGAGGAGATTAGCATGGCTACTACTTCGACTTCCACAGCCAAGCAAGCTCAGCATCGCCTGGCCCCACCTCGTCACGGTGAGCATGTCATCACGAGTCCATGACATGCGAGTGTTCCCCACTACAGTGATCGATGGAAAGTGCAGTGTTTCTCATGGAAGTGGTATGGACAGTTTTATTTGCAGTTTGAAAAGGGATGCTGTTTTCTGTAAAATGTGTAGACATTTCCCAGAGGCCACTATGGAAGGCTAATTTGTTTGAGACAGATATAAGGATTGGAAGTACCTTTGCAAGGCATGCTTCAAGCACCAGGCTAGCCAACCCCACTCTTTTGTACTGGATCAATTTGAAGGCTACAGTGCAAATCATCGCAATTTAACCAGGAGTAAATCAACTTTTAAATCAACTTAACCGCGAGGCCATGGACTATTCGTTTGTAGAAAGGAATCGTGATCATGCCAAAGTAAACAGGACATAGCACTATGTGGACATAAGGAGAGTGAAGAAGCCCTTAATTAATAAGGGCAGCAACTTTTGAAATGAAAAAAATGTATATCTAAATATGATCCAAAAATTATTAATCGTCTGACTGAGCTGCAGACCCGGTTCCAGGAGGATAAATATGGAGTAATGAGAGCAGCAACTGCCTGTCTGCCAGGGTCTAGGACTTTTGCACTGAAATAATCACTGTTGGCTCCATGTAATCACTATCATATATCCTCTGCTGAGGATGCTGAATTAAAGGTGTTTATTCAGCAACTGCGTCAGAATGTAGAGGGAGGTCAGGAATTCCCAACCGAAGTTATGGACAGCTGCAGCCCTGACATTTTCCCTAGCATCAATAGACTACTATAGTATTATATACAGTATATACTGTATACAGTGCCATCAGAAAGTCTTCTAACCCCTTGACTTATTCCAAATGTAGAGTTACAGGCTGAATTCAAATTGATTCAATATTTATTATTCACCCATCTACACACAAACCCCCGGAATGACAATTTGAAAACATGTTTTCAGAAAGGTTTGCAAGTTTATTGAAAATGAAAATGAAATAAAGAAATATCAAATTTACATAAGTATTCACACCCCTGAGTCAAAATTTTAAAGAAGCACCTTTGGAAGTGATTACAGCTGTGAGTCTCTAAGAGCTTTCCACACCTGGATTGTGCAACATTTCCCCATTTATTATTTTCTAAATTCTTCAAGGTCTGTCAAATTGGTTGTTGATCATTGCTAGACAACCATTTTCAGGTCTTGTCATATATTTTCAAGTAGATTTAAGTCAAAACTAACTCGGCCACTCAGGAACAGTCATTGTCTTCTTGGAAATCAACTCCAATGTAGATATGGCCTTGTTTTTTAGGTTATTATCCTGCTCAAAGGTGAATTCATCTCCCAGTGTTTGGTGCAAAGTAGACAAACATGTTTTCCTCTAGTATTTTGCCTGAAACATAATACTTTGTATTCAGTACAAAAAGTATATTTTTTTATATAGTATTACTTTAGTGCCTTGTTGCAAACGGGATGCATGTTTTTGGAATATCTTTCTTTTCACTGTGTCAATTCGGTTATTATTGTGGAGTAACTACAATGTTGCTGATCCATCCTCAGTTTTCTCCTAATACAGCCATTCAATTCTGTAACTGTTTTAAAGTCCCCATTGGCTAGGGTTGAATATTTCCCAGGTATTTTACAAATGTTCCACGGCGAGAATAAATCACAAGTCATTCAAAAGCATTATAATACATTTACAGTGGGGAGAACAAGTATTTGATACACTGCCGATTTTGCAGGTTTTCCTACTTACAAAGCATGTAGAGGTCTGTAGTTTTTATCATAGGTACACTTCAACTGTGAGAGACGGAATCTAAAACAAAAATCCAGAAAATCACATTGTATGATTTTTAAGTAATTAATTTGCATTTTATTGCATGACATAAGTATTTGATCACCTACCAACCAGTAAGAATTCCTTTTTCTTTAAGAAGCCCTCCTGTTCTCCACTCATTACCTGTATTAACTGCACCTGTTTGAACTCGTTACCTGTATAAAAGACACCTGTCCACACACTCAATCAAACAGACTCCAACCTCTCCACAATGGCCAAGACCAGAGAGCTGATGTCCTTACATCAGGGGTAAAATTGTAGACCTGCACAAGGCTGGGATGGGCTACAGGACAATAGGCAAGCAGCTTGGTGAGAAGGCAACAACTGTTGGCGCAATTATTAGAAAATGGAAGAAGTTCAAGATGACGGTCAATCACCCTCGGTCTGGGGCTCCATGCAAGATCTCACCTCGTGGGGCATCAATGATCATGAGGAAGGTGAGGGATCAGCCCAGAACTACACGGCAGGACCTGGTCAATGACCTGAAGAGAGCTGGGACCACAGTCTCAAAGAAAACCATTAGTAACACACTACGCCGTCATGGATTAAAATCCTGCAGCGCACGCAAGGTCCCCCTGCTCAAGCCAGCGCATGTCCAGGCCCGTCTGAAGTTTGCCAATGACCATCTGGATGATCCAGAGGAGGAATGGGAGGAGGTCATGTGGTCTGATAAGACAAAAATAGAGCTTTTTGGTCTAAACTCCACTCGCCGTGTTTGGAGGAAGAAGAAGGATGAGTACAACCCCAAGAACACCATCCCAACCGTGAAGCATGGAGGTGGAAACATCATTCTTTGGGGATGCTTTTCTGCAAAGGGTATAGGACGACTGCACCGTATTGAGGGGAGGATGGATGGGGCCTCGCGAGATCTTGGCCAACAACCTCCTTCCCTCAGTAAGAGCATTGAAGATGGGTCGTGGCTGGCTCTTCCAGCATGTCAACGACCCGAAACACACAGCCAGGGCAACTAAGGAGTGGCTCCGTAAGAAGCATCTCAAGGTCCTGGAGTGCCCTAGCCAGTCTCCAGACCTGAACCCAATAGAAAATCTTTGGAGGGAGCTGAAAGTCCGTATTGCCCAGCGACAGCCCCGAAACCTGAAGGATCTGGAGAAGGTTTGTATGGAGGAGTGGGCCAAAATCCCTGCTGCAGTGTGGGCAAACCTGGTCAAGAACTACAGGAAACGTATGATCTCTGTAATTGCATAGAAAGGTTTCTGTACCAAATGTTAAGTTCTGCTTTTCTGATGTATCAAATACTTATGTCATGCAATAAAATGCAAATTATTTCCTTAAAAATCATACAATGTGATTTTCTGGATTTTTGTTTTAGATTCCGTCTCTCACAGTTGAAGTGTACCTATGATACAAATTACAGACCTCAACATGCTTTGTAAGTAGGAAAACCTGCAAAATCGGCAGTGTATCAAATACTTGTTCTCCCCACTGTAAATGTCTGGATTTGAGAGCTTTGATCAGCATGAAAACTCAAACCTGATGCTACCTTTTCATGAGCCCTACGTTAACAACATTTAATAAACCCAAGCCCAAAAAATCCCAAATGATTGTATCAGGAATCAAGGTAAGACCCAGACACAGACCGTGTCGAAGTAACAATGTTAATTACAGCAACAGGGGCAAAGGTACAGGACGGCAGGCAGGCTCAAGGTCAGGTCAGATAGAGGTTGTTAATCCAGAGGTGGGGCAAAGGTACAGGACGGCAGGCAGGTTCAGGGTCAGGCAGAGTGGTCAGGCAGGTGGGCGGGCTCGGGGTCAGGACAGGCAAGGATCAAAACCAGGAGGAAGATAAAAGAGAGACTGGGGAAAAGCAGGAGCTGATACAAAAAACACTGGTTGACTTGTCAAAACAGGAAACAAAGGGCTGTGAGACATGGGTTTAACTCAGGACACATGAAAGGTGTGGTGTATACAAAGGGTACGGGGCAACAGACGACGGCAGATGGACTAATAATTTTAGAGATGGGAGATCTTGCGGGATTCCACCCGGAGCGGCAGATCCCGGGTGGATAGCCATACCTTCTGCCAGAGACGATCCCGGGGAGCAGGGTTCTGAGGTCGATCTGCTTGTCATCGATACCGACCGGGCTCTCCTCCGGGTACGACGACAGCGGCGGACAAACATCTGGGCAGAAGGTACGCCGGCCTTTTCCTCCTACTTGGGGAAGAGCGGGGGCTGATACCCCAGAGAACATTCAAAGGGTGATAGTCCCATGGCAGTAGGGAAGGGTGTTGCATGCGTATTCCACCCACACAAGCTGCTGGCTCCAGGTGGTGGGGTTGGCAGAGACCAGGCAGTGCAGAGTTGTCTCAAGATCGTGGTTGGCTCGCTCTGACTGGCCATTGGACTGGGGGTGGAACCCAGAGGACAGGCTGGCCGACGACCCAATGAGGGTGCAAAACGCCTTCCAGAACCGGGACGAGAACTGAGGGCCCCGGTCGGAGACCATGTCCACGGGCAGTTCATGGATCCGGAAGGAGTGCTGCACCATGAGCTGGGATGTCTCCTTGGCCGAGGGTAGTTTGGGGAGAGGAATGAAGTGGGCGGCCTTGGAAAAGCGGTCGACCACCGTCAGGATGGCACTGTTGCCCTCAGATGGGGGGAGACCTGTGACAAAATCCAGGGATATGTGGGACCAGGGACGGTGAGGGCAGGCAAAGGTTGCAGAAGGCTAGCCGGAGCTTGCCGAGGAGTCTTGTTCTGAGCATACACTGTGTAAGCGGAGACGAATGCGAAGACGTCAGGAACCATGGTGGGCCACCAAAAGCGTTGTCGCACAAACGCCAGGGTCAGGCGGGAACCCGGGTGGCAGGCCAGTCTGGAGGAGTGGGCCAACTCCAGGACCGCGGAGTGGACCGCGTCAGGCACGAACATCCGGTTATCAGGACCCCCCCGGGGTTCAGCTGCGAACAATGTTGCCAGGCACGAGGTGGGAAGGATGGTCTCGGTCTCCGGGGTAATAGCTGTGGGACTATAACGGTGAGAGTGCATCCGGCTTGACATTCTTGGATCCCGGCCGATATGAGAGGGAGAAGTTGAACCATGTGAACAGCAGAGCACATCTAGCTTGCCTGGAGTTGAGACGTTTGGCGGTGCGGAGATACTCCAGATTTTTGTGGTCGGTACATACGATGAACGGATGTTCTGCCCCTTCCAGCCAATGCCTCCATTCCTCCATCTCCATCTTCACTGCGAGAAGCTCACGATTTCCAACATCGTAGTTTCTCTCCGTGGCATTGACGCGATGGGAGAAGAAGGCGCAGGGATGTAGCTTCAGGTCCAGGGCAGAACAATTGGACAGGACCGCCTCCACTCCTACATCCAACACATCGGCCTCCACCACGAACTGACGGGAAGGGTCAGGATGAACCAGGATGGGAGCAGTGGTGAAGCGGTGTTTGAGGTCCTTGAGGTCCAGCAGGGGACCACGTGAACGGAACCTTGGATGAAGTGAGTGCTGACAGGGGGGAAGCCAGGGTGCTGTAACCCGAGATTAAGCGGCGATAGGAGTTGGTGAACACCAGGAAACGTTGCAGCTGCATCCTGGACGAAGGCTGGGGCCAATCCACCACCACTCTCACCTTCCTAGGATCCATCTGGACACTCCCAGCGGAGATGATGTACCCCAGAAAGGGGATGGCGGAGCGATGGAACTCGCACTTCACTGCCTTAACAAACAGCTGGTTCTCTAGAAGGCGTTGAAGAACCTGTCGGACATGGAGCACATGTTCTTGGGGGGAGCGGGAGAAGACGAGGATGTCATCAATGTAGACGAAGACGAATCTGTTCAACATGTCGCAGAGAACAGAATTTACCAGAGCCTGGAACACAGCAGGGGCGTTGGTCAGGCCAAATTGCATGACCAAATATTCGTAGTGGTTTTCCATTCATCCTCCTCCCGCATCTGCACCAGGTGGTAGGCGTTCCATGGATCCAGCTTGGAAAACACGGTTGGCCCCTGGCGCGGCTCAAAGGCCGAGGAGATGAGTGGTAGCGGGTAGCGGTTCTTCACCGTTATGTCATTGAGTCCCCGGTAGTCGATGCACAGGCGCAGGGTCTTGTCCTTCTTCTCCACAAAGAAGAACCCCTGCGCCGGCAGGAGAGGACGAAGGACGTATAAATCCTGCAGCTAAGGAGTCCCCAATGTAGGTGTCCATAGCCTTGGTCTCCGGTCCCGACAACGAGTACAGTTGTCCCCGGAGCGGAGTGGTGCTAGGGAGAAGGTCAATCCCGCATTCATAAGGTCGGTGCGGCGGAAGCGAAGTGGCCTGGGCCTTGTTGAACACCTTCCGAAGGTCCTGGTACTTCACAGGAATGGCGGAGAGGTCCGGGGAACCTGATGATAGCAGCATGATAATGTACATCCCAATGTCACAAGGATTTGTACACAATTCCTGGAAGTTGAAAATGTCCCAGTTCTTCCATGACCTGCATACTGACCAGAAATGTCACCCATTGAGCATGTTTGGGATGCTCTGGATTGACGTGTATGACAGCATGTTCCAATTCCCGCCAATACCCAGCAACTTCGCACAGCCATTGAAGAGGAGTGGGACAACATTCCATAGGCCACAATCAACAACCTGATCAACTCTATGCAAATGAAATGGGTGGCCTGGTTTTCTGATCCATGACCCTACTTTTTTTAAAAAGGTAAATGTATCTGTGACAAACAGCTTCCTATGTGTATACCCAGTCCATAGATTAGGGCCTAATGAACTCATTTTGACTGACTTTCTTTTATGAACTGTAACTCAGTAAAACCTTTGAAATTGTTGCATGTTGCGTTTATATTTTTGCTCTGTGTATATACTGTATACAAAATGTGTATCACAAGTTGGACGCTGCGCCTAACGCCTTTATGGGCGATTCAATTGCTCTTCAAACAGGTAAACTGGTCAAATTGGCCAACATAAGTGATGTGAAATTATATTCGCTACAATATTTTTGTTGCATCGTTTGCTAGCATGAAACAAGCGTTTAGACAACTCTCTCATTACATGACTGTTTAAATGAATCCCTGTGATAAATCGGATGACCTACTTTGAGTTTGTTTTGAAGTGTTGAATGGGGCACAACACGCGGATCGTTCTTCCAGTGGAAGCAGACGCTAAACCACATAAGGTTTCAATAACAAAAGATTGAGAAACTCCCTCAAACAAATTATCGAACGCCCCCCTCTCCTCCCTATCCGTATTGGAGCGCAAGCCGGCTGGTTTTACTTGATGCTCTGGCCGGTCTCTTGTCTCCAGCGCTATGCTTCCCGTGGTCCAGAATAACAGCAGGTTGGGCCGCCTTCTTTCAACGCTCTACGTCACATTCAGCTTCCTAGTAAGCGAATTCAAATAGAATACAGCCCCATCTTCCCGCAACACTGACAAGGTCAGCGACCAAGGACCACATACCACATTTGGGGATAGACCGCGCCTATATTCGCAAAAGGTAATATGCGTTTCCTGAAAGTTATCAGTGATGGAATAATGCTTACTAAACTCTGAACAGCTGCCCGTGCGTTCACAATTATTATTTTTGTCCTACAATGATACGCTTTGCTTCGGCATTTAGAGAGCTGCTTGGTCATCGGGACAACAATAGCCTACACCACGTAGGCTACATGCTTTATAAAACAAACAATAGGCTGGATTTTGAATTACATTATGTTTCAGCTTGAAATGTACGTATATTGTGCGTAATCACGGAGTTAACCAAATGTGGCACCGACAGACATGTTATTCGTTACTCTTATTACTCCCAGTATTGTGCGAATGATGCTTATAGACTACATTAGCCTAGAGAATTATGAATACTTTTTTTTATGTAGGCCCAGTGTAGACTATGATATGCATATTTGGCTGGTTCCATCCGGTTTCTATCAGCAGCACACGCACACAGAGTATCTGACTACACGGATTAGGATCTACACGCGGGTATTGCATCATAGTTTGAGGCATCACTGATCAGTAGGTCTACATCTCTCTTCTCATCCCGTGCGTCTCGATGCCTAATATGATGTAGCCATTTTCCCACTGAGATGACACAGTTACCAAATCATACTAGTCTATTATTATCTAAGGATCTGATCTGAAGGTTTTTCGTAAACAGGTTTGGGCCAAGCAGAGGATGTTTCACTCTCCGGGTCAGCTGGTGCGCTTTAAATATAACATCGGTCAGTCACGTTTGGTCTGTCTTTTTTCCACCTTGACTTGATATAGCACGAGATAAAAATGTTTTTTTTTTTACAAAATGACCAGCGAAGTCTGCCTGGTTCTTGGGTAATGCAAGATGTTATGGGAAATTGGGCAATATATGGCTTGCATTGTTGAAAGAAATGTAGACAAATAACAATGGGCCATAGAGTTGGCTATGTGCACATATTGATTATGAATTAATAATGCTTTCGTGTTCCTCCCCAGGTCATGACTTTGCTCTATGGTAGGCCTACTGGATACGTGTTGGTACTGGCGTAGGCTGGTTCTGTCTCTGGTACTGGACTACTTTTTTGGGGTTACTAATGGCAGGGTAATATGTAGACATTGCAGACATGAGAAACATTTGTAACATTGTTGTATTGTAACCTAGATAGGGGCCTCTCCACTTTATTGAGCCACCACTTCATAGTTGACCTGACAGATGGCTAGGAAACATTAAAATCTCAATATAAATGGTGCATTCTAGTGCGCTAGTCTATGTAGCTAAATAATACATGGATGGTTAGCTTCAAGCTTAGCTGACTCATCTCCACAACCCTTTGTCATCTGCCTCTTAGCCTCACCATCCATCTGGCTTCCCAACCCCTCTGGAGATAAATCCGTTTTATAGACGGCCATCTCACAGGGGAAAGGGTTTCTCATCGTGACTAAAACAAGCAGTGACCAGCCAACCATCGTCAGCAGCCCGTAGGCCATCTTTCACTGTTGTGATTTGGGTAACATGACCTCTGACTCGATCCTGAGTACTGGAAGGTTGTCATAGCCCTCAAGCCACATTCATTTTCCTCTCCTCTAATGTGTTTCACTGTTTTCATGTAAACTAAAGCAGTGTTCCCCCTGAGCATGTGGGTAGAAAATCAAACCTTAGGGCTGCTGAGTTGCTGAGGTTTTAACACTTAGGTGTTACAATCATTCCCAAACAAGTTTGTGGTGTTGACATAGTATTTACAAAGCTGTTGTTATGATTATTGTTGTGTACACAATAGTGATGGGGGAAAAATCGATACAGTTACATTTAGCAATATTATTTTGGACAAATATATAGATACAGTGGGGAGAACAAGTATTTGATACACTGCCGATTTTGCAGGTTTTCCTACTTACAAAGCATGTAGAGGTCTGTCATTTTTATCATAGGTACACTTCAACTGTGAGAGACGGAATCTAAAACAAAAATCCAGAAAATCACATTGTATGATTTTTAAATAATTAATTTGCATTTTATTGCATGACATAAGTATTTGATCACCTACCAACCAGTAAGAATTCCGGCTCTCACAGACCTGTTAGTTTTTCTTTAAGAAGCCCTCCTGTTCTCCACTCATTACCTGTATTAACTGCACCTGTTTGAACTCGTTACCTGTATAAAAAACACCTGTCCACACACTCAATCAAACAGATTCCAACCTCTCCACAATGGCCAAGACCAGAGAGCTGTGTAAGGACATCAGGGATAAAATTGTAGACCTGCACAAGGCTGGGATGGGCTACAGGACAATAGGCAAGCAGCTTGGTGAGAAGGAAACAACTGTTGGCGCAATTATTAGAAAATGGAAGAAGTTCAAGATGACGGTCAATCACCCTCGGTCTGGGGCTCCATGCAAGATTTCACCTCGTGGGGCATCAATGATCATGAGGAAGGTGAGGGATCAGCCCAGAACTACACGGCAGGACCTGGTCAATGACCTGAAGAGAGCTGGGACCACAGTCTCAAAGAAAACCATTAGTAACACACTACGCCGTCATGGATTAAAATCCTGCAGCGCACGCAAGGTCCCCCTGCTTAAGCCAGTGCATGTCCAGGCCCGTCTGAAGTTTGCCAATGACCATCTGGATGATCCAGAGGAGGAATGGGAGAAGGTCATGTGGTCTGATGAGACAAAAATAGAGCTTTTTGGTCTAACTCCACTCGCCGTGTTTGGAGGAAGAAGAAGTATGAGTACAACCCCAAGAACACCATCCCAACCGTGAAGCATGGAGGTGGAAACATCATTCTTTGGGGATGCTTTTCTGCAAAGGGGACAGGACGACTGCACCGTATTGAGGGGAGGATGGATGGGGCCATGTATCGCGAGATCTTGGCCAACAACCTCCTTCCCTCAGTAAGAGCATTGAAGATGGGTCGTGGCTGGGTCTTCCAGCATGACAACGACACGAAGCACACAGCCATGGCAACTAAGGAGTGGCTCCGTAAGAAGCATCTCAAGGTCCTGGAGTGGCCTAGCCAGTCTCCAGACCTGAACCCAATAGAAAATCTTTGGAGGGAGCTGAAAGTCCGTATTGCCCAGCGACAGCCCCGAAACCTGAAGGATCTGGAGAAGATCTGTAGGGAGGAGTGGGCCAAAATCCCTGCTGCAGTGTGTGCAAACCTAGTCAAGAACTACAGGAAACGTATGATCTCTGTAATTGCAAACAAAGGTTTCTGTACCAAATATTAAGTTCTGCTTTTCTGATGTATCAAATACTTATGTCATGCAATAAAATGCAAATTAATTACTTAAAAATCATACAATGTGATTTTCTGGATTTTTGTTTTAGATTCCGTCTCTCATAGTTGAAGTGTACCTATGATAAAAATTACAGACCTCTACATGCTTTGTAAGTAGGAAAACCTGCAAAATCGGCAGTGTATCAAATACTTGTTCTCCCCACTGTATAGTAATGATTTTCTAATCAGCGTTAGCTAGTGCTAGTCAGTTGTACCTGTGCCAAAACTCTGGTATTGTTCATCCTTAAGCTTGTTCTCCATCTTCTTTTTAAATATTGAGCCAACATGTTTCCAGCACTTTTATTTCCATGACTAATCAAAACTCATTTTCTCATGCTCTCTCTTGTCTCTCTGCAGTAGATATAGTGAGCAATATGTTCCCATATGTTTGCAAATTTGGAGCATCAAATTGCAATAAAATCTCAGTATCGAATCGCAATACATATAGAATTGTGAGAATCGCAATACATATCGTATAAGCAGCTTAAATATCGTGATAATATCATGACGTGAGCTCCCTGGCAATTTCCGGCCCTAGTATACAATCTATTATGCCACCGTGCTTCTACACCTGCATTGCTTGCTGTTTGGGGTTTTAGGCTGGGTTTCTGTACAGCACTTTGATATATCAGCTGATGTAAGAAGGGCTATATAAATACATTTGATTTGATATTATGCTGTTTCCGTTGTCCAGTTTTGGTGCTTTTGATGTTTAATAAGTGCTTGCACGATTCAATATAAAACAATTTCCGGTGTCCTACACCACAGTATATTAGGCATAGAAATGCCTTAGATGTATACCGTCTAATATGTCAACTGGAGTCAGGTATGTATTAGGTTGCATACCTTCAGTAAGTCCCTAGCCTGGCACAAGAACCCTTGATCAACAACGAGGCTTCGGTGCTGCGTCCAGCACTCCAGTCCCATGGTGCTGTAGTAGAAAACAGGAAGTGGAGCTCAGACTAATCCCCTGTGAGTAGTTGAGCAGTCCTCTACAGCCGTAGCTTATCAAAAGAAGTTGTAAGAGACAGTTCATGTTCGGTCAGAGCCCAGTTTGTTTATGCTTTTTCTCCAGTTATGGATGTCCTGTTTGGCGTTTACGTAGCCTAACCCTTACTCAGTGGTCCTCTTTGACCCCCCCTCAAACAAATACTTGGATTAAATGTCCCTCAAATCAATGTAAGCTAATGAAAAAACGTTTGTTGTACAAGAATTTAGAAGAATCATCTACACACTGTTATCAAACTACTAAAACTTTACACTTAAAATGTGTGGTGTAATATGTAATGTTTTCCCATACCATTACTTAGGTATTGACGCTGCAGAACATATTGGCATGGTTCTTGGCAGGTTGGTTCTTGGCACTGGCAGTACTGGATGTTGCTCCGGGGCCATGACACTGCCTAGACAGAAATCACCACTTGTTTTAGCTCACCCTGTGCACCAGGAGGGCAGAGTTGGCACTTAAAGACCAATGGAACGGTTCCAAAAGTTAACACCACCTACCTGGCACGCTGGGTGAGCTAAATCAATCGCACCTGCTGACTACGCACAGGCACCGCTCAAGGCCTTCCATGGTAATTAAAGGTAGTTACTTAGCAGCTGAAGACATGTCTAATAAGTAGTCTAAGTGGGTGTGGTTAGCTGGTAGATGGTAGATACGTCACCACCCATGCATTTGAACAAAATCAGCTCGGTAATGGGTTAAGAGAACCTTTAGTAAAAGGCATCCGGTAATACTTTACACCAAGTTGTTCTCAAACCTGTGTAGTAATTTGGTATTTACTCTTGTAATGCCATTATATTAACAGGTCTATTGTTGCTCAAAATATCTCCTTATAGCCCTAAATGTGGTAGAAAGACTTATTGTGTGCTTTGCCATTATCAGTTGTAAGACTACTTTCTGGGTGTGTTGCCATAGAAGTTAGAAAGCAGAAACTACAATAATAGGGTATCAAACACCTATTGATTATTTTCATGGAAAGACCCCTGACTGCTGGGCAGGGTGTGTCTACTCTGGCTGTCAATGGCCCCATTGTCTCTCAGTAGTCTTTCTTCTATTGAGAAACCATGGAGGTTGTTGTTCCTGTTGCGTCTTTACTATACAGGTCTTCAAAGAGGAAACTTTATACTGGATCACTGTTTCTGGTAGATTACTTTCCATCTTGATGAATGTTTATGTCAACGTTGAATCGTTTTGTGTGAAGTGAGAGATGGCAGTTGTGGTTAATGATGAGCTAGTTGTACGGACACACGTTTGCTACAGTACATACATTACTTTAAGGTGACCTTGAGGTCAGGTGCCTGCTTTCGAAAAGGCTACAAGCCCCTTCAACACCACCCTGGCTTACACTTTTGACATGCCAAGTCCTAGAATTAATGTATTGAGAGAATGAGAGTTCATTTGTTTCAACAGTTTGCTTTCGCGCGTAGCCTATATCATTAAAACTGCAATATGCAACTTTTTGGGCCACCTGACCAAATTCACATAGAAATGTGCATTATATGTCTGTCATTCCTTCTGGGCTCCCGAGTGGCGCAGTGGTCTAAGACTCTGTATTCCAGTGCAGGAGGCGTCACTGCAGTATCTGGTTCGAATCCAGGCTGCATCACATCTGGCCATGATTGGGAGTTCCATAGGATGGTGCACAATTGGCCCAGCATTGTCCGGGTTTGACTGGGGTAGTTCGTCATTGTAAATAACAATTTGTTCTTAACTGACTTGCCTAGTTAAATAAAGGTTATAAAAAATATATACAATTCACATTGAAGCAAGTCTAAGAAGTGGTAGATCTGTTCTAGGTGTGCTATTTCTATGCTCATCATTAAAAGCGCTCACTATGTGGTAGTGATACAGTGAATAGACTGAATAGAATTTTAAATCCTATGTCACCATTTTCCACTGCCACTTTGACCTCAACCAAAGCATGTTTTGGGCGTCGAACCAGAATTGGTTGGTTTTCTACTTGAGAAGAACAAATCAGGAATTCCAGAAACAGTCTGTGTTTTGGGAAAACATATAAACACGGTGGTAATATTAACGTTTTGGAGCCTCTTCTTGAAAAAGGAAAAGTCTGCAAGTTGTACTATGAGGCCAACAATTTAAACTTTATTTAACTAGGTAAGTCAGTTAAGAACAAATTCTTATTAACAATGATGGCCTACCGGGGAACAGTGGGTTAACTACCTTGTTCAGGAGCAGAATGACAGATTTTTACCTTGTCAGCTCGGGGATTCAATCCAGCAACCTTTTGGTTACTGGCCCAACGCTCAAACCATTAGGCTACCTGCCGCCCCAATAAGCCAACAGGTATGGAAAGCATGTTGTATAGGAAAATGTTTTGATTGGGGCCGGGGATGGGCACCTGCAGTATGGCCGGACATATGGCAATGGTCAATGAAAATTGCTTCTGAAAGACAACATAGAGTTGTATAGAGCACTGTAATAGGGAACATTTCAGATGGATAAAGTTAATATTCAGTTAAGAGTAATTAACACAATACTTAGCATATTTATGAACTTTCTCTTTATTGTATACACATGATTTCCAGTGTTCTATTTGTGACACTCATTTGTGTCACAGGTTGATGGTCACTAAACTCCTTGCTGTATGTTATGTATTAAACTCATCTGTTGATAGTGAAGGACGTCAGACTCGATGTCACGATCGTCAAAGGTAGAGAGTGAGGACCAAGGCGCAGCGCGTGAAAAGAACATCTTCTTTTATTTAGAAGAGGAAAAACACGAAGACGAACACTACACAAACTAACCAAAATAACAAACGACCGTGAAGCTATAAACGTAGTGCAAACAAAAAGCAACAAACGTTCAACATAGACAATTACCCACAAATACATGATGCCTATGGCCACCTTAAATATGGCTCCCAATCAGAGACAAATGAAAAACATCTGTCTCTGATTGAGAACCACTCAGGCAACCATAGACATAACTAGACACATACACTCAACCATAGACTTCCCTAGAAACATTCACTCAACACAAACCCATACACTCTAACAAATCCCCCTAGACACTACAACCACCCAAGACAAGACAAAAACACAAACATACCCCATGTCACACCCTGACCTAACTAAAATAATAAAGAAAACAAAGAATACTAAGGCCAGGGCGTGACACTCGAGGTACACTGAGCCGAGGGCACACTGATATTGTATTGATGACCTTATGAGCTTTGTGTGAATTCATCACCCAGTGTCTGGTGGAAAGCAGAAACTTACTATCTTTTGTCGTGACTTTGTACAAGACTCTCTGGCTGTTGTTTAGAGAACATTGGTGCTGTGAGTTAAAACAAAAAGGGGGTGGGGGAAATATGTTTAATTGTCACATACAGTGAAATGTGTTGCTTTAACATGGTCAGCCATAGTAGTACGGCGCCCCTGGAGCAAATTATGTTTAAGTGCCTGCTCAAGATCACATCGACAGGTTTTACACCTTTGTCAGCTCAGGTATTCGAACCAGCGACATTCAGAGAAGGCGGATTAGACATTTCTCTTGGCTTCTGCTCTGGAGATGTTCTCCCTGAATTCTTATAATCAATCAAAATGATTTTGATTGATGTGATCAATAACTGCTCTCCATTTTGTTCACCTGGAAAGTCCCTTTTACAAGCACTAATTTTCTCCCTCTCAATTGATTTGCTCTCTATCTCTTCCTCATGTCTTCCTCTCCCACAGGCTATTCAGACCTACTTAATCAGGTAGTGTATGATGCTAATGAAAACACTTGGCTCAAATCTTCTTGTCAGTTTCATCCAAGGTGACACAAGATTCCCTGAGGACTAGACTGTCACAGGAGTGGCCTGTACCTGCCTGAAGGTCTGTGGATACACAAACCAGACTACAGCATGGTGACGTTAGTGACCTCGCAATGCCTGAATGCCATTCATACCTCTGAGCAAGGGCCCAACAAGAAACTTCTATACTGCCTGTTTTACATTTAGGCAGAAGTCAAATGCAGTTACTAGATATGAGAAAAATAGTTTTTCATCTACTTCACCTCTATGACCGTGGCAATTGGCGTAGCTGCTATTTATAAAACCAAAATTATAACACGTCAATGAAAAAAAGTGTGATTATCCCGTAATTTGCAAAGCTCAAAACCGCAACCAGCCTCAGAGTGGCTCTATATTTACTCAAATCGTTCTGTCAACGTGGTGCCAAGATAACTCTGAGTAGGTTACCTATCCATTTTCATTTTCCCTCTGCACACTCTATGCCACATAATCCTGTTGGGTGTACCAAGAGACACAAAGCCACCAATCCTGCTCATCATGTGGCTCATGGGCAGTCAGTCGTGTTGCTGCAGGTGGTACATTGTGTCCGTTAACTCAGTTACACGGCTTCTCTGTTTCTGGCTCCATTGTTACTCAACGTAGCTCACCTGAAATAGAACACAGACAGGCTCAGAAGTTGTACCCCTTAGTCAGCACAGGTCTAGGATCAGTTTACCTTGGCCATGAATGTCAGAGGGCAGACTTTAGGCAGCCTGTCAAGCTATCCCTCAGGTTCGACCTTGGAGGAAGTAGCCTTGTGATTTACAAAGGAAAATGCAGACCTACCAGCTTGACAAACTGCCAAACCAAAGACACACACACACTATTGTGTTACATGCTCTGATCAGCTTGTCATTGAGATAATTTGATTAGAGGAATGCTGTTGTAGTGGTTGGCTACCTGCCTCTGCATTCTAAGGCTCCATTGTCCATTTAACCTTCCCTGAAGTTTAAGGTAACAGGAGAGTTTCGAGCACAGGTAGACCTAAGGTAGGCACACTGTTTGCTCAGTTCAACAACGGGCAAGGACAGGCATCTGACGTGTCTTGTGATTGGCTTAGATGGGACACATCCCTCTGGTTGGACGGGACTGGGGTTGGTTGTCTCTGGCTGTGAAAGCGTCTGCCCATCCCTCTGTGTCAGCTGCTATTCTGAGACACCAAACAGAGGAAAGACACATTACAGAGGACACATGACATCATGGGGAGAGGGGAGAAACTTCTGTGGAGCACAAAGAATGAATAAACTTATCTTGAAAAACACAAGTAGGCTCATGTAAGTCAAACAGCCTAAACAAACTTGTTTTGTATACTCACAGAAAGTTTTTTTGTGTGACTGTTATCATCGCTTACACTGTGTGTTTTGGTATGTTCACTATACTATTCAGACTTATAAACCTAAGCAGCTTGAGTCCGGAGACCCCGTTATGCATTGTCGTCACGTTCAATCAACCAACCCCACTATCAACCCCAGCCAATAATCAGATTAGACTTTAATACCATATGGATGTTTGAAAAATAGATCATCTCTGAGTTTAATTAAAAGAGCAACACATGGGAATATGCACAGAGGATTATATATTTGAGTGATAAGCAAAACATTTAGCTTAAGTTAGAAATGTAAAAATATTGTAAGTCAAACACCTGAAAAGAGTGATGTGAAGATGCCCGGAATGCCTGTAGGAATACATGTTCTGTACCACTTCACCCTCCGTTAAGACCACATAATACAGGTCACAAATACTCATGGTGTCTGTTAAATAAGAACTGTGTTTACATAGTTGTGATGAAACAACGTCTTTATTTAGAAAAGCTAGGCTGGAGATATTCCTTACCTAAACAATGTTGTGTTTGTGTGTGTGTGTGTGTGTGTGTGTCAGAAGTCGTGTAGTGTAGTGTAGTGTAGTGTAGAGGTCGACCTCTAGTGTAGTGTAGTAGTTATAAACCAGCTGATAAAATCTCAAATTTCAACTACTATTAGTTTTAGCATAAGATATAAATAGGCTTTCTAACATCTTTATAGTGACGTTGAGTCACTGTCTTCATTCACGTTTTCCTTTTTTCTTCTGAAAGGTCAACCTTTCAGAATTAGCTAAACTAGCGACTAGTTTAGCTAATTACCTGCCGTTGTCAGCTGAGATGGGACTGAATATGAATGAGGCTCCACAGCAGTGCAATCTGATCTGGCCACGACTTGATGAGAGACAGAGACGGATATAATTTATTGATGCCACTGCACCATGTTGTTGCCATGGAGCCCGTTTTACAGCCACTCTTGAGATTGAAATGGTAGGTTCTAGTTTTAGTGCTTTTGTGCCCTTCTGGTTTGGTTGGAACTTCAACCACTTTCCTCAACTCTTTACCTTGAATAGAGGTAATGTGCTATGGGTCTTCCTTCATGCTTCTAACCCACCTAATCAAAGCCATGCCATACCCCTGTTAAGCTGTATCGTCTAGAGTATGGCTGAGCACGTTTTACTAAACTACGATAATCCCATTTCAATAAGCTTTTACTTGTGATGTTGAAATGCCTTCATAAGCCAGTGGTTGGTTGTGTTATGTCAACGTATGTGAGATCAGAAAAAAATAGAATGTTAATTAAGCTCATTGGATCACGAAGGCACATATTAATATCACTCATCAGGTGTTGTAGATTGTGTGTCTGGAACTAAGCAGCTGCCTCTTACCCATGATATCTCTTGAACAATTTAGAAAGTGTGTATGTGTGGTGTATGTGTGTATATACGATCAGAGACATGTTTGCTTTGTCAATAAAGACACGTGATCTTGGTCACTGCTGCCCGTACACCACTCCCCTGTCACTCCACTCTCCACCCATTCTGGTTTCCATTACTCCATTACCTTCTGGAAATGGGAGGGCAGAATGGGGGGTGGGGGTGGAGGGGGCTACCCTCAAGGTGAAAAGTGGGTGGGCCAAGAGCTGATCTGGTTTCAGGTAGAAACTCAACCTTGTGACAAGGGTGATTAACTCTGTCAGTGTGCTCACGTGCTTTCTGGAGCTGAGATCTGGTCTTATGACCCAGCAGTCAAGAGTTTAAATGACAGGGACATGGTCTCAACCTGTGGGAAACTGATTTTCAGTAGGGCGTACACTTAAAACATGCCATTGTCAATGTGGTATTGGTGTTAGCTACAATTGTCTCCAAACAACCTTTAACCTCTGAAGATTGTGCCTAATGGTCCACATAAGTAGTCCACCTTATGTGGGAGAGAATTGTCCACAAGTAGTGCACATATGAGAGTTTTTTTATTATACATTTTTTATAACTTACATTTTTTATTCGTTTTTCAAGCATAAATTTACAGTACAGAAATTAATCTTAGAGGGAGTGGAGACGTCATTATCATCATGTTGTCATGTTGTCATCATGTTGTCCAGCTACCCTACCCAGAGAGCTTTTCAACGGTTTCTCCCCCTGTTCCTCTTCATATCTCCCCTGTACCGACACTCTCTTTCCTCTTCCTCTTCATATTTCCCCTGTACCGACCCTCTCTTTCCTCTTCCTCTTTATATCTCCCCTGTACCGACCCTCTCTTTCCTCTTCCTCTTCATATCTCCCCTGTACTGACCCTCTCTTTCCTCTTCCTCTTCATATCTCCCCTGTACCGACCCTCTCTTTCCTCTTCCTCTTCATATCTCCCCTGTACCGACCCTCTCTTTCCTCTTCCTCTTCATATCTCCCCTGTACTGACCCTCTCTTTCCTCTTCCTCTTCATATCTCCCCTGTACCGACCCTCTCTTTCCTCTTACTCTTCATATCTCCCGTTTGCCGACCCTCTCTTTCCTCTTCCTCTTCATATTTCCCCTGTACTGATCCTCTCTTTCCTCTTCCTCTTCATATCTCCCGTTTGCCGACCCTCTCTTTCCTCTTCCTCTTCATATTTCCCCTGTACCGACCCTTTCTTTCCTCTTCCTCTTCATATCTCCCCTGTACCGACCCTCTCTTTCCTCTTCCTCTTCATATCTCCCCTGTACCGACCCTCTCTTTCCTCTTCCTCTTCATATCTCCCCTGTACTGACTCTCTCTTTCCTCTTCCTCTTCATGTTTCCCCTGTACCGACCCTCTCTTTCCTCTGCCTCTTCATATTTCCCCTGTACTGACCCCTGTTCTTCCTCTTTCCCCCTCCAGTAAACAGTGAGCGCTGAGAGCCAGCCGGGTCAGAGATGCCACCCCCTGCCGCAGGCCCCCCAGCAGTGACCCCTCCGGACGGGGGCTGGGGCTGGGCCGTGGTGCTGGGATCCTTCATCTCCATCGGCTTCTCCTACGCCTTCCCCAAGGCCATCACCGTCTACTTCAAGGACATCCAGAAGATCTTTGATTGCTCCTACAGCCAGATAGCATGGATCTCCTCCATCATGCTGGCCGTCATGTACGCAGGAGGTAAGACCAAGACAAGAAGTTGGTGTCTAGGTAGTCTCTTGTTGAAGTCGTCTATCTGATTTGTTAAGAAGGTTGGGGTTCTGTATATGTAGTGCCCTGAGTTTATCTTCACCATGTGACCTGTCCAGGGAAAACTCAGGCCCTAAGTATGGGACAAGGTACCTGTACTGATCTTATTGTGTGTCTACTATGAGAACCTATGACCATCTTTAAATTGACATTCAAGAGGAACACATGGTTTCTGTGACTAGTCATCAGCATATTGTAGTAGTCATGCATCACATTTTCTCCTTCTCAGCATGACTTTACCCCTCACTAGGTTACCCAGTAGGCACCTTGCTTGGCAGTGCTATGCTGGCCATCTGTTAGCGTATGCCATCCTATCCAGTCATTTCTAATTGTTGCTGTCAACAGGGTTTGTTGTATCCTAGACCGTTGTTGTGATGGCGGTGACAGTGATGGCCAATTGGCCATAGAGAGCCAAGGACACCCAATACCATCCTCTATATGTGACAAGCCTGTACAAGGCTCTTGTCCCTCATTAAAATGTTTAGTGTAATTCATTCATATTGATCTCTGAGCAAAAGGGGAGAACAGAGCTTCATCAGCTATTCATTAAACACCTGCTCTCTTGTCCTATGTGTTTGCACCAGCTGTAGGCTGATAAAGCAATTGTCCTTTTAGTGTTTAATGAATTCTTCATTTCTACAAGCAACGGACAGCCCAGTGCGGTATATGCTGCTCTCTGGAATAACATGGCAGAAAAACAAATCACGCATCACCAAATATTTACCCCAATCAGAGAGCTGCTTATTGAGGGTGTTTGTCCTCTTGGAAGAGGAAGGAGACTTGTGGCTCCTTTACAACGCACCTGTTGTTTTTCGCACCGCCTGCCGTCTGTGCTTTTGACGCAACTGCCACCTCAACCACGAGTTCAGAGGTCAGACACATACTGAATTCTCCAGGGCAGTCATCAGGCAGACTCCCTAACTGATAAGATAGCAGTGCCACTTATGATGCTGATTGGATGTCAATCACAGAGCAAACAAACTGGAAATGCTTGCCATATCCTCAAACATCAGGATAAGACAATGTGTGTGTAACGATCATTGTCCTCGTCTGATGAGGAATATGAAGGATCGGACCAAAATGCAGCGTGGTACGTGTCCATGATAAATTTATTAAACAGAACACTGAATACAAAATAAAGGTGAAACAACGAAAAAGTCCTATCAGGTGACACAACACAAAACAGGAAACAACTACCCACAAACCCAGGTGGGAACAGGATACCTAAGTATGGTTCTCAATCAGAGACAACGATTGACAGCTGCCTCTGATTGGGAACCATACCAGGCCAAACACAGAAATACAAAACATAGAACAAAACATAGAATGGCCACCCCAACTCACGCCCTGACCAAACCAAAATAGAGACATAAAAAAGGAACTAAGGTCAGAACGTGACACTGTGGCTCTTGCTGATTTCAAACAACAGCAGCCAACCTATTTTTATGATGTATGGCCACACACACATATTAGATACAGTTGTTGTGCATTTGTGGTCGTAAGTGAAGGCAACTATTTCATATCTTCCTGGATGTTGTGTGTCTCCATAACCCAGGGTGTAACACAGACACTGAGATGAATGATTAGTAATGATGTTGATGGGTGCAGAAAAGAGCCCAAAGGGAATTTATTGTCAAATATTGCACACTATTACATCAGCTATATGGACGCCTACTGCAGATCTCCCGTCCCTCCCTTCTAGCCTGGCTGAGTGTCGCTCTGCAGTGACGTGCTAAAATGGAGGCTGTGTGTGTGTCAGTGTTGGATCAATGTCACTAATCCACACAGAGAGAGGGACAGTTGACCTTGGCTAGGCTAGGCAGCATGGCTACGTACAGTACCATCCTCTGTTGACGGTCTGCACAGCAGAGCTCTCTCACTGCCAGGCACATTAGCCTCAATGCTAACTGAACTGTCCAGAAGAAATATGGCTAGCTAAGCTGTGTTATTAGTCGATCAACCACTTATAGAATTCATGTTTGCGTCCTTGCATAACTGTTCTGGAAAACAACTCTAAGTTTCATATATCAGCGCTTTATTCCGTAATGAGAGAGACATTAATAGTATGATGGATTGCAAACATCAGTTTCCTGCATAGTCAGCTATCTTGACGGTTTATCAACCTTTTCTTTTCCAACCTCACAAATCAGGGAGTGGTAGAAAAATGTGTTACACAAACTTCCATCTTTCTGCTGTCAAACTAGCTTTTAGGTCCTGTGAAATAAATCACAGCTGGAAGGGTAACTGACGGGTGTACCCATGCTCTTGTAGGTATTTGTTTCCATGATTGAGTCCATATTTTGCCTCAAGTCTGGACACAAGCAACATTAAGTTATGGTATCTGATCATGCTTCATTAAAATGTTTTATTATTGATCCCAATCATATTGGTAGGGCCTGAGATACAGTATGTTCAAATATAGCGTGTTCAATGTCAATAATAGTCAAATTTATTGTCCTTAAAGTTACTGTCAAAACAAACTCCTAATTTGCTTTTGGTAACCTGGAAAGTGTGTCCAGCTATTGCAGCAATTAAACTTCACGTATGAATTCCTTTTTAAAAGGAGCTAATATGAAACCTCAAGGGCTCCCTCCACTTGGCCTATCCAGGTTCTACCACCAGACTCAGGAGAATACTGACAAGTGCTCTGTATGCAAACGAGGATGGCTCCTCTCATCAAGGTCGAAAAAAGATTCAAGCATAGCAAATGAAGTCAGGCGACTTCTTCCCCAACCTGCTTTTTAAAAAGCACCGCTCCCCGAGTCCAACACAGATACGGCACATCTTCTGCTTGCTAATAGGGGCATTATTCAAAAAAAGGGAAAAATCTTTCATTACTCTTATCGTTTCTTATTCAATTTACTCTTCCTTTTGTTTAACGTCTGTCATGAAAGGGGACATTGTGACATGCCATAGAATCAGAGTCTTTCCTCACCCTATCAAGTAATGGAGACCAGACGTTCAAACATAACAGGACTTTAGAAATAGAAAGGACAAAGTTTCCCTCAACAACAACTTTTAGAAATTTGACAAGGACACAATTTAAAAGGAATTGTTTGGACCTGTCAGTTTGATGTACTATCAATGACCATAGAGAGGGTTGAATAACGGGTTGACCCACTAAAACCAACATCTGCTAAGATTCACTTGCTGCCAGTTGTCTTGTGTTGTATGCCTCTAAGAAGTTGTGTGGCAAGCCCTTATTGAAGGTAACAAGGAAATGGAAAGTGCAGTGTGGCATAGTAGCGTGATGCTGGTCGGCCCCACTCAATTCAACTGCGTGTGTACCGGTACTACCAATATCAAGTGCTTACTGTTACTCATGGAAAATTGTGAATGAAAAAGAAACGGCGCTCAGGGACAAATGGGCCATGGAGCCAAGGTCTTCTGATCACTTCAAGGTGTGTGTCATAGTTCCTGACCCCCCCCCCCCCCTCACCCCTCTTTTTAGATACGAAAACATTGCAGTGCACTTTCAGAAAATACATCTGGTAATCCTTTAATCCAGTGTAACCAGACCAATTCAGAGGAGTCCATTTACGTTAACCAGTGTTGTCTCACTGTTACATCTGAAACCTATCTATGCCCATACAGTGTGTATTCACACAGTCAGTGCCTATTATCCATTTCATAAGATAACTGGTTGCCACATTGGGTCTCTGTTTTGCATTAGCATGGCAGCTGTGCCTTGAAAGCTTATGAAACAGAGAGAACCATTGCGTGTCCAACCAGAGCTCAGTTCATTGACTTCACTCAGCATGTCGATGGTGCTTGACGGGCATGATCGATTCTGACTCATTCTGTTGGACTAACGCTCTATTAGTTTGGCCCTCAGCTCTCAGTGCAGCCTGTCCAAGGCTGACAGGCACCCATTGGTTAATTGTCTAGGTGCTGAGTTATGTCCAAGACCTCACCTGCACTCTGTGTCATTGGTCTTGCTGGTCCAACAGTACATTTATTGCTTGTCATGATGGGATCTCTGATACATATGTAGCAAAGTTGGAAAATAACTGATGTTTTGTCAATGTGCTCTGTACTTATTGGCAATAAGGCATTTTTTTGTTTGACTACTAAGATAATGCTGTGTTATACCCATACCTGTTTGTTACTGATCTCTCAATACAGCCCTCGCCCCCTTAATTAAGAATACATGCAGAACACACAACACAATGTTGTACATTGTTTACCAGTATCAACAAGGTCTTGTTACAGTACTTCTATTTCCAGAGCCGGGAAGTTTCACGCTGTCTTTCAACGCTAACAAGCTTAAATCATTAAGTAATCATTACATGATTACCCTACTTCTAAAAATTCACCTTTCCAGAAACAAGTCTCTCACTGTTGCCGCTTGCTATAGACCTCCCTCTGCCCCCAGCTGTGCCCTCGATACCATATGTGAATTGATTGCCCCTCATATATCTTCTGAGCTCGTGCTACTAGGTGACCTAAACTGGGACATGCTTAACACCCCGGCCATCCTACAATCTAAGCTTGATTCCCTCAATCTCACACAAATTATCAATGAACCTACCAGGTACAACCCCAAATCCGTAAACACGGGCACCCTCATAGATGTCATCCTAACTAACTCGCCCTCCAAATACACCTCTGCTGTTTTCACTGCCTCATTGCCTGCATCTGTAATGGGTCTGCGACCAAATGACCACCCCTCATCACTGTCAAACGCTCCCTAAAACACTTCTGCGAGCAGGCCTTTCTAATCGACCTGGCCGGGGTATCCTGGAATGACATTGACCTCATCCCGTCAGTAGATGATGCCTGGCTATTCTTTAAAAATGCCTTCCTCACCATCTTAAATAAGCATGCCCCATTCAATTTTTAAAAAACTAGGAATAGATATAGTCCTTTGTTCACTCCAGACCTGTCTGCCCTTGACCAGCACAAAAACATCCTGTGGCGTTCTGCATTAGCATCAAATAGCCCCCGTGATATGCAACTTTTCAGGGAAGTTAGGATCAAATATACACAGGCAGTTAGGAAAGCTAAGGCTAGCTTTTTCAAACAGAAATTTGCATCCTGTAGTACTAACTCAAAAAAGTTCTGGGACACTGTAAAGTCCATGGAGAATAAGAACACCTCCTCCCAGCTGCCCACTGCTCTGAGGCTAGGAAACACTGTCACCACCGATAAATCCACTATAATTGAGAATTTCAATAAGCATTTCTCTACGGCTGGCCATGCTTTCCACCTGGCTTCCTCGGTCAACTGCCCGGCACCCTCCACAGCAACCCGCCAAAGCCCCCACCATTTCTCCTTCACCCAAATCCAGATAGCTGATGTTCTGAAAGAGCTGCAAAATCTGGACCCCTACAAATCAGCCTGGCTAGACAATCTGGACCATCTCTTTCTAAAATTATCTGCCGAAATTGTTGCAACCCCTATTACTAGCCTGTTCAACCTCTCTTTCGTATCGTCTGAGATTCCCAAAGATTGGAAAGCTGCCACGGTCATCCCCCTCTTCAAAGGGGGTGACACTCTAGACCCAAACTGCTACAGACCTATATCTATCCTACTCTGTCTTTCTAAGGTCTTCGATTGCCAAGTTAACAAACAGATTACCGACCATTTCGAATCCCACCGTACCTTCTCCGCTATGCAATCTGGTTTCAGAGCTGGTCATGGGTGCAGCTCAGCCACGCTCAAGGTCCTAAACGACATCATAACCGCCATCGATAAGAGACATTACTGCGCAGCCGTATTCATCAACCTGGCCAAGGCTTTCGACTCTGTCAATCACCACATTCTTATTGGCAGACTCGACAGCCTTGGTTTCGCAAATGATTGCCTCGCCTGGTTTACCAACTACTTCTCTGATAGAGTTCAGTGTGTCAAATCGGAGGGCCTGTTGTCCGGATCTCTGGCAGTCTCTATGGGGGTGCCACAGGGTTTAATCCTCGGGCCGACTCTCTTCTCTGTATACATTAATGATGTTGCTCTTGCTGCTGGTGATTCTCTGATACACCTCTACGCAGACGACACCATTCTGTATACTTCTGGCCCCTCTTTGGACACTGTGTTAACTAACCTCCAGACGAGCTTCAATGCCATACAACTCTCCTTCCGTGGCCTCCAACTGCTCTTAAAAGCAAGTAAAACTAAGTGCATGGTATTCAACCGATCACTGCCCGCACCTGCTCGCCCGTCCAGCATCACTACTCTGGACGGCTCTGACTTAGAATACGTGGACAACTACAAATACCTAGGTGTCTGGTTAGACTGTAAACTCTCCTTCCAGACTCACATTAAGCATCTCCAATCCAAAATTAAATCTAGAATCGGCTTCCTATATCGCAACAAAGCATCCTTCACTCATGCTGCCAAACATACCCTCGTAAAACTGACCATCCTACCGATCCTCGACTTTGGTGATGTCATCTATAAAATAGCCTCCAACACTCTACTCAACAAACTGGATGCAGTCTATCACAGTGCCATCCGTTTTGTCACCAAAGCCCCATACACTACCCACCATTGCGACCTGTACACTCTCGCTGGTTGGCCCTCGCTTCATACTCGTCGCCAAACCCACTGGCTCCAGGTCATCTACAAGTCTCTGCTAGGTAAAGCCCCGCCTTATCTCAGCTCACTGGTCACCATAGCAGCACCCACACGTAGCACGCGCTCCAGCAGGTATATCTCATTGGTCACCCCCAAAGCCAATTCCTCCTTTGGTCGTCTTTCCTTCCAGTTCTCTTCTGCCAATGACTGGAACGAACTGCAAAAATCTCTGAAGCTGGAAACACTTATCTCCCTCACTAGCTTTAAGAACCAGCTGTCAGAGCAGCTCACAGATTACTGCACCTGTTCATAGCCCATCTATAATTTAGCCAAAACAACTACCGCTTCCCCTACTGTATTTATTTATTTATTTATTTTGCTACTTTGCACCCCATTATTTCTATTTCTACTTTTCACATTCTTCCACTGCAAATATACCATTCCAGTGTTTTACTTCCTATATTGTATTTACCTCGCCACCATGGCCTTTTTTTGCCTTTAACTCCCTTATCTCACCTCATTTGCTCACATTGTATATAGACTTATTTTTCTACTGTGTTATTGACTGTATGTTTTGTTTATTCCATGTGTAACTTTGTGTTGTTGTATGTGTCAAATTGCTATGCTTTATCTTGGCCAGGTCGCAGTTGCAAATGAGAACTTGTTCTCAACTAGCCTACCTGGTTAAATAAAGGTGAAATAAAACATATTTTTTTAAATAGTCTATTACAGGCTGAATGTATGAGTTGGATGAAAGACCATGTTTTTAGTATCTTATTTGTTTCTCTTCCAGGTCCCATAAGCAGTGTACTGGTAAACACATATGGCTGCAGACCTGTCATGATCATGGGGGGAGTACTGTCTTCTATCGGGTTGATATCCGCTTCCTTCTGCAACAGCGTGGTGGAGCTTTATGTTTGCATCGGTCTTATAGGAGGTAATTCCAAACTCCTTAAGTGACTGGTTAAAAATAGGCCTACAACTGATTTGGAGTTTTCCATTCTGTCTTTCATAGTAAAATACTATAGATACATTACAAGAGTACAGTTAAGCTTGATTTGTCAAATCATTTAATGACCACAGTCTGGCTACTTGAAGAAAATGTATATTATTCCGAATGTGTACTTATCAGATAATTATCTTGTTAGAAATGTATGATCTTTTTAACTCTAAATCATATTATCCTCTCTCCTCACAAAGGCCTGGGCCTAGCCTTTAACCTTCAGCCAGCCCTGACTATGATTGGCAAGTATTTCTATAAGAAGCGTCCCATCGCTAACGGAATAGCCATGGCCGGTAGCCCAGTGTTCCTGAGCAGCCTAGCCCCTTTCAACCAGTACCTGTTCAACTCCTTCGGCTGGAGGGGCAGCTTCCTCATCCTGGGGGGCATACTGCTCAATTGCTGTGTGGCTGGCTCCCTGATGAGGCCCCTGGGGCCACCGCTAGGCAAGATCAAAAAGGATGAGGAGTTGGTTGTTGCCAAAACCGCCACCAAGAAGAAGGAGACGACCACTTGTTTGGGGACTGTCAACAAGTTCATTGACCTGTCGCTTTTCAAGCACCGCGGTTTCCTCATCTACCTGTCAGGCAACGTCATCATGTTCTTGGGCTTTTTCTCGCCAATCGTCTTCCTGACGGCCTATGCCAAGGACATAGGCGTGGACGAGTACTCGGCCGCCTTCCTGCTCTCCATCCTGGCCTTCGTGGACATGTTTGCCCGGCCCTCCATGGGGCTCCTGGCCAACTCCAAGTGGATCCGGCCCAGGATCCAATACTTCTTCAGTTTCGCCGTGCTCTACAATGGGGTGTGCCACATCCTCTGCCCCCTGGTGGAGAGCTACACAGGCCTGGTGGTGTACGCTGTGTTCTTTGGTTTTGCGTTCGGCATGGTCAGCTCGGTGCTGTTTGAGACCCTGATGGACCTGGTGGGGGCTCAGAGGTTCTCCAGCGCTGTGGGGCTCACCACCATTGTGGAGTGCTGCCCTGTCCTCATTGGTCCACCCCTGGCAGGTATGTCACTGATCTCTCAAGTCATTACTACTTAATTCAGTTGTGAGACATTGTTTACTTTTTAAGCAGTTGATATGCCAAAGGAATAAATGAAAGTCACCCAATTATTGTTTTATGGAGTGTTATTGCTTAGTAATCATTCACTTGGTTTGATCTTGATTATAGAGTTTGCTGATTTAGAGTGGAAAAGCCATATTATGTTTTGGCATTCTTATAATATGTGCTTATTTGTCTAATTACAATAACAACAAATGGAAAGTTCATTCTGTGATTATTGGTCCTTGACAAAATGCTTCATTTACTTGACATAATGTCCTCATTAAAGATCAGTAGACATGAAGAAACTGATAAAGGCATATTTGGAAATGCAGAACATAACAATATGACAGACCAAAACATTAAAAAACTTTTACAAAATGTATTAACATTTACCCTTTCTATGCTCTTATTTACAGGTAAACTGGTGGACATCACCAAAAACTACAAGTACATGTATTTCTGCTGTGGGGCTGTGGTGATCATGGCCAGTATTTGGCTGTTCATTGGCAACTTCATCAACTACAGACTCCTGGCCAAGGAGCGCAAGCAGGAGGAGATGTACAAACGGACTGAAACCGAGGACCCTGACAGGGACCATGACCAAAAGGAGACAGATGGGGACGCCCAGGCATTGGAGGACATGGTAGACCCCAAAGATGAGGACGCCATGCAGAGGGAGACCAACATCTAGAGCCCCTGCCTCTAGCCAACCACACCCCTCTCCACCACCACCCTCACGTCCCCCTCTGCCACTATCAAACTGCAGACTGAGCTCAAGTGGGGTGCCTCCTGGTCTTTCACTCTCCAGGGTTCCGCTCAGGGGCCTCCCCGCAGGGGCCCCTCTGTTTCAGAGACACTCAAACTGCCAGAGTAACAACGACAACCATGTCGTGGGATACTGCAAGGTGTATTGCTGGAGGAAGGGGTAGGACTTCCCTGACTACTACTCAAACATCAGACTAGCCGGAGATAATGGTGTAAGATATGTTAGGAGGCCACAAGGCTTGGAATATGAGAAAGAAGCTTTTGTCGCGTATCTAGGAATCTGTGAAATGCGACCTGTCGACAGAAATCTAGTACTGCTCATGTATTTAGCCTGTGCCACTAAACCTACCACACCAGCAAGCCAATTCAACTGTTCTGATTGAAATCAATACAGGTTAATATCCCAGCTTCCTATGCTGGGAGCTGACATGCGAGGACACATAAAGTCTGTTAGTACCAGGGTTATGGTGAGAGACATATCATTGCAACACAGGAACAGAGATGAGTTCATGGTTTGGTGGCTCCAGTGACCATGTATTATACTGTCCTTTAGCGCACTGTGTCCGTTGTGTTCGTTAGCTAAACCTGCACAACTGCCAAGCTTCTAATCTAACGATATCACACCCGCTATTTTATTCACTATTGCATATTGCACATGGAGTCTGTATACGCTGCACTACTTCTAAACTGGCCATGTTTAGGCCTTATCCAAAACAACAATGAAACAAATGCAATTTAATCATATTTAATGAGGTTGAATGTAAATTCGTTTTATTGGCTGTATTTTCAATGGCCTTATTAAGAATACTTGATATTCACAATCAAAATCATCTAGAAATGTGCATATTGCTGGTTTATACCAAATAAAGAATCCATGAGCAATATAACCTATTCCTAGCCATTGTTTTGATGTACGTATAAACAGGGATATTCATTTGTGTAGTCAATGGTCATTTCTGGGAGTAGCTGTTTAACTTTCACCAATGATACATTGCCTTATGTAAAGAATGCAACTAAGTTGTGTCATATATACAGTACCAGTCAAAAGCTACTCATTTAAGTGTTTTTCTTTATTTTTACTATTTTCTACATTGTAGAATAAGAGTGAAGACATCAGAACGATGAAATAACACATATGGAATAATGTAGTAACCAAAAAAGGGTTAAGCAAATCAAAAAATATTTTATATTTGAGATTCTTCAAAGTAGCCACCCTTTGCCTTGATGACAGGTTTGCACACTCTTGGCATTCTCTCAACCAGCTTCACCTGGAATGCTTTTCAAACCGTCTTGAAGGAGTTCCCACATATGCTGACCACTTGTTGGCTGCTTTTCCTTCACTCTACTGTCCACTCTACTGTCTGACCAAACCATCTCAATTGGGTTGAGGTCAGGTGATTGTGGAGGCCAGGTCATCTGATGCAGATAACCTCTACTTCTTGGTCAAAAAGCCCTTACACAGGAGGTGTGCTGGGTCATTGTCCTGTTGAAAAACAAATGATATTCCCACTAAGCGCAAACTAGATGGGTTGGAGTATCGCTGCAGAATGCTGTGGTAGCCATGCTGGTTAAGTGTGCCTTGAACTCTAAATAAATAATTGACAGTGTCACCAGCAAAGCCTACTCTACATCTCACAAAGACACTGTGGTTGGAAAGAAAACATCTCAAATTTGGACTCGTCAGACCAAAGGACAGATTTCAACCGGTCTGATGTCCATTGCTCGTGTTTCTTGGCCCAAGCAAGTCTCTTCTTATTGGTGTCCTTTAGTAGTGGTTTCTTTGCAGCAATTCGGCCTAATTCACGCAGTCTCCTCTGAACAGTTGATGTTGAGATGTGTCTGTTACTTGAACTCTGTGAAGCATTTATTTTGGGCAGCAATTTCTGAGGCTGGTAACTCCAATGAACTTATCCTCTGCAGCAGAGGTAACTCTGCGTCTTCCTTTCCTGTGGCGGTCCTCATGAGAGACAGTTTCATCATAGCGCTTGATGGTTTTTGCGACTGCACTTGAAGAAACATTCAAAGTTCTTGACATTTTCGGAATTGACTGACCTTCATGTCTTAAAGTAATGATAGATTGTCGTTTCTCCTTGCCTCTTTCAGCTGTTCTTGCCATAATATGGACTCGGTCTTTTACCAAATAGGGATATCTTCTGTATACCACCCCTACCTTGTGACAACAACTGATTGGCTTAAAAGCATTAAGAAGGAAAGAAATTCCACAAATTAACTTTTAACAAGGCACACCTGTTAATTAAAATGCATTCCAGGTGACTACCTCATGAAGCTGGTTGAGAGAATGCCAAGTGTGTGCAAAGCTGTCATTAAGTCAAAGGGTGGCTACTTTGAAGAACCTCAAATATAAAGTATATTTTGATTTGTTTAACACTTTTTTGGTTACTACATGATTCCATATGTGTTATTTCATAGTTTTGATGTCTTCACTATTATTCTACAATGTAGGAAATATAAAAAATATAGAGAAACACTGTAATGAGTAGGTGTGTCCAAACTTTTGACTGGTACTGTGTATATATATATATATATATATATTTATATAATATATATACATTAGAAAGTATTTATTGAAGTGTTATAGAAATTACCAAATTAACATGCCTATTGTGAAACAGTTAAACAGCTTCTTGTGTGACCTTAATTTTTAAGTACAGTATTTCTTCCTTTCAACTCTAACTCTCTGAAATGACTTTTTGTGGGAAGTTGTAGTAAGCATAATGTTTGCTTGAAGAATTTTGTCAGCAATTTCTATTAACATAATAATGAACATCGTTTAACCAACTATGTACAGTACCATATGTACACAATTCAAAGTATAGCTTCACTCAATTAATAATATCTGTTTCATTGCACCACAAAATGTATACATGTTAATATGATTTAATATATGTTTAATAATAATTTGTACAGATAATATGCAAATAATTACCTAAATTAACAATAATTAACAAAATTATGTTATATGCAATATATTTTAATGTGCAATATACCATAACATTGTTTGACATTGATTCTAAATCCTCCATTGGCTGGATGCCATCCACAGAGAAAATTATTCATATTTTTTAAGAATTCTTAATACCCATCACTTCTTGTGTTCTAGTCAAATAGCTCAACACAGCTTGAAACATACTTAGGCACTTGTTAGATTGCGGTAGTTTGCTTACCGTCCCAATTTGTGTGTAGCCTACCAGCATTTCATATTTAGATATCTATTTTTTTTATATCATTATGATTATGTGATTTATGGTAGTTTTTAACTTGACTGTGGGCTGGATTACATTGGCAAGTGTCTACTTTTTGCTTGCAGCTGCAGTGTCTCTATTCCCAGTCACTGACAACAGGGGTCAGTCAGTATGCAGTAGTTCTTATTAAAGGATGAATGTACTGTACAATCACTTTTATATATCAAATAGCACTGCCCCCTACTGGTTTCAAAAGACCTAGACCAAATGTAACAATCTGAGCTGCCCTCAAATAGCAAAACGACACATTGTTCTCAGTGGCTGCTCTTGTGTGATGTCAAAAGATAAGAAATTCCTAAATGAAATAAGTTAATAAAAAAAAGGTTTTCTCTTTAGTTAAAATGTTCTGTATTTTAAGTTTTTTTAAAGTTTTTTTTATGGCCATTGAATATATTTTCTTTGTACTTTTATTTCCCTTCTATAGCTTCAACAGGTGTGTATATACTAGTATTTCACAGGGTGTACATTAACGGTAGATTGACTTAATAAACACACTGCATTCATGTGCTGCTGTGGCAAAGCCATTTGTAAGCAATTATGTTTGTTCTGGAGCAAAATCATGTTCATTTCCATTTTCAACCATGTGTAGTATGTGTATGATTTGAGTTTGTGTTTTGTATAATCAGAAGCATTATTTCTCAAATAATAAAATCATAGTGTTGCTTTTCCCTTAAGTTACCATATCAATTGCTAAACTGAAGGATTTGTTGTGCTGTTTTTGGAATGATTTAACTCTTCAGTATTCAACAGTTTCTTTCCTTTTCTTATAAGTTATATCCTGTTTTTATTGTGAAGGAAACATAATCATATAAGGTTGTAACACTTTCACTTAAATAGTCTATTCTTTATTCCAATGCAACGCAGTATAACGATCAGGCTGTAACTTTGATTTGTGCCACAATTAAGTATAATATACATGACTTATATTGAAAAAAAAAAAATACTTCACTATACTCATTATATACAATGAATCTACAGTATTCAGATTGTTCTGTACATAGTAATGAAGGCGATGTGATGCGTTTTTAAATGTGTCATGCTGAAATTATTTGCATATTATTTAAGGACCAAAAGGAAATTGTATTGATTCAGACTATTATTAATGTGAACATTTAAATTTGGGTCAATTGAATAACAATTATGCACCATTAGCCTTATCAAATACACTTGGCTCCTATGTATGAAGGATTCTGTATTATAATGTTGTATTTTGGGCATGTTTGGTATGTCTGTAGGCTTATCATAATACCAAGACTTTTTGATTTATAAATATATATATTTTCTGTAAAGGTTAATCTGAACAAAATGCTAAGCCTAAATAGTTATACATGGAATCAGATGATCAAACAGCATCTGATACATCACAAGGAATTTCAAAGAATGTTTCTACTTTTTATTTTTGTTAATGCGTTTTCTGTTTTTATCTCTTATACGCACATGTTTATTATCCTATTGTAGCTAATGAAAATGTTGCCTACTATGATAAGGCTGTAACTCTAGTAATGATGCATTTAAAGATGGAGTTCTCTTGATTTGCTGACTGTGGACATAATGTAATTGACTCGGGTTGTGTCATAGCGTAATGTAAATTGTTTTTGGAAGTAAAACAATCCTCTTCTGATTAATTCACAGCTTAGACTGTATCTCAATTATGACTCCTACAAGACTTGTGACAAAACACTTTAATTGTCATTCTTTTTTAATCAGAAGGGCTGAAAAGCACTTAGAAGCTTAACCGTGCAATGGACAGTGTTGGTGTGGCAAGGAAAACACTCAACACAGTATGCAAATACATATTTAGCCGCAATACATTTTTATTTCACACATCTGTTTTCACAGATGGATCTGGATATCAACATAGGGATTAAAAACTTAAAGGAACTGCAGATGATTTGCAGTTGCAGGAATGTCTTGCTGTACTAGGAGGCTAAAGCTGTCATTCATTTCATACTATTGAAAAGGTATTGTCAGTAAATGTTTAAGTTAACAAGTTACTGTGCCTTATTAGACCCTGATGAATATTGTATTTAAATATTATCCATTCATAAGCAAGTAAGGGTTTGCCTATAAACAACATTGTTTAATTGGTGTTGACACTGCATTTTGTGAGAGAGTCAACTGACAGTATTTTGGGGGGAATTTGTGTAATTTTTTCTCAGTTTACTCCTTGATGTTTACAAATCCTATTCCATCATCTGATCTCATGTGAGTAATTCATTTGGACATCTGAATGTGACATTTATTTTCCTTTTCAGTCTTCCACAGATGTTATATTCATCACATTTTGAGAACATACTCTTGGATTTATGTGGTAGGGAACCCAGCCACAGTGACAAACAAAAATCCTAACCTTTCAGTACCTGTATGTCTGCCTTACATCAGAACACACAGAAGTCAATGGGCATAACACCTTGGTGATAACGACTCTTAAACTGGAATATAAAAGGTCATGTTTTCAACTACGTTGGTTGTATGTATAACAACACATACATTACCATACAAGCGCGCAGGAAAGTTTCATGCACCGATTCTGAGTGAATTATGTATATTATATGGATTTGTGTACTCCAACGATTTCACTTGAGGAGTACATAAATTAGCTCCTGTCAGTAGCTGAGTCCTAGTGTTGTAATAGCATAGACAATCATACTATATGTCAGATCGTGTCAATAATTCCACTACCTCTGCAATTGTCATTTTAAAGCAAGTATAAGTGTCACACGGGTACGCAGACGACCAATTACATTTTTGTAATTGTAATATAAAGAAGTTGCATCACAATAGTCCAATAAAAGATCATGCGAACACATCCTCTGTTCACTGCACTTTTTTAAATGTATTATCTTTGCATAATTGGTGTGAATCTCTGATTGATCGTTTGGGCATGAATTGATTAATGGACATGCTAATATTGGCTACATTGACTTTCATTGTTTGTTGTTCAGAAATGCTCATGTTAGCGACGTGTTGAAGCGGCTAGATGTACAAAACGAAAGCAGGGATTACTGCTTCTCCTTTCAGGGTAAGAAAATAAATAAGCAATTAGGAAATGTTGATGAACTATCCCTTTAAACCTATAGTTTTGACAGACACCTTATGATGATCCCAATATCAAAATGTGAAGTGGTCTTTTTGAGCGAGGCAAATCACTTTTTCCCAGCAAGGTACTGTAACATTCCAAACCATCAACCACCTGATAACCCTATCAGTAAACAGTGTGTTTGTTCCCTCCCTAACATTCACCATACAGGAAACTTTACATTTGTATTCGATCAATAGTCAATGTGAAAGCGCATAGCAGCTTTAAGAACGCCAGTCCCCAGTTCTGATTCCGCATTTGCCTATAAATATGAGAGATCATTTCTATTGTCACATTTTAGGATGCAAGCCACAGTCTCCTTCAACTCTGTGCATACCCTCTCGTTAGTATGCAACGCTGTTTACCAAGGCATGCGTGCCGATGATGGCTGAAGACCCTCAGGCTGGGTTTCAGGCTAGATTTTAATGGGGCGGTAAGGGTCAACAGGAGAGGGGAGAACAATGAGCCTCTCTAGTTTCCTGTGATAGGCATTTTAACAGGGCAGGGGACCCCAAGGGAATGGTATGGGGTTTGAATGCAGGAGGAATTGACCTTCAAAACAGTGTCAAACTGCAGAGCCTCAGTTCAACACCATTCCCCCACGGATTAATTTAGTCCTCATAGTTTGCAATTAATTGTCCCCATTGTGTTTCGACGTAGACACAGAACCTATTTTCTTGACATTGTTGTGATAAGTTGATGTACTAAAGGGGGACCCTTGGCACTATAGGGGCAAGATACACATTTCTTTCATGTAGAATTGACTTGGTAATAATAACATTAGGCTAGTTGTATCAGCACAGAAACAATGACATGTGAGCATATGTGTGACAGACAGGACAGGCTTTTTACAATGACTCGGCTCCACGTATCTCATGTAGCTATTGTGTAGCAGTCAATTGTGCCACATTCCCAAGCAAAACAATTAATTTCATTCTGTATGTGCCTAATATATAGCAAGAGCATGAAATGGACCCATCTGTCCATGTCTTAATTATCAATAAGAAATACACAGATCATTGAAGTACATCCACCTAATACTCTACACCACTATATCAACCTAATACCCCTACACCCATACATCTACCTAATACCCCTACACCACTACATCTACCTAATACCCCTACACCACTAATTCACCTACACTACATCTACCTAATACCCCTACACCACTACATCTACCTAAAACCCCTACACCACTACATCTACCTAAAACCCCTACACCACTACATATACCTAATACCCCTACACCACTACATCCACCTAATACCCCCACACCCATACATCTACCTAATACCCCTACACCACTACATCTACTAAATACACCTACACCACTACATCTACCTAATACCCCAACATCCCAACATCTACCTAATACCCCTACACCACTACATCTATCCAATACCCCTACACCACTACATCTACCTAATACCCCTACATCTACCTAATACCCCTACACCACTACATCTACCTAATACCCCTACACCACTACATCTACCTAATACCCCCACACCACTACATCTACCTAATACCCCTACACCACTACATCTACCTAATACCCCTACACCACTACATCTACCTAATACCCCTACACCACTACATCTACCTAATACCCCTACATCCCTAATACCCCTACATACATCTACCTAATACCACTACATCTACCTAATACCCCTACACCACTACATCTATATAATACCCCTATACCCCTACATCTACCTAATACCCCTACACCACTACATCTACCTAATACCCCTACACCAGTACAGCTACCCAATACCCCTACACCACTACATCTACCCAATACCCCTACACCCCTACATCCACCTAATACCCCTACATCTACCTAATCCCCTAATACCACTACATCTACCTAATACCCCTACACCACTACATCTACCTAATACCCCTACACCAGTACATCTACCTAATACCCCTACACCAGTACATATACCTAATACCCCTACACCAGTACATATATCTAATACCCCTACTCCCCTACATCTACCTTACACCACTACATCTACCTAATACCACTACATCTACCTAACCTAATACCCCTACACCACTACATCTACCTAATACCTACACCACTACATCTACCTAATACCCCTACACCACTACATCTACCTAATACCCCTACACCACTACATCTACCTAATACCCCTACATCTACCTAATACCCCTACACCACTACATCTACCTAATACCCCTACACCACTACATCTACCTAATACCACTACACCACTACATCTACCTAATACCCCTACCTATACCCCCACATCTACCTAATACCCCTACATCTACCTAATACCCCTACACCACTACATCTACCTAATACCCCTACATCTACCTAATACCCCTACACCACTACATCCACCTAATACCCCTACACCACTACATCTACCTAATACCCCTACATCTACCTAATACCCCTACACCTCTACCGAATACCCCTACACCACTACATCTACCTAATACCCCTACATCTACCTAATACCCCTACACCACTACATCTACCTAATACCCCTACATCTACCTAATTCCCCCACACCCCTACATCTACCTAATACCCCTACACCACTACATCTACCTAATACCCCTACACCACTACATCTACCTAATACCCACTACATCTACCTAATACCCCTACACCACTACATCTACCTAATACCCCTACACCACTACATCTACCTAATACCCCTACACCTACCTACATCTACCTAATACCCCTACCTCTACCTAATACCCCTACCTCTACCTAATACCCCTACACCACTACATCTACCTAATACCCCTACATCTACCTAATACCCCTACACCACTACATCTACCTAATACCCCTACCTCTACCTAATACCCCTACATCTACATAATACCCCTACACCCCTACATCTACCTAATATGCATACACCACTACATCTACCTAATATCCATACAGCACTACATTTACCAAATACCTCTACACCACTACATCCACCTAATACCCCTACACCAGTACATCTACCTAATACCCCTACACCAGTACATATACCTAATACCCCTACACCAGTACATATACCTAATACCCCTACACAATTTAATCTACCTAATACCTATACACCACTACATTTCCCTAATACCCCTACACCCCTACATCTACATAATACCCCTACACCCCTACATGTCCCTAATACCCCTACACCCCTACATCTACCTAATACCCCTACACCACTACATGTCCCTAATAACCCTACACCCCTACATCTACCTAATACCCCTACATCTACCTAATACCCCTACACCAGTACATATACCTAATACCACTACATATACCTAAAACACCTACATCTACCTAATACCCCTACACCCCTACATCTACCTAATACCCCTACACCCCTACATCTACCTAATACCCCTACACCAGTACATCTACCTAATACCCCTACACCAGTACATCTACCTAATACCCCTACACCAGTACATATACCTAATACCCCTACACCAGTACATATACCTAATACCCCTACACCAGTACATATACCTAATACCCCTACACCAGTACATATACCTAATACCCCTACACCAGTATATATACCTAATATCCCTACACCACTACATATACGTAATACCCCTACACCAGTACATCTACCTAATACCCCTACACCAGTACATCTACCTAATACCCCTACACCAGTACATATACCTAATACCCCTACACCAGTACATATACCTAATACCCCTACACAATTTAATCTACCTAATACCTATACACCACTACATTTCCCTAATACCCCTACACCCCTACATCTACATAATACCCCTACACCCCTACATGTCCCTAATACCCCTACACCCCTACATCTACCTAATACCCCTACACCACTACATGTCCCTAATAACCCTACACCCCTACATCTACCTAATACCCCTACATCTACCTAATACCCCTACACCAGTACATATACCTAATACCACTACATATACCTAAAACACCTACATCTACCTAATACCCCTACACCCCTACATCTACCTAATACCCCTACACCCCTACATCTACCTAATACCCCTACACCAGTACATCTACCTAATACCCCTACACCAGTACATCTACCTAATACCCCTACACCAGTACATATACCTAATACCCCTACACCAGTACATATACCTAATACCCCTACACCAGTACATATACCTAATACCCCTACACCAGTACATATACCTAATACCCCTACACCAGTATATATACCTAATACCCCTACACCAGTACATATACCTAATACCCCTACACCAGTACATATACCTAATACCCCTACACCAGTACATATACCTAATACCCCTACACCAGTACATATACCTAATACCCGTACACCAGTACATATACCTAATACCCCTACACCAGTACATATACCTAATACCCCTACACCAGTACATATACCTAATACCCCTACACCAGTACATATACCTAATACCCCTACACCAGTACATATACCTAATACCCGTACACCAGTACATATACCTAATACCCCTACACCAGTACATATACCTAATACCCCTACACCAGTACATATACCTAATACCCCTACACCAGTACATATACCTAATACCCCTACACCAATATCATCCTCTCCTCTTTCCCCACCTGATAGTGACACTTCGTTGTTGGATGTTGGATACGTAAGGTAGAGCAGGTTGTGTGACCATCCCGCCATGCTGCTGACTTTTTATCCCAGGTGTTGAGGCATTGAAGTAGTTGCGGCATCAACCAAGAGGGGATTGGGTGAAAACTGCCGTTTCAAGTCATTTTAGGAAAACCCTATTTGTGTGCTAGTCGTCGTTGTTACTGGGTAAATGAAACCTGTACTGCCAGGCCCTGAGGCAGTCGGCTCAAACTGGACCTCAGACTTGCCATACCCAAAAGCTACAAGCTGCTGGGCTGTCTCAACAAAACACACATTAACCTTTTTTGTTATTTTTCTGTGGAGGATCTCCCACTTTGAAGTGCTTCCATTTAACCTTCATTTAACTTTTGTGTTGTGCGCTCCCCGGTGCTTCGTTTCTGACAGTGGAAGCCTTTAGAACTGTTGAAAATGCCTGGGGGCAATCGATGGCATATTCCGCTGCACATCTGTCTCCTCTGCGGCGTCAGGTTCCAACTCGGAACTGGAAGCACCACATTATTCTGCTATTGGTCGACCCTCCTGATCCTTTTACTAATCTCAATCCTGTTCTTGAGTCAAACTGTTGAAGTCTTTTCTCTTTCCGTAGGATGTTTACTGCATGCCTGGGGTTCACCTACATTTGAACAGATGCTAATTCCTCAGCTTTAAATGCAAATGCTTACAGTGTTCTTTGTTTGCTTGATCAGGTTTTGTGCATCATGTGCTCCCTACTAGTATCAACTACACAGTGTGCATTTTAATTTGTCTCATTCTCTTCTTGTGCAAAAGGGAATGTTTAAAGGTGATACGTGTATTTGGAGCCGTTTGATAGCCCTCTAGAGAGCACATGACAAAAGCTGTGTATAACACAGCACAGACCATATGTTCTAAGCAAACCATTATTCCCTTATCATGATGATTATGCTTTTCAAGAAGATCCCTGGTATTACTATATAACCCAAGAAGATCCCTGGTTATACTGTATTTCTAATGATGTTCTGTATTATGTCATTCTGTATTATGTTTCATGTTTTGTGTCGACCACAGGAAGAGTAGCTGCTGCTTTTGCAACAGCTAATGGGGATCCTAATAAAATACCAAAATACCAAATAACCCAAGAAGATCCCTGGTAATACTGCATAGCCCGGTTTGGGAATCCACTTATGTGCCTCATTGGATACACCTGACTGGTTTCTTTGATATGTTTTTGTCAGCCATTTGTTGAATTATTGTTCATTCTACTGTATTATATAAACATATATAAAATAGTTTGCATGCGATGGGACTATGTATATTTGGGTTACTCAGGCATGATATAAAATGCAATAATATTAATTAAGCATTTCTTACACAGATAATAAGGGCACCTATTGTGGACTATCTGAATGGTTTACAAGTTCCTTTCTAATCTATGTTAGGAATATGTGATTTATCTTAGCAGGCACGTCGTGGATGAGGTCTTGACAGGGTCTCTCTTGGTTTAGTGGATAAGACAGTGAAGATCTGCTGGCGGAGCTCTCTGATCTGACCTGTCTCTTCATTTACCTCCACTTGACACTGCACATAGAAAGGGCATTTTGAATGGGAACGTTTCTGATGTATCTTTCACCGTAGATACACCCTTATCTCTGAGGGAAGACAAAAATATGTTTCATTTAAAACGGAGTGTCTGGGCTATTGGTTATTGGCTGTTGGTTTAAGCAAGAAATGTCTGGAAATGTATCAAATGAAAAGCCTTGTCTGAATAAAAGTGATTGTGTTGTTATTTGATCATCTAGAATAAATTGTAATAGGATGTATGAAACCAGTTTGATTATTGCAGAACTAAATACCAATCAGAAATAAAACCGAGGAGGAAAACATAGCCTGCATACAGGGGGCACTCTTCTCTTGTTTATACAGTCTGTCTGTAAGCTCAGCCTGCAGATGCTCAGGATGTCATCCAGAGAGTCCACGTTTAGCTTTGAAAGGATAAAAAGTAAAAATATATATATATTTGCGGAGGTGAGTTTTCTTCATGTCAGCAGAGCTACAAAGCATTTCTTATAGTTCCCCTGAGTACAGTCTTACATTATAAACTTCATCAGCACAGATTACTATAAATAGCCCCTGTGATGAGAAACTAATGGTGTTCATACTGATCAGTGGCAAGACAGAGTATTTAAAGTGTTTGAAGTTCTGTAAAAGGATTTCAAAGGTTGTCTTTGGGAGAGATGTTCTGAAAGTGCAAACAACTTTTCTCTTGTTAAACTGTTGCATGGGGATAATTTAAATTTGCAATAACAAACGGTCAATCAAAGTATGTACCTGGGAAAATAATAAATGGGTACAGGAATGCTAGTTATATTTGGAGAATGAGCTGTTCTTTGTGACTAGTTGGTACAGTTCATCTGGGAAATGAATAATTTAGACAACACTCCCATAACAATACACTATTCTCATGCAGATAGATGACATATATTTGTATTTACATTTCCATATCATTAATTATGTCCTTCAACTCAACTGTGCACTGATTATTCACCGGCTGCCAAAGTTGGATAAAACTGGGACACCTCCGTTCAGTTCTGCAATTTAATTACAATCAAACTGCTGACTTCAAACTAACATGCTGCAAGTCGCAGCACATTCTGTGATATTTCTGCACCATCCAAAAGAGAGACAAAAAAAACCTTACTGTTGTTTGCACTTGGTCATTTGTAATTCTACCCTATTTTACCCACATAGGAATTATCCACATACATGTGTTATGCAAGCTACCTACCCAGAGAACAGATTTGTCTAATCATTCATTTTATTTCCTGTAGATATGCTTGTTAGAGGTCTGCAATTCTAATTATGAAGATGCATGCAGAACTTAAAAAGCTACAGTATTAGTTGTGAATAGTTATAACCTGGCAGATTTGAATAGAAACCGAAACCAAGATTTTGGCAATGTGAGGCCTGTTGGAAGCTCTGAGCTGAATTTTGATTTTCAATCAAACACTCCCTGGTAATTATCTATGGCTGCACTGTAGGGGGCGTTACCTAGGGCGAGCAGAATCCACAGGATAGGGTCACTCCAGACTCAAGTGCCAGCGTGTCTCCACCCCATCTCTTGATGCAAGGTAAAAAGGCTATCTCTAGTGCTGAGCCTCTCTAAACAGTCTCAACTAAGTTAATGATGGTTGGTTCACTCCTTCCAAGCTATAACAGATATTCTTCCTAAAATATTTCAGCCTTATTCAATAGCTGCATTTGGCAACTTAATATATTCCAAGGTAGGAGCTCTGAATTAAATTGGGGAGAACCTTCAGATGTTCCATGCATTCTCCAAGTTAAACATAGTAAGGGAACCTTGTGTATGCAAACTTGGTTCAGCAGAATTGACCCTCTGGTGACTACTTGATAGCACACTAGGCTATAACACTTTGTCATCATCCCTAGGGTGAGAGACAAGACGGCACATCATTAGCTCAATGTCATCATGCCTAATCAAAATTCTGTGATATGTACAGTGTCTGTCTATACAGTATATATCTACATTTTGTGATATTAGTGATATGCAGTTTATATGGTGTATCTTATGAACGAACACAGAGAGAGAAGCTAGTCCTCTCCACCTCCAGCACATGCCATGCTACCTCATCATTAAAACAGCTGAAGGATCTCGACCATTTTAGCTACGAGTCATCAGTTAGTCTTAAGTGTCTGTAAAAGCCCTTTGCCAATCCAGGCATGAGAGTTGCACTGTTCCTCATTGTCACACCCTGACCTTAGAGATCCTTATTTATTCTCTATGTTTGGTTGGGTCAGGGTGTGACTCGGGTGGGAAAATGTATGCTTTCTATTTCTTTGTTGTTTTGCCGAGTGTGGTTCCCAATCAGAGGCAGCTGTCTATTGTTGTATCTGATTGGGGATCATATATCAATTGTGATTTTCCATTTGGGTTTTGTGGGGTGTTATTTTCTGTTTAGTGTCTGTGCCTGACGGAACTGTTCGCTTTCGTTTTTTGGAGCTGAACCGTTGCCTGTTTTCAGCAGTGTAATAACAACGTGCGAGTAGCGATTAAGGGATGTCTGGAAGGATATACAAGTGTACTGTACATCCTTCAAAAGTCAAACTTTTGTTTTCTGGAAATACATGTTTCTCAGATGGTGCTCAATTCTTGTCCATTTGGAATGTCTACAGCTACATCTTCTTAGAAAATGTATTTAACTTCCATTTAGCACTAGTTTCCACTAGACACAGGTTCTCGGTTTAACGTTTGTTATCTGAACACTTGGACTTTGCTTACACTGTGACCAATGTGTTGATAGCCTCTCCTTGAAGGGGAGCTGAACTGACAGTGAGGTAAATCTGGTGTGACCAGAGACCTTAGAAGGGAGTCTTGTTAGTGCCATTGCCCTAGGACGTGAGACAGACCCAAAGGAGAGGCAAACACGGAAGGTGAAGACAGTACAGAGAAGACATTTAATGTATGCTGTTTGAAAAGCCTCTCTCTCCTCCTCGACTCTCTTTCTCTTCTTGTTGAGGCAGAACTTGATGTGTCCACAGGCCAAAATAAAGTTGCACTCCAAACAGGTTCCCTGGAGCGAGTAGAGCAGAGGCCTCCACTCTATTCCACAAGGAAAATTGGACTTCCACTCAAAGACTCGGGACTTGGGAGTACGGGAGTATGGCATGGAAATAACTTCTTCCCTTGCACTTTCCGTATTCCGTCTTTTTCCCTTCAGTGTTCAGAGTGGTTTGTTGATTTTGGGGGAACATATACTGTTATGTACGGTGGTCCACTAGGGATTCAATGTTTTCTGTTTTTCTGGGCTTGTCATCCCAAATCTGCTGCCATCTAAGTGAAACATTCAGAGGCTCATGTAAATTCTGCCATTACTGTGTTGCATTGGTCAGCTAAAAGGGTCATGTCATCTATTGTTCACAGTTCAATGACTTTGCCTAGCTCAGTGCTAATATCAGGGTAAATGCTATCGTATCCTTTCTAGTCCCTATTTCTGCCTTAAATAACATTTATACGTTATACACTGCTCAAAAAAATAAAGGGAACACTTAAACAACACAATGTAACTCCAAGTCAATCACACTTCTATGAAATCAAACTGTCCACTTAGGAAGCAACACTGATTGACAATACATTTCACATGCTGTTGTGCAAATGGAATAGACAAAAGGTGGAAATTATAGGCAATTAGCAAGACACCCCCAAAAAAGGAGTGATTCTGCAGGTGGTGACCACAGACCACTTCTCAGTTCCTATGCTTCCTGGCTGATGTTTTGGTCACTTTTGAATGCTGGCGGTGCTCTCACTCTAGTGGTAGCATGAGACGGAGTCTACAACCCACACAAGTGGCTCAGGTAGTGCAGTTCATCCAGGATGGCACATCAATGCGAGCTGTGGCAAAAAGGTTTGCTGTGTCTGTCAGCGTAGTGTCCAGAGCATGGAGGCGCTACCAGGAGACAGGCCAGTACATCAGGAGACGTGGAGGAGGCCGTAGGAGGGCAACAACCCAGCAGCAGGACCGCTACCTCCGCCTTTGTGCAAGGAGGTGCACTGCCAGAGCCCTGCAAAATGACCTCCAGCAGGCCACAAATGTGCATGTGTCAGCATATGGTCTCACAAGGGGTCTGAGGATCTCATCTCGGTACCTAATGGCAGTCAGGCTACCTCTGGCAAGCACATGGAGGGCTGTGCGGCCCCACAAAGAAATGCCACCCCACACCATGACTGACCCACCGCCAAACCGGTCATGCTGGAGGATGTTGCAGGCAGCAGAACGTTCTCCACGGCGTCTCCAGACTCTGTCACGTCTGTCACATGTGCTCATGTGCTCAGTGTGAACCTGCTTTCATCTGTGAAGAGCACAGGGCGCCAGTGGCGATTTTGCCAATCTTGGTGTTCTCTGGCAAATGCCAAACGTCCTGCACGGTGCTGGGCTGTAAGCACGACCCCCACCTGTGGACGTCGGGCCCTCATACCACCCTCATGGAGTCTGTTTCTGACCGTTTGAGCAGACACATGCACATTTGTGGCCTGCTGGAGGTCATTTTGCAGGGCTCTGGCAGTGCACCTCCTGGCACAAAGGCGGAGGTAGCGGTCCTGCTGCTGGGTTGTTGCCCTCCTACGGCCTCCTCCACGTCTCCTGATGTACTGGCCTGTCTCCTGGTAGCGCCTCCATGCTCTGGACACTACGCTGACAGACACAGCAAACCGTTTTGCCACAGCTCGCATTGATGTGCCATCCTGGATGAACTGCACTACCTGAGCCACTTGTGTGGGTTGTAGACTCCGTCTCATGCTACCACTAGAGTGAGAGCACCGCCAGCATTCAAAAGTGACCAAAACATCAGCCAGGAAGCATAGGAACTGAGAAGTTGTCTGTGGTCACCACCTGCAGAATCACTCCTTTTTTGGGGGTGTCTTGCTAATTGCCTATAATTTCCACCTTTTGTCTATTCCATTCGCACAACCGCATGTGAAATTTATTGTCAATCAGTGTTGCTTCCTAATTGGACAGTTTGATTTCACAGAAGTGTGATTGACTTGGAGTTACATTGTGTTGTTTAAGTGTTCCCTTTATTTTTTTGAGCAGTGTATTTGCTGAACATTTTTAATGTGTACTTGAGAGGCATGCTCAGTATTACCTAGGCCGACACAAGATTGTTTTCGTGCAGCTATGTAAGACAAATGGCTCACCATATTTCAAAGCTAATTCATGCTAATGTTATTCTTATGAGCTAGTCATGCTAGATTAGCTTTTGTTTGCTATCGCAGGGGCTTGCTTATATCCTAAATGTACAATCATTTCAGGTCAAAATAAATGTATGCTATTATCAATATGTGAGACATATAGGCCTACGCTCAGCTCATATGTCGTATGTTATGAATTAGCTAATGAATGATCATTTACAAGCTAATAACATATGATAATTACAGGGAGCATGATGTATATGGTAATATGTGTGTAGAATAGCAAGTGAACGCTGTGTTTGTGTTTTGATGTCACATAAAGCCATTCCACTAGTCTGAGACTTCCAGTTCTTCATTGTTGGTCTGTGTGTTCAGCTATTCATCTCCCGAAAAGAGCTAGACAGAGTCAGGGAAAATGTACTGCATTTATTAAAGCTTATGGGAGTGTAACCGACTGGCATTGAACCCTGGTTTTCAGTGTTCCACTTGTCAGAATTGACTGTACATAACAATAGAGTGTAAAGCTAGCTTTGCGTTGGATCAGGTATTCCCAAACAGGGGTACGCGCAATGCCGTCAGGGGTACACCAAATAAAAATGTGATACACATTTATTTATTTTTAATTTTAAAAAGTTTTTTGTTATGTTTCGAAAAAGAAGTCTTCACATTTTCAAACAGTCCATTTATATTTTCCAACTGGGCTAAACATTTGGGTGAGGCTTTTTCTCCCCTGAGTAGCCTCATTTCACTGCCAAAAATAAAATTAACATTTACATTTACATTTAAGTCATTTAGCAGACGCTCTTATCCAGAGCGACTTACAAATTGGTGCATTCACCTTATGATATCCAGTGGAACAACCACTTTACAATAGTGCATCTAACTCTTTTAAGGGGGGGGGGGGGGGGGGTTAGAAGGATTACTTTATCCTATCCTAGGTATTCCTTAAAGAGGTGGGGTTTCAGGTGTCTCCGGAAGGTGGTGATTGACTCCGCTGACCTGGCGTCGTGAGGGAGTTTGTTCCACCATTGGGGTGCCAGAGCAGCGAACAGTTTTGACTGGGCTGAGCGGGAACTGTACTTCCTCAGAGGTAGGGAGGCGAGCAGGCCAGAGGTGGATGAACGCAGTGTAACCATCAAGTGTTCAGTGAAATAACCACACAATGTCAAATACAGGTAGCCGAGTCAAATAATTAACATCCAGTCCCATTAACCGTTACTCTCTCGCGGGAATTCCACTAACGGTCCGTATGTAGCCAAACGTAGCTGCTGCTCATTCCGTTTGCTCGACAATTGATAAATGGTTCAAAAAAAGTAAGGCCCTTGTCCATAGAGACACATACCAGCTCTACTGATAGTACTGCTACTACCAGCAGTACTACACCTGCACCTGTTGACGACACAAGTTGTTCTGCTTCCACGAGCACATCCAATGCTAGCATCAGTAATTCTACATTTGTTGTTAGCCCAGCTAGCATGGACACAGACAGTTGTGAAGCTGATGTAGCCGAAGAGCTACTGCCCCATTACCCGGCAAGGCACCGAACAACAGACATGGACGTTTGACCATCGAAAAAACGCAAATATGATGAGAACTACATTGATTTGGGGTTCACTTATATTGGGAGTAGTGCCTTTCCTCAGCCACAGTGTGTTATATGTGCGAAAGTACTATCTCACAACTTGATGAAAACTTCACTCTTGCGCAGACATTTAGAAACAAAACATGCCAATTTGAAAAACAAGCCACAGGAGTTTTTTGAGCGAGAATTAAGACGACTTTCGAGTAGTAAAACATATATAACATGTCTTACAAGCAACAGATACCATTAATACAAGCAACAGATACCATTAATAAGAAAGGGCTAGAAGCGTCTTATACGGTGAGCTACCGAGTGGCTAGGACAGGCAAGCCTATTGTGGAGGACTTAATTCTTCCTGCTGCCGCGGATATGGCTGGGACAATGCTGGGGGAAAAGGCCAAAAAACTATACAGACAATGGCTTCATCAAACAACACTGTTTCACAACGCATCAGTGACAAGGCAGGAGATGTTTTGAAACAATTACTGCTTTGCATACAAGCCAGTGAATTCTATGCTTTACAGCTGGATGAGTCAACAGACGTGGATATGTCCGTTATGTTTATGGGGAGTCAATTAAGGAAGACATCTTCTTCTGCAAACCACTGGAAACCAGGACAACAGGAGAGGCTATTTTTAAAGTACTGGACAGCTTTGTAACATCAAATGGATTTTGGTGGTCAATATGTGTTGGTATCTGTACTGATGGTGCAAAAGCCATGAGATGTAGACATAGTGGAGTGGTAGCGCGCGTGCAAGCAGTTGCTCCCAACGCCACTTGGGTACACCGCAGCATCCACCGAGAGGCTCTTGCTGCCAGTGGAATGCCTGACAGCTTGAAAGACGTTTTGGACATTACAGTGAAAATGGTTAACCTTGTTAAAGCAAGGCCCCTGAACTCTCGTGTATTTTCTGCACTATGCAATGATATGGGCAGCGACCATGTAACGCTTTTACAATATACAGAAGTGTGCTGGTTATCAAGGGGCAAAGTATTGACTAACTTTTTTTAATTGAGAGATGAGCTTAAAGTTTTCTTTACTGACCATAATTTTCACTAGTCTGATCATTTTCACTAGTCTGACCGCTTGCATGACGAGTTTCTCACACGACTGGCCTATCTAGGTGATGTTTTTTCTCACCTGAATGATCTGAATCTAGGATTACTATATTCAATGAGCGGGACAAAATTGAGGCTATGATTAAGAAGTTGGAGCTCTTCTCTGTCTGCATTAACAAGGGCAACACACAGGTCTTTCCATCATTGTAGGATTTTTTTGTGTGCAAATGAACTAAAACTTAGGGACAATGTCAAATGTGATATAGCGTAGCACCTGAGTGAGTTGAGTGCAAAATTACGCAGGTACTTTCCCAAAACAGATGACACAAACAACTGGATTCGTTATTCCTTTCATGCCCTGCCACCAGTATGCTTACCGATATCTGAACAAGAGAGCCTCATCAAAATTGCGACAAGCGGTTCTGTGAAAATTGAATTTAATCAGAAGCCACCGCCAGATTTCTGGATTGGGCTGTGCTCAGAGTATCCTGCCTTGGCAAATCGCGCTGTTAAGACACTGATGCCCTTTTGCAACCACGTACCTATGTGAGAGGGAATTCTCGGCCCTCGCTAGCATGAAAACGAAATACAGGCACAGACTGTGTGTGGAAAAAGACTGAGACTCTCTCCAATACAACCCAACATTGCAGAGTTATGTGCATCTTTCAAACACCCTTCTCATTAACCTGTGGCGAGTTATTGTCCTTCCGGAACTTTCATTACGCACACCTGTCCCCTATTCCCACTGATTAGTACTTGTATAAGTGTGCCCTTTGGTTTCCATTGGGCTGTCGATTATTGTTACTATGTCCGTTGGTGCGTGTGAGTACCTGTGCTGTGTGTTTTGGCTTTCGTGCCATTGTGGATTGCGCAGATGATTACGGGTCTCGTCCCGTGTGTTAATCATTGTGTGTGTGTGTTATTTATTCGAGGTACTCCTCGCTCTTTTGTTTTGGGTTTCTACCCTGTGTTTTGTTACGTGTTTGTTTGGTCTTCGTCCACGTGCCTTTACACGGCACTCCGTAATTTGGGCTTAATAAAAAAAATCCTGCGCTTGTCTCCCGAATCTCTTCATACCAACGTGACAGTTATTCACAATTTTTAAGGTTTTATATGTAAGATTTTTAAATAAAGGGCACAATTATTGATTATTATTATTTGTGCCCTGATCCTATAAGAGCTCTTTGTCACTTCCCATGAGCCGGGTTGTGACAAAAACTCACACTCATTCTTATGTTTAATAAATGTATCGTATAGTGTGTGCGTGGCAGGCTTACAATGATGCCAAAAACAACAGTTGAGAGCGCACTGACCCTGGTGCAAGAGGGGGTACGCAGCTGGAGGTTGAATGTTTGAAGGGGTACGGGACAATAAAACGTTTGGGAACCACTGCGTTGGAGGATGCTTCTTGACATCCTAGTAGCCTACAGTACCACCTCAGGTCGGCTACATCCTCTAAAGCCCAATAGCAGTAGGAGAGAGAGACGGGGAAGTTCCCCCGCAAAGTCCTCTTATCAATTCAGAGTGCATATGATATCACACCACTGGCCATTAATCAGATATCTCCTTTCTATTAAAGTAATATAATGAAGTTCTGGACTGTGTCAGATAAATGGGGACAATAACTTTTTCCACATGAAGACTGTCTGTCCACCAGCTCATTTCAACTCTTTCAGGCTCCTTTTCCAAGTTGAATTTCGAAGTGAATGACATCTCTATATTTAGATAGTGGCGTGTGATCCTGATCTCTAATGAACATATGATAAGACAGTCTCTGCAGTAGGTCTCTCTGGATCATTTCTTCAGAGTGTGTGATGAGTGTACAGAGGTTGAGCCATGACCTATACACCAGTCCATCATTCAATACAAACCAATTGTACCCAACTAAATCCGTATTGAAATCATTTAAAATCATTTCAAATAATTGTGTTTTCTCGAAAATAGCGCTTTAAGGAAAACTGACTGCAGGTAATGATATCTGTAGGTTTACAGTACATTCACTTGGGTGAATTTTCCAAAGGCTAATGTTAACATTGGCCTGTGGAAACCCTTGCCTTAATGACTCACAAATAGGAATATATTAGCCTGGTTGCTTCAGCCATTTGTTTTCCAAACAGAGATCGTCTGAAAATAGCGCCCATGCATGAAAAAATTTACATAAACAAAACGTACTGTAGGCTGTGGATAATTATTACTCAAGCCAAATTAATCTACATGCATTCATAATCTGTACAAGCCGTGACGATGCTGATGAATTCTGAAACACAGATTTGTAAGACCTCTCTGGTTATTATTGTCCATTTGTGTGTGCGTATATAACTGTTAATTTGCAAAACACTGTCATAGTCATGAAGACGGAATGTTCCAGAGAGACTTCAATACGTACAGCATAATATCAAACTGGATGTTGTGTTGCCTGTGTGCCTCCAAATATAGATCCATAACTCCTCTTTGTCCCTCCACTCAAGGAGGGCGAGGAAACAACCTGTCAAGGTCATGTAGAGTATGAACGTGTTAGACAGAGGGATACTCTGTCACACATACACACACACACACACACAGACCACACACACCGAGACCTCACACACACTCACACTAGTGGCGGTGCAACTTAATTTCATCTCTCACTTTGTCCTGTCTGCTGCAGTATCCATTTTTCATATTTGCTGCCCCCCCCGATTGCTATATTAGACATCAATCAATGGGAGCCAAGGGCTGCTGTTACATGGAGAGGTCCTCTCTTAATTAAGGGATGCAATTGAAACCATGAACATTTATTTTATCGAATGGCCCGAGAAGCAATCAGATAAACAAGGTGACTTATTCTTGTAATCGTTGTACTTAGTTTTGTTCAGAGCCCCTCATAACACATATTAACCTGATCAGAGACTAAGGATTCTCCTCTATACCTCCTGTCTCTAAAAAGCCAATTGTTCAGAATATTGTCATGCACTTGTTCATCTCAGACCTATTTGTCCACTGTAATCCCAGGACAACGTGGTATGATCAACCAAAATGGCAGTGTTGACTTCGTTCTTAGTTACTGTGAGACAGTTTTGTGACTGCCTTGGAATGTACAATGTGTACTGGTTGAATTGTTCAGCTTTTACTGTGGTCATGAAACATAATTTGTGACTGTGTTGTTTATAGGAACTCACTCCTGTCGCTCTAGAACTAGCCCAAAGTGAAGTGTGTATGAGTGTGTGTGTGTGTTCCCATCCTTGGAATTACCTGGCGTGACAGAAATACTTGCTAAGATCAACTGCAAGAGTATGGAGGCCACAGTCACCCAACACCAACTGCGCTGGCTCGGGCATGTCTTCAGGATGTCTCAGGAGCGCCTGCTGCAGAAGATCGTGTATGGCCAGTTACACCGTGACCGGCTGTCTACAGGGGGCGGACGAAGCGCCACGAGGACCAGCTGAAAACGTGGCTGAAGAAGTGCAATCATCAAACCCACAGACCTGGAGGACGCCGCTGCCGAACATCCCACCTGAAGGCAGCTCTGTCAGAGCGGTGTACAGAGTTGGGAGGAGGAGAGGAACACAAAGAGACAGCAAAAACAACCATGCCTTCCCCCACCAACACAGAATACACATGCCCCACCTGCAATAAAGCTTGTGGATCACGGATTGGACTCTACAGCCACCAAAGACTTCACCGTTACCTCAGAAGTGGAAGTCATCATGGACTACCATAAGCAATGGACTACCATAAGCAAGTAAGTAAGTGTGTGTGTGTGTGTGTGTGTGTGTGTGTGTGTGTGTGTGTGTGTGTGTGTGTGTGTGTGTGTGTGTGTGTGTGTGTGTGTGTGTGTGTGTGTGTGTGTGTGTGTGTGTGTGTGTGTGTGTGTGTGTGTGTGTGTGTGTGTGTGTGTGTGTATATACAGTATGTGTCTGAGCATGCCCTTGACTAGCTTTGGGAACAGATTTGCTCACAACTGGAAGGGGGCATCAGGGGCATCCCTATCACCGTGCCCAGTGTATGGGACAGCTGGCACAGACACCAACCAACGTCATATATTAGCCAGGTGGGTCCTCTCAATACACCCATAAACACCGACATGAGCGATAGATGAGCAATAGAAAACAGAGAGAAGAAACTGAAGACTTCTGCACCATTCAGTCAATTAGCGTTTAGCGTAACCATTTGGCAACCCCTGAAGAGGGGGTGCCTTTTGAATAATGTACTTTGTTGTGACACTGGACAGATGCAAGGTCAGAAGCTTCAAAGCTGCGGTAACTAAATCTGAAAAAGCACTTCTTGTGATGTCAGCTTCGCAAATGGTCGCAACGTTCCACATTTCCGTTAATGGGTTTGAGTGTTCTGCATGGTGTAATACGATCAAGTCCACTCGTCAAAGACAGATTGACACTTCACTTACTGGTTTATACCTGTAATGCAAAGATAGCCTTTTACATGGAAACAGAAACTACGAACATTATCTGAAGAGTGCTTTGGATTTCGTTCATCACCCTGTTTATTGCTCCCATTCTTTGTTCAATCGCAATTTAAGCTTGGCATCGATCAGCCTTTAAACAAAAAATGTGTATATTTTCTAGATAAATACATTCCTCCACTCAAATGCTTACCTATGAGTACGGATACATCCATTTGACACAGAGTCTGAAAGTGACAGTAAGCCTTATTATCTAACCATGCTAAGGTCAGGAGGCAAGGCCTGTCTAGTTGATAGTATCACCAGTTTTTCGCTGAAATACCAGCTGGACTATTAAAAGGAACAAATAGTTGTTGTGCTGGCAGTGCAACACTCTCTCTGGCTCATCTCATGTGTGGATGCTGTTGCCAAGAGCTCCTCCATCTTCCTTTGGGATTTTCTGTCCACTTCAGACATTGTCCTTTGACCTCCTCTCTCGCTCTCTCTCTTACACACACTCTCTCTCTCTCCCAGTCTCTTTCCCCATCTCCCCCCCACTCTCACCCTCACTCTCTCACTTTTGCTCTCTCTCCATCTCGCTCTTTTGCTCTCCCTCTCTCCCTGTCTCTCTCTCTCTCTGTCTGTCTGTCTCTCTCTCTCCCCTTCCTCTCTCTGTCTGTCTGTCTCTCTCTCTCTCCCCCTCCTCTCTCCACCTCACTCTCTCTCGCTCTTTTGCTCTCTCTCTGGGATGGAATGATCCTCATTATCTCTCTGTCACATTAAAGCTTATATGCGGCAGCCAGCAGAACCCCCTCAAGGTGATGAGGGGCGAAAGGCCAAGTAAAGGGTTTCATCTCTCTCAGCCTACCATGTGACTCTCAGTGCACACACACAAACACACGCGCGCACACACACACACACACACACACACACACACACACACACACACACACACACACACACACACACACACACACACACACACACACACACACACACACACACACACACACACACACACACACACACACACACACACACACACACACACACACACACAGGCACACACACCTTGCCTTTCCCTGGCGCAGTGGCGCTGACAAGATACATGATGAACGCAACCACAGTGATTTATAATAAGTCACTTCAGAGCGATGCCATTGCAGAAGAGGAAATTGAACAAACAGGCCATGCTATCTGTCACCAGATGACCCAGTTCAAGTTCAAGAAGCTGCCTGTCAAGTACAATTGACTGCACAAGTGATATATTAGACCTTAATGGCAGCAGAAAAAAGACTGTCTTAACGATTGCCTTTGCTGGATATGTGAAGGTCCCACTGTAGGGTGGATTGCAAAGAGGAAACAAATGATTTCCCGGTGAAGCATCTTCCCTCCAAAAACGCATTCGATACACTTCCAGAAACGGCACCGGCAAGGGAGTTACGTGACCACATATCAACCCGCTTCTTGATTGAAGCAAAACCCTTTGAGAAGGAGTTTAGGTCAACTGTACTGTATTTGCAGTTTTCTCTTTGCCATTGTAGAAGAGGGTGTGCTATGAGAAGATGACAAGAAGAAAACTCAACAGCTGCTCAGGTGCTGTAAGTGTTACACGGCCTTCAGAATGTATTCACAACCCTTAACTTTCTCCACATTTTGTCGTGTTACAAAGTGGGAATAAACTGGATTTAACTGTCATTTTTGTCAACGATTTGCACAAAATACTCTGTAATGTCAAAGTGGAAGAATAATTTTCTAACAGTAATAATAATAATAATTAAACAATAATACAGTATATCTTGATTAGATAAGTATTCAACCCCCTGAGTCAATACATGTTAGAATCACCATTGGCAGCGACTACAACTGTGAGTCTTTCTGGGTAAATCTCTAAGAGCTTTCCACACCTGGATTGTGCAATGTTTGCCCATTATTATTTTCAAAAATCTACAAGCTCTGTCAAATTGGTTGTTGATCATTGCTAGACAACCATTTTCCGGTCTTGCCAGATTTAAGTTTAAACTGTAACTCGGCCACTCAGGAACATTCACTGTCTTCTTGGTAAGCAAGTCCAGTGTAGATTTGGCCTTGTGTTATTGTACCGCTGAAAGGTGAACTAATCTCCCAGTGTCTGGTGGAAAGCAGACTGAACCAGATTTTCATCTAGGATTTTTGAAATCCGAGCAAGGGTAGCATTCCAGAGAGACATCAGAGACTGTAACGTTCTTTGCTTCACGGAAACATGGCTCACTCGAGAGACGCTAACGGAGTCGGTGCAGCCAGCTGGTTTCTTCACGCATCGCGCCGACAGAAACAAACGTCTTTCTGATAAGAAGAGGGGCGGAGGGGTATGCCTTATGATCAACGAGACGTGGTGTGATCATAACAACATACAGGAACTCAAGTCATTCTGTTCACCTGACTTAGAATTCCTCACAATCAAATGTCGACCGCATTATCTACCAAGGGAATTCTCTTCGATTATAATCACAGCCGTATATATTCCCCCCCAAGCAGACACATCGATGGCCCTAAACGAACTTTATCTGACTCTTTGTAAACTGGAAACCACACACCCTGAGGCTGCATTCATCGTAGCTGGGGATTTTAACAAGGCTAATCTGAAAACAAAACTCCCTAAATTCTATCAGCATATCGATTGTGCTACCAGGGCTGGTAAAACCCTGGATCATTGTTATTCTAACTTCCGCGACGCATATAAGGCCCTCCCCCGCCCTCCTTTTGGAAAAGCTGACCACGACTCCATTTTGTTGCTTCCAGCCTACAAACAGAAACTAAAACAAGAAGCTCCAGCGCTCAGGTCTGTTCAACGCTGGTCCGACCAATCTGATTCCACGCTTCAAGACTGCTTCGATCACGTGGATTGGGATATGTTCTGCGTTGCGTCCAACAACAACATTGACGAATACGCTGATTCGGTGAGCGAGTTCATTAGAAAGTGCATCGGCGACGTAATACCCACAGCAACGATTAAAACATTCCCAAACCAGAAACCGTGGATTGATGGCAGCATTCGAGTGAAACTGAAAGCGCGAACCACTGCTTTTAACCAGGGCAAGGTGACCGGAAACATGACCGAATACAAACAGTGTAGTTATTCCCTCCGCAAGGCAATCAAACAAGCTAAGTGCCAGTATAGAGACAAAGTAGAGTCGCAGTTCAACAGCTCAGACACAAGAGGTATGTGGCAGGGTCTACAGTCAATCACGGATTACAAAAAGAAAACCAGCCCCGTCGCGGACCAGAATGTCTTGCTCCCAGACAGACTAAATAACTTTTTTGCTCGCTTTGAGGACAATACAGTGCCACTGACACGGCCCGCTACCAAAACCTGCGGGCTCTCCTTCACTGCAGCCGAGGTGAGTAAAACATTTAAATGTGTTAACCCTCGCAAGGTCGCAGGCCCAGACGGCATTCCCTGCCGCGTCCTCAGAGCATGCGCAGACCAGCTGGCTGGTGTGTTTACGGACATATTCAATCAATCCTTATCCCAGTCTGCTGTTCCCACATGCTTCAAGAGGGCCACCATTATTCCTGTTCCCAAGAAAGCTAAGGTAACTGAGCTAAACGACTACCGCCCTGTAGCACTCACTTCCGTCATCATGAAGTGCTTTGAGAGACTAGTCAAGGACCATATCACCTCCACCCTAGCTGACACCCTAGACCCACTCCAATTTGCTTACCGACCCAATAGATCCACAGACGACGCAATCGCAACCACACTGCACACTGCTCTAACCCATCTGGACAAGAGGAATACCTATGTGAGAATGCTGTTCATCGACTACAGCTCAGCATTTAACACCATAGTACCCTCCAAACTCGTCATCAAGCTCGAGACCCTGGGTCTCAACCCCGCCCTGTGCAACTGGGTACTGGACTTCCTGACGGGCCGCCCCCAGGTGGTGAGGGTAGGTGACAACATCTCCACCCCGCTGATCCTCAACACTGGGGCCCCACAAGGGTGCGTTCTGAGCCCTCTCCTGTACTCCCTGTTCACCCACGACCGCGTGGCCATGCACGCCTCCAACTCAATCATCAAGTTTGCGGACGACACTACAGTGGTAGGCTTGATTACCAACAACAACGAGACGGACTACAGGGAGGAGGTGAGGGCCCTCGGAGTGTGGTGTCAGGAAAATAACCTCACACTCAACGTCAATAAAACAAAGGAGATGATTGTGGACTTCAGGAAACAGCAGAGGGAGCACCCGCCTATCCACATCGACGGGACAGGAGTGGAGAGGGTAGTAAGTTTTAAGTTCCTCGGTGTACACATCACGGACAAACTGAATTGGTCCACCCACACAGACAGTGTTGTGAAGAAGGCGCAGCAGCGCCTCTTCAACCTCAGGAGGCTGAAGAAATTTGGCTTGTCACCAAAAGCACTCACAAACTTCTACAGATGCACAATCGAGAGCATCCTGTCGGGCTGTATCACCGCCTGGTACGGCAACTGCTCCGCCCACAACCGTAAGGCTCTCCAGAGGGTAGTGAGGTCTGCACAACGCATCACCGGGGGCAAACTACCTGCCCTCCAGGACACCTACACCACCCGATGTCACAGGAAGGCCATAAAGATCATCAAGGACAACAACCACCCGAGCCACTGCCTGTTCACCCCGCTATCATCCAGAAGGCGAGGTCAGTACAGGTGCATCAAAGCAGGGACCGAGAGACTGAAAAACAGCTTCTATCTCAAGGCCATCAGACTGTTAAACAGCCACCACTAACATTTAGTGGCCGCTGCCAACATACTGACTCAACTCCAGCCACTTTAATAATGGGAATTGATGGAAATGTATGTAAAACTGTATCACTAGCCACTTTAAACAATGCCACTTAATATAATGTTTACATACCCTACATTACTCATCTCATATGTATATGTATATACTGTACTCTATATCATCTACTGCATCTTGCCATCTTTATGTAATACATGTATCACTAGCCACTTTAAACTATGCCACTTTATGTTTATATACCCTACATTACTCATCTCATATGTATATACTGTACTCTATACCATCTACTGCATCTTGCCTATGCCGTTCTGTACCATCACTCATTCATATATCTTTATGTACATATTATTTATCCCTTTACACTTGTGTGTATAAGGTAGTAGTTGTGGAATTGTTAGGTTAGATTACTCGTTGGTTATTACTGCATTGTCGGAACTAGAAGCACAAGCATTTCACTACACTCGCATTAACATCTGCTAACCATGTGTATGTGACAAATAAAATTTGATTTGATTTGGATTTTTGCCTGTGCTTAGCACCATTCCGTTTCTTATTATCCTGAAAAACTCCCCAGTCCTTTATGATTATATAAATAGCATAACATGAAGCAGGCATCACTATGCTTGAAAATATGGAGAGTGGTACTCAGTAATGTGTTGGATTGGATTTGCACCAAACATAACACTTTTTATTCAGGACAAAAAGTGAATTGCTTTGCCATGTTTTTTTGCACTTTTACTTTAGTGCCTTGTTGCAAATAGGATTCATGTTTTGGAATATATTTATTCTGTACAGGCTTCTTTCTTTTCACTCTGTCAATTAGGTTAGTATTGTGGAGTAACTAAAATGCTGTTGATCCATTAACCTATCACAGCTGGTAAACACTGTAACTGTTTTAAAGTCACTCGTGGTGAAATCCCTGAGCGGTTTCCTTCCTCTCCGGCAACTGAGTTAGGAAGGACGCTTTTTTATCTTTGGGTGTATTAATACACCATCCAAAGTGTGCTTTTTTTTACCCCACTACCGGTAGGTGGCCTTCTTTGCAAGGCATTTGAATACCTCCAAGGTCTTTGTGTATAGTTGAATCTTTGTTTGAAATTCACTGCTCGGCTGAGGGACCTTACTGATAATTGTTTTTGTGGGGTACAGAGAAGAAGTAGTCATTCAAAAATAATATCAATCACTATTATTGCTCACAGAGTGAGTCCATGCAACTTACTATGTGACTTGTTAAGCACATTGTACTGCTGAACTTATTTAGGCTTGCCATAACAAAGGGGTTGAAGACATTTCAGCTTTTTCTTTGTTATTCATTTGTACAAAAATTCTAAAAACATAATTCCACTTTGACATTATGGGGTATTGTTTGTAGGCCTGTGACACAAAAAAATCTCTATTTAATCAATGTTAAATTCAGGCTGTAACACAACAAAATGTGGAAAAATTCAAGGGGTGTGAATACTTTCTGAAGGCACTGTATGTACTGGGAGCATATCCAGGGGCATGAAAATGTGTTGACCAAAGATAAAATACCATTGACCTTATCGTCCCCAGAGGGGAATTGTACTTGGACACACAGTGCTGTTGTGTCCAAACAACACAAATTATATAAGATGATCTCATACAAACATTTGAAGCAAATGGAAACTGTGGAGCAAATGTCTTTCGATCAGCAGCTGTGCCACATACGACGCAGTTCTGTCTAATCATCATTAGAAAGCAGTCATGAAAGGCCTATAAAAAAAGACTCATCATTTGTTCCCCTTACCAGATAACAATGATGAAAAATGGTTATGTCACAGGTGACATTCTCTAGCATCTGACATTTTCCACTGGGGGTATAAGTTCTTTACAAGGTGACAATAACAAAGCAAAATTCAATTGATTGGCATTATCAGAAAGCATGGGGGAGCATATGTCGCGACAGATGGTCCAAAAAGTGGAACTATGGATTTTCCAATCAGAGGGGAGGATAGGGGTGTTTAACTTAGTTTAGAAAGTTCCAGAAACCCAGCACATGGTTGATTGTGAAATACACATTAACCTTTTCACTGAGTGGTGTGGAATGGAAGGCACAGATGTGTTGGGGAAATAGGAGAGCTGTGGACGTGCATTCCGATTTGCATGCTAGTGGCCCCGGATGTGTAGTTAAAGCGCCCTTTTATTTATTTTTCTCATTACACTACACCAGACCTAATCATATCCCCATGCTACATTGAGGGCAATCTAGCGGCGCAATTGCAGTCATGTCAAATTGCAATCAATAGACACTGAGTCCCACCCCTGGGGTCAGTTTACTGTTTCATTAGCCAACAGGAATAAAAGCCTTTAGGAGGGCCTTGTGGATTACATTTGAATGACAACCCACAAAATAATCACTGGTCCCGTTGACACAGCAACCCCTCTGTACGTTCGCCACTTCCTCTTTGATCCCTGCAGAGGATTTCCTTTCTGATGTGAATTTAGCATATGATGATGCCCATCTAATCTATAGTGCTTCAGTTATTAAATCTGTTATTCTGAAACGTAACGGTCATATATTTTATTTTAAATCCTATTGATGTCTGAGTTATATGAGTGTGATTAGCTCATGCATGTCTAAATGTTTTCATTGTTATTTCCTACCTTGAAATACTGCTGAGTCAGACAGTGAGTCATTTTATTTTATGATAGGCTTTGCTTCAGTAACATCTCCATAAATATTAATTATTTTAAACAATGGCTTGCCCAGTTAGCCTTGATCCACCTTGAAAATAGAAATGAACGATGGATTAAAAATACTTCATATGAATCAACGTACAAGGCCCAAACGTTCAAGTGTTTACCTTGAATAGACTTACTTTGAAATGTTGCACTCCATTGGATTCCTAAAGCAGATAGTGCAAACAGAGCAGCAGTGGTGTTGTGCAGTCCTCACACACCTAAATCAGCCTCCCTGCTCTAAAAACAGGAGTAAATGTGATTTTAGAATGTCTCTCTGTGTCATCTACACCACAGCAGGATGTAAGACAGCTCTCAGACAAAAACTAGTAAATAGTAATTCATCGCATAAAAGCGAATGTCTTTGGAGGAGGCGGGTGAGTTAAAACTCTGTTGGTGGAAGATAGAGGATGAGAGGCTTGAGGGTTGCTCATCTTTAAATAATCCCTTCCTTGTGTCCTCTTGTTTCATACAGCAGTGAATTTATTTTCTGTATGCAAATTACTTCAAGAGTTCAATCAATTATTAATAAATGTGAATGTTTCATGAATCATAGTGTTGGCAAACTGCAGATGAATTAGAGTTGTCTGGGCTATTGTGTAGCATGTCCTTTATAACTCAGTATTTCAAGGTAATACACACACGAGGGGGACGTGACTGAGGTCGATTTTCACCTTCCCAGACATTGGGAAGACAGACACATGAGACAGCCCTGAGTCTCTGTGCTTGTAGGCAGAGAAAGCATTAAGTCACTTTTTTCCAGGTAAGACTGACAAATATCAATCATCAATCAATATGACGCTCTCCAAACGGGAACAAGTGCTTTCTCCGCTCAGAACTAATCTATTTGTCACAAATGGTGGATGCAGATGTCTACCCAGAATATTGGGAACATATATGCGTCTGTAAATGAAGTTCCATTGTCATTATTTTACAGCAACACTGTCATTATTACTGTCATAAGTTGAAGTTATGGACTCATAAAAATCCATTTCTGTCTGGAAATAGCTGGGTTTAATTTATATGTAAATGTGCTCTGTGTACATTATTTGTCAGCAAATTATTTGTTGAATTGTGACATGGGGGGAAAAGAGCTGGATTGGAGGCCTGCTCTCAAAATAAAGGGGAAGGATAAAAAAAAATCCCAACGTAAACATTTAGACTCAAACCCCAAAGGAATTCATCACTGCTTTGAAGTATAAAACCAATCTATCCAACCTATATTAAACAACCAAATTCTGCTGCTTTTCAATGGATGCAAAAATACAGATTACTCAAACTCTTTGCTTTGTGTGTTTTTAAGAGAAGACAATGAGATCATTATGGAAACTAATATAGGGGCACGGGATTGGAAACAAATTTAGTTAAGAAGAAAATAAACAATATTGCAGTAGAGCTCACTGCAGCGTTTAGTCAATTCTCCATTCTAGCTCTGGGAATAGGGATAAGCTCCACGTCAAGTATTACAATATTGCCCTGTGTTAGTCTGTAATGACCATCACCACTAGTCACAAACACACTCATAGTAGAGCTGTGGAAACATTGCAGTTAGAGGATCAGGGGGCCTTTGGCTTGTGGATCTATACTCTGTGGAATCACAAACGGAATAGTTTTATGGTTCAGATTGTGTTATCTTATTGTCTATCTAGTGCCCTGGGACAATAGTGTCAAGCTCGGCCTGTAACAGTCAAACTGAGTGTGTTCTGGGTGTAGGAACCATTTTAGATACTGAGGTGTAGGATGTTAGTCATGTGAAGGAGTGCAATTTGTTCAGTGAGCTGATCTAGCTGATTGACTATCGAGCACAAAGGAAATTGAACTCAGCTTGAACTAATGTCCTTTCAAGACTCTTAACAAGTCTTGGATGTTGTGTCCTACCTAGCAGACTGCAATCTAAGGAGGATATTCTTTGAGGATCCAACACTATCTGTTCAACCAGAGAAATTTGTCTTTTGCGTGGATCACTACATTTCCTTTCTTCTCTGCACATTTCAATCCGATCTAACCTGTAAACCGAATAAGGACACGCAGATTTAGAGTTAAAACACCTTTTAGTGACAGTGTCAATGTCCTCAACCACTCAGATGAACTACAAAACAAACCATTATACACTTAGACATGACCTCCTGATTGGGCTCATGTTAATTGACTCTATGCATTTCACAAAGGACAAAGGATAAGTGTCTGTATTCAATCAAATCTATTGAGAGCCTGGAGGATGGTTGGGGTAGAATATGCAAGGTAAACATGGAATTATGAGGAGTTGATTCTATTTTCAGTCTTGGGGGTCGCCGGTGATGCTATCTCATATCTGGACTCAGTGCTGCACAGCGCTCTGATTCCAGGGTTAATCAGATTAGTTTAGCGCCGAGACCCAGATTATTTGATTGAGATTAGTTTAAATGTCAGCTTCTATAAATGGTCTCAAATGTCAGTGCTCTCTGAGGTGAGATTCCATTTCATTTAAATATTTTTTTTAATTCACACAGACCTAAAACAATCTTTCAGCTTTAATTACGTTAGGATCCTTTCATTGGTGTGTGTGTGAGAGAGAGAGAGAGAGAGAGAGAGAGAGAGAGAGAGAGAGAGAGAGAGAGAGAGAGAGAGAGAGAGAGAGAGAGAGAGAGAGAGAGAGAGAGAGAGAGAGAGAGAGAGAGAGAGGCACCTAAGGCAGTATGTACCTTGGGTTTATCATCCTCTTTGAAGTGTGTAATCACAGGGTTTCCGGTCAGACCTAATGAAATAACATCCCTTGGCCAAGACCAAAGCTACTTCTCGTCAGAACAGAGCAGTGGGTACATGAACTTAAAGGAGGATCATGCATGGGTGAAGATAATCTCGGCACCCATAACAAACTTGGAACAATCAAATTAAATCAAATTGTATTTGTCACATCCACGTGTTTAGCAGATGTTATTAAGGGTGGAGCGAAATGCTTGTGTTTCTAGATCCAACAGTGCAGTAATATCTAACAAGTAATATCTAACTATTTTCCAACACTACACACAATACACAAAAATCAAAAGTAAAGGAATGGAATTAAGAATATATAAATATTTGGGCGAGCAATAGCAGAGCAGCATAGACTAAGATACAGTAAAAATGGATAGAATACAGTATATAAATACAGTGGGGAGAACAAGTATTTGATACACTGCCGATTTGCAGGTTTTCCTACTTACAAAGCATGTAGAGGTCTATAATTTTTATCCTAGGTACACTTCAACTGTGAGAGACGGAATCTAAAACAAAAATCCAGAAAATCTCATTGTATGATTTTTAAGTAATTCATTTGCATTTTATTGCATGACATAAGTATTTGATCACCTACCAACCAGTAAGAATTCCGGCTCTCACAGACCTGTTAGTTTTTCTTTAAGAAGCCCTCCTGTTCTCCACTCATTACCTGTATTAACTGCACCTGTTTGAATTCGTTACCTGTATAAAAGACACCTGTCCACACACTCAATCAAACAGACTCCAACCTCTCCACAATGGCCAAGACCAGAGAGCTGTGTAAGGACATCAGGGATAACATTGTAGACCTGCACAAGGCTGGGATGGGCTACAGGACAATAGGCAAGCAGCTTGGTGAGAAGGCAACAACTGTTGGCGCAATTATTAGAAGATGGAAGAAGTTCAAGATGACGGTCAACCACCCTCGGTCTGTGGCTCCATGCAAGATCTCACCTCGTGGGGCATGAGGGATCAGCCCAGAACTACACGGCAGGACCTGGTCAATGACCTGAAGAGAGCTGGGACCACAGTCTCAAAGAAAACCATTAGTAACACATTACGCCGTCATGGATTAAAATCCTGCAGCGCACGCAAGGTCCCCCTGCTCAAGCCAGTGCATGTCCAGGCCCGTCTGAAGTTTGCCAATGACCATCTGGATGATCCAGAGGAGGAATGGGAGAAGGTCATGTGGTCTGATGAGACAAAAATATAACTTTTTGGTCTAAACTCCACTCGCTGTGTTTGGAGGAAGAAGAAGGATGAGTACAACCCCAAGAACCCATCCCAAACGTGAAGCATGGAGGTGGAAACATCATTCTTTGGGGATGCTTTTCTGCAAAGGGGACAGGACGACTGCACCGTATTGAGGGGAGGATGGATGGGGCCATGTATCGCGAGATCTTGGCCAACAACCTCCTTCCCTCAGTAAGAGCATTGAAGATGGGTCGTGGCTGGGTCTTCCAGCATGACAACGACCCGAAACACACAGCCAGGGCAACTAAGGAGTGGCTCCGTAAGAAGCATCTCAAGGTCCTGGAGTGGTCTAGCCAGTCTCCAGACCTGAATCCAATAGAAAATCTTTGGAGGGAGCTGAAATTCCGTATTGCCCAGCGACAGCCCCGAAACCTGAAGGATCTGGAGAAGGTCTGTATGGAGGAGTGGGCCAAAATCCCTGCTGCAGTGTGTGCAAACCTGGTCAAGAACTACAGGAAACATATGATCTCTGTAATTGCAAACAAAGGTTTCTGTACCAAATATTAAGTTCTGCTTTTCTGATGTATCAAATACTTATGTCATGCAATACAATGCAAATGAATTACTTTAAAAAAATCATACAATGTGATTTTCTGGATTATTGTTGAAGTGTACCTATGATAAAAATTACAGACCTCTACATGCTTTGTAAGTAGGAAAACCTGCAAAATCAGCAGTGTATCAAATACTTGTTCTCCCCACTGTACATGAGATGAGTACTTCAAAATATGTAAACATTATTAAAGTTGTCAGTGATTTCAAGTCTATGTATATAGGGCAGCAGCCTCTAATGTGCTAGTGATGGCTGTTAACAGTCTGATGGCCTTGAGATACAAGCTGTTTTTCAGTCTCTCGGTCTCACCTTTAATGCACCTGTACTGACCTCGCCTCCTGGATGATAGCAGGGTGCAAAGCAATGTGAAGGGTTGTGAAGAAAGGGCCAATATAACAAAAGATTTCCCCAAAAAGCACAGACACATTTTTGGTGAAACGCCGGAAATGTTCTCATTGTTTCCATTGAGCATTAGTGCAATTATGCATTATACTAAAGCTCTGTAGGAAGTATAATTTATAAGTGATAAGTGTTGCATTGTTTGAGTCTGGAAGCAGTCTCCCAAAAAATATATATTGGAACTGAAATCAAATGAGGTCATGTGGGCTTGGCATGCAGACACACACAATCACTCCACATGAATCCCTTTCGATAATGGCATTTACACAGTTTCTTTTTCTTTTTCATTGTTCTTACAGTTTGTTTTCTGTTCCATGAAGGACTTACAACCCTCTACCCCCGAGTAGCTTTTTACCTCTAAAGGACCACTTAAAGCTTCCCAGCAGTCCACAAGTGCTGATGTGGAAGTAGCTACAGCAAAGTGTACACAGGAAGAATAATTGAGGGGCAAAATGGAGGTAAAGGGCAGTTTGGCTGAAGACTAATGGGAATGATTATGAATATGGACTGGCTGTGATTTACCATAAGGGAAAGCACTCTACACTGTAGTCTGAAGGAGCTCACTGTCACTGCAGTGGTACCACTATATGCACTCAAGTACTCTGCTGGCCAAGTCCCAAGGTTGGCAAGCCAGGGCAATCTCCAATATCTCTCGTATAGCACCTCAAATCCACATTGATCTTAGTCACGTCTTTCCCTCTGAGAAGTGCCTAATGCAAATGCTTTGGCTACGGTGGCTAGAATCAGTTATGGTAGCTAACTTTAAGGCAGTTGCACACTTACACTGATATGAGTCTAAATGTGTTACTAAGGTGTGGTGAAGTCTGTTTAATGTTATGTTGTTGGCATGCAGTGTGAACTCAACACTGCCTCATCACTGCCCTACGAGGTCCAATGTGAAGCGCTGGAGTGTAACCTCTTTAGTAGTCTGTAAGTATTGATGGTGTAGAGTGGTCAGGTGAGGACAAAAACAGGAGTTGATCTGTTCACAACTCATTATGTCCTGTCAGCACTCTGGTTGTGTCAACTCCATCTGACAGATTGGGAACTGATCTGGTGCCATTTCTGTTAACCTTTTATTGCAGTTGGCTAAATCAGGGTCAAACAGAGGGATTCTTGGTAGAATCAAATCTACTTTGAAACAGAAGTTTACACCTCACACACATGGTTATGGTCTTAAAAAAAGAAGACACCTGTACCATATCAGATATAGAGTTGAAATGTATACCATTTTGAGTTTGCATCCCAATATTACACTTTATATACATCACAGAAGACTGAAACATAACAAAACTGTTTGACAAAGAAACACCGGATTTTCATCTGTTTTTTTCTAAGAATCTTTATTAAGTTATGAAAATGATTAATAATAACATTCCACCCATGAGACCAAAGAGGGCGCTTTTGGTCATTGACTGCAGGACAGGTCTACACAAATGTCCAGTACCGTGTTAGTCGCCATCGTTATTTTGTCTTATCACCATCTCAAACAGCGATTATTACAGTTTATTTGATATGACGGTTAGCTATATCAAACAACATTTGGTACTTTATTACACTGTACCTATACTCTGAAATCAAATATATTCAGTGTCTTCAGAAAGTATTCATATCACTTGACTTTGTCCACATTTTGTTGCGTTACAGCCTGAATTCAAAATGTATTAAATAGATTTCCCCCACCCATCTACATACAATATCCCATAATGAAAAAGTGAAAACATGATTTTAGACATTTTAGCAAATTTATTGACAACGAAATACAGAAATATCTAATTTACGTAAATAACCACACACCTTTGCTATAACACTCCAAATTGAGCTCAGGTGCATCCAATTTCCTTTGATCATCCACCTGTGGCCAATTCAATTGTTTGGACATAATTTAGAAAGAAACACACCTGTCTATATAAGATCCCACAGCTGACAGTGCATGTCAGTCAGAAACTATACCATGAAGTCCAAGGAACTGTCCGTAGAGCACAGAGATTGTGATTGTGATGAGGTATATATCTGGAGAAGGGTATAAAACAATTTCTAGAGTGTTGAACGTTTCCAAGAGCATAGTGGTCTCCAGCATTGGGAAATTGAAAAAATATGGAACTACCCACACTCTGCCTAGAGCTGGTTGTCCGACCAACCTGAGCAACTGGGCAAGAAGGACCTTGGTCAGGGAGGTGACCAAGAACCCAATGACCACTCTGACAGAACTATAGATTTCCTTGGTTGAGATGGGAGGACCTGCCAGAAGGACAACAGTCTCTACAGCACTTCACCAATCTGTGCTTTATGGGAGAGTGGCCAGACAGAAGCCACTCCAGAGAAAAAGGCAAGTGAAAAACCTAAGAGCATAAGGCAAAAATATTCTGTGGTCTGATGAGACAAAAATGTAACTGTTTGGCCTGAATGCAAATAACTATGGTAAAGCGGCAGGGAATGGGAGACTGGTAATGATAGAAGGAACAATGAATAGAGCCAAATACAGGAAAATCATTGATGAGAACCTGCTTTAGAGTGTATAATGACCTTAGACTGGGAGCGAAGATTTACGTTTTACGCTCTTACAGGACAATGACAAGCATACAGCCAAAGCAACGCTGAAATGGCTTCAGAACAAGAATGTGAAAGTCCTTGAATGGCCCAGCCAAAGCCCAGACTTGAATCCCATTGAAAATCTCTGGAAAGATTGGAAGATTGCTGTTCACCACAAGTTTCCATCTAACTTAGCAGAGCTTGAGAAAATCAGCAAGGAAGAATGGGAGACAATCCCCACATCCAGATGTGCAAAGATGATACAGATATACCCAAGATGACTCCGTGCTGTAATGTGTGAATACTTATGTTGTGTGAATACGTATGTAAATGAGATATTTCTGTATTTCATTTTCAATAAATTAGCAAAAAATTATAATAATGTCAATTTGACATTATGGGGTTTTCTGTGTATAAGGGTGAGAAATCTATTTTTAATTCAGACTTTAACACAACAAAATGTGGACTAAGTCAATGGGTATGAGTACTTTCTGCCATGAGATTACGGGTATGGTAATGTCAGTGTATGACACACAGAACCACATTGATTATTATTTAATGATTAAAGGAGCTCTAAATGACATTTTGACCTAAAGGCTGACATCTGTCCATCTTAACATCCATATTTCATAACCCTTCTAACCAGGTCGTTTTAAAAACCAAATTTGAGATTAGATGTGATCCTGCAAGCATTTATTCATATTTGACGCAAGCTCGCCCAGTTACCATGACATAATAAACGTTCACTGATCTTTGAGTCTATTTAAACTATAAAATGAGAAATACATGGACACAGCATGCTATTGACTTTTTAGTCCCTGGAGTTGAGATCCTCACTAACCTGTTCAGGACATGGTGGTTCATAACACATCGCTTCCTCAGCCATATCTGACTGGGGCCAGACGGGCTGCCTGGACAGCTAGTCCCTGACTGTCCCTGACCTGCATAAGGCAGTTGTCACGTCTCTCTTTCTGCAGTGAGAAATTGAGTTTGACTCTGCCTGTTTGTGCCCTGAATCCTCTGGGGGCTGTATTAAAAACGCATCGCAGCAATGTTGACAGGAATACATTTATCGGAATTGTGTCGCCTTTCAAGAGCCGGCTGGGGGTAGCGGGTAGCACATGCTGCCGCGGGTCGGCTTGGCTGGCTGGTATGGTGTTTGATCTCCATATCGTCTGGATTGGACAGCCCTGTTCTTGCTGGTTTGGTGCCAATGTTGGAATTTCAGTCAATGAAGAATTTTGAGAAATACAGTATAAGGCTACTTCTTGTGTAATGCATGGAGACAAAACTTAGCAAAACATTGTGATCATTGTTCATGTACTGCATGTTCCCTGTATTGAATGTATGTCCTGGTTCAACCTAGTCCAGTAATCAACAGTTACTGTACAATTCTTTCTCATAAATGTCTATCAATAACAAGAACTGAGGAACAGTAGCTGGTGATGAACGCCACACAATTCCTATTCATTTTGAACGCTAATACAGGGTTGTCTTTGGTCTGAATAAATTCACATAAACAAACACACAACTGCGTACACACTCAACACAGGACATGTACAGGTCATGGTAGGCCATGGTATGAATCATAAACGCAATAACGTTTGTTGTTGAAGGTAATATTTTCCTTTTACTTACACTTAACAGGGCATGAGCAATAGGTTCTAGTGTAGTTAGGTAAAATGACAAGTATGGCAGGGCAGAAGGCTCGAAAAGTATTGAACCAAGGGCTTGACCTTGCTAGTATTTCCATGTAATGTATTCATTGATTTTAGCTTATCCAATATGTCTGTATGACGTCATGTGCTTCATCTTTAAAGAAATGAATCTGCACCACACTACGTACTGTATGTAGGATGTTAATTTGAGCCAGTTTGCTACAGAAGGAAAATAATCCTGGATACGTGAATTATTATTTGGATTACAATTAATGGACATCTTTGTAGGCGTTGATACATTTTTCATACAGGAAGATCAAGTCTGAAATTTCAAAGTGGAAATTACAAACTTCAGAAGCCTTTTTAATCCTCAAATAGACTTGGTCCTGGATTGCAGTAAAGTACTCCTGCAACAGGGTGATCCAATTAAGATCCTACATCTGTACTAATTTATTTGAGGCATGGTGCCATGGAGAGGCTTGGGTTGCTTATTGCAGTCTCCTTGACGTCTCCTGTCAGGTAGCTGCACTGCAGCTGAAAAACTCATAAGCAGTGAAATCTGACAACATTGTGTGGGTTGACGATTTGGAACTTGTCACACAGTTAATGACTGTCACAGGAGGAGGCCCTTGGAGCTACGGTGAAATATGGGTGTCGGCTATGAGGAAAGTGTTTGTGTGTGTGTCTGTGTATGTCTCAGTCCCTGTGTGTTTGAGAGAGGCGACGAGAAAGATAAATAAAATATGCTTGTTTGTGCACCATGCCTGTCATATCTGTCTGTGTGTGTGCCAAAGTCTACATGCATGGAAGAGTCTACCTGTGTGTGTAGGCTAATATGCCTGCAATTTGAGGACATAGGGAAATGAAACTGAAAGTCATTCCTTAAACGGTGTGATTTCATAATAGCCTTTTATAGGTGGTTGTCATTTCCTCTTACCCGTAAGCCATCGCGTGGTACATAGGAACACCCCTCCAGGCTTTGATAGGATATCATCTGAACAAGGTACGGATTAAATCTGACTCTGACGCAATTCCTTTTTGACGGGAAAGTCATTACCAGGCGATTATGAATGAAACATTTAGTACAAAATCAGGTTTATGAGATGGATTGCTCAGGAACCCAGGCCTCTTTGCATTTAAATCACCTCTCGTGGCCCACTCAAACACTCTGTTTTATTCATGTTCACCGAGACTAATGATGTTGAACGCCCTATTAATTGCTGGAGATGCAGGCTCGGGAATGTCATGTCACTCTTTCTACCTTTGCTAGTGAGAGTGAGAGATGTATCTTTTGACACAATGACCCAAGCCTAGAGACGATAGCATGACTCTGCTACGAGCCAATGAGGAAGGTTCGGCTCACGAGGATAAAGAGCCTTATCAGGAAGTAAGCCGTCGGAATTCCAAGTAAGCAGGCCTGTACAATACATGCTTTAGCGCTACCTCTTGTCTATGTAGTCTAACCAGTGCTCTCCATCAAATAAAACGAATGCCTGTTTTTTGGCCAGGTTTTGCCTTGAAAACTACAGTACTGACAATCACTGGTGTACTACCGGAGGCCCCTGCAACCCCAATGAGGCGAGGGGGGCCCCAAGCAATTAAGGGCCTCCACCCAAACATTCACCTATAGCATTCACTAGAGTATTGCACATTTGGATACGTCGGTTGAGCATATGTCTCAATCGTTGATTACAGTGCACTTAACCCATTCATAGATGCTAATTACCTTTAGCGCCTATTGGTGATAGTATCTTCTGGCCTGGGGGATTTTTTAAGAGCCCTGACACTCATTCTGAATGTTAAAATGCAATTCTTGCGGTATGGTTTTGGAAACATAAGGAACATATCTTTTACAACAGCGAGAAATAATTTTTAAAAATGACTACATACCTTTAAAGGGTAGGCTTCCCACTCAGTCCTATTTGTTACAGCGCTCGTTTCCGGAAACCGACAGAAGACATGAAAGTAGAGCACTTTATGTTTCTAGAACCGTACCACAATTGAGAAACTATTCTCGTTTAGATAGTATTTGGTTTTGGATGCCTGAGTCAATTCACCTCTTAACAGAACATGTAAGGTCCTTGGACTATAAGGAGTAACATTAGGCTCCTTTAGTCTATTATTGGGCTAGGTCTTTGTAGAATGGAGGTGTTGCCCTGGTAACATAGTCCTTTGTAGCTTAGTTGGTAGAGCGTGGCGCTTGTATTTGCCAGGTTAGTTGTTTCAATTCCTGGGACCACCCAAATGTATGCATGAATGTAAGTTGCTTTGGATAAAAGTGTCTGCTAAATGGCATATATTATATTACTAGGGCTAGCTATCAAAATAAACATTTTGAAAGAAATGTTTTTATCATCACCGTGAACATTTTATTGTAAGCGTATGATAAACACATGCAGGCTAGATTGCGTTCCCAGTGTTTGTTATTCCTGTTCTGTTCTGCCTTTGACAATCAATGTGACTGTAAAATAAAATGCTAGTGAGGTACTGCATGATCTCAGTCAGCCTGCATCCCAATCAATATTACATCCTCGTTAGAGAGACAAATTACCCCTTGTCTCAGTATACAGATGTCACCCCGTCCTCATCGCTGTAATCCTGGCTCTCCCATCTCCCCGTGTTGAGATCATTTCTAATTACACCTAAAAGGAGCATTTTGATAGAGATTAATTGCATCCCTTGACACCCCCTCTCCCATACCCATTGATCCCTTACCCTCCCGTTTCTCCCTGGGGTATCAATTTAACCCTGGTAAAACAGCCCATACTAAGACAGGGTACAGTATCTGCAAGGAAGCAATCTCATCCCTGGGATCAAACTGAGTCACCAGGGAGGTTTGAGGCAGTTATGGAGAGGTGGATGCGGATTTTTGATTGTGTGTGTGTGTGTGTGTGTGTGTGTGTGTGTGTGTGTGTGTGTGTGGAGCACTAGTTTCTACAGTGTGTGCGCTGGTCTTTATCTCCCCCCGGTTCATACTCCACGCCTGAGTGGCTGCCAGATCTGACAGTTGAGCTTCCCAGAATTCCCGGGTGACCGACCTCTAGAGGTTAGAGGGTCCCGTTGCTATGTGAACCGCACAAAGTAAGATGCACCGCACCAAGGGCTATTTTTCCTCTCCCAGCGGCGTCTCAGGGCAGCGAATGGAATATGTAAACCACTGGAGCCTTAGACAGGGGGCAACGTCGGACTAAGCAAAACAAAAGGACTTGCTGATGCTCGATAAACACATGCATAGTCCCTCAGGCAAAGAGAAGGAATGCGTCAGGAACATTACCTTCTGTCTGCTCATCTTTCTGTCTATTTATCTCTTTTGGAATCATCTGTCTTTGTGTCGGCCGATATCTCGGAATATCCAAAGTTCTACTTCTCATCAATGCCAGCAGCACCCACTGTGTCTGTTTACCAGACGCAGCACGTATCTGACTATCTTCCCAACTGCAGGTCAGACCCCAGGGGGTTCGTCAGACAGGGAGATGGTCAGATGTGAGACGACTGTTGTCACTACAGAGAATACCTCCTGAAGTCTTCATCATCTGCCTCATTTCATTACAGGAAATAAAATGTATCTCTCAGAGACACCAGAAAGGAAAATTGAGCTCTGGGTATCAACAAATGTCCTACTTCTGACTTTATTACAAATCAACCATTTATTGTTGGATAGGATATTATTTGATACCTTTCTCTTACTTCATCTTTGTAAATGGTGATTTTACAGTTGTTTTTTTATATTGTTTGCAAGTAGAGGACTCCTGAATGAGCGTAGTCATTTTGGTAATACTGTATAGCTAGGCTATCCTTTAAAGACGATCATATCACTGGACTAGGTCTTGCTCAGGCTAGGAAATATGTAGTGTTTGGGAGGAAATGGGTTCTACAGAATTTCAAGAGAAGGTCAAATACAAAAGGCCAAATTCAAAAGAAACCATAGTACAACAACATGACTATAGTAATGTCTGCTGCATTGCATACTAGATTATTCCTTCCAGTATGTAACTTTTTTAAGAGATTTATTCGGCTACTCTGTGGGTTGTCCTTTGTCCATTTAATTATTGACTTGAGCAAACTTAACCAGACAGTCTTAGTGGTATCCTCAGTATATTGTATTGACTTACATACCCTGCATTTTGTTGGAAAACCCTGCATTTACCCACAGAGTAATTTGCACATATTTTCCGACTGTTGATGCTTCTATACCCTTCAGGTATGCAATCAAACCAACCAATGGGATTGTGGTGGCACTTAAAAATCTGGAATCACAAACCCAGAGGTATCACAGACAGAGATGAATGAAATTAGTGGCAAATTGAAATTCATGATTAATGCTTGGTCCACATTTCTGTCTGAGCTTCAGCGAGTGTCTATAAAAAGAGCAGTGTGTGACTCGCTGGCCACTCTCCCAGTTGTGGCCAGGTGCTTGGGCTTATACAGGCCAGGGGGAAAGGGGTGGCGGGGGTAGAGGGCAGGGAGGCTTAGGTGGAGACTTTGGATGTCGTGAGAGGGACATCCTGTCTCTGACATGGTCACTTTGCTTTCAAGTCATCTCCCAGGAAATGGGGGGCTTGAGGTCGCCCCTATCATTGGTTACCCACGCCTAGTCTCTGAAGGTATTTAATCCTGCCTCTTTGCTCCCTTAGTGAGCTGGGGTGAACGTGGTGTCAGTGTGCGTGGGCAGGGCAGGGAGATAGCTCTGTGAGGGATTGAGATGGGAAGCCTCAGTGGTAAAACTGACTCTGTAAAAAGTATATTTTTAGATTTAACAGGCTAGGTAAAGTCCAAGTCATCTGGTGGCTGTCATAGATATGGAGATAGATGTGGTAGAGTGGTATTCAAATCACTTTTGCATTCAGCCTGCGTCTATATTGTGCCATTCGATCACCATTTAATAACAAGGTGTATTTGTAGTGCTTATTGGATTTGAAATGAGAAACAGAATGGAACCAGTCCAGGTCTTTGGCAATCTGACTTGCTAATGTCTACACTACTCTACGTCTCATTACTGAAAAGCAAACAGTTAAATGTAACACTGCCCTGTACTTACTGCCATAGATGCTTCACACAGCTAAACAACACATCGGCAAAAAGTACATTTTATCAATAGGGCTGCTTTGCCAGGAAATCATTCCCCTATATAATTACAATTCGACAAAAGGTAATTTGCGCAGTATCTGATTGCAGGTGAGAAATGCATGTGTGCAGGGTAAATATTGTTTACCTCAAAAAGATCAATATCCACCTCAGTCCCTCTTGATGAATTCTGTACTCATGGGGATGTGTCTGTGTTTGGGTCCTAACACATAGGCCTTCTCACCTCAGAGAATCAGCTCTCTTTCACCCGTATACTCAGCTGTTGCTCTCACTATCTTCTTCCCTTCAGTGTTTTCATATTTTATTTTCCTTCGCAATCCATCTCCCTCTTTAAATCTACCTGCCATTCTTTCCCCTTCCTTTCATTCTCCTTCCTCTCTCCTTCTTACATCGTCTTTCGTTACCCCAATCTCCCCAGCTGTACCATCTCTCCATTCTTCTCTCATCCTTTCTCTGCTTGATTCTACTGAACACCCGCCTATCTTTCACGTCCCCCCTCCCACTCCTCTACCTCTAACCCTCTCTTCCTTTGTCTCCCCCTCTTCCTCTCTTTCTGTCTTCCACCCGCCGTACCTGGGATGGAATGTGTGTCTCAGAATAATAACGTGTCTATCTGGCTCGCCGCTGCTCTTGATGATAAGAGTTATTGTGCTACCTGAGTCGGGCTGCGTCCAGCCTCCTGCCTGACAGGGCCACTGGGCGATACAGGCGTGGATGAAGGTGACTGGGTATGACAGCCAGCCAAATGCCTTTTTACCTGCGGCTGATTGCTAAACGCACACGTCCTGATTTAGACAAATGGGAGCGGGGGCCAGCCATAACGGCGTGGCCGACCTTCAGCCTGTGTCTGGGAGTCGGTGTTTGTCCCTCTTTGATGAAGCTGTCAGATGCTTCATACCCGACCCTTTGCCTTACTCTCTCCACAGACAAACGTACGCACACACACACAAACACACACAAACGCAGATGCACATCGAATCACAGACATACTCAGACGCACACACTCCTCACCTTTTCACCTGGAAATACTTTTACTTCCCTGATTTCTTAGGTATTACATGTGCTTGTATATTTAGAAATGTTTCAAATGAAATTGATTTGCCAGCTATTCAGACATTTTCTAATTTGATGGATTCAACATTTTCACAATAAGCACTTGGTTTTATGACTCATTTTCTTGATGAATCTTCTATTGTGTTCATTTATTATGTAACGACAGGTTCTTCATCACTCTCCAAAGTTTCTCAGGAAATGAGAAAGAGACAAGGGGAAAAATGCCCCTAAATTCCCATTCACATTTAAATACAGAGGTCAAGAGCCCTCATTATTTGCACTGAAATATTAAAATACTGTTAATATTTCATTGGCCCAATTATGCAGCCAGGGGTGTAATGCACCTATTATTTTAGATGGGGCACGAAGTACAGGAAGATGGAGGGGAAAGTCAGAGAATGTAGTATTTTTCAAACACCTGAAACAGTTTTTTTCTGCAATCTAGAGCTATAATCATTATGCCTAATTCTATGTATAACAAATATGTAAATTCTTCTGCATAGGTTATCTACGCATACCTCTTTACCTGTTCAATTGTTAATGAGGGTGTCATTCTGCCTGTTGGAAATCACACATCTCAATATACTGCACTAACATGTCTAGGATATTACATCATAGTGCAAAATTACAGCATAGTACATGGGTACATGGGATCATGACACACATCATTCATAAAGGCACATCATGGCATCATCATGAATACATATATATCATGATATTCTGATAGGGTGCCAGATTACATTTAAACCAAGTATTTGTCTGCATATCTAAGCATACCTCTTGAGCTGTCTGTATCCTCCTGACTGGTGAGTCTTTTTAAAATAAACTAGAATGCTTCTCTGCATCTCAGCTAAAATATGGGTAAAAGATTAAAAGGAATTTCTTCAGTACATTAAGTAATTGCTTGCTTTTCTAAAGTCTAGGAACCTTGCCAGCAGGCATGCCAGCTAAGATAGTTAGACAAGCTATGTAACGGCTTTCTTCCATAGGTGAAGGAGAGGACCAAAGTGCAGCGCGGCTAGTGTTCAACATGTTTAATAACGAACAAGTGAACACTACAAACAACAAACAAAATAACAAACCGTGAAAACCGATACAGACCTATCTGGTGCAGAACACAAACACAGAGACAGGAAACAAACACCCACAAAATCCCAACACAAAACAAGCCTCCTATATATATGATTCTCAATCAGGGACAACGATTACCATCTGCCTCTGATTGAGAACCATATTAGGCTGGACATAGAAACAGACAAACTAGACACACAACATAGAATTCCCACCCAGCTCACGTCCTGACCAACTAAACACATACAAAACAACAGAAAACAGGTCAGGAACGTGACAGAACCCCCCCCCTCAAGGTGCGAACTCCGGGCGCACCCCTAAAATTCAAGGGGAGGGTCTGGGTGGGCATCTGTCCGCGGTGGCGGCTCCGGCGGTGGACGAGGACACCACTCCACCACTGTCTTTGTCCCCCTCCTTAGCGTCCTTTGAGTGGCGACCCTCGCCCACGACCTTAGCCTAAGAATCCTCCCCAAGGCCCCCACATGATTTTGGAGGTAGCTCAGGACAGAAAGGTAGCTCAGGACAGAGGGGTAGCTCAGGACAGAGGGGTAGCTCAGGACAGAGGGGTAGCTCAGGACAGAGGGGTAGCTCAGGACAGAGGGGTAGCTCAGGACAGAGGGGTAGCTCAGGACAGAGGGGTAGCTCAGGACAGAGGGGTAGCTCAGGACAGAGGGGCAGCTCCGGACTGAGTGGCAGCTCCGGACTGAGTGGCAGCTCCGGACTGAGTGGCGGCTCCGGACTGAGTGGCGGCTCCGGACTGAGTGGCGGCTCCGGACTGAGGGGCGGCTCATGACTGTAGGGCGGCTCATGACTGTAGGGCGGCTCATGACTGTAGGGCGGCTCATGACTGTAGGGCGGCTCATGACTGTAGGGCGGCTCATGACTGTCTGGCGGCTCTGGACGCTCATGGCTGGCTGACGGCTCCGGCAGATCCTGTCTGGTTGGCGGCTCTGGCAGATCCTGTCTGGTTGGCGGCTCTGGCAGATCCTGTCTGGTTGGCGGCTCTGGCAGATCCTGTCTGGTTGGCGGCCCTGGCAGATCCTGACTGACGAATGGCTCTAGCGGCTCCTGACTGACGAACGGCTCTGACGGCTCGGGACAGACGGGCGGCTCTAACGGCTCGGGACAGACGGATGGCTCAGATGGCGCTGGGGAGACGGATGGCTCAGATGGCGCTGGGGAGACGGATGGCTCAGATGGCGCTGGGGAGACGGATGGCTCAGATGGCGCTGGGGAGACGGATGGCTCAGATGGCGCTGGGGAGACGGATGGCTCAGATGGCGCTGGGGAGACGGATGGCTCAGATGGCGCTGGGGAGACGGCCAGCTCAGACCGCGCTTGGCAGACGGACAGTTCAGACGGCGTTGAGCAGACGGCAGACTCTGGCCGGCTGAGACGCACTATAGGCCTGATGCGTGGTGCCGGAACTGGAGGTACCGGGCTGAGGGCACGCACCTCAGGGCGAGTGCGGGGAGAAGGAACAGGGCACACTGGACTCTCGAGGCGCACTATAGGCCTGGTGCGTGGTACCGGAACTGGAGGTACCGGGCTGAGGGCACGCACCTCAGGGCGAGTGCGGGGAGAAGGAACAGTGCGTACAGGGCTCTGGAGACGCACAGGAGGCTTGGTGCCGGAACTGGAGGCACTGGGCTGGAGACACGCACCATAGGGAGAGTGCGTGGAGGAGGAACAGGGCTCTGGAGATGCACTGGAAGCCTGGTGCGTGGTGTAGGCACTGGTGGTACTGGGCTGGGGCGGGAAGGTGGCGCCGGATATACCGGACCGTGAAGGAGGACACGCGCTCTTGAGCACCGAGCCTCCCCAACCTTACCAGGTTGAATGGTCCCCGTAGCCCTGCCAGTGCGGCGAGGTGGAATAGCCCGCACTGGGCTATGCAGGCGAACCGGGGACACCACCTGTAAGGCTGGTGCCATGTACGCCGGCCCGAGGAGACGTACTGGAGGCCAGATATGTTGGGCCGGCTTCATGGCACCCGGCTCGATGCCCAACCTAGCCCTACCAGTGCGGCAAGGTGGAATAGCCCGCACTGGGCTAAGCACGCGTACTGGGGACACCGTGCGCTCCACCGCATAACACGGTGTCTGACCAGTACGACGCCCTCTCACTCCACGGTAAGCCCGGGGAGTTGGCTCAGGTATCCAACCCGGCTTCGCCACACTCCCCTTTAGCCCCCCCCCCCCCCCCAAGAAATTTTTGGGTGAGCCTCTCGGGCTTCCAGCCTCTCTTACGTGCTGCCTCCTCAATCCACCGCTCCTGGGCTGTGGCTGCCTCCTTCTCCCGAGAGCGGCGATTCTCTCCAACCCTTCCCCAGGGTCCTTTTCCGTCCATGATCTCCCAAGACCATTCCTCCTGTGTCCAGTAGTCCTGTGTACTGAGCCGCTGCTGCTCCCCGTTGCTACGCTGCTTGGTCCGGGTTTGGTGGGTGTTTCTGTAACGGCTTTCTTCCATAGGTGAAGGAGAGGACCAAAGTGCAGCGCGGCTAGTGTTCAACATGTTTAATAACGAACAAGTGAACACTACAAACAACAAACAAAATAACAAACCGTGAAAACCGATACAGACCTATCTGGTGCAGAACACAAACACAGAGACAGGAAACAAACACCCACAAAATCCCAACACAAAACAAGCCTCCTATATATGATTCTCAATCAGGGACAACGATTACCATCTGCCTCTGATTGAGAACCATATTAGGCTGGACATAGAAACAGACAAACTAGACACACAACATAGAATTCCCACCCAGCTCACGTCCTGACCAACTAAACACATACAAAACAACAGAAAACAGGTCAGGAACGTGACAAGCTACTCTGACTTGATTTATAGTGTTTCGTATGGTATGTATTCATTTATGGATGTCCATCACACATTTCATATGATATGTTACGAATTACAATTTGTATTATATGCTACAAATTTGTAAAAGTACAATATGTTCAGAATTTTAGAAACGTACTATATGTTACGAATTCTAGCTAGGTGGCTAACGTTATCTAGCTGGCTAATGTTAGCTAGACTAGGGGTTAGGGTTATGTTTAAGTTTAGGAGTTAGGTTAAGGCTAGGGTTATCTAAAAGGGTTAGGGTTAAGGGAAGTTTTGGCTAAAAGGGTTAGGGTTTGGGGAAGGGTTAGCTAACATGCTAAGTAGTTACAAAGTAGCTAAAAAGAAGTAAGTAGTTGAAAAGTTGCTAATTAGCTAAAATGCTAACATTGTCCGTGATGAGATTTGAATTCGGAACCTTTAGGTTGCTTGAAGTTTGCGTTATACTCTGACCCATCCACCATGACCAACCGCCCTACTTTCTTTTTTGCCCTAATTAACCATCGGTCTTATGTAACCACACCAAACGTAACATATCATACCAATTTGAGTGTCCCAAATCTACTTTTACTCTGTTACATCCAGTCTATAAGACCAAACTGAGGTTAGGGTTAGGTTTAAAATCCGATTTTATGACTTTTTGGCTTTGCTAGCTAGTGACCACTCTGCAGAGCTGCCTCCAGGTCAAGTTTCCAGGTCAACCTGCCAAAAATGTAGCAGAGGAAGTTTTGCCCAATAATACAATATTGGGATTCTCAAGTGTTCAGAAGCACAGTGCATCGCAGGTGTCTCCTCCTGCATCAGCTGAAACCAGCATGACTCAACGAATCATGGGTAAAAACATCTGCTGCACCTGCAGATATGTTTACCTTCAGCTTGATCACCTTGTCTTGTCTCCGTGTTTAGACAGACTGAAATTATCCAGGGGTAGAAACACACCCAGGGAGTCATGAATTTTCCAATTCAAGACATTCAATAAGAAGCATACTATTTCTATTACTTGGCTTTAAATGGTGATACCCAGAGTCACGGTAGAAAAAAATACTAAAAAGTATTAACAAAGATTTAATTCAGTTAAGCATTATCGCAACTTCCTGCTTCCAAAATATGCTTAGTGGTGCTTAAAAAAAAAAAAAATTGCCATATTAAAAGTACTTACATACTAGCTAATAAGTAATACTGTAAAATAAAGTGTAACCACTAAGACAAGCAAGTAAATGACTCAATCACAACATGCAGAAGTTACCCAGATACTCCAAAACAGAAAAAACAACAAAAACACAATTCCAGAAGTTTCTGAATAGAACAAGCTAGCGTAATGGACAGGTTTAGAAAATTGTCACATCCAGCAGAAGCCTTTTTATATCCTCGCATACATTCGGTAGACACGTCGTGCATGGATAGTGAAGGAACTCTCTTCTTCAGATTGAATTAGTTCTGCTCCAGAAACAGGGAAAGTGGTGAGCTGATTGTTCTAACTGTGGCGGGAGAAAAGTTTCTCTGGGACACTGGTTCTCTGGTGGGGCAGAGGGTTATGCTGTGGCACAGTGGCATTAGCTGTGTTGTACAGAAAGAGGGACAACATAAAGCATAGGCTACATAAAGAATACAGTAAGGCCAATTTAATCAATGTACTGTACTGACTGCAGGACAGCTAGCCCTGTCACGTTCCTGACCTGTTTTCTGTTGTTTTGTATGTGTTTGATGGTCAGGGCGTGAGTTTTGGGTGGGCAGTCTATGTTTTCTGTTTCTATGTTGGTTTTGGGTTGCCTGGTATGGCTCTCAATTAGAGGCAGGTGTTTGACGTTTCCTCTGATTGAGAGTCATATTAAGGTAGGTTGTTCTCACTGTTTGTTTGTGGGTGATTGTCTCCTGTGTCAGTGTTACGCCACACGGGACTGTTCCGGTTTTTGTTTGTTTGTTTGTTTGTTTGTTTGTTTGTTTGTTTGTTTGTTTGTTTGTTTGTTTGTTTGTTTGTTTGTTTGTTTTATGTAGTCTGTTTCCTGGTTCATGCGTTCTTCACGTTGTATGTAAGTTCGGGTCCAGGTCTGTCTACATTCGTTTATTTGTTTTGTAATTATTCAAGTGTTCGTCGTGTTCTTCAGTTTTGTTTATTAAATCATTATGTATTCACAACCCGCTGCAGTTTGGTCGAATCACTACTCCTCCTCTTCGTATGAGGAGGAAGCCCGTTACAAGCCCACTGTAATTGTGTTGTGTTGAGTGTGTCACATCAAAGCCATGTGTTGTGTCTTTGAACCGCCAAGTTAAATTGCCTCGGTCAGTCACAATTGGTTATATTTACACCACACACCTGGTGTTTCATGTAAGTGCCTTTGTATGAATTACTTGACGTTGTACTGTATGATTTACATTTGTGGGAGAATCTCCACATTAGTTTAGTGAGATGCACCTAACAACACACTTGGACATGTCATCATTGTCTCAGATCGGTTTTGTTCCCCTAAAACCAGGCTTTTTCCTAGGTTTGAGGTTTATCTATTCTGCACACGTGCCATGGTAATGTTTCAGCTAGTAATGTGGAAAAATGGATCCCTCTCATTTTGACACACAGGTGTTAGGCAGACAGCACAGGGGACAGATTGCTATTATTTCCCTGTATTCTATCTCCCTCCCAGCACATTGTTTCACGCACAGTCACACACCCCCTGTGTACAGTAATAAGCTAGTGCTGTACGATGTGTTGAACGATCGTTTAACAGGAAGAAAAATTACCAATCAATTGGGTTTGTAGCATTACGTATTCTTTATTATCATTATGGAAATAATTGCTTATCACTCCATACTGTGTATATATTTTGCTTCAGATGTATGTTTTAATGGGTTACATACAGCCGCACTGCTATTTTTTATGTTTTCCAGCCCACACAGAACAGTTTGTAAACCCATTCATGTCACATCACCACACAGCTTCTCAAAACCTGTTTAACCCAGAACGCATTGGCACTGCATTGTGTGCCACCAGGAGAGCATCCTACAGTATACCCAGAGGACATGGCAAAACACCCAGTGCAACTGTCACTGAGCTTTGTACCTCTGCCCAACTGTGCCAATCCCTTGTGTTGCGCTACATCCTTAGTCCCTCCAGTAACAGATCATAGCGCAGTCACAATTGTCTTCTTTTCACTGAAGTTATGATTGAATCACTCCAAACTATTCACCTTATGTAGTCCTGCTCACTTGACTCAGTTCCTGATCGAACACAAATGTTTTTCTACTTCCGGCTGGCTCATTGACAAACAAGCGAAACCATCGTTAAATATGAATTACATTTGTCAAACTATTAAATAATGTGCACAGAATTAGAAAGATATTTCACTTCTCTGTTGAGGACATTTTTTAAAACTTTTTTTCACGTAGTATAAGCACTCAGCACTCGGAAGCAAACGTTAGCATAATTAGCATTTCTGTCAACTTCCACCGAAGGTGGCTCCTCTTCCTGTTCGGGCGGCACTCGGCGGTCGTCGTCACCGGTCTACTAGCTGCCACCGATCCTTTTTCCTTTTGGTTATGTCTGTTTTGTTTCACCTGGTTTAATTTTGATTAATTAGGGGGGGTATTTAATTCGACATTTCCTTTGGTGTTCTGTGCGGGATTGTTTTCGTTTGAACTGTCAGTGAGTTTGGGTTTCGTTTTATTAGCTCATGTTTTACAGGTGTTTTTCCCTAGACTGTGAATGAGTGGGGTTTTCGTGGCTATTGCTGTAGTCCGGTGTTCCTGTTGTTTTTTGAGCTAGTTAAATAAAACGCCCTTTTCTTTGGAACTTGCTTCTCCTGCGCCTGACTCCACACCCACATCTCCTTGGGGAGATCTGACCATTTCCATAGATAACATGGCAGGTTAGCTAGTTAGCTTATTTGACTGTATCTAATGGTATCTTAATTGTATCTAACCATACAGGCTATATTCCTTTTCAATCAAAGATCAATGCTTGAAAGGCAATGTTGTTAGACACAGAATGTCAATGACAAAAGACAAACTGTTCCAAAATGTTTTATGTCGATAACATTTGGATATTTGCAATCTAATGTGTGACAAAGCTAACTAGCTAACCCACCATGTTATCTCTGTGAGAATGCTTATTACACTAACGCCGGCTTCCGAGTGCTTATGCTAGTTGAAAACGATAATTTTCCTCACCAGAGAATTACCATATCTTTCAAATTCTGTGCACGTTATTTAATAGGTTTTACATGTCATTTATATTTAATCACCAACTGTGTGTCAACACGTCAGAAGTTGGAAAACAACCGCAACAAATTGCCTGCACCCTTGTTGCCAGGCTGCATAAGGTGGATAGGCCTATTGATTCAACTCACCTATTTTTCTTTCAAATATTGATTTGTAAGTCAGAGTATGCTGACTTCCAAATGCACCTTGTTCTTTGAGGAAATGTAGGCTAGTCAATCCCTGGCCTGGTTGTCATGGCAGTCTTGTATAAGACAACCCATTTGCTTCTAAACCTCCCACAGTACAGTAGGCTCAGAATGTAATCACAGCTACACGTGTCATCATGCAAATGATGACTTATATTGGGGTCTTAGTGTTACAAATTGTCTTTTGTCATATTCCATCCAATCTGCTTGTGGGTTAGAGGGGTTATTTCAATATAACACTGTTAGCAGTTTGAAAACAGTAAACATTCTCACCTGTCATGCCCTTTTGAACAGCAAACATTCTCACTTTCTCATCCAACAACCTCTACTCTCAAACTCCCAACTATCGACTTTTACTCTTCCTGTCTCTTCACCGGCACTTTCCCTACCTGTCCCTGTATTACCTGTCCCCTCCCTGCCTCCCCCTCGTTTAATCTCCTCCCTCGCTCCCTCTTTCCGCTGACTGACTCCTTGAGATGGACGTAATGAGACGGGCCCATGCAGAGAGGGAGATTGAGCGAGGAAAGGAGCGCCGCGGAGGTGTGCAACCATAAACAAGGTGAAAAATAATCAGGGATTGGGTCTCTCTGAGGGCCATGCCCAGCCCAGGGCTCAGCTGAACAGGGAGCGATGGGACAATACATCACATTCTCTTTTAGAAATGACTCTTTACCTTCAGTCAGGTATGGTTAGGTATCCCTGCAGTATATTCTGTTTGTTGTGTTCCCCATCTTGTTTTCCTGTTTCAGAAGATATATGTTGAAAGATTCAAACTGATCTATGATTTCAAATTAGTCATGATAATATACCTTTGTTATATAAGTGTTTGTGCCTGCTGCACATATAGGATAGATGTTTTAGGAATACCCACACTTGATGTCGTATTCTTATTACGTATAGCCAAATTGTTATGCTTTGTACATTTATTTTGCTTTGTTATTTATTTTTTACAAATTATTCATTGTTTAGTCTTCCCTCAAATCAACTCATGATTGTCTGCACAAACAAACACAATTTGGTTATTGTAGTCCCACATGTATTTGCTAGTTTATAGCACTGTTGAACTATAATGTTAAGTACATTTAAAGAAATTACTTTTTATTGAACAAAGTAAATGTAATAAAGTATGATTTTCTTTAAGGAAATGCAAAACATATGACCCGTCAAAGAATATGCAAAAAAAAAAATGGAAGAAGACTAAGGTCACAATCACAATGGGCACAATCACATCCTGTTCAAAAACATAGACCTCCACAGTCCACATTCACTCTCTCTGTATTTGCCCAGGACAAAGCAGTAATTAAAATCTAACCACTTCCAATGGACTCTGTTCTCAATCTCTCCACCACAGTCTTGGCTAAGAACACACTACTCATTGGCATTACAGTATGTAACCGAGGGCCTCAAGTACTGTTCTATAAGAATACAAACAACCCAACACTTTTATAGGCCACCACCTCCCTTTCCCAGCCTAGATGATTCGCTTGAGTTCAAGCACCCACAAATGTTGCTGACGCGAGGGCAGGTATAATCAGATCTTACTGTGGATGCTGCCTCCCTCCCTTGGCCGCCAATCCAGATTGGATGAGTTGAGTGGGGCCAGGGTAGTCTGCATGGTCCCCAGGCCTAGTGTGGACTTGGAACGAGGTGTGCAGACACAGCACTAAGCCACCGTGACGAATGACCCAAGCTAACGGCCCCTGGAGGCAATTAAAAATAGCTGGCGGACAGCCTTTCGACCGGTTAACCCTGGAAAATGTTACACTTCAAAACCCTCTCCCAGAGGTACTGTAGGCTAGGTTACCCACCGGCTTGTCTGGGATACTTTGTTGGGGTTATTCTGCTGGTAAGAAGCTTGGCTTCTAAAGGGAATGAGTTGGAGTTCTCATCAGTTTTGGCTCTTATACTTTTTGCTGAGTTACTGTGTGCATCTCAAATAATAGGCTACCTCATCAATGGTAGTTAAAGAGGTCTTTGATTTGTAGCTGTTAGCTATTTGTTGATTGGTTTTATAAGTTCAACAGTGCCATAGTGAATAAATAATGGCCATGGAAAAGCTATTAAAGACCCACGCATGATTCACTATTTTACGACTGTATACAGTACCTCTTTTTTCCAGTGTGTTGGTGTGTCGATTCTCACCCCACTTTCAAGTGATGAATTATTGACAGTGTAGCTACTAGCCTTGCATTGAAGAATCAGTGTGTTCTGCAAATGATCTCTCAGGGTTGAGTAGAGTGAATGCTTTGATTTCCTTCTACAGTGTACATGCACGTTCTTCTTGTAGTTCCAAGGCAACCAATCCAAGCTTAGTCATCTATATTTTCTTTTCCCTACTGATTTGGGATTTTTGCCCAAACGATTACTGCTGAGAATCAATTTAGCGGTTGGGTAATTGATTGGACAAAAGTCAATTTCCACAACCAGCAGACCCAGTGGCTCCTGCAATGTGTAATAAACAGTGATAGTGGCATTTGTCTTTTGTAAAATATTTTGGTCTTGTGCAATATCATGAGTACCAGATTATTCAGTGAGATATAAAAGTTTGAAACTGCAATAGATCTATTTTTGGTCCATTCATTTACCTTGAAAGTTATTCAATAATAACATTGGTTACATTGTATAACAGTTCAAACAAAAAGACTCAAATAGGTTGTTTCTAAGGTATGTGGGGATAAAAAAATGTATTACCCAGCGGACTCAAGGGTATCATAAGGCCCTTCACCCAGTAAAATGTCTTTGTGTTTTACGAGGCCTCTCATAATTAATTTAGTGGGCTTTATCGCACAAACACTGAAGAGGCTATGGTCAATGGCTCATGTTTAGCAACCCAGCCAGTCAACGAGTCCCCTTTAATCCTCCACTGTTTGAATTGAAAAATAAAACGCTAACCGGCATTGATTGCTTCCCTGTGTAGACGATTAGAGGATGCAGACGGCCCTATTACGATACGTGATTCCCTGCGACATGAAGATGTAAAGGTCTGTGCAATTAAAGACAATTCGTCCTTATTGCCGTACATTTCATTAGTGCAGGTAGCAATCTGGGCTCTAGTCGAATTTGCAAGCCCGCGCTCAACATTAGCGGCCAATACCCTCAGAGGCCGTGGCCATTGCAAGGGGAGAAGCCGGTTTTCCAGGAAAGCAATTATTCATTAAACAAGTGTGGAAACGAAGTAAGGGTGGTTGCGTACTGATGAATTACAGCGGCGAGTAATTTGCACGGTAATTAAAGATTGGGGGCCCATGCTGTGGCGGTGAGCATAAATCACATTTGCAAAGGTGTCGGCGGGAATCTGTGATGTACTTCACCTTACCGGCCACCGCCAACCTGTGTGTGTTTTCTCTATTTGACTTAATTGTTTAGCAGCATAGTAGAGTTATCTATAGATCAGGAACAAGGGAAGTACATAGCGCAGTCTTCATTCCATTAGATTAGCCCATTAAATTCAACAATTTGAACAGCAATATTCTATCACTGACAAGCTTGTAGCCTATGTGTTGATTCGTTTAGTGGGCAGCAGTACTGAATGAGATGTGTAGAAAAAATGCTGGCTTCAAGTCCCTCTGGAAAACTACAGTTTCTAAGAGATGCAAATGTGCAGCAACCACACTCATTATGGTATGTAGGATTTGGCAGTTGTTGAAGATGGTAACCTGGTAAGTCATCATCGTCCATTTATTTCTAAGTTGCTTTGTTCAAGGCCATTTCACAATGAAATGTATCATCTACTCCATAATGGGGAAGCCTAAGGCAGCAGCGGCAATGCAATGACTCCAATAAATAATGTTTGGTGGAGGAGGACATCCCAAAAACTCTCAATTAAATTCTCTCACATTCTCACATACTGTATACATTTGGTGATAGGTACCACTGGAATCTCTGTGACAAGGATTCAGTATGTTCCAGACCAGGATCATGTACCATATCTGCCAGAGATATAATTCTATATCTCTCTTCTTCCTAAAATATCTATTTTTTGCTCTAGCTTTACGTTCCAAATGAACTGGGGTCTCGTCTGATATGCTTACACTTTCTGACATTCTTCCTCTGCCAGACTACACAGCAGATACTTGCCATTGTTTAATTAAGAGGAGCTGCTTTGCCACAAAAGGACATACATATTCTGGGAAGATGAAGGAACTCCTCTGCTGGGATTTCATTCTTCTGTAAAAGAAAAGAGTGTGTGGGTGGAGGAGCAGAGATATGCACGCTGGAAAAACCGACTCCCTCCCCTACCGCACCAATTCCCCAGTCCCCCTCCACACTGACAGAGCCCCGGGGGAGTTTGTGCAGAGCAGAGTATTCCTCCCTCTGACTGAATTCCATTTCCCAGTAGCTTTTGCAATGAAAATGACTTGGGTGTTGCTAATTCAAATGGACCATTTAAGCTGTCTTCTTTAGCAGTGAAGGCTTTTGAAAGAGAGGCAACCGTTTTCTAGAACCCTGCCCCTGGATCTGAAGGTGTGATTTAAGGGACTGTGGGAACCCTGGAGGTGTGCAGCTCTTCAGGACCATAGAGAATAGAATAATCATGATATAGCATTCCTATCCATCATAGCATATTTCATGCCATCATATTCATCCTTATCTTTTTTATAGAGAAAAAAAAAGAAATACAATGGAACATGCGCCTACAGGCCATGCAGTGCCTCCATCATTGTTTCGTTAAAAGTTACTAGGCTATATGATAGGCCTACGTCATGTGTGTAATATTGTCTGGAATGACATCAATTGTTGAACACTCAACATCTATCTACTTTACTCCACACTAGAGGTAAACTCTTCCAGGAGAATATTCCTCGAAGGCTTCCTGGAAGTGCACGAACCGAAATGGCTTAATATTGTCATGTCAAGCTGCCGGTGTCTACTCCCAGTTTTAATTACAACACAAGCACCGTTAGCACTGAAATCTAATGGAAGCTCTGAGACTATAAACTGCCAAAGGCACCGAACACCATCTGTGACCACGGCCAGACAGTTCCCTTGCCTAGCGCGATCAGCCAAGATCAGACGCAAGCTCCGCTGCATCAACACTTCCTGTTGAGATCTGACGCCGCTCTCAGCGGCGAGAAGGGCTTCTCTTTGCCCGAAGACAAGATCTGACTGCAGCACTTCCTCTCTCCAGCTCTCTCTCTCAAGCGTTGGGGAGGGGAAGACCAGGCATGCAGTTTTTGCAGAGGAGGATGCGGAGATGAGAGAGGCTGTCAAATTTGCTATGGCACCTGATCCTCAAGATGGGATCATTCAACTGCTGCATGCCTGCAAACCAGCACACAGTGTTCCAGTCTTTTCATCCTCTTGTCTTGGAGATGCCCAGAAAACTTTGAATAGACTTTAGGGGATTGTTGTAGTGTCATGTTTTCAAGCGAGTGGATTTGAAATAGTGGTTTCCTCTTACCACGTCTGCACATCTGAACAAGACTTGTTGTGTAGTTGCAAGGCTGAATGATTGGCAGGGAGTACATTCTGGAGGGAAAAAACAATACCCCCCAGTTTACAGTAGGAATGAAAATATATTTGTGAATCGCTTTAGATTGTTGTGGACTGTTCAAACTAAAACAGCCATATACATTATATTTAGGCTAAACAATGTAATGGATTTGTTCTGAGCGAAGCCGGTTTGTATAGTTCCCTTTGACCTACAGTATCTTGGTCCTTCATCCTATATGGAAATAAGATGTTTTTGTTTGACCATGTAGGCTTACTGTAATTTGTGTACAAGGACTGATTTGCAATGCATGCGATGTCTATTCATAGTCTCGCCTTAAAGTTGAATCAAAAGAAGATTAGTAAAACACTGAACAACTAATTACAGTGTTACAAATGGAGATGTTGGATTCCCCATAAACGTGTCTTCACATCAACATGATTAAATAGCAGATGAGGGAAACAGTTGTGCCTTGAACACAAATAGTGTTTGGTTTACAGCCTCTTTGTGCGTCACAGGGTACATAAGGGAGGGGGAAGCTAGCTAGCCTGCCGTTTGGCTGATTACTTTTAGGCACTCACAGCGCCGGGCTCTTGGAGAAAGGGCCGATGTGGCGCCCGGTACGGCATGGGGGCACCAGGTGGGAGCCATGGAAATGAGAGGGTCTAATGTATTCATACAGGTGTCCCAGTACCCACTTCAGCTCAGCCTCTCACTAAGGCTCCTGTCTGCAAAACAAACAGGGGCCTATACTGTAATGAGGTCATCTGTTATTGAGTAGCAGAGTTCACAATGAATCAGTAGGCTGCATCCACTCATCATGGAAAGTAGAGAAATTAGGAAGAGGAGGGCGAGATTCATTGTGTGTGTGTGTGGATCCCCCATTCGGTGATGAATGTCAGACAAGTAACAGAGTAACACAGAGTCTGCAACTTCCCAAAGAATGTTAATATACACAATAATGGAAGGAGAAAGAAGGGGATTCCTTCTAGGAGGTAGTCCTATACATCTACATTTAAGTAGCCTCTCTACCATCATTTTGTGGGTTTTGTTGTTTGTGGGTTTTTTCATTTTGTGGGTTCCCAATAAAGAGGTTCCCAATAAAGAGTCCTCCTTTCCTTTGGAACAACCACTGATCTGATCTAGATAGTTAAACATAGATAAGACTACGACATATTGCTGCCATGTTGCTTGTGCCTATCCACACTTTACAGATTGAGTGTAGCAAAGGAGACAAGGAAGCGAACCCATTAAACTTATTGAGACATAAAAGCGATCTGCCTGGTGGCAGTCCGCTGTAGATCAATACGAAACAGCTGATCAGTCTTCTCCTTTGAATTCTCGAAAGCCTCTGTGATAGGGTCACCTCAGCCAGCCAAGTTCATTTTTTTTACCTCAGTCAGACAGAATACATTTTACCAGCTCATCCCTCCAGAGGACGCTGAACCGAGTGCTCCAGCCATGACGCCGATTGCTGTTCCGCTTCCATGGTTCCTCCCTGTTCTCCCCCAGCCCCACCCTCCCATCGCCCTTCCTCGAACCAAGACCTGAGCGCAAATAGAGTTGTAGAAATGAGCGAAGGCCAGGCTTAAAGAACAAAAGGAGAGGTAGAGTTCAAGGGAGCCGGAGAGATTAGAGACGTCAATCCCAGTGTCTTTTGCACCATCCAAGGCCCCCTTGTGGGATCAACCAGAAAGTTGTAATGAAAGCACAGGAACTTTTCTCTCCCTCCCTCCCTCCCTCCCCACAACCTCCTTCCCTCTCTATTCAATCTCACTGCATCGGTGTGGAGGTGAAGAGAGGTTTAGGCGGGGGTGAGTGGGTGGTGCGATTCAGATGCGGACCCGCAGAGAACTTTATCTGAACTTGTGTCGGCTTTGCGTCTCCTGCTTTCATCTCAGGTCACTGTCAGTGGAGGGTTTATCGCAATAAAGATGAGACAGCCCTAAAAATGAGGTTATCAGAGGCCAGGCTTCCATCGCATTCTAAAGGATCATGCTTTTCTTCTTTCAGATTCCTTAGTGTAATGTCCAGGTCATGACCTGGGATGTTGTCAAGAGACTGACGTACACAGATGAGGGCAGGTAGTTCAGTATTGTCAAATAATTAATAAGTGTGTTGAAACATTCTTGAGAGGAAAAAGAGGTCAGTATGGTAGTTTACTAATTATACAGTATCATACATTCAAATTCTCTCAAACACCCACCCATAAAAGTTTGAATTATAGTATTAGAGGTTATAAAAAAGAACTGAACGGATAAAAGAAAAGGGCAGTCGTATAACAAATATTTGATTATGATTCACCATAATTCATTAGTGACAGATTCATCTAACAATACCACAAAACAACTTGGCCACCAGGCCTTGATCATAAATGTAACGGCATGCCTTCATACCATGCTTTCATCATGCAGATAAAGAAACAGGCCAGAAAACAAAGAACCTGACAAACCCAACAAAGACACTACCCGCTTTTCTGATGTTCCACCAGAAATGTGACAGTTATTGAAATGGCCTGCTTTCATTGAAAACCCTGCTATTTTACTCGTTTTAAATTGGTTATTGTCAATCTCTTTTCACCATTGTTGTTGCAAACTGGGTATTCAACGCAGGGTTCTCGCAAATGATAAATTCATAACACAACAATGGGCGATACAATAGCAGTGCAAATCACCATGGCAGCCGTTGTCGTGTCTGCTTCTCCTCCATTGGATGTGTTGTTAGACAGGTATATATTATGCTTGATGACAGTGATAGGGAGGGTCACCGGCTCATCCAAAACATCATTTGTTTGCTTCATATATTTACAATTGGTTGAACTGCGAGCCAACACCTAATTTACCACCCCTTCACAGGGAATGAATCCATTTTCAACACATTAATAAAGCGGGGAATGTCCGGCGCATGACAGACAATGCAGAGATGGCTTTGTTAAATTTCTTTTCTCCCCAAAACATTATCCTATGCCAGATGGCCAGATTTCTATTGTATACATTTATTTTTTTGTTGATTTCTCGTGCTCACACCAGAATAATGTGATGCTTTTTAATACATTTATTTTGGCTTAGCAAGTTAGTACCTACACAGGTGTCACGATCGTTTGTAGAAACGGACCAAGGCGCAGCGAATGTTGAGTTCCACATAATAATTTAATAGTGAAACTTAACAAAAACAATAAACGAACAACGAACCGTGACTACAGAGGTGCTATATACACTTACTCACAATACAATAACCCAGAAACACACGATTACCAGCTGCCTCTAATTGGGAATCATACAAATCACCAACATAGAAACATGAAAACTAGAACATCCACATAGAAATAATAAACTAGACAACCCCCCCAGTCACGCGCTGACCTACTCCACCATAGAAAATAAGGAATCTCTATGGTCAGGACGTGACAGTACCCCCCTCCAAAGGTGTGGACTCCGGCCGCAAAACCTGAAACCAGGCTCTGGTGCAAGACGAAGAACCCTCTCATCCCGCGGATCCGCCAGCATCGGAGGCGGCTCTGGTGCGGGATGAAGAACCCGCTCATCCCGCGGATCCGCCAGCATCGAGGGCGGCTCCGGTGTGGGACGAAAAACCCGCTCATCCTGTGGATCCAGCCATGGACCCAGGCTGAACACTGTGCCCGGACCGGACCCAGATGCCGAGGAAGGCTCCTGACATGGAGCGGGACTGGACACCGGCCCTGGCCTGGATATCTGTGCAGAGGAGGGCTTTTGCCATGGAGCCGTCTCAGGAGGTTCCGGACTGTGGACCGTCTCAGGAGGTTCCGGACTGTGGACCGTCTCAGGAGGTTCCGGATGCGTGGGGCCGGTACAGGTGGCACCGGACTGGTGACACGCACCTCAGGGCGAGTGCGGGTTGGAGGCACAGGACGTACTGGACTGGGGAGGCGCACTGGAGGCCTGATACGTGGGGCCGGTACAGGTGGCACCGGACTGGTGACACGCACTTCAGGGCGAGTGCAGGAAGAAGGAACAGGACTTATTGGGCTGTGAAGGCGCACCGGAGACCTGGTGCGTATAACCTGCATCAATGATACCGGTTCGATGACACACCTCACATGGCAAGTGCGAGGAGCTAGCACAGGACGCACGGCTGTGGATGCGCACTGGAGACCTGGCGCGTAGAGCCGGCACAAATTGCACCGGAACGATGACACACTTCACATGGCTTGTGCGAGGAGCTAGCACAGGACGTACTGGGCTGTGGAGGCGTACATCTGGGCGAGTGCGAGGAGCTAGCACAGGACGTACCGCACTGGGGAGGCGCACTGGAGGCCTGATGCGTGGGACCGGCACAGATTGCACCGGACTGTTAACACCCTCCTCCAAACGCCTGCGTTGCCGCATACTCCTCGCCAACTCCATTCTCCGGTATCCCTCCTCGCACTGTTCCATTGACTCCCAGGCGGGCTCTGGCACTCTCCATGGGTCGACCGACCACCTCTCTACCTCCTCCCATGTTGTCACTGGTTCACACCTCGGCTCCGCCGACCACCCCGTGTGTCCCCCCCCCCCCCAAACAATTTGGGCTGTCTTTTGGGCTTTCCTTGTGGCCACGAATCCCGGCGTCGTCGCTGTTCTCCCTTCTCCTCTCCTTGCGTCTCCCGCCAAGGAAGGCGATCCTGTCCTGCCGGGATCCCTTCCCATCCAGAATCTCCTCCCAAGTCCAGGATACACTCTCCTCCTGGGCACGCAGCTTGGTCCTGTTGTGGTGGGATATTCTGTCACGATCGTTTGTAGAAACAGACCAAGGCACAGCGAATGTTGAGTTCCACATAATAATTTAATAGTGAAACTTAACAATAAACGAACAATGAACCGTGACTACAGCGGTGCTACATACACTTACTCACAATACAATATCCCACAAACACAGGTGGGAACAAACACTACTTAAATATGATCCCCAATTAGAGACAACGATTACCAGCTGCCTCTAATTGGGAATCATACAAATCACCAACATAGAAACATGAAAACTAGAACACCCACATAGAAATAATAAACTAGACTACCCCCCCAGTCACGCCCTGACCTACTCCACCATAGAAAATAAGGACTCTATGGTCAGGACGTGACAGTAGGTTTCTATTGATAATCAATTTTGGTGTTTTACCCCAAAATAATTGACTGACTGCTCCTCTAACTACAAGGTTCTGTGTCCAGAAAAATTATCATAAAATGAACTGCTATGAATCATAATTAGGGTGGATGTAATGCAACTCTGAAAGCGATAATTCTTGATTGCTGCCCTTCACATAGTGATACCATTGACCTGATTTGAATAGAAATTAAACTAGACTAAATAAAATCTATAGTTTTTATGGAATGTCAGTTGGACTCCCAACATCCCACTGGGAAAAAACTGGTTGAATCAATGTTGTGTCCACGTAATTCCAACCCCCCAAATATATGTAATGATTTGGAATAAATCTGGAAAACTGATTGGATTTGCAAAAAGTCCTCAACTTAAGGCCATATCTATTTTTCAACCTAAATACAATTTTTTGTTGATTTCACATTGAATTCACATTAGTTGACAACTCAATCAAATGTAAACCAAAACTAGACGTTGAACTGACGTCTGTGCCCAGTGGGATCAAAATTCCAACATAGGCCTACAAATATGGCAAGGGCATCCTATCTTGCCATGACAACTGGAGAGAGAGCCTCCAATTTAACCATAACACGTTATGTTCACAAACCCTATCCACTTACGGTTATGGAAGTACAGTGGTATCAGCTGAGCGGATGATAATTTTGCAGACCTCCCTAGGCGTTTGATTAGAGAGTGCACTGATGAAATGGAGAGCACAGCCAAGCCTGTACTTTGACACAGAGGCAAGGCATATGAGAAAGGGGGGGGGGGGGTATTTAATCTATCACTGGAATGAATCTCCTCAGCTTCCTGTGTTTTACCAGTGTGTTCCCTCACTGTGTTATATGAACAATGTTCCGGTGAGCTCGGGGGAATGAGCCGGCCCAGCATGATCCGTCATGGTCTTAATTAGTGTCTCTCGCTCTCACTGTTGAAATTGGGATGAGATTGACAGGACACATTTAACTATATTGTAACATTATCCAAAATTTCTGCTCAGTCATTTCCTGATCATCCCCCCATCCCAAAGTGGCCCGAGGAGGTGTGGTATATCACCAAAACACCACGGCTAAGGGCTGTTCTTAGCCTGGATACAGCCCTTAGCCGGGGTATATTTGTCTCCCCCTCCTGTACAGCTCAGCTGCTGCTGAACCTGCAGCTGGCAAACGCCCTTCACTCATCAACCCCGGACTTGTCCCGTCATCATTACACACACCTGGTTCCAATCCCCAACTATCACTGTATATATACTCCCTCTGTCATTTGTCTTTGTCGGTCATTGTAAATGTTGCTTGTTTTCCTGAGAGGAATCGATCCCACTATTTCCTGAGAACTTTATTATTTTGCACTTTGGGTTTTGTTCCGCTTTTAAATATATAGTGCTTTAATAAACTCGGTAGTTCTAAACCTGCGACTGCCTCCTGCCTACTCCTCTCTACACTTGTGACATTACCAACGTAATTAGTGCAGTAAAAATAACTGTTTTGTCATACCCGATATACCATGGTTGTCAGCCAATCAGTATTCAGGGCTCGAACCACCCAGTTTATAATAGACTGTAAATCACATTCATTATTGGTTATTTTGTGAGCACTGTGGGCTGCTGCCTTGAGCAATAATGTATTTTTTTACCCCCAAACCAACTTCAAATACTTACAACCTCATAAATACAAGAGTCCATTTTTTTTTCTCTCTCTATCTCATACAAATACATGTACACACAAACGTGTGGTATCTCACCCTTCTAGTGAAACCACAGATGCATTTGGGAGTGCCGTTTGATGATGACGAATGCCTCATGTTGATCTTTGATCTCACCATCATCAGTAGAAAAGGAGCTTAGACAGAAAAATCATGGGTCCTCTGATAAAGGTTGTGTGTATATCGTTTGTGTATGTGTGTGTACAGGATCTTAATTTGATCACTCTTTTGTTGCTGAGAATTTTCCTGTGCTGCAGGAAATGCAGATAAGCTTCACGATTTATCATAATTTCACTGAAAACCCGCACAAAAAAACGGTTAAATTAACATTATTGCACTTTTCATGTAGCCACATTTTGGCAAGCTAATAGCCTAACCACCGATCAAGCAACGTTATGGACTAAACGTTAAAATCCTTTCGCTGCAGGATTATTTAGCTGCAACAATACTGGTCAAATTAAGATCAAACATCTGTATGTGTTTGTGTGTGTGTGTGCGTGCCTATGCGTGATTAAGATTTAATGAGGGCTCTGGCTGCTGGCTGTGCACAAGAAAACTGGTACACCTTGGACTGATGTAGAGAACATGAAAACTATACAATTATCAGCCAATCTGACCACCAGTCCTACCGCAATGTGACTGCTTAGAGCTTTGCGTTCGGGCTTTAAATGTTTCCTATTGGAGGACACCATGTTGCAGTGTTATTTATGATTCCCATTACCTGTTAATATCAGCTCATTTTAAAGCATTTGAGAAAGAAAGTGGACTAAACAGGTGATCATCATTAGCAGCTGAGAAGCAGAATGAATCACAGGCTGTGACTCGTTCAGTCCGTCAGGGAGCTGCTTCAATATAACAGGTCAGAGGAGGGCAATTTGAAGTTTGGCTTTGTAAAATGTCTTTGTGTATCTTGGTGGGCCCATGCTGAAACAGTGAAATTGATAAGTCGGACAAAATGTTCTACTGGCAGAATGTTGTCCAACATGCAGGTTGTAGGGACCATTAGCAATTAGTGTATTAGGACCTGGGTCTACAGAATGCATCAATATAAAAGCAGATTTTTGTGCTTAAAGTGCAGGTGCACTGCTGATCCTAGAGCTGTGCTTAGCTGGGAGCTGTTATTATTAGCCCTGGCGTAGCAGAAACCCCTGCAGCCCCGCAAGGCACTAATTCTGGGGGCCCATGCACCCGTCATCTCAAACCTATGTCTACATTTTATTTTTTTTAAATACAAAAATGACAATACAATACAAAAATGATATTTCCACATTTTATTTCCACATGTAGCAAGTGAATTGTTTGTGTTGTCCAATCTACATGGGGTAGTAGGTGAGGCAGTCTAACTTGCCTATTTCTCAGCGAAGACTATAAAACTCTCCAGAGAAACTGTACACGGCCAGTAATTATTAGGAACAGGAAATGGTGTCCTTTTGCTGGTTCTCCACACATGTTGTCGACTCGTCACTACACCTACTGTCAAATGAAATACTATGAATTGTCTAGTGAAGGAAATAAGAAATTGTCTGGCTAAATGCGTTATCCAAAAAGTTCATAATCGACCAAATAATCTACCCATATGTTGTCTCTTCTCCAAGCCTGAGGAAAGTTTAGGATTTTTTTTATATGCTATCAACATTCCCTGTCTTAAAATGATTAGAACGATTCATTCCATATCTATACTTTTTCCAACATGTAAGCCTGACAAGTCCTTTTGTTATGCAAAACTATAAAATGAAATAAAAGTACAAAGCCGGCGATAGCATCACCAATGTTTTACACTGAGCTTCTTTAATGAAATGTTCCTTTCCCAGAGAATCGACAAGCTCCATTCCGCTGGCGGAGCATTTAATTACAAAACCCACATAAGATTATGAAACTATACAGCATATGGTGAGAAGAACGGGTTTCCTTTGATGTGCACTTATAATGGCAGCAGTGGGAAAAAAGAACGAGACAAATGCCTTTACCTCATCTGAATCAAGAAGCATCAGAGAGAGAGAGAGAGAGCTTCTAAGTTCTGCTCACTGTTCTCTCTTTCATTGCTAACTCCACCACCTCCCTCACCTTTCCCATCACAGCATTGAGACGTGTCAAAAAGCGGCGGAGAATCTGTGAGTGTTGTTAAAATGTCAACCTGTTTTAACGCTCTGAGGCTCGCGGGGTGTCATGGCCTTCTGATGGTGGAGAACATGTGTTGTTCTGAATGGGGCGCCCTTTGTAATCGAAGGTGAAGCTCTGTGTTTAAAGGAAGCACTTGCTCGTCTAAGAGGACTCCGCAAAACATGACAAACTGAGACGCTCGGTGCAGCAGAGTGGGAGCGTGTTAGCAGGCTAGGAAAGCCATGTCATTCAAGACGGTGGTGTTTGACATCGTTGCAAGCGGTGCGTTGCAAAGAAACCTCAGTGGTTCAGTAAGAGAGGGCATTGAGGCTGCTGGGAGATGATATGAGTCAATCGTACAAGGATTGTACAAGAATAAAACATGTGTCCACGAAAATTGAAGAGGAGCCAAATGAACTATATAAACATGAGGCACCTCCTTGAACCTTACCGTACATCATACCTTCGTCAAGTAGACTAGAGTACAGTAATGAATCCATATTGCCATGACCTAAGAAAACAAAATAAGTAGCTTACTGTTTTGAGCCTAGTCCTTTCCATACAACTGACAATCTAAGTGAACATGCTGTTTTTCTATATTATATTGCCCCAAAGCAACTATACACCCATAGAATTACTGCACTGGAAATACACATTTTAAGAACTTCATGAAAAGCATTATTATTATGTTGACATTATGCCAGTACGCCATTCATTTCCTGGTATTATTCTCGCAGTTCCATGCCTTTCAGTTGTGATTTTATGAAGGTATTTTCTCTCCTGGCTGTCATGTTCTTAGAACTCAATAACCCCTAGATTTCATTAGCTCCTCTCTCGGTGTGATGTATTTACTCTGGTGACATCATTGTTTGTCTGCCCATGAAAGGCAAACAATGGTATTCTTTAGGGGGGTGCATTTGAAAAGGTAGGTTCTAGTTGAGTGGGGGTGACATTGAGTTTGTGGGCTTTGCATTCATAATGGTTGAAAATGTCCCATACAGTACCAATTTAGGATTTGTAGTTTGCTATGTTTTTATCATGGCTCATAAAATCTTTAAATGTACATTTTCAAAGTATGTGTGTGTGTGTACGGGTTTAACTATTCTAGTTGAGGCCAGAAGTCCCCACAAAAATAGTAAACAAACAAAAATTTGACCAACTGGGGACATTTTGTTCATCCCCACAAGGTGAAATGCTATTTCTTGGGGGTTTAGGGTTAAGATTAGAATTAGGTTTAGGGTTAGGAACTAGGGTTAGTTTTAGGGTCAGGTTTAGGATTAAGGTTAGGTTTTTGGGTTAAAGCTAGAGTTAAGGGTAAGAGTACAGGTTAGGGTTAGAGTTAGGTTTAGGGGTTAGGGAAAGTAGGATTTTGAATGTGACAATTGGGTAGCTGTACAATACTGTGTGTGTGTGTACACATATTTGTTTTTTGTACACTATGTGTTGTGGCATAGCACATAAAGAGGAATCTGAAAGGAATCAATGTTCCATTCCACAATAGAGATAATCTAAGGGCTGATGCATAATCATTATGAAGCCTTATCAGCTTCATACTGTAGCCTACACTGTGTGAAGCACAGCTAAACAGAGTCAATCTCTGGTTTCTTCTTCCTACACCTGAGGAGGTTAAGGGTCACATGACAAGCGTTAAGTTAAGACACAACCACAGTTTATTATTCGAAGATGTTAGCACTTGCACAGACGAAGGAAGCGTCAGAGATACCTGTTGAAAAGTTATCAGCGAATCAGAAATTAATTTTAAAAGGTATTTAACACTTAACCGGCCCCTACCAACCCCATGGACTATAGCCAGTATTGTAGAATGAATGCTATTTAGCTTGCATACATTAACAAACTTTACATGGACATTCGAATCTGAGCCTCAGCATTGTGCAACATAAACAAACTGGATCCACTGGCAGTTGACAGGATGATTTTCAAAAGAACCTAAGCAAACGCTAAGCACACTAGGGGTAACTCATTTGCACACCACATTCATGAAATGTGTACATTTTCAAAAGTATGTACCTAGTGCCCCAAATGAAAGATAATACCCTTGGAATAAAACATGCAAATCAAACATGAACTTCAGTTTTTGTGCTACATTGTAGTCTGCCCTATACATCAGTAGTCTACATGTATTTCTCCTTGGATACATCACATTCTCTCACTTGCCATTGGTTGGCCATTGGTTGCAACTCTCTTTTGAATAAGCCATGTTCCCTGCACGCAGCACTATCGAGAATGGCCACCCATAATAATGGCCACCCATTTAAAAAATATGGAGGTGTACATAGGCCAATTCCAGTACCTGTGCCTTTTTTGTATCTTTGAAAATCACTCTGCATGTTCAATGATTGGCTCAATACAATAAGGTTCACCAATTTTCAATTTCTTCTTCTTACCATTTTCTGACCATCATTTGATTGATAAAAACTGGATTGAATTTGACTCATCCCTAATATTCAAGGGGGAAATTCTTGATATTGATGATACTCTGTTACAGTAATGATGCACAATGCATTATAAGGGGAAAACAACTATTTCCCAAAGAAAAACTACCACTTTACAAATAATGTTTAGGCAAAATTCACCATTGTAATCCACTATAAGCAGAACAATGTTAGAGAATAAAAAGGCATCCTGATGCCCAATGTAGTGATAGTCATGTCTGGGCTTTTCAAAATAAAGGTCCCCTCTACTGAGCAATCATTTAGTAGTGTCCACTCTTCTCTTCTCATCCAGATGTCCTTTGTTACCCTGTGCTTATAAGTCTTCCAGAAGATTCATAGTATAGTCTCCAATAGAGGGAGTCTCTATTTACAAAAAGGGTCGCTGCAATGTTCTTGAGTCCATGATGGTATTCCACAGGTAAAGACCCAGTAACATTTATTGATCCACCTGTAACACAAACACATTTCCATGAACATCAGGCCATCCTGATTCCATCTCACAATGAATACAGTATGTGCAACACAACCAACGCCACTGTTTCACCACCCAGTTGTTGAGTTATAAAAGGCTTCTAAAGAGTGTCTTTGAAGTGTAGACAAAGGTTAATGAACAGATTAATTCAAAATGCATTGTTTCTTCAGGAAAAAAACAGTGTTCTCACATTCAGTCCTTAGTGACTACAGAGTCAACTTGAGGTCATTTGGTGCAAAGTAATCACAAGTCTATCACAAGGCCTTTTGCATCGAAAGTTTACGGTTCATCTGCCTGCATTATGAAATTACCTTTTTTGAAAAATTTACAATTCTTAATCTCATGACTTAATCTTATATGAATTAGGTGGTTGGTTTTCTTTACTAGTTTTAATGAGAAAAGGCAATAAAGTGAGCAAAGAAAAGCTATCAGGAGATATTAGCGTCTCCGCTCACAGTGGTCAACAAACAAAGCAAACTCATTAGCATTCGCAGCCACTGAAATTACCTCTGTCACACTGACTGCACAAGTCACACATGATTTTGTCTACTTCTTTTTCCAGATAGGGGTAAAACAATAATGATAAGCATAATACTAAATCAAGATTTGAAAGGCACAAGTGATTTCCCCTGGATAAAAATGTGCTTTTCCAACTAAATGCCTTTCCCCATCCGTGTTGGGAAATGATTTGTAGTGGTAGGCTACACTCAGGGGAAGGAAATTCCTTGAAGAAAATTGAAACAGAGAATATGTTTTGCAGCTTAGGCTAAGTTGTCATTCAAATTTTTCCTGTTCCACCTTTCATATCAGATTCTGGCCTATCCTGACAGGGATGGTGTTTTTATCTTGATAAAGGACTTGTGTGGATAGAATTTGCCTTACCGTACAGACAGAGATTTTCTCCCTCCCCTAGTTTAATGCTGTCAGATACTCTCAGCACTTCGGACCCTTCACAAGATTAAATTGCCAGTCATGAAGCTCTGGCTCTGACTGACAGCTCCTCGGCTCGAGCAAAAGTACATTCCGGAAAGAGCTTAAGAAACGTGCCTTGCGAGGAACACCCATAACACCTTCATAACAACGTTCCACTATCGATTCCAGCAGACTGTCTACCGACTAGGCCAGTCTGACAGCTGAGGGAAGCTGCCACGGGAGTTGTCAAGCTACATTTTTACTGCTGAACTTTGCAAAGAAAACAGGCACCTTTGACAGACTCATTTTGCTACCAATCAGCTATTTGACTGTGGACAGGCCCGTTTTAATTTGTCCGAATACACTGTATTCTCTGTCTATGAATAAATTAGCTTAAAATATAGTGGGAAAAAAATTCTGTGACAACCCCCAGGCATCGCCTAACTTCATATTAAAAAATCTCTCATAATCATATCAAACACACTCTCAGTAAATTCCACAGATATTTAGGTTAGCACTACGCCACTTTGCATATGTGTAAGGAGAGAGCGTCTTTTTGTCGTTCATATTGTAATAAATTCTCCCCCTCAACGAGCCATTTACATTTCCGAGCTGTCACTGTGATTAATGTGGTACTAATTTGAGAATAATTCCATGCTACAAAGACAAAGAGCAGGCACAGTTTTTTGTCAGCAGAGAAAGGAGCCTACACGAGACAGATCTAACAGCATCTCAGTAGTCGCAGAAGGGGAGAATTAATGCATCGACTGAGATCATCATCACCAACAGAAGACAGGAGGAATTAAATAGGAATGTGGCACCTTCTGAAGGTTTTTCAGGCTGCCTTCAAAACATTTAACTCAATTTCTTTCTGAATCATATTCAATCACATACATTGTGTTAAACCTAAGGCTGAGTGAAAACAATGAGCGAAACAGGCCTTATAGCTGCATGGGTCAACGGGTGACTCATGAAATCTGTAACAGAAAGATACCCAACCTGGCTCGGCTCATTATTCATTGTACAATTATCATTTTCCAATCTATAATGGCTAAATGGGGTATTTGGACATGTTATGCTAGATAATCATTCTCCTGTTCATTCTCCTGCATTCTCAATAGGTTTTGCCCGTGGCAGGGAAGCACATTAGCGAGTAGATGGAAATATGCTTCCATTTTAATGTAAGGCAATTTTATTGAGATGGCATAATCACATTATGGGGAAGCAATGTATTTTCCAACTTCCAAAAGATGTTGAAGTATCTTGGATGGCAGGTAAAGCAATTAGAACACTCTCTCCAGCTGTTTTGTTGAATTTATCCATTTAAACCATAAATGATCCATGAATAGTCATTACTTGCATCCTAATAAGTACAATTAAGGAGCATGGTGTAAATCTTATTTCCTCATTAAGCAAATGTTCAAACTAATAGAAATGGTTTGTTTGCTGTTTCTCACCAGCACTTGACACAGTAGGATACAGATAATGTTTAAACTGTAATATTCAATACTTGCATTAAAGGCTACAGTCTGAATTCAGAAAACAATGAAGATTAACGTTGATATTGGTCCAATTCAATCAAATTCATCTAACAAGATTGCATCACCTTGATTCGGTTCCGTGGCATCAAGGGTTACCAGAGCTGATCCCTGTCCGATGAGATCTTTCCGGCGTTCCGTGTTAACAAAGACAGGGGAAAAAGAGGAAGTGAAGAGATGAGTTTTAAATTTCATCCCAAGCGAAATTAACATGTGGGTGAGGTTATTATGGTTGATCAATCCATCAATACTGCTGCAGCAACACTGTCCACCAAATAAACCCCATTCCATTTTGAGGTCCCGACTAATCCCCGGATCGATAATTACAGGCTCCAGACAGGTGTGGTGTGGTGTGGCCAGTTTAAATAATTAAGTACATGGAAGAGGCAGAACTCAAGTCTAGGGGTCGTCATAACCCAGGGAAGGATATGGGCATCGGGTTACTGCGTTAAAAGCAAGTAATTGGAGTGAGTAATTTGCACGTTTCGGTCCTCAAAATGGCTCTGATAGTGCTAAGGAGACATGTCGGCCCCTCAGATATAGGCCCCCAGGGTCCCAGTAGTGACTGCAAACATTAGACGGTTTTAGCAATGGCACGGCAGAGTGCTGTAATTTCAGACTAAACCGTTTGACCTTGACCAATGATACAAATAGGCAAGGTCAATAGGTTGAGAAAAATATAGGTGTCTTTTTAAACTGAAGTTGACTGTACTTGGCTACTATGAGGACTACTATGACCCCTATGACCCCTACTATGTTGGTAGTTTTGAGAATGACACAAATGTTAATTTCCACAAAGTTTGCTGCTTCAGTGTCTTTTGAAATTTTTGTCAGATGTTACTATGGAATACTGAAGTATAATTACAAGCATTTCAATAGTGTCAAAGGCTTTTATTGACAATTACATGAAGTTGATGCAAAGAGTCAATATTTGCAGTGTTGACCCTTCTTTTTCAAGACCTCTGCAATCCGCCCTGGCATGCTGTCAATTAACTTATGGGCCACATCCTGACTGATGGCAGCCCATTCTTGCATAATCAATGATTGAAGTTTGTCAGAATTTGTGGGTTTTTGTTTGTCTACCCGCCTCTTGAGGATTGACCACAAGTTCTCAATGGGATTAATGTCTGGGGAGATTCCTGGTCATGGACCCAAAATATTGATGTTTTGTTCCCTGAGCCACTTAGTTATCACTTTTGCCTTATGGCAAGGTGCTCCATCATGCTGGAAAAGGCATTGTTCGTCACCAAACTGTTCCCGGATGGTTGGGAGAAGTTGCTCTCGGAGGATGTGTTGGTACCATTCTTTATTCATGGCTGTGTTCTTAGGCAAAATTGTGAGTGAGCCCACTCCCTTGGCTAAGAAGCAACCCCACACATGAATGGTCTCAGGACACTTTACTGTTGGCATGACACAGGACTGATGGTAGCGCTCACCTTGTCTTTTCCGGACAAGCTTTTTTCCGGATGCCCCAAACAATCGGAACGGGGATTCATCAGAGAAAATGACTTTACCCCAGTCCTCAGCAGTCCAATCCCTGTACCTTTTGCAGAATATCAGTCTGTCCCTGATGTTTTTCCTGGAGAGAAGTGGCTTCTTTGCTGCCCTTCTTGACACCAGGCCATCCTCCAAAAGTCTTTGCCTCACTGTGCGTGCAGATGCACTCACACCTGCCTGCTGCCATTCCTGAGCAAGCGCTGTACTGGTGGTGCCCCGATCCCGCAGCTGAATCAACTTTCTTCACAACAATTGAACCGCTCTCCTTGAAGTTCTTGATGATCCGATAAATGGTTGATTTAGGTGCAATCTTACTGGCAGCTATATCCTTGCCTGTGAAGCCCTTTTTGTGCAAAGCAATGATGATGGCACGTGTTTCCTTGCAGGTAACCATGGCTGACAGAGGAAGAACAATGATTCCAAGCACCACCCTCCTTTTGAAGCTTCCAGTCTGTTATTCAAACTCAATCAGCATGACAGAGTGATCTCCAGCCTTGTCCTCGTCAACACTCACACCTGTGTTAACGAGAGAATCACTGACATGATGTCAGCTGGTCCTTTTGTGGCAGGGCTGAAATGCAGTGGAAATGTTTTTGGGAGATTCAGTTCATTTGCATGGCAAAGAGGGACTTTGCAATTAATTGCAATTCATCTGATCACTCTTCATAACATTCTGGAGTATATGCAAATTGCCATCATACAAACTGAGGCAGCAGACTTTGTGAAAATTAATATTTGTGTCATTTTCAAAACTTTTGTCCGTGACTGTACAGCTGAAATTAAATTTGATGGCTTGTTGCCACTGTCTAAAGTGCAATGTGTTGATTACGATGACCCTTACCTTGGTAGTCTTTATCTTGTTTCCCGTGGCGCAGCTCCATCCCTTTAGATCTGGGAGGACTTTACACTCCTCCCCATCCAGACATGGATGCATCTGACACCACCACTTCTGCTCCACTATAGAGGCTAGGGGAGAACAGAGGCGTCGTTATAATGAGCAGCTTTGAGAGATACTAGGGAGACATACAGGAACAGACATTTTCCTTGTTTTACAAAACAATAGGGCTGGGAATTGCCAGAGACCTCACGATACAATATTATCACGATACTTAGGTGCCGATACGATATGCATTGCAATTCTCACGATTCTATATGTATTGCGATTTGATGTTCCAAACATATTTCTCACTATATGTCTGCTGCAGAGAGACAAGAGAGAGCTAACGCTTACGTTACCTACCTACTTTTTTTACAAATCAATACTTGGAGTCAAATATTGATATAATATTGGCAAAAAAGAATATTGTGAAATGTAACGATCGATTTTTTCCCCCATCACTACAAAACACCATGAGGTAGTTGTATTGGATTTAATGAGAGCCAAAACATCATGCACAGAGGGTGGATACATTAAGATAAACTTATTTGTATCCCACAGACATGATTATAACAGCAATATTGTGTAAAGCACCTTTAGAAGTGACAGTAATTGTACAACGTTGGCTGTATCATACGGTTTGATGTCCACCAAACTGTTGGAATTGGATACATTTCAAACACTTAACAATGCTTTGAGGAGGTGATCAGGCTCAAACTGAGATGAGAGCTCAGGTAATCCCTGGACGTATAAAAAACATAATTAAAAGGTTAAGTGCTGATCATTTTTCAGAGATCACCCGTGGAGCACTTTAAACTGGGCGCCATTGGCACATCACTTTAATTTTCTGAGAATGTCAATACTCAAATGTCATCGAATAGGTTAAACGCATCTGGTGCCAGACTTCAGGTGTGAACTGCTTTTCAATCCCAAATTGAGGCAGCTCTTTCTGCCTGGTTGGTGGTCTGACTGCCACATTAGTGTGGGTAAGTGATGTTCTGGGACTGACATGGCATAGATGTAAGTTAACTTCAAGTGCCTTTTTCGAAAATGTGAGGGTTTCAAATCGTCCCCTTCCCTTAGAAAGCATAGTGATTGCTGTGTACTTTCTATTGATTTCAAAGCAGAAACGTGTGTTCCCTTCTCACCTCGCGGTGACCTAGTATCATGATACTGTACATGGATAGAAAGCTTTATGGGACAATGGTACATCAGTCTTAACATTCTGATACACAGCACTGTTAATCACCTACGTTCACTGTGCAATACAAGGGAACAGGTTTGGAGCCTTGCAAATTAATCTGTGAGCTTTTGAATCTGATACCAGGTGCACAAGGAATGAGGCAAATATAATGTGAGCTAAGCAAAACTGGGAGGGCTGTGAATTCACCGTTCTGTGGTCAAAACTTCAGCCTTGTTGAATTATAAAGCGGTTTTGTGGATGTCACAGATCCCTCCGGAACTTTCATTACGCACACCTGTCCCCTATTCCCACTGATTAGTACTTGTATAAGTGTGCCCTTTGGATTCCATTGGGCTGTCGATTATTGTTACTATGTCCGTTGGTGCGTGTGAGTACCTGTGCTGTGTGTTTTGGGCTTTCGTGCCATTGTGGATTGCGTCTCGTCCCGTGTGTTAATCATTGTGTGCTTGTGTTATTTATTCGAGGTGCTCCTCGCTCTTTTGTTTTGAGTTTCTACCCTGTGTTTTGTTACGTGTTTGTTTGGTCTTTGTCCCCATGCCTTTACACGGCACGTCGTAATTTCAGTGAAATTAAAAACCCTATTACGCATTCCTGTGTCGGTCTCCCGACTCATTCATACCAACGTGACAGTGGATATGTAAAGCTGAGTTGACTTGCAGTGAGGCCTGTTGAAGTGTAACTAAACCTTGAATGTGGTTCAGAGAGGCTGTATGATTTAATGCAATGAAAGGAAACATGATGCAGCAGTCAGCTTTATGCTTCAGAAGAAGCACATTTACCATGAGGGCTCCTGAGTGACGCAGCGGTCTAAGGCACTGCATCTCAGTGGTAGAGGCGTCACTACAGACCCTGGTTCGATTCCAGTCTGTACCACAACCGGCCGTGATTGGGAGTCCCATAGGGCGGCGCACAATTGGGCCAGCATCGTCCAGGTTAGGGTTTGGCGGGGGTAGGCCATCATTGTAAATAAGAATTTGTTCTTAACTGACTTGCCTAGTTAAATAAAGGTTCAATTAAAAATAAAATCAAGATATGCAAATGAAGTACATTTCTTTCTACTGGCAACTTTGAAGCACTCAAATCTACAGTTCACAACGGTACATTGATTTCATCATTAATACAGCATTAGGCCTATATAATGATGGACAGTATTGAAATTCTTATCCTGTACATTGAAAACCTCTTATGAATCCAGAAAACAGTTAAGAGAATAGAAGACATTTGTTTTAAAAAGCCAAGAGCACTCCTGGCATACTTTGCTCACCACATATTTTATTTAAATAGGCAAGTCAGTTATTAACAAACTCTTATTTACAATGACATCCTAGGAACAGTGGGTTAACTGCCTTGTTCAGGGGCAGAACAACAGATTTTTACATTCTCAGCGCGGGGATTCAAACTAGCAACCTTTCGGTTACAGGCCCAACACTCTAACCACTAGGCTACCTGCCGCCCTGAAACAAATATATCTAATTTCACACTTATTTCACGGTAACACATTCCCTACTTGCCACACATGAGATTTACTCCAAAACAAGGAGCAGTCACTTATACCCCTGATCTGTCAGTAATTTAAGGATTAAGTCGTACGGTATCAACGTGAGGTGAATCCGGCTTGGGCCAGACATTGCATTGAAGGCGTAAAATTGGGTTCTGATGGGAAAAGACAACACATTTCTGGGTACCTGAAGATAACACTCATTGAAACGGCGCTGAGATTCACAACATCTACTTTCACATCCTATAGGTACAGTGCCTTCAGAAAGTATTCACACCAGTAGAGGCTGCTGAGGGCAGAACGGCTCATAATAATGGCCAGAACGGAGCAAATGGAATGGTACCAAACACCTGGAAACCATGTGTATTGATGTACTCCACTCCAGTCATTACCACGAGCCCGTCCTCCCCAATTAAGGTGCCACCAACCTCTTGTGATGCACACCCCTTGAGTCAATACACATTAGAATCACCTTTGGCAGCGATTACAGCTGTGAGTGTTTCTGGGTAAGTCTCTAAGAGCTTTGCACACCTGGATTATACAGTATTTACACATTATTCTTTAAAAAATGATTCACGCTCTGTCAAGTTGGCTGTTGATCATTGCTAGACAGCCATTTTCAAGTCTTGCCATAGATTTTCAAGCCAATTTAAGTCAAAACTGTAACTAGGCCACTCAGGAACATTCAATGTTGTCTTGGTAAGTAACTCCAGTGTATATTTGGCCTTGTGTTTTAGGTTATTATCCTGCTGAAAGTTGAATTTGTCTCCCAGTGTCTGTTGGAAAGCAGACTGAACCAGGTTTTCCTCTAAGATTTTGCTTGTGCTTAGCTCTAATCCGTTTATTTTTATCATAAAAAAAACTCCCTAGTCCTTGCCGGTGACAAGCATACCCGTAACATGATGCAGTAACCGGTACTCAGTGATGTATTGCGTTGGATTTGCCCCAAACATAACGCTTTGTATTCAGGACATAAAGTACATTTCTTTGCCACATTATTAGCAGTATTACCTTAGTGCCTTGTTGCAAACAGGATGCATGTTTTGTAATATTTTTATTCTGTGTCCGTTTACCAATAGGTGCCCTTTTTTGAGAGGCATTGGAAAATCTCCCTGGTCTTTGTGGTTGAATCTGTGTTTCAAATTCCCTGCTCGGCTGAGGGACCTTACAGATAATTGAGTGTGTGTGTGGTACAGAGACGAGGTAGTCATTCAAAGATCATGTTAAACACTATTATTGCACACAGTCCTTGCAACTTATTATGTTACTTGTTAAGCACATCATTTAATCCTGAACGTATTTAGGCTTGCCATAACAAAGGGGTTGAATACCTATTGACTGAAGACATTTTAGCTTTTCATGTTTTATTCATTTGTAAAAAAATTGAAAAACAAATCCGCTTTGACATTATGGGGTATTGTGTGTAGGCCAGTGACACAAAAAAATCTCAATTTAATTAATTTTAAATTCGGGCTGTAACACAACAAAAGTCAAGGGGTATGAATCCTTTCTGAAGGCAGTGTATTTGGCATGTTCAGCTCATTCTAATAGGATCACATGGTTCTACAGCACTATAGGGAGTTAAAGGAGGAGTACAATTCAGCAAGACCATTACTGTAAAAGGCAGAGACAGTACCGAGTTGTCGTAAAGCACCAGACTCCACTAAATGTAAGGAATTGCAGGTTGAAAAACCGGAGACCAAACTAATTTCCCCTGAGGATACGACTATATGGCACTGGAGCACTTCTGGTAAACACTTTAACACATTTAATTACAGTTTAACACTTGTGAAGTGTATTGTAAAGTTTAAGAATAAAACAAAGTATAAATGAGGCCTCTGTGGATGGCTATGACTAAGCACCTTGTGGTCTGAAGCGTTACAAAATTAACAACAATTCTTAAGAGCAGTTTCACTAAGGAAGACGGTGCAAGCTCACTATATAAAGATTTAATGATGATCTCAGTTTAACCTCCTCAGATTAGTCCGAGTGGAACAGACCATCAGCAAAAAATGACACATCGATAGCACATTAAATATTCAGCTGGAACGTACCATCTACACAAGACGGGGCAGCTCTGGTCGTCCCGGCCACTTGTCCAGGGAAGCAGGAGCATTTAACCGTTTGAGAGCGTTCTTCTATTTTGTTCTTGTTGCAGCATCGATGCAAAGCCACAACCTCACAAGTGCCGGTTCTGACTTGATGCACTGTAGAAAACATAAAACAGATGGAAATCAGAATTAGACACTTGATAACTCAGTAAGTAAAATAACGCAGCAGTACTTCCACATAGCCTAAAACTCAGCTTAATGTCATAGCGCAGCACAAAAAAGAGCCATAACGCAAATACTTTTATATTACTTATGCTGTGTGACTGCAAAAAAAGTTAGAATCAAGGGTTAATTTTTAACAGGCAATGAAGTAGGCCTACTATATGTCCATTGTAGAGTTAACTTTGTATTAGGTTGACTAACAGCCTGTTCACATATTCAGAACACTGGAGGCATATACCTGTTAAGGGAGGCCACCTAATACTTATGCGGTACCCACAACCCTGAAGGTACAGAATAACTATGATTAAGCTTTAAAATAGTTTGCAACTGAATGCATCAGCCAATGAATTAGTAGCCTATTTTGCAATTCAAAAAACAATTGAAAAATCCCTTTCTCAGTAGTTTCTTACAAGTTCTCCAGAAAATAAGGTGCAGTTGCTGCAGTATTTTGAGCCAATTTCCAGCTCACGCTACATTGTCTGAATTATTTAGGGACTGTGCTGCTCCCTGCTCTTTTAATTACATGTGACATTTTCACGAGGAGTCCGTCCTTCTGCAGAGGCAGTTATTGCTCATTTGGTAAACAACAAATGAAAAGTGCTGTGGAACCTTCCCACTGATTGCTGTACTTTATACCAGTGAAGCCAGCCAAGCTTATTTAATTAAATTGCTTTTGCATGCCTTATGTTATTTTCTTTTTTTCAATTAAGCAGAAATGTCATAGGAGGAGGTAGGGTATTGAGTTGACTGTATTGCAGCTGCATCAACACCTAAAGTAACACCCTCAACACCACCATCACTGGGACACAATGTGGAAGACTCACACATCAATCAACAACATTTGAATGTTTCCAATGGCTTCAATCTATCATTTGTACCCAAATGGTTTAAATCAAACTGAATGCAGTGGTGAATGAACTCACAGTAGCAGATAATAGTATTATTGCTACGGTGAGATTCCTCACACTAACTGTTAGGAGTTCAAGCAGATGAGTAGTCGTGCCATGTTATCGAGAGGTGTTAGGTATAGGCCTATAGATCAAAAGACAAGCAGGAAGTGAAAAGGAGGGAGGCGGGGCTCTTTTTTGATAATACACAAGTTTTGATAGCGCTCCTGCTATCGCCGTCCCCCCTGTCCCTGCTCATACATCAAAATAACTGAGGAGCAATCGCTTGAACGTAGCGGGAGTCTGACTCGCACTCTACTCGTATAAAAAAAGATATGAAAGACAAATACGTTTCTGCCGGCGTTGCTTAGATCTATGTAAAAGTAGCGCCATGCTTCACACAGAGAGGAAGAGTTTTTTGGAATAGATTTGGATCTCTAGCCATATGACCACTGTGCTGTCCTGCTATGAAACAGAGGTTTTTTATGTACTTGGGAATGAGTCTTTTCCCAGAGAAGCGCATTTCCCTGCTGGGCCGGTGCATGGGAAAGAAGTGAGTGAGTATATACACTGGTGAAAAGCATATTCCAAGGTGATAAAGAACTGGTGACCCATGTAATTGCTATGCACTGACTGACTACAAATTGATTCTCTCCGTGTTAGGAAAGTGGTACCAACACTACAGTTCATGATTATATTCACTTAAAAAAATGTATATAGTCATTATTTCTCTCTGTTTGAGAGGCTTTTGGCTGAGTCGGTCTCAGATGCACAGTACAGAATGTCTAGATTTTTTTTAACCTTCAATCAATTCTGAATATGTAATTATAGCAATAGTGCAAGTGAAGACAGCCAGTGGCGCAAATAGCTTTTCAAATCATTGATGCTTATGGTGTTCTGCATCTGACGTCCGTAAAGCTTGGGCCATAGATAGAAGACTGTTTGGTCATCATTTTGATCATGTAAATTGGTCGTGAACACATCCTCTCTCTCTCATAAGATACCTTTTATTGCAGGGCTCCACTGAAGCGGACAGTCTATGAAGTGAAATCCTCAAGGCACACTACAAATCAGATTAAGAAGTGAAATAAAATGTATTTTCCCGAGGGTAATGCAATTGCTGATCTATTCCTGACCAAGAAGTATAGATTGTGCTGTTTCAGAAAAAAAGAAAGATAGGACTCCCAAATGGTCGGGAACAGTGCTCTTGAGGAAAAGAACAATGTTTATTTTTTGGGAATATTTGCACTGTTACCAGCCAACTGATTTCCCAACAAACACTGGAAATCTACAAAGAAGATAAAATGCACTTACAGACATAATAGGATACTCGCTCTGGGTTGCCTATAATTCAAATAGAATTGCTCCCGTATAATGGGGGGGATAAGGACATTCTCACAATGTTTTTAAGTAGGCTGAATAGGTCGTAAACCTTTGGAGTGAGACCATGCTTCATTGTACATTTTATTGCAATGTGCTAATGGTCTATGACAGTAATTGGACAAACCATTGGACAAACTAAAGCTATATATTTAGTCTCAGTGCTAATTGTATGTGTCCAGTGTTTTCCCATTGAATCAATACTTGCAATACAAGGAAAAAGACAGATTATCAGAAACATTCCTCCACTGACTTTACAAGTGGATAAGTGATAAGGATTGTAAAGGTCCTTGGATATCATATTCCAAGGATGTGTATCCGGTAGGAGTGCCCATAGGGTCAAGTGCTCTTGTTGTGCCTCTCCAGTATTGCACCTTGGCTGTGTAAACAACTCAATATAGTGGCAAATACAAGGTGAACCAGAGAGAGCAACTCGGAAGGCGAGGTAGATCACTCTTCCTGCACATCTCAGCAAATTAAAGCCGGCACGTCAAAGCGAAAAGAGGGAAGAGTTTTTGAAGATATACAAATTTATGCAGCTTTTTGCTGACAGAAGCCACTAATATAAAAAAAAGTATTGCGAGCACTCAAATAGGACACAAAGTGCATTAGAAAATCAATTTCTTTGCTTGCCGAAACCAACAATATTTACTTAGGGTGGTTCTTTTTTTCAATGGTATAATTTATTTTTTCTTGTGTTCTCTGGGAATATTTTTTTTTCTTCGACTTTGAACGTGTTCTGGATTGATTTCATCCCTGGAATGATAACAGGTTTACAGCAACAGAAATAACACCCGAGGGAAATTAGAGAGCTGCTGAAGCTATCAGATAGAAATTGAACGTGTGCGAGATTATTCTGATCCAATTCCGGCAGAAATGATGAGCGCCTTGAGTAAGGATCGCTGCCAATCAAAAGCAACATGCTGTAGGCCCATGCCCTACTTTAATTGGTCGACAGACAGAAGGAAGCTAAATACTTTCTGTCATGTCCACGAATGGCCATCCTGCATGTCTACGGAATCACCATGCCAATTATCTGCGACAGTGGATTGTCAGTGAGGCTCCCAGTGTTGAAACCAATGATGTTGAAACATTTGAGTTGCCCCACACTTGTAATGTTACTGAGATGCCATAATTGATCTCACTGAGTTCTAGTGGTGTCCCAGCTTGTCAACAGCCTTAACAAGACAAGGGAATTATTTTGAATTACATCTCTTTCACACATTTAAACCCTATCACACAATCCTTTACTGATGGAACATCAGGTGCATTTAATCATCTATGACCTAAGATAAAACATCTAGGCATACTATAGGCTATAAAAAGTTATTATAATGTGAAGGCTCAGAGATCAGACATCAACTAAACTAGCAGGATGAATGTACAAAACATTAGGAACACCTTGCTAATATTGAGTTGCATCCCCCTTTGCCCGCAGAACAGCCTAAATTCGTTGGGGCATGGACTCTACAAGGTGTCGAAAGCATTCCATCGGTCCGCTTGGCGCCGGGGCGGCAGGTAGCCTAGTGGTTAGAGCATTGGACCAGTAACTGAAAGGTTGCTAGATCGAATCCCCGAGCTGACAAGGTAAAAATCTGTAGTTCTGCCCCTGAACAAGGCAGTTAACCCACTGTTCCTAGGCCATCATTGTAAATAAGAATGTGTTCTTAACTGACTTGCCTAGTTAAACAAATGTTAAATAAAATAAGACTACCATACCCCGTTCAAAGGCACTTAAATATTCTGTCTTGCCCATTCACCCTCTAAATGGCACACATAAACAATTCATGTCTCAATTGTCTCAAGGCATAAAAATCCTTCTTTAACCTGTCTTCTCCCCTTCATCTACACTGATTGAAGTGGATTAAACAAATGACATCAATAAGGGATCATAGCTTTCATATGGATTCACCTGGTCAGTCTGTTCATAATGTTTTGTACACTCAGTACACGTACGGTAGGCATCTGCCAAAATGAACATTAAAAAAGGCAATGAGCATGCTCCACTTCGTCCATGACAGCCAACAGACGCTCATCATATCACGCCCCTTCTTACAGGTGTACCGTACTGTCCTTACCTCTGTGACCTTCTGTTGGTCTAGCCATCTCCAGCAGAGTCACCATGCAGACCATTAGAAGTAGAACCCCTTTACTTCCTTGCTGTGTGTGTCTCTCACTCATCCTGCGAGAGAAAAACAGAGGGTGAAGAGAGATACACGGCTACACTTAGTTTGTTTTAACAATGGTTATACACTTATACACAAGCATCTCATTGTCTACTTCAGCATCTCGCACGTTAGGCATTTAGGTCATCCAAAACATGGCCGTTGCATCTCAGTGGTCTTAAGAGACTTCCTCTCTCCACATAGCTATTATTCATCAACGTTGATCTGTAACAACTGGACAGGTGAAAGAAAATCATCCCGTTGGTTTCTGCCATATTACTTTCACCAATCGTGTTAATTTGGATCAGTGCGAAAAAACAAAGACATTTGACTATTGAGGTCCCGTGGTTCACATTCATTCTGCTCCTGCCTTTTCAAGTCCACTTCCAAGAAAGGCACAACAAGCGTCCATCTAGTAGTGTCTTCTCCAGTGTTGTAGGAGATGTGCTTTAAATTGCATCTCAGGCCAACCTCTGCAACCGGAAGCCTACACACTAGCCAACTACTCATCTCTACCTTCTCCTTCATTATCTCCCTCTCTATCTTTTTCTGCCCATCCCCTCATCCCCAGTATCTCTATTCTCTACTTGTACATCATCATCTGCACATCTGTCATTCCAGTGTTAATGCTAAATTGGAATTATTTCGCCTCCATGGCCTATTTATTGCCTTACCTCCCTACTCCTCTACATTTGCACACACTGTACATACATTTTTCTATTGTGTTGACTGTACATTTGTTTATGTGTAACTCTGTGTTGTTGTTGTTTTGTCGCACTGCTTTGCTTTATCTTGGCCAGGTTGCAGTTGTAAATGAGAACTTGTTCTCAACTGGCCTACCTGGTAAAATAAAGGTGAATTATATATATATATTTTTAAATCTCCAGTTTCATTCACTTGCTTTAGCTCTGTCTCTACCACATTTCCTAATTACCTCTCTCTCTATGACAGGAGCCAAAGGGCCACTCAGAGCAGGTGAGGCCCTTTACCACCCCCACACAGGCCCTCACCATGTCAGCAGGGCAGAGGCCTTGACAGGCCCGTGGGCTGTGGCTCCACACAGGGATGAGACGAGAGAGGAGCCTGGGTTCTTCAACTCAGAATGAATCCATTCCTTCTGCCTTACCCTGGGCCTTGCACTCTTTTCTCCCTAATGAAGTGTGGTTGAGATGGGGCCGGAATACATAAACCATTTGGCATTGCTTGCTATCCTTGACAGGAAATGATCAAATTTCAAAACACAAGTGGTGCAGTAATTACTGGAAGAGGCGAGGTATCAGATGCCATGAGGCAGAGACAGTGACATGCTTCGTTTACACCTTTTCTTTCACCATCCCCTGTCTTTCTCCACCTCGATCATTGACATATAGATTGCGTATCTCTCACAGGGATTATCAGATTATTCATGTAGTTCATTTCATTTTTGCAATCATGAAACGGGAGTCGGCCTTTGAGTGCGGAAATAGTGATTAAAAGATGTCCGATCGATAAAACAGATACAAGACTGACCATTCTAATATAGCACTGAGCTGCCATGGTGGCCTTGCACAAGATTCCATTTTTCAATACAAGATTTGTAAAATGTACTGTTCATTCCACGTCTCCCATAATAAGTGGATGTTACTATGACGCTGCATAGCTGTGCCAGTATCACACACAGTCAGCCATACACAGTACAAACAATCACATTATTAGCCTCTTTCTAGTCAACAACCCAATTTTCACCTTCTTCACTGAATGTTAAAAATTATTGTGGGATCAGTGAAAGTGTTGATTTAGCAAACTATTCATCTCCTTCCTAAGTTTTCGCTCCTCCTTGAACACTCACATAGACCATTACCTCACATGAGGGCTGTCTCTGAGAAAGCACAAGTCTGAAGTAAAGAACCATTTTGTGCATTGTTAGTATTCTTGCAAAGCCTTTTCATTTCATGGGAAACTATGAAAGTAAGGGTGCAGATTAAAAAAAAATATTGTGCGCTGGGCTTCAAGCAGCGGGATTTGAGTTACCTAAATATTCCACTGTGTGAAATTACTATTTTTAATTGTACTGTAGTTTTAGACAGAAAGGAGGAGACTCACACTTATTTTCTAGTTAAGATAGTGTCAAAGTGCAAGCGTCAAGTTCTAATTTGTGTGTTTTATTCAAATACAACTTCATATTTAATGCATGGATTTTTGTCACAGAATAGACCCAGAGGAAATATGCATAATGTATGCCGCTGATTGCTGCAGGCACAAAACACGAATATCACACAAAAGTTTAGAGGAGAGCAAAAACAAACCAAACAGTAATAAACCACAGAGAAATGTACTGTATAATTAAAATATGGTTTGTGAGGATGAGTTTCTTCTTTTGCCTCTACTATATGGATGTGTGCTGATATTAACGATACAATACCTCTATTAAAATTGTTCATTTGAAGAGCATAGTATTGTTCACTTGTGCCACCTCAGTGGTTTCCCTTAATTGAAATCTGTGTTCAAATTCATCTGGAATGGGACTTTTCTCCCTTTATATCTCTGTTGCAGTAAGGTCTGTTGTTTGATGTATGGCCTATGGAGTATAGATTTGATTTTCTTTCAAGAGTACAAAGTGCATTAGTTTAAAACTGAATGGAGCAAGAAATATTTTTCCTTTCCTGTGAACTCTGTTCGTATGCCCCTTCCTATTCTATTAACTTCTTCTCTCTCTGAAACAAATTGAATAGTTACAGACCAATGAGCAGGCTTTCAAAAGACTCAACTTGACCTTGCAGAGTGGAGCGGTTGCATTGGCTATGGAAGGACCACTTCACAAAGAGTTTTCCCACCCAGAAGAAATGTGCATGCACAGCTGATCTATATGCAAAATTAGCTGAAGTGAATGCAATGAAAAATAAGGGAATTGACTGTAGTATTTTGATTTCATTAAATGATGATATAAAGGTATAAACAACTATATTATGTTGCATTAATAAATGTAAATACACATTATTACCTTTTAATGTAATAATATCTATATTTAGCAGGTTTTCATAAAGTCAGGTATTGAATGTTAAATGCTGTAACTGTTTAATGACCAGCAATTACACTTGTCTTCATTGAGCACCAACAATTACCAATGCAAATATGACATAATTATGTAATTATGCTGTTTTTGCACATATTCATGTTAATCACTATATTCTACATAAATATATGAAACTGTGTCATAATGCATGGTTTTGATATGAGAACATTGTCACTGGTAGCAGTGAACTGAGTATTTGCCTCATAACTGCTTGAACACCAAATACTCTGGAGTACAATTATTGGCTAGACTGAATAGTATTACTAAATAGGCCAACTGTGATTGGATGAAGACCATGTGATTCATTCCAATCCACAAGCTATGATGGACTGCTTACGAGGCTGGTCCTCACTGTGGTTCCAACAGGTCATTAGGTCAGCATGTGGTTATGGTCAGCCTTCCACTGAAAGTTAGCCTATTCCCCAAAATCATTACTAGATTCTGCCGAGCTCCTTGGCTGATCTGTGGAGAGTAAGGTCGTGTTCACAGACTTTGATAAGTTCCCCCTGTGCCGTTGTGGTGAGGAGAAGGGCGTAGGTCAGCCTTCCTCATGGACAGACAATGATGGATTCTGACCTGAGGTAAAAGCGAGATGCTGGCACTCTACAGACAGGGCAACATACCAAGATCTCTTTCAACCCAGAGTGAGTGTTTGCATCAGTAAGTGTATTCAGGCTGATACAAGAACAAAGGCGGGCGATGGAGTGTTCTCACAGCCAACGGGTCAAGCTGCTGCAAGTTTTATATTGTCAGGGATGGATAGCATAACTAGGTTACTTTTTAAGACACTTGAGATTCAATAATTTAAGAGTGGGGCTGAAATCTAAGACCATGTTTGCCAAGGGGAACAGATAGTGGAAAAGCTGTATTCCCTTGTGAAGACAGACTGTATCAACGGGATACATGTCAAATCATTCTGTCCCATTTGTTAAACCTAAAAATATTTTGCCGCGTAACACATGTCACTCATATCCCAGCCTAGAAGGACCAATCTATAATAGTTTTCATAATGTGGACAAAAGACTCCGTCGACCTTGGCCTACATACATACTGTAAAGAGGAAAGAACTCAGGAAGGGAAGACATTTATTTATCAAGACTTACAGACGTAGGATCTTAATTTGAGCCAGTTTGCTACAGCAGGAAAATAATCCTGCAACAACAGGAAATGTGAATTATTATGTGGATTATAATTAACAGACATTTTTGTGGGGCTTGAAACATTTCAAAGTAGAAATTACAAACTTCAGACGTCTTTGTATACCTTTCCTGTAATCCAGGACAGTTCCCCTGCAACAGGGAGATCAAATTAAGATCCTACAACTGTATTTACATAGTGGGAAAAAATAAGGGCCCTATTATCAAAGACAGAGGCCATACAGGAGAGGAGACTGATGGTACTGTAATGGTGGAGCCATTATAGTAAGTAAGATCTGCTGAAGTTGCAAAGCTATTACACAGTTAAGCCACGCATGATGAGAGCTGTTCCTACGCCACTGTACTGTGCAAACCTCTTTGAGATGACACACAGTAGCCTACAGTGCGATTTGTGAGGCCATAACAACAAAGAGCCCTGACACATTCGGCGAACAAACATAGGCTTTTATTCCTATAGACATGGCCCAACATATGATAAAAGCCTCAGCGTAATAAAGTGAGGGAGAGGGTGGCGTGGGAGACAGACAAAGCTGTGGATGGAGAGATTGGCAGGCAAGCGAGTGAAATCGTTAAACTGCAAAAACCTGGACTTTCCACTCTCTGGAGCTGGATTTGATACAGGGATTATCTCGCTCTAGTCTCTCTCTCTCTCTCTCTCACCCCCCCTCTCTTTTCTTCGACCGTGACAGCGACTGTCACCTCGGACAGCTGCAGTGGGCCGATTGCACGGTCACAGAACAAGCATCTCTGCTACACAGATGTTCTCCACTGACGGTATGAAGCGAAAGCTTTTCCCCCTCTGCCACACCAAACACTTTTGATTAACCTTCAGATCCTGCTTTAATGTGAATGTAAACGAGACGTGACACCAGTCATAACAGTCTGTGATTTTTAGGTCGAAACTATCAACAAAACCAAACCCTGTCACAAAATATTATCTGGTTCAATGTCTATCTTGAACTAACCGGGTCACACTGGCTAATGGCAATTGCGATGCATGTCCAGCAGAGATGAAAAACACAAACAACATGTCGAAGCCTCCCAATATACTGTAAGTAACTGACATGAAAATGCAGGGACCCCTAAATGCATGATCTGACTTCAGTTTGAACCCTTTCAAAAAGTTTTCACTTTCAAAGTGTTCACCCGTTACCCGACACCAACGCTGAGTGCCCTTTCCGAACCGTCATAATGACCTTCCGTAATGACACTCGGAGATGTGAAGCCATTTGAGAGGGCAAGCTCATAAACGTAGCAGGCTGCAACATTCAACCCCGTCCATCTCAGACAGGCGTACGGGGGCCAGTGTGATATTTCAATCCATTTCCCATCAAGTTCACTCTGGCACTATTACCAATCAGGAGAAACCAGTGCATTCACACCAATGGATTGGATGGCTGCCTCTCTCACTCTCCTTTTCCCACTTCCTCCTCTTATGAGTTATGAGGTCATAGTACAATGGTCTATTTTGGAATGGGCGGTAAATTGCTCTCATAGCCGAGGCTTTATGAATTATGAATGAATGTGGTCTAAACATTTTAGTAGTAAGGCATTGCATATCTTTTGAGTGTTTACTTTAATGAAGGGTAGTACAGGAAGTAGTCATACAGGATGGGCTCCTTAACTGCTACCCAATAATGACTTCCACATGAAAAGATTGATCAGAGAGAGATGAATATAGGGGGGAACTATGAAATAATGTCTTTGAGTTCTGCCGTTTACATTCAATAGTTATGCCCTTTTGTTCGCTTTATTAAGTTTGTCTTCTTGATTGATGCAACTGAATTAACTGTAAAGAACCCAGCAAGAGCTATTTTTCTTTAATGCATATTGTTCTTGTCTAACTTGATAACAATGGTAATATTACTTACTTTTTTTCCTCACCCATCTACACACAATACCACATAATGACAAAGGGAAAACATGTTTTTAGAAACATTTGTATGTGTAGCTGTGTGTGTAGTTGGAGGTGACACTTATTGTTCTCATGAGTTTCAGTTTAGGCCTACCTCCTCGAGGCATTTCTCATGTGCACAGCTGATATTGATGATGAAGTGGTGATTATTGTTGTGGGTGACCGTTGTCGCATCCTCAGAGGAAGTGTGTATCATCTGCCTGTACTAGTAATGACCTGTTGAGTTTTGTGTTATTTATATGCAGCATTCGCACTGCCACCCAGGCTGGCGCTGTCTGCGCAAACAGACATGTTAGAATACAATCAAATTGTGGAGATAGATTATCACGCCAGATAGTCACTTCCTGTGCAATTCAGACACTGGTCTCCACCAGTCTCAAAGAGTTAGATCCTTGAAATATTTGTGTCCTTTTATCTAGCCACATATCACCACTGTCTTCAGTGTCTGTCATAAAATCTATTGGTTTGATTTGGCATTTTTCTCATCTTTATATTATCCTTTATGTTTAATCATATTGCTTTATTATGCTTTTGTCATTGATTTATGGTAAGGCCTTTGGGCTGCACCGCTGTATGAATTACACTATTACAACAACATGTATCATGAATGTCAATAGATGAGGGTATAATGTGGGATGTCTTCCCTAAGTGTATGCAGCATATTTCCTCTCTCTTTACCATTCTCTCTTCAGAAGTGCAACACTCTTTATGACTATTGACATGCTTTGGCAGCCGTTTGAAATATTCATGTGCAATATTTTTTAAAGCAATGTTTCCATCCCCTTACAACCTAACCCCAGAAGACGATGCTACAGAAAGAAAGCAGTGTATTGGGTAGGGAACATAGGTTACGTCCCAAATGGCACCCTATCCCCTATAGGCCTATATTACATAGGGCTCTTGTCAAAAGTAGTGCACTATGTAGGGACTAGGGTGCCATTTGGCACGCAACCATTGAGAAATGGCACCACATTATGCCTTAGTGCTGCAGGGTGAATAGGTCCTAGCTGTTTAGTAGGGAGCAAATGACTTCAAAGATCTGGCACTTGACAACATGTCGAAAACGGAGAGCCACTTGAATTATCCAATCATGGTGAATGATGCAGATTGTTACGGAAGGTGTGTGTGCGGGAGTGTACACGTGGGCATGCCTGTAGTGTGTGAGGCCGTTGGTGTGTATATATGTGTGTGTTCGTGTGTGAATGCGTGTATGTAGGCTGTGTGTACACATGCTGTGTGCTAGCATTAGACACTGTCATTTATCCTTGTATAGAACCACCTAGGCTTCCGAGTGTTTTTCCCCAGTATTTGCTTGAGGTGCAGTAGCAACATATAAAACAAACCGAGGGTGCCAAGTGGTCTGACCTTTTAAAGGTAGGCCGCTTTTCACAAACACTTAACCACCGTATGGGAATCAACGCAGCCCAACAGAATCACCACAAGACAGGGGTTACATTGATTATTCTTAGAACAAAAGACAATTAAATGTTACTTATTATCTGCAATTACAAGATGGGGCTCATAAAGGACACAGGAAAGAGTACCGTTCCTGATCCACCACCATTGTTGTGTAGAATCCACGTCGGTGATGCAACTAGGACGGTAATTTGGTACAAATTAGAGATCTGAACACCCCTCTTGTTCAAGTGCCCAGCAGGCAATGACTGTTTTCAATCATGACATCATTACAACCAAAAACTGTCATTATGACATCATTGCAACCAGGAAAAACGTCACATCCAACTTTGCCCACTAGGGAAAGTGACCTTCAATCGAGACACTTGGGAGAGCTGGTGGGTACACAGATGCTGAGGCACATTCACACCTGTAGCAGTAATATGGTTTAAACAAGCCTCATATTACACGTCATTTAAGGAGCTGTTGATGCGGTCGTACAGGAGAGCTGAGAACTAATTTAGTTCCAGACACCTCAGGATGACATGTTAATGCACTGACTTTGTTTATATGTCACAGTAGAGTTGTGTTCATGGGCTTGGCTGTTTAACAACCCTCCAAACCGTTGTTACCTCAGACTCCATCTGGTGTGACTAAAACGACATTCCCTTTAAAAGGTCCAGTACAGCCGTTTTTTATCTCAATATCAAATAATTTCTGGGTAATAATTAAGAATCTTACTGTGATTATTTTCAATTAAAATTGTTAAAAAGAAATACAAATTGCTTAGCAAAGAGCAGTTTCTCAAGCCAGAATTTTGCTAGGACTGTCTGGGAGTAGTCTGAGTGGGGAGGGGAAAAACTGAAAACTAAACTCAGCAAAAAAAGAAACGTCAACTGCGTTATTTTCAGCAAACTTCACATGTGTAAATATTTGTATGAAAATAACATGATTAAACAACTGAGACAAATTGAACAAGTTCCACAGACATGTGACTAACAGAAATGGAACAATGTGTCCCTGAACAAATGGGGGGGGGGGGGTCAAATCAAAAGTAATAGTCAGTATCTGATGTGGCCACCAGCTCCATTATGTACTGCAGTGCATCTCCTCCTCATGGACTGCACCAGATTTGCCAGTTCTTGCTGTGAGATGCTACCCCACTCTTCCACCAAGGCACCTGCAAGTTCCCGGACATTTCTGGGGGTAATACCCCTAGCCCTCACCCTCTGATCCAACAGGTCCCAGATGTGCTCAATGAGATTGAGATCCGGGCTCTTCGCTGGCCATGGCAGAACACTGACATTCCTGTCTTGCAGGAAATCACGCACAGAACGAGCAGTATGGATGGTGGCATTGTCATGCTGGAGGGTCATGTTTAGGATGAGCCTGCAGGAAGGGTACCACATGAGGGAGGAGGATGTCTTCCCTGTAACGCACAGCGTTGAGATTGCCTGCAATGACAACAAGCTAAGTCCGATGATGCTGTGACACATCGCCCCAGACCATGACGGACCCTCCACCTCCAAATCGATCCCGCTCCAGAGTACAGTCCTCGGTGTAACGCTCATTCCATCGACGATAAACGGAAATCCGAACATCACCCTTGGTGAGACAAAACCGCGACTCGTCAGTGAAGAGCACTTTTTGCCAGTCCTGTCTGGTCCAACAACGGTGGGTTTGTGCCCATAGGCAACGTTGTTGCCGGTGATGTCTGGTGAGGACCTGCCTTACAACAGGCCCACAAGCCCTCAGTCCAGCCTCTCTCAGCCTATCGCGGACAGTCTGAGCACTGATGGAGGGATTGTTGTTGTAACTGGTGTAACTCGGGCAATTGTTGTTGCCATCCTGTACCTGTCCCACAGGTGTGATGTTCTGATCCTGTGCAGGTGTTGTTACACGTGGTCTGCCACTGCGAGGACGATCAGCTGTCTGTCCTGTCTCAGGCGTCTCACAGTAAGGACATTGCAATTTATTGCCCTGGCCACATCTGCAGTCCTCATGCCTCCTTGCAGCATGCCTAAGGCACGTTCACGCAGATGAGCAGGGACCCTGGGCATCTTTCTTTTGGTGTTTTTCAAAGTCAGTAGAAAGGCCTCTTTAGTGTCCTAAGTTTTCATAACTGTGACCTTAATTGCCTACTGTCTGTAAGCTGTTAGTGTCTTAACGACCGTTCCACAGGTGCATGTTCATTAATTGTTTATGGTTCATTGAACAAGCATGGGAAACAGTCTTTAAACCCTTTACAATAAAGATCTGTGAAGTTATTTGGACAGTGTCCTGAAAGACAGGGTCCTGAAAAAGGGACATTTCTTTTTTTGCTGAGTTTAGCTCTTATTGACAGAATGGGTTGGAACACTCTTTCTTATTGGTCTATTAACTAATTTGATGACAGCAGGCAGGCAGACAGAAATTTCAGCCACTCTTTCCAAACAGCTATTACACTAAAAAGGTCCTTAATCATAATTTTCACAATCTCACAGCATTATTTCAACCTCATTGTGTGGAAATATATATAAAACACAGGATAATCACATTTTTGACTGCACTGGGCCTTTAAAGTGAAGATATTGTACCGGTAAATAACGACAAAATGTATCCCCCCGGGGGGGGGCCGCATCCCGCATTCAAAGTCACAGGCTCAATTTTCTTAGCCTAACTTGGTGTGATCGGAAACCAAAAATTCCTACCTCGGATTAACGGAAGCCAATAAGCGAGAGGAAACATGAATAGAGTGTCTAAGCCGTGCTCGGGCGCGCTGAGCTCCTCTTTGATGAGAAAGAGAAGGTGAAAAGTGAGGAGTCAGAGCGAGGGAGCGCTCTATTTTTAGGAGGCTTGATAAAACTTCATTTCTGTACCAAGGATAGGCGAGAAGTGACAGGTGATTATTTAATGCCTTTAATTAGCCACAGAGACTGACTTCTACCTGTTAGCCAATTATCGTCTGAGCACTCTGCACCCGACTCTTAATAACTTTGTAACTGAAGCTGTAATATATCACTTCCTAGAAAACATGGAAATTAATATGTTGCTTTATTGTGCAGTAAACCGTAGCTAGGGTTGGGAAATTGATGCACAGCATATAATGGGTAGTACTGTATGTTGTTTGGTACTGAAGTTTTCATTTCAAGATGTAAGAATTTCTAAGACAATGGTGGGGCTTTATTATGCTATCTGTACCAACTACCTTGGTGATGGATTAACCTTATAAAAAAAAGGTGTTGTAAAGCACCCTGCCTGCCACATTGTCAAGCTGTCGAAGAACCGTTAGGTGTGATTTTATAGTACCTCAGTTGGAATAGAAACACCTTGCAGCAAATGTCATCATATCATTATCATTCATCAAGATCATGTGCATAATCAAGCCGGTGATTAGCCTGACATGATTCTATAGAAGAGTTGCTGTCTCCATCTGAGGTTATATACAGTAGCGTAATTGTAACTGTAGCTATTGGAGATGCTATTCAAAAGAGTGACTGGAGATTTCTGTTCTGCTGTCCTTGCCTGCCTGCAAGTGGAGAGACCTTGTGGAGCAATGTTTCAAAGCCTCCTTCTTTCCCCAATAGAAGCCGGGGCACCATTTGTTCAGAGGTTAAGTTAAGACTGATAGGGGAGAGAGAGCCAAGGTGAGCAGCCCTTCCCCAGTGTGTGTGTGTGTGTGTGTTTTCTGTGTGTGTTTGTGTGTAAACTCAAGCCCATCTACCATAAGAATGGCTGACAAATTCAGCCAATGTCACCCTTAATGCTTTTCTGTTCATTCCCTCACACATGTGCGTGTGTGCATGTGAGTGTGTGTGACCCTGACAGCTAATCAAACCCAGGCTTCAAAACCTTTCTTCAGTGATAATTTGTAGGTCAGTGCCATTGACCATTCCGAATGCACAGCCTATGACAAGCTTTGCCAGAATAGGCCAAGAATCAACAACACCTCATTCTCTTTCTCTTACTTGTGTCAACCTCCCTCACATGTCAGCACAGCTACATAGGCATAGGGGTGGAGTGGGTGGCAGGGGCCAACCAGGCATTGATTTAGATTAGCGAGGCAGGCACCTCGAAGTCCAGAAGGGAATCAGGGTGTGTTCAAATGGAACAAGCAGGCCTTATTTTATTGGGGGGGTCTATTTAATTACACAGAGAGCGATTGAGCAGATTAAAATGAAATGGTACACTTTTTTCTTCCTTCTCCTCTCCCCCCTCCCTCCGTCTCCTCTCCCTCTCCCCCTCCCTCCGTCACCTCTCTCCCCTCCCTCCCCCTCCTCTCTCCCCCCTCCATTTCACCTCTCTCCCCCCTCCATATCGCCTCTCTCCCTCTCCTCTCACTCTACCCCCTCCCTCACCCTCCTCTCCCCCTTCCCTCCCTCTTTCTTCCATTTACATCCAGGAACAACGAAGCAGAAGTTATTTGAGCTCGTGCTCTCGCAGGGGTTATAATCCGGCCTAAGTGACAGGCTAATTTGTGGTATAAGATTACTTTCATCAGCGCGTTTCGTTGGGGCCTCTTTGAACGCAAAGGGGCATAAACGGCTGCTCTGCTTGGATGGCCACAGTGACTAGTGTGCTGTTCATGATGGCTGTCAAGGGGGCTATCACAACACTGTGGTGGCTCAGAGGAGTCACACACACCTGCCCATCGCCTTGTTCCAACGCCTTGATGACTCACTTTAAAAAATGTATACATGGATTCTACACAGATGATGTGGCACATTATAATTTTGTCCTTTTAGCATGTCTGACATTGCATTGCAGTACTATGCAAGTGGCTCCCACCAGTTATGTTAGACATTGACAGAAGACTCTTACAGAGCTTGAGTGTAACATTTAGGGATCATTAAGTAGACCACTTGGATAAGCATCCATTCACAGTCTACATCAGCTGTCTAAAATCTTTATGAAAATGGTCCAGAAATGAAAAATGACCTGCTTAGCTAGTCATCTCAAATGAGGATCCACCAGAACAAGGTGTCACTCATTACCAAACTATAGGAGACCACACACACACAAACAGAAAGAGAGAGAGAGAGAGCGAGCGACAGAGACAGAGACAGAGAGACAGACACACACAGAGAGACAGAGAGAAGCAAAAAAATAAGCAAACATTTCTTAAAGTCACAATGGGGAATGCGTCAAGTCAAGTTATTGCAGGAGACCATTCAGAATGTCAGAGGCCAGAACAAGTAATTAAAGGCAATAGAAAAATTGAGGATTAGTTGGAATTAATCCCCAACTTTTCCCATTTTCTAGGCTGAAAACACTGAAATGGAACGATATGGAAATGTAGCCGAGCATGGCAGAACTAATGGGGCTGCAGCTTCTCCCTGAAATGAGAAGTAGCTAATGGATGGCCAGGCCTGGATAAGATGGCTGAGCGAGATTGCATGTGGATTTAAATGATTAGGAACATGGTGGCCGGGGCTCTTTGTGCAGAGAAAAGTAATATGTGACAATGAATGCTAAAATATGAAATCCGCCATTTAAGGAATACATTTTATTTTCTCTTATTCAAAATACAGGCCATGTGACCCAGAGACACAATCCATATCCGCCATTCTGGAAATGCATGTCATTTAAATGTATTATTTATAAAGGGGGGGTGATAATGGACCTTTGCGTGGCGTGTAACAGCGAGCATCTGCAAACAATTCCTTGCAACGTTAAATACATTTATCGACATGATACTTAGATGTTAACAGGTTGTAGTTTATTTTTATTTTTTACTCAGCCAGCTGTAGCTTCTATTGTGTGCACAGTATTTAAGACTCACACACACAGCTTGTTGAAAGCAAAAGCAGCTTACTCTAGTCTGAGTCGACATCAGAGACAAAGACTAACAATAACCTCAGTAGATGGGTGGTTGGGTGGGTAGAAAGACAAGATGGGGAATGTGATGGGCTCTGACACTCAAATGGAGAGCTGATCGCTGATGGCTGTGGATCAGAACAGGCTCCACCTTCATTACAACCAGGAATAGGAAACTGGAAGCAGTGCTCGATGCTCGCTGCTCTGTCGGGAGGGACTGGAGCATGCAGCCTGACTGCTTCACTGTTCCGCACAGCTGCGACCAAGTTGGACAGGTGCGGGCCGATAATTGGTTGCCGTGTCGACGGGAAGCACGCCGAGCCTGTCTCCAGGAGCTCATTACTATCACTCAGAACACGTCTAACCCCCCCCCCCTCCCCCAAACTGGAGCAAACCTCCAAATGACTAAACTTATTTCTGTGTGGGACATCACTTATTAATTATTGTGAGGTGCCACTGTTTAAGGAGAGCATCAAATGCAGAGCAGCGGCAGCCATCTTGGATGGGTGATCAATGACCAGGCTGTTAATCTGTTTGTGGCCTGTTTCTAGAATGTTCTAATAGGACTAATTTAAAACATGATTTACAGTAAATTAACCTGAAAGTGATTTAGACATGCTGTTTGGAGCATATATGTCCTACAGGTTCCACCACCCTATAGTGCCATTGTTCTCTGAACCATTCTAGACCAGTGGTCACCAACCGGTCCATCTTCAAAGCATTCCTAGTCGATCACCAAACATTTCTGTTGAAAAGCCAACGATAAAGCCCTGCGCTCCTATTAAAAAAAACGTTTGTCTTGCGCTGTTGACGGTAGGTGCACTTGATTCAGAAGCCCTGCTGTGCACCAAGTAGGCAAAGTGTTCCCATTTTGAACCATTTCATTGGTCTGAAAGGACAAACTCCGCCTACCCGGCAGACAAGCTGTGGCTAAATCAAGTGCACTTACTGTGCTGGCCAACCGGATAGCTCAAATCAACGTGCCTACCTACAATTTCCACAACCCCACAGCAAAGTTTGATACAAGTCTACGTGTGATTTCATTCCATGACCAGAGAGAGACTGTCAAAGAATACAGCAAAGAGCTGATGTTTTTATCAGGGAGTTCAAGTTTTTATTCAACACTGTTTTTATTCAACACATTAACAAAACATAAAACGCTCTTTTGCCTACTTCCACTCGCGTTGCAGCTGAAATGAATGAGTATGTATATATAGCACTGTGTTTTTATTATCAGCAGCTCGTAGGGTCTATTTTAATATCAAGGAATATTGAACTTTCCCTGGTCATAGGAACATGAATTTGTGCATGAGGCAGAAATAATGCAGTGCGACTCGAGTGTCGCTGTCAGGTGGAAGATGATGTCCCCTCTCTCTGGTCAGTCTCACCGGAGGAAAGGAGAGAGCAAGGACTGTGAGAGGTGGACCATCTACTGCTCTCTCCCTCCTTCCTCTGATCATTTGCAGGTACCATCAGTCCAGTAAAATAAAATACAAAATGATCAGTAAATTACTTCAATTTATGCTCAGTTGTACCTTGCAAGTGATACAACAACTGATCTAAGCCTATTTTGTTATCAAAGCTTGAGTGTTGAAGTATAATATGGTCTGAGATGAACAAAAATGTCAGGCCAAGCATAGCCAATATACTGTGATAATGTATTAGGCCTATTGCACAACCCACTGGGCACACACTGATTGAATCAAATCAAATGAAATTACGTTGAACCAACGTGGAACAGATGTTGAATTGATGTCTATGCCCAGTGGTAAACCTCATTCCTACAGAACTGTTTGTATTACGTTAATGGGCTTACATTTTTTAATACATATTTTTTTGTTTTACCTGAGCGGTAGATCTCAGCTTTTGACTGAGAAAGTGATCTTGACTTGACAACACAAAGTTGGAAAGTTCTGATAGAAAATGTTGATTCTTTTGCCTACCACTGAATGCCTACATTCATAGAATGTTTTGAGACCCCAAAATGATTGTCTGGTTTGTAAGGCATACAGAAGTTGATGCATTGTTGGAACTGGCAGTCGCTCTCCAAAGTCACCAGTGGACACAAAGCCATGACTGGGGGGCATCATTAAGCTACAAAACTCAAGCCTGAGTAGGAACTGTTGTCTGAGAGCACTCTGTGGTAGCCTACATAGTCCGTGAGGGACAAGGCTGTGAGGGACAGGCTGAAGAATTACAAGAGAAAAACCTAAGTATATCAACTGTTCTGCCCACATTTTCATGATGAACAATTGGGCCCGGGTAAACACTTTGATGTACTGTATGATCCAAACCAAATTGCCCCTTTTTACCAAATGCATGCTGGATAGTGGTGCAGGGTACAATTGTCCTGGCAGCTTGTGAATGTATAGCCTATAACCAACAATATTAAGATTCTAATTAAAAAATATATTTCTGACGTAATATCAAACAATAGGTTCAAAAGATAGGCCTATTTCTTTTGAGTAGGACTTCTGATGAATTGTTTGCCATTTCTGAATAAGAATGTGTTCATGCTAGAACACACTATTTCCCCTTGTGTCATCTCAGCACACACACACACAGAACAGAAAAACGCTGCGCTGAGCAGATGCTGCTGAGTACGTGTCTGATCTTGTGCCTTTAAATAAAGTCTGGTGAGGAAAAGTGACACCTCAGAAAGCTGCTGCAAATTGGTGGCGTGTGGCACTGTCTGGGTAGCTCCATATCAGCACGGCCTAGGAAATACATATGAGCATAGAGGACTGGAATACTAACATAATATAATACTGATGAACATAATATAATGACTGAATCAGCCTTCGAAGAAGAAAATACAATCCAGCTACACTGCAATAATGTCCTTCACACACTGTACACTGCAAAGACGCCATAATAGACCTACATTTTTCACAACCTTTAATAACAGCAACACACCTTTTTTACCACCCGTTTGCACCTTATTGATAGGATTATGGATTTGCTGTTTAAAAAGCAGACTGATAGTGAGGGGAAAAGCCTGATGCATGGACAGAAGGTGAAGCCCTGTCATTGACAACTACTGAGATTGAACGACCATCCAATACAGATGTATCTGCTATAGGCACACATTGAGTTGACTTTGTCATTAACTGCAGATAAGTAGCTTGCAACAACACTTGACACGTGATGGGACACACTTGAAACAGATTTACATCAGTTTGTCTGATGTTGCTCACTCTACAGTTTACAAGAAATCCAATTAGGCTAACGCTCAAATTTCAACTACAGTCTTAGAAGAAAAGGTGCTACCTAGAACCTAAAAGGTTTGTTCGGCTGTTCCATTACAAGAACCCTTAGAATAATCTTTTTTGGTTCCAGATAGAATTTATTTTGGGTTCCATGTATATAGAACCCAAAAGGGTTCTACCTGAAATCAAAAAGGGTTCTACCTGGAACCAAAAAGGGTTATCCTATAGGGACAGCCGAAGAACCCTTTTTTGTAAGAGTGTACAGCAGGATTCCACAATTGGCCCGTGGGTGGTTTTATTTGCCTCCCAAATTTTGGGGGGTAAAAAAATAAAAAATAAATAAAGACTAAAAAACACAGGAAATCAGCTCCAAGTGATTTTTATTCAGGAAATCTATTCCCAAGTATTCCCACGCATAATAGAAAGATACACGATCGTATACAAATGTAAGTAAGGTTTAAAATGATGATGTTTAAGTCAAACATTATATCTGTTTGGGCTTCTTGTGGTCAATTTGCAGCCTACAAATTATTAGTAAGTCTGTTCCGGCCCCCCAACCATCCGCTCAAGAAGAAGAAGAAAAAAAAGGCCAGCGGCTGAATCTAGTTGATGATCCCTGGTGTGTACAGTATGTGGTTTTGCCCAACATCCTGCATGTTGCCAACGTGTGACCCTTTAGGGGCTGACAATGTACAGATAAAGCATGCATCATGTTAAGATAATAATAATTGCAGACAGTGAATACTATACAAATCCCCCTGACTGAAGAAAAAGAAGAGCCAAACAGGTGGAGGCTGGGGTGCTGGTGGGATAACAGAAAACAGACATGCATAGCGAGTAACGCATGTTAACTTCTTTGGTATAGGGGGCAGCATTTTCACTTTTGGATGAATTTCGTGCCCATAGTGAACTGCCTCCTACTCTGTCCCACATGCTAATATATGCATATTATTATTACTGTTGGATAGAAAACACTCTGAAGTTTCTAAAACTGTTTGAATGATGTATGTGAGTATAACAGAACTCATATGGCAGGCAAAAACCTGAGAAAAAATCCAAACAGGAAGTGAAAATTCTGAGAGTGGTCGATGTTAAAGTCATTGTCTATTCAATTACCTGTAATATATGGATCTGTTTGCACTTCATACGCCTTCCACTAGATGTCAACAGTCAGTAGAACGTGGACTGAAGCTTATGCTGTGTTTTGGGACCGGATGGGAGGGGAATGAGTCAGTGGTCTGGCAGATTGCCAGTTCTTGGTCACGCGCTTTCCTCATTATATCGTCTTGCGTTCCATTACTTATAGAGACTGAAAAGAATTCTCCGGTTGTAACCTTATTGGATATAAAGGATAACAACATCCTGAAGATTGATTCTCTACTAAGTTTGACCAGTTTATTCGACCTGGAATATAACTTTTTGAAATTTTCGTCCGACGTTTGCCTGCATCTGCGCGAGTGTTTGGACACGTGTACTACACATGCTAGCAAAATTAGCTAATTGGACATAAGTAATGGACATTATCGAACAAAACAACAATTTATTGTGGAACTAGGATTCCTGGCACTGCATTCTGATGAAGATAATCAAAGGTAAGGGAATATTTATGATGTAATTTCGTCTTTCTGTTGACTCCAACATGGCGGAGAAATGTTGTTACTATCTGAGCGCCGTCTCAGATTATTGCATGCTGTGCTTTTTACGTAAAGTTTTTTTTAAATCTGACACATCGGTTGCATTAGGAACAAGTGCATCTTTAATTATATGTAAAACATGTATCTTTCATCAAAGTTTATGATGAGTATTTCTGTTATTTGACGTGGCTCTCTGTAATTACTCCGGATATTTTGGAGGCATTTCTGAACATGGCGCCAATGTAAACCGAGATTTGTGGATATAAATATGCACATTATCGAACAAAACATAAATGTATTGTGTAACATGATGTCATATGAGTGTCATCTGATGAAGATGTTCAAAGGTTAGTGATAAATTTGATCTCTATTTCTGGGTTTTGTTACTACTATCTTTTGCTGGGAAAATGGCTGTGTTTTTCTGTGGCTATGTACTGAGCTAACATAATTGTTTGGTGTGCTTTCCCCGTAAATCCTTTTTGAAATCAGACATGTTGGCTGGATTCACAACATGTGTAGATTTAATTTGGTGTCTTTCGTGTGTGATTTCATGAAAGATTGATTTTTATAGCAATATATTTGAATTTGGCGCGCTACATTTTTTCTGGATTTTGGCCAAGTGGGACGCTACCGTCCCACCTATACTAGAGAAGTTAAAGCAACAGCATGGCACCAATAAACTCCAGCGCCGGCTTGCGCGCGGCAGGTAGTGAATGTAATTGGTGCAATATTATCTGATGCTATCACTCTGGTTTCTTGCATGAACTGGCTTCTCTTGATTAACGAGTGACAAACTTCTTCATTGCTAAATGATTTGTGTGACCTAGACTAGAGTCCCTGCCTGCAACCATAAAAACCAACCAAAACTTGGAGTCTACTGGCTTGTGCCATTGCCTTAGCAACAAGAAGCCTTGTTTTTATGCATTCACGGCATGTTACTGTACGTGCATACTGGTGTGATTGGATTTCTTTCTCTTCCCCTCATGTCTGGCGTATTCTGACATTCAGGAAGTGTGCCTGGGTTGACAGGGTGCTACAGGGCCAAAGACGTGGCTTTGAACTCCTCAGAGTTTCTTCCACCACCTCCTCCTCTTCTTCGTCCTCCACCTCTCTCACTTTCTCTCTCTCGTTCCCTCCCTCCTTCTTGCTCACTCCTGTGGAATCATCTCTGGTACAGTCACCCCGGTAGAATGCAAATGAGAGCGTGAGTGAAGCGTCCGTGCTAGTGCGGGCTCCGCCGTGGTCCCAGATCTCGTTAGGACCCGGTTTGACATTTACCCAGGGAGTGTGTTGATTTGCCATGTGTTGCACAAAAATGTGACCACAGAAAAAGCTTCTGATAGACTAGAATGGTCATATCTTTGGTTGCATTTGGCTTCCATTTCATTAATATGATTAAAATATATGCCAATCTCTCAGCCATAGTAATAACAGACAATACCTGCTCTGTTCCATTCAGAATAACTAGACGTAGCAGGCAAAGTGATCTGATCTCACCTCTGCTATTTTTGTTGTCTATGGAGCCCCTGGCCCAAGCAATTCGACAATCAAAATAAAATACACTAATTTCTCAATTCTACGGATCCCGTCATCTCATTATATGCAGACAATATCTTACTAAGACAATGTCTCTCAAACCTTCCCAAAGACTTTGAAGATCATAGACAAATTCATCGCCATCTCAAGTTATGAAATAAATCTAACCAAATCTGCCCTGCTGCCTCAAGACCATGATGGAATACCCAGTCTCTACTAAATATTTGGGAATAGATATATTTCCTTCCTTAAATACAATCATTGCCAGAACCTTTAACAGAAAGCTCAAATCAATTCAATCCAACCTCAGTAGATTGACTAATATCCCAGAATGTCTATTGTCAAAATGAAAATATTGCCATGACGGAATTTCTGTAGTTTGCTTCCCCTTGTCTCTCCCTTCTGGCTATTGGGATGAAATCCAGTGTCGATTAAAAATATATATTGCAAGGTAAGCGATCCTGGATAAAATTAACAAACTTAAAAAGAGGGAGGACTATCCGTACCAAACTTTAAATTGTATTTCCATGGACTAGCATTTCGTCCCATCTTAAATTGGTTTCGACATGATTCTTCCGCCCCCTGGCTGAGTATAGAGAGAAATATGGTGTCTTCTACTGACCTGTAAGAGGTGGGGGGGGTTTTCGGGCCCCCGAAAGGACTGATCTCTATAATATATAAACAACTTTTGGAAAGCTCATATTCTGAGCTAGCCATTAAAAAAGTATGGTCTACAGATCTAAGTGAATCGGAACAACTATTTAAATGGAAAAGAATATGGAAAAATATTACCTTGGCATCACGTAATCCCAACCATCAATTTATACAAGTTCGTTCACAGACTGTATTTAACACAAAGGAAACGTTTTACAATGAAATTGGCCCCAACTGCTCACTGTGTCCCCTAAATCAGGTAGGCACTTTCCTTCATATGATGTGGGAGTTCCCTGCAGTTTAATGCTTCTGGGCCAAAGTTAAAAAAAAAAATTGAAGTGCATGAAGGTAAATATTCAATGCGTTGCATCTACTATGTGACTTCACGATGATAGCTCCTTGAATCTCTCAATCAATCAGAGAAGATTACTGTTGGCAGTTGCCTCTTAGATGGCAATCACCCCACTCTCTCCCAATTTGCCAGTTACAATTATAAGTTAGAACATTAGAATTATCGACAGCGAGAATTAATGGAGCTAGTAAAGGAACAATTGAGGCCTGGACAAATATACTTGACTCCATAGAGAATAAAAGCTAAAGCCTAGCACATACAACTAAACAATCCATGAAGCCCAACACATACATGCAAACAATATACATGCAAACACTATACAGCTCTGGAAAAAATGAAGAGACCAGTGGAAAAAGACTGGTGGAGAGCATGCCAAGACGCATGAAAGCTGTAATTGAAAATCAGGGTTATTCCACCAAATAATGATTTCTGATTAAAGTTAAAACATTAGTATTGTGTTGTTTAAAAATGAATATGATCTTATTTTCTTTGCATTATTCGAGGTCTGACAACACTTTGGTTATTTTGACCAGTTGTTATTTTCTGCAAATAAATGCCCTAAATGACAATATTTTTTATTTGGTATTTGGGAGAAATGTTGTCATTACTTTATAGAATAAAACAAAAATGTTAATTTTACCCAAACACATACCTATAAATAGTAAAACCAGAGAAACTGAATGTTTCTCTTAATTTTTTCCAGAGCTCTATATACAAAGGTATGTGGACACCTATTTAAATGAGTGAATTCGGCTATTTCAGCCACACCTGTTGCTGACAGGTGTATAAAATCGAGCACACAGACATGTGATCTCCATAGACAAACATTGGCAGTAAAATGGCCTTACTGAAGGCTCAGTGGCTTTCAACATGGCACCGTCATAGGATGCAACCTTTCCAACAAGTCAAATTTCTGCCCTGCTAACGGTCAACGGTAAGTTCTGTTATTGTGAAGTGGAAACGTCTAGGAGCACACAAGCTAACAGAATGTGACCGCCGAGTGCTGAACCGCACAGCACGTAAAAAAAATTGGCTGTCCACGGTTGCAACACTCCCTACCAAGTGCCAAACTGCATGTGAAAGCAACGTCAGCACAATAACTGTTCGTCAGGAGCTTCATGAAGTGGGTTTCCATGACCAAGCAGCGTCACGCAAGCCTAATATCACCATGAGCAATGCAAAGCGTTGGCTTGAGTGGTGTAAAGCTCGCTGCCATTGGACTCTGGAGCAGTGGAAACGCGTTCTCTTGAGTGAGGAATCACACATCACCACGGACTAATCTGGGTTTGGCGGATGCTGGGAGAACGCATAGTGCCAACTGTAAAGTTTGGCGGAGGATGAATAATGGTCTGGGGCTGTTTTCATGGTTCGGGCTAGGACCCTTAGTTACAGTGAAGGGATATCTTAACACTACAGCATACAATGACATTCTAAACAATTCTGGGCTTCCAACTTTGTGGCAACAGTTTGGGGAAGGCCCTTTCCTTTTTCAGCATGACAATGCCCCCATCAACAAAGCGTGGTCCATACAGAAATGGTTTGTCGAGATTGGTGTGGAAGAACTTGACTGGCCTGTAAAGAGCCCTGACCTCAACCCCATCGAACACCTTTGGGATGAATTGGAACGTCAACTGCGAGCCAGGCCTAATCGTCCAACATCAGTGCCTGACTCAGAAGAGTGGAGGCTGTTTTAGCAGCAAAGGGGGACCAACTCCATATTAATGCCCATCATTTTGGAATGAGATGTTCAACGAGCAGGTGTCCACATACTATTGGTCATGTAGTATATACAGTGCCTTCGGAAAGTATTCAGACCACTTGACTTTTTCCACATTTTGTTACGTTAGAGCCTTAATCTGAACTGGATTAAATAAAACAAAATCCTCAACAATCTACACACAATACCCCAAATGACAATGCAAAAACAGGTTTTTATACATTTTGCAAATGTATTACAAATAAAATACATAAGTATTCAGACCCTTTGCTATGAGCCACGAAATTGAGCTCAGGTGCATCCTGTTTCCATTGATCATCCTTGAGATGTTTCTACAACTTGATTGGAATCCACCTGTGGTAAATTCAATTGATTGGACATGATTTGGAAAGGCACACACCTGTCTATATAAAGGTCCCACAGTTGACAGTGCATGTCAGAGCAAAAACTAAGCCATGAGGTCAAAGGAATTGTCTATAGAGCTACAAGACAGGATCGTGTCGAGGAAAATATCTGGGGAAGGGTACCAAAACATTTTTGCAGCATTGAAGGTCCTTAAATGGAAGAAGTTTGGAGCCACCAAGACTCTTCCTAGAGCTGACCACCCGGCCAAACTGAGCAATCCAGGCAGAAGGGCCTTGGTCAGGGAGGTGACCAAGAACCCGATGGACACTGACAGAGCTCTAGAGTTCCTCTTTGGAGATTGGAGAACCTTCCAGAAGGACAGCCATCTCTGCAGCACTCCACCAATCAGGCCTTTATGGTAGAGTGGCCAGACAGAAGCCACTCCTCAGTAAAAGGCCCATGACTGCCAGCTTGGAGTTTGCCAAAAGGCGCATAAAGACTCTCAGACCATGAGAAGCAAGATTCTCTGGTTTGATGAAACCAAGATTAAACTCTTTGGCCTGAATGCCAAGTGCCATCTCTAGAGGAAACCTGGCTCCATCCCTACGGTGATGCATGGTGGTGGCAGCATCATGCTGTGGGGATGTTTTTAAATTGGCAGGGACTGGGAGACTATTCAGGATCAATGTAAAGAACGGAGCAAAGTACAGAGAGATCCTTGATGAAAACCTGTTCCAGAGAGCTGAGGACCTCAGACTGGGGCGAAGTTCACCTTCCAACAGGACAACGACCCTAAGCACACAGCCAAGACAACGCAGGAGTGGCTTCGGGACAAGTCTCTGAATGCTCTTGAGTGGCCCAGCCAGAGCCCGGACTTCAACCCGATCAAACATCTCTGGAGAGACCTGAAAATATCTGTGCAGCAACACTCCCCATCCAACCTGACAGAGCTTGAGAGGATCTGCGGAAAAGAATGGGTAAAACTCCCCAAATACAGGTGTGCCAAGCTTGTAGCGTAATACCCAAGAAGACTCGAGGCTGTAATCACTGCCAAAGGTGCTTCAACAAAGTACTGAGTAAAAGGTCTGAATACTTATTTCCGTTTTTTAAATGTATAAATTTGCAAAAATGTCTAAACCTGTTTTTGCTTAGTCATTATGGGGTATTGTGTGTAGATTGATGGGAAAAAAAACAATTTAATCCATTTTAGAATAAGGCTGTAATTTAACAAAATGTGGAAAAAGCCAATACTTTCCGAAGATACTGTATATACACCATCGTTCAAAAGATTGGGGTCACTTAGAAATGTCCTTGTTTTCCATGAAAACATACATGCAATTAATTGGAAAATGATTTGGAAATATAGTCAAGACGTTGACAAGGTTATAAATAATGATTTTTAATTGAAATCATAATTGTGTCCTTCAAACATTGCTTTCATCAAAGAATCCTCTATTTGTAGCACTTACAGCCTTGCAGACCTTTGGCATTCTAGTTGTCAGTTTGTTGAGGTAATCTGAAGAGATTTCACCCCATGCTTCCTGAAGCACCTCCCACAAGTTGGATTGGCTTGATGGGCACTTCTTACGTACCATATGGTCAAGCTGCTCCCACAACAGCTCAATAGGGTTGAGATCCGGTGCCTATAATGGAGTGGCCAGCACAGACAGAACACCAGCAGACTGCATTTCCCTAAATAGTTATTGCATAGTTTGGAGCTGTGCTTTGGGTCATTGTCCTGTTGTTGGAGGAAATTGGCTTCAATTAAGCGCCGTCCACAGGGTATGGCATGGCGTTGCAAAATGGAGTAATAGCCTTCCTTCAAGATCCCTTTTAAGCTGTACAAATCTCCCACTTTACCACCACCAAAGCACCCACAGACCATCACATTGACTCCACCATGCTTGACAGATGGCTTCAAGCACTCCTCCAGCATCTTTTCATTTTTTCTGCATCTCACGAATGTTCTTCTTTGTGATCTGAACACCTCAAACTTAGATTTGTCTGGCCATAACACTTTTTTCCAATCTTCCTCTGTTCAGTGTCTGTGTTCTTTTTCCCATCTTAATTTTCTTTTCTTTTTATTGGCCAGTCTGAGATATGGCTTTTTCTTTGCAACTCTTCCTAGAAGGCTAGCATCCCGGAGTCGCCTCTTCACTGTTGACGTTAAGACTGGGTGTTTTGCGGGTACTATTTAATGAAGCTGCCATTTGAGGACTTGTGAGGCGTCTGTTTCTCAAACTAGACACTAATGTACTTGTACTCTTGCTCAGTTGTGCACCGGGGCATCCCACTCCTCTTTATATTCTTGTTAGAGCCAGTTTGCGCTGTTCTGTGAAGGGAGTTGTACACAGCACTGTACGAGATCTTCAGTTTCTCACATGGAATAGCCTTCATTTCTCAGAACAAGAATAGACTGACGAGTTTCAGAAGAAAGTACTTTGTTTATGGCCATTTTGAGCCTGTAATCGAACACACAAATGCTGATGCTCCAGATACTCAACTAGTCTAAAGAAGGCCAGTTTCATTGCTTCTTTAATTAGCAGATAGTTTTGAGCTGTGCTAACATAATTGCAAAAGGGTTTTCTGATGATCAATTATCCTTTCAAAATGATAAACTTGGATTAGCTAACACAACGTGCCATTAGAACACAGGAGTGGCGGTTGCTGATAATGGGCCTCTGAACGCCTATGTAGATATTCCATAAAAAATCATCCGTTTCCAGCTACAATAGTCATTTACAACATTAACAATGTCTGTACTGTATTTCTAATTAAATGTATGTTATTTTAAATGGACAAAACATTTGGTTTTCTTTAAAAAACAAGGACATTTCTAAGTGAACCGAAACTTTCGAACGGTAGTGTATATTATATAATCATATTTTGTACTTTCCTTGATTTCAGTCCCATGGGGAAGGGGAGGTATGGGGGGGGGGGGGGGGTCATTGGTGTAGGCCCACCTCTTCTATTTATTTTTCTTTAACTACCAATTTTACTAGTACAATATCCTCAATATGGTAATTTCTATATATGTATTTCTTACTATTTTTTTTCTTTTCAGTGGCAGCCAAAATATATTAATTTAAATTTATATTGTACCTGCAAACCTCAACAAAAAACGACAAAACAAATTAAAAAAGTGGTCGAATTTTTTATTTTTTTATAATTATACACACACAAACACATGCATGCACGGCACGCCTGCACACACACAAAACATACAAACACTTAACTGTCAATTCCATTGACAGCTATATCACAGCATTTGACTACCAGATAGTTCATGCTATTCATGCTGGCTCCCGGAACCCAAGGAACAATGTTAGTTTTAATTAATTGAATGGGGTCTCCTTATTAATATTTCGCAGCATTCCTGAGGCCAGTGTTTTCCCTTGAGGAAGACTCAACCCCCGTTTTTCTGTGGTCTTCTTATCCTGTTACTCACGCCTGACTCCATGTCAGCCTTATCTCCATCCTCACTACACTCAGCTGCCTGATAGGGCACTGGCTGTAAGCTATTAAAATGGCCTCTTCACCAGATAAGAGCAGGAAAGTGGTCAGATTGGAAGCCACAGTCTCTGAGGGTAAAGTCTTTAGGTTACAGTCCCCGGGTTAAATAGCCCTGTTTGTGTGTGTGTGTGTTGTGTGTGTCGCATCTTAGGGTCACCAAGTCTCCAAATCTACAATTAGACGCCACCTCCATGCCAATAGGCTAGTATTCAGACCCGTTGAATTTTTCCATATTTTGTTACGTTACAGTCTTATTCTAAAATGGATTTGGAAAAAATTATCCCTCATCAATCTACACACAATACCCCATAATGACGAAGCAAAAACAGGTTTAGACATTTTTGCAAATTTATACATTTAAAAAACGGAAATAAGTATTCAGACCTTTTACTCAGTACTTTGTTGAAGCACCTTTGGCAGTGATTACAGCCTCGAGTCTTCTTGGGTATTACGCTACAAGCTTGGCACACCTGTATTTGGGGTGTTTCTCCCATTCTTCTCTGCAGATCATCTCAAGCTCTGTCAGGTTGGATGGGGAGCGTCGCTGCACAGCTATTTTCAGGTCATTCCAAAGATGTTTGATTGGGTTCAAGTTCGGGCATTCAAAGACATGTCCTGAAGCCACTCCTGTGTTGTCTTGGCTGTGTGCTTAGGGTTTCTGTCCTGTCGGAAGGTGAACCTTTACCCCAGTCCTATTGCCTTAGTGCTCTGGAGCAGGTTTTATCAAGGACCTCTCTGTACTTTGCTTTCCCTAGGTGAAGCATGGTGGTGGCAACATCATGCTGTGGGGATGTTTTTCAGTGGGAGAGACTGGGAGACTAGTCAGGATTGAGCGAAAGACGAAGGGAGCAAAGTACAGAGAGATCCTTGATAAAAAACCTGCTCCAGAATGCGCAGGTACTAGGACTGGGGTAAAGGTTCACCTTCCAACAGGACAAAAACCCTAAGCACACAGCCAAGACAACACAGGAGTGGCTTCGGGACGTCTCTGAATGTCCGGACTTGAACTCGATCGAACATCTCTGGAATGACCTGAAAATAACTGAACACCTCCCTCTGCAATTGTATCCTGGTCTTCCTGATGGGCTTGGCCCCAAGTGGTGAGGGTAGGCAACAATACATCCCCCAAACTGACCATCTACAAGGGGGCCCCTCAGGGGTGCGTGCTTAGTTCCCTCCTGTACTCCCTGTTCACCCACGACTGCGTGGCCATACACGACTCCAACACCATTATTAAGTTTGTCGACGACACGACGGTGGTAGGCCTGACGACGATAAGACAGCCTATAGAGAGGAGACGTCTTGCTGACGTCTCCATCAACGTCAGCAAGACAAAGGAGTCGATTGTGGACTACAGGAAATGGAAGGCTGAGCATGCCCTCATTCACATCGACAGGGCTGTAGTTCTAAACAAGGCTGCTAAACAGATGGCTATCCGGACTAAACGCATTGACCCTTTTTTGCACTAACTCTCTTGCACTAACTCTATGGACACACACTGGCCACTACCCACACATTCATACATACATACATACAGTACTTACACTGACACCCCAAAACACACACACACACTCGCTGCTGCTACTGTCTATTATCTATTCTGTTGCCTAGTCACTTTACAAATACCTATACTGTATGTAGAGTACATAGCTACCTCAATTACCTCGACTTACTACTTCTACTCCCTGTATATAGCCATGCTATTGTTCTACTCCCTGTATATAGCCATGATATTGTTCTACTCCCTGTATATAGCCATGATATTGTTCTACTCCCTGTATATAGCCATGATATCTTTACATGTTATTTCTATTCCTTATTCACCATGTATTATTCCTTTATCATATTTTTAACTCTGCATTGTTGGAAAAGGACCCGTAAGTAAGCATTTCCCTGTTAGTCTACACCTGTTGTCTACAAAGCATGTTACAAATACTTTTACTTTACTTGAACAGGAAGTAAGCCATCTGCTAAACTATTTCCACTGCCTAGTTATGTTGAAGGTATGTGTGATGCCAGACATTTGTAAAGGGCGCTAGTCTACATCTCTAGTCAGGCATTGACAGCCAGGTTGTGATGTCACCTTGCCTTTGACCTAAAGACAGCAATTGCCTCCTGGAGCTACAATCTTGGCTTTAGCTCAAAGGGTTAACACGCTGTCAATTTTGAAGAGCCAGAGACCTACTGGTAAACAACAGTTTGATGTAGCTACAGATTTGCCCCACAAACCAACAAAAAGCAATGAAAATTGTTTTCTTCCTACTGTCAAAAGAGTATTGGTATTTGTGGAGACTTCTCTGGGCCTTGCTGGCAAGCTGCGTGAAGGCCGCATGTTTTTAAGCCACTGGGCCACACGCAGAGCCCTGCTAAGACCCCGCAGGAGAGATAAAACGGCCTTGGTGGGGAAAAGGCGGACGCAGACCAGCGGTGTGAAACAGGATCACAGACGACTGGAGGACAGCCCATGAAGGAGGAGGTGGAAGAGGGGGTAGCAGAGGAAGGGGCAATTTTGGACAGGGGATGTGAGAACCACCGCACCAGAAGAGGATTCTGGGATAGCAATGGCTGCCAGCCATCTTCGGAGACAATCACAAGTATAGAGAAAGAGAGAAGATATAGTTATGTTCGATTGGTATGCACACATGGAGTACGCATGTAATGAGCATGGAAACCGTAACAAAGCATCCCACTGGGCACAGACGTCAATTCAACGTCTAGTTTTGATTTACATTTGGTTGAGTTGTCAACTAACGTGAATTCAACCTGAAATCAACCAAACATGTCACCCTGACATTAGATTTAGGTTAAAAGTTGGGTGAAAAAAAGAAAAAAAGACACTGATGACTTTTTGCAAATCCAATCAGTTTTCCATGTTGATTCAATGTCATTTCATTTTTGGTTAAAAGTACATGGAAACAACGTTGATTCAACCAGTTTTTGCCCAGTGGGCTTGGTCAACAACATGGAACTTAGAAGAGCATCAAGTTCAATAACCTACTCTTTTATAATTGTGTAATTATTGTTGTCTGTGGGTCTAAAAAGGTAGTGGCTGTCGACAACGGCAAGTACCTTCTCGGCCACCCACTTAAAACCATCACATTCCACAGTAAACAGACGATTCACAGGGCCAGTTTGATAGGCCAATGTAGTACCCTTCAGTCAGTAGAACACACAAACAGGAAGTGACTCAATGCATGGTGAAATGCTCTATATTTCCCAGTAGCTAATCCTACAATAAACCTCTTTCCTCCTACTAAATTGAAACCACCACTTATAGAAGCATGTGATGCACAACACAGTGCCAAACAGCTGTGCTTCACTCAGTATTATTTGATGGTGAAATATACAATGTACCTCTCCAGAGACAAGAGGGAAAGAGAGAATGAGAGAGAGAGAATAAAAGAGTGAGAGCGCACAAAAGAGATGGAGGGAGGGGAAGGCAGAGAGATGAGAACATTGTCGAAAACACCACGGACAATGTGTTAAATTGGAAAAGGAACAAAGCCTTCAGCCTCTAAACAAAGACTAATGAAGGCGGACATGATGCTAACGAACGCGTCCGCACGGCATTGGCAAATGGATCCTGGGAGGACCTAGCAAAACCCTGGCACTAGAGTACCAAAGCCCATTTGATTGGATAGAGAGCAGGGGGAGAGAGTAGGAGAGAGGAAAATAACATCTATGAGGTGTATGTTAAGAGTGTGTGTGTGGGGGTTGTGTTAGATAGAGAAGGTGGTGAGGGGCGGGACTTGCTGTTATTTTGGCATTTCTGCTCTCTTATTTATTCTGCGGCTGGTGAATTTGTTTAAACTCCAATTGGAAAAGGCTGATCAAAAAGAATGGGACAGGCAGAGAGAGAGAGTGGGGAAAAAAGCCCTCGCTTCCGACTTACATCAAACGCAGGCACAGCGGGTGACAATCAACTACCAATTTTTTTCACACATTTCTATAGTTTCTGGAGAAAGGAGCGAGAGCTTGGCCTCTGAAGTCTTTTGTTTTGATCACACAGAAAATGGAGCCCAGAACAGTCGAGAGCTACAGTATAGGTTCTCTCTTTGCGGAGTAATATAAAATGTATCACATTCCAACGCCTTTCAAGTGACACCAAGGATATGTCACAATGATATTAAAAGTTGTGACAAAAGTACTTAAGGTCATAGGCTACATGTATTTAGTTTGTCTGTGTGTCCTTTGGAAGGATATTCTACCCATGTAACCTAGGCCTGATAAGAGAAATGGTCTACTAGATTATATCCACAATGTATTGATTTTTATAGAATCACCATTAGGACTATAGGTCATGTACCTCCGTGACCCTTATCAATCTGTGACCGTAGAATGAGTTTACAACTCAGAAATGTCAGCTGAACCAGCAAAACTAAACATCAGCACGTCGTCAAAACAAACTCATGAACTAGGAAAAGGGTTTCCAAACTTTTTTGCAACAGGGACACCATTTGTGATAGCAAATATATTGGGGACCCTCTCAGAATATCAGAACACAACTCTTATTTAGAGTGATTAAAATAGCATACAAGCAGTTTTACTATGACTTCTGCAGTGCATGGCTGGACTAATCAAGTCTCGGACCCTGAGAAAGAGAACCTTTTGACGTTTTAAAGCTAATTTATTGCAATTCTACACATTTTGCCATAGGGCAGAGTGAAAGAGCTGCCGTTTTAAAGCTTAAATTACACTGCATTATGTTCAAAACATTTTGGGGGAATACAAGAAGAATTGAGTAGGAAATAAATGTGTCAATGATGGAGTACTGTGGATACAAATATCCCTGTGAGCCTCCCAGGCCCGTGTTGGGCATCTAAAAGGTTAAGAACGTAAATTGTGGATGAATAATATTACATTATATTGTACACTCAACTTTTTCCACGCATCTCGTACAAAATGTATTAAACTGTTCTTGCTAGCAATATTCATAAAAGGGTATTACAAAAAAATATATAGACATATTGAGGTCTTGCCATGGACCCCCTGCAGTACCTCCTCAGACTCCACTTTGGGAACCCCTGAACTAGGACGCCTCATTGACTCTTACTGAAAGGTCAAGCCAGACATTACAGAAAAGCTCCAGAGGGACTTGAACCACAAGGGTTTATGTGTTAATATAGCAGCAGGTCAATGTAGGGTTCATAACATTTTGCTAATTTAAAAGCCTAATCTGTCATTTCAACAGCCTAACACCTGCCACTTTGTTTGATAATTTAAAGGAATGAGCTGAGGGAAATGTAACCACTCTCAGATTCATAGATGGATGGATCAATGGTAATGCCCTGAATGGGAAAGGGCACAGTACACACCAGGGATGTGACATTGGAGAATCATCATCCGGCTCTGGCCAGACAGCTGCCGACAGTTGGCACCAGGTCACCCAGCTGGAGAGGGCATTCCTCTGTGTTATGTCCCCTCACAGTGTAGCCAGTCTGCTAAGAGCCAGGGATGTGCCCATCAATTGTCTGTCTGAGGGAGTTGGGGCAGTTGTCAGTAGATGTTATTGATGTTGACTAACTACTATGCATGCACTTGTGTGTGTGTGCTCACTAACGTGCGTGTTCGCTCTCCTGTGAGTGCAAATTCTTCCCGTCTTTGAAATCCATATGCCCTCTCCATGAGGTGTAATATAATTGTCACTGGAGACAAATGGACAAATGCTCATGTCATCTGATTAACAATGTCAGTGTGACACAAGATGAGCAGGAGAGATACAAACATGGGATATTTTAAGAAGTAGCAGCCTGACAAACAGCTTAGATATTCTATTGACTGAGATTTATGATAACGTCATACCTGAACTCCACAATGCTCTTCAGACTCCACATTTACTTTGTATCATTTATAGTGTATCATGGTATGTATCAAGGCTGTCATTAACTTGCTCTGACTGCCAGTAGGATGAGATCACATTTTGCAGTCTATTTCATATCAAGCCTCTCAAATCTTTACTCCGCTGGTGGTGATGCAAGAACACCTCATGTGCCTCTGAATTGGTATAGAGGGTGTAAGGTGCAGGCATACAGTAAAATAGAAAGAAAGAGACAACCTATTTGATTGAAAACCCAGGTTTTGATCAGACCAAAACACATTTAGCTTCTCCACAGTGAGAGAGAATGTTTGTAATTTTGCATCCCTGTTGTTTTAAATGTTATCATAGATTTCAGTTGGCCTACATAAATCCCCTATGGTTTTGTTCTGGTATACTGTCTTGGGTTGAACAGCTAGTCATTAGGTTGCATGACTATCCAGAGGACACACTTGCCCTTCTGATGCACTTAGCCTGTTAATTTACAAGCCTATTTAGTATTGGACCTTGACAGTGGACCAATGTTGAAGAGGCAGCTCTATCTTGTATGGCAGCCCACTGAATAAACAATGGTTGCACTGTCGGCAGACCAATGGATGTCTGTGTATAAAATGAGTGGATGGAGAATCACCATATATGGTTTTCCCTTATTAACGACCCCAAGACCAAATAGACTACTAACTTGACAGTTGAACCATATTTAGGGGACAAAAGATAATCTAAATAGTTACAATGATGTCAGAAATTTCAGGGGTTAAACTTTTGATCGAGAAAAAATAAATAATGAACAGATGCAATTGGCATAGCCTAATAAATGCAGGTCCACACATCATTCGAGGTGCACTTTCTCGAGATGAGGGCGATTGACTGGCAATTAAACTCATGCTGTGCCTGTGACCTAGTCTGATCAACATCAAGTTTAAAACGAACACAGACATTAATGCGCTAATTATTTCAGACTTGATTGGATTTTGATGAGATTCAAGTTAAGCACTTTTTGAGAAGGGCCACTGGGCAAAAAGTGGTTGAATCAACGTTGTTTCCACATAATTTCAACAATAACTAATGTGATGATGTTGAATCAACGTGGAAAACTGATTGGATTTGCAAAAAGTAATTAACTAAGGAAAGGTCCTCTTTTTTTCACCCAACTTTGAACCTGTTACATTGATTATTTCACGTTGAATTCACGTTAGTTTACAACTCAATCAAATGTAAATCAAAACTAGACGTTGAAATGGCATGTACCTATTAGGTGAGCTCCTTGAGGACCAATTCTCTTGTAGCACGAAATAAAAAATAAAATGGTGCTCGACTGCGCACACTTTTTTTAAATAGAAATAAAAAAGTGTCAGTAGCGATCATTATAGGGCGCACAAAATTGACCAAGTATGCTAAAATGATGCTTTCATACCTGCTGCCCCGCTCCCTTCGCGCCCTCCAAAGGTTTTAATCCATCGGCACTGCTACAATCCAGCGGTGCGTCTGTCCGCGGGCGACATCAGCACAGCCTAGATTTGTGTAGAACGGGTCCAATATTGCTTGACAGTGATAGATATCCGGAAATTAAATCCACGCGCACACAAATGAAACACTGCTCGTTTTCTTGGAACAAATACTTGACTGTAGATTGATAGAGCACAGAAAATTATTCAGGTGCTTTCTCGTCCTATTATGCTTTCTGATAGTCAGGCTATTTATTGTCCAATGTGTGAATACACTGTCATCATTTTTACAGCCTTAACGGAGTGTGATCACCCTTGAAGTGAGAGAAAATAAAATATAACCTAATAAAAATACTAATAAACTCAAAATTGAAGTTAAATTGTCCCGAGTTCTGCCTCAGTTGCGGCACCAGTCTGTATTCCACGGAGTTCCATCAGAGACTGACTGTACGCACGCGGTGCGCACTAACTTATCATACAAACAAACACCTACCGACCGCTGCGCTCATCACAGACTCGGGAATAACCCATCATAGTCGCACAAGGCCACTAACACTATCCATCGCCACTGGCGTAAACACACTAATAAGCCTACATTGGTTAATCATATCAAGAGACTACACAAAAATGTCTTTGCTCAGTTTTGCGCAAATACGATCAATGGGATTTTCGATTCATGACATTGAATTGCATCATGATATCGTTAAATATGATTTTTGAAAGTTGTAAGAGACATGACATTATAGCTTAGGGGTATTATTTGCATTGGTCTAGTAATGTGTAAGATTTAATTTAACTTTGGCAGATGTGAGCCTTAGGGGACCCAGTTTTGCATAAGTAGATATATTGTATACCTTTTAATTGTCTTATGTGAGAACAGGTGTGGTTGTATCACACACAGACTAATTAAAACCTTTTAAAGGCGCAGTGCAGTCAAAAACGTGAATTTCTAGTGTTGTATATATATTTCCACACTATGAGGATGGAATAATAGTGTGAAATTATGAACATGATAATGAGAAATTGCTCTTTGCTAAGTTACTATTTTTGTTTATTTTTGACCATTTAATTGAAAACAAAAATCACAGTGAGGTACTTAATTGTTACCCGGAAATGATTTGACATTGAGATAATAAAGGCTGCATTGGACTTTTAATTCCTTGTGAACTTCAATAGAGCTGGACTTGGACTACAGTGCAGTGAACTATGTTGGTTTACAGTCAAAAGTGGTGCAGCATTGCCACCATGTGGATTGTTTCAGAATAAGGTCCAAACTTGATGTTGGCAGTTATGTTTAAAAAAAAAAGATTTAGAAAGTCACCATACATTTAGCCTACATATCACTTCATTCAATCGTTTCAGGAATGATTGCTAGACTTATGCTTCAGGCAATAAGGTCAGATGCATTTTAAAGAGGTCAGCCATACAAATGATTAAAAAATATTTATTCGGTGGTGAAAACGTTCCAGCTACACACCCCCTCCCATTATTTGCACAAATTGCAACATTTTCTTATACTTAATGCACACGTGGGGAAGAAAAATCAACAATATGACATGACAAGCATGAAATGATTGATTTGCTGTGGCAGTTCAGGGAAAAGGAATGTCTTATGAGATATACTTTTCACCAGGTCCTTTGAACTCCTTGAATTAAGACAGAAAACTGATAAGATTTGTCTGGAAAGAAAATCTTATAAAGTTTTAAAAGGCAGAGAGACGTCACCATCAAGTTCCTCTGAGTTTTGGGTAGAGTGAATGTCCGGGGTGCTCTCGGTTTGAAACGATTGTTCGAGCTGCTTTCCGAAAGGCATCAGCGGCTGTAGTAGTTAATCGCTTTAGTGGACTCCATTTCCCAGAGGCCTTAGCACTCCTCTTTGATGTAGATTTGATCATCTGTGTCCGACTCTATGTGCTCCAGCCTGTCAGTTTGTCCACTCATAATCTCATCTGGGGTTTTCATGAACCTGAACCAAACATACACACAGTGGTTAATCATTAACTCAAACTGGACAAGTGTGTGTGTGTATATATATATATATACACTGCTCAAAAAAATAAAGGGAACACTTAAACAACACAATGTAACTCCAAGTCAATCACACTTCTGTGAAATCAAACTGTCCACTTAGGAAGCAACACTGATTGACAATAAATGTCACATGCTGTTGTGCAAATGGAATAGACAAAAGGTGGAAATTATAGGCAATTAGCAAGACACCCCCAAAAAAGGAGTGATTATGCAGGTGGTGACCACAGACCACTTCTCAGTTCCTATGCTTCCTGGCTGATGTTTTGGTCACTTTTGAATGCTGGCGGTGCTCTCACTCTAGTGGTAGCATGAGACGGAGTCTACAACCCACACAAGTGGCTCAGGTAGTGCAGCTCATCCAGGATGGCACATCAATGCGAACTGTGGCAAGAAGGTTTGCTGTGTCTGTCAGCGTAGTGTCCAGAGCATGGAGGCGCTACCAGGAGACAGGCCAGTACATCAGGAGACGTGGAGGAGGCCGTAGGAGGGCAACAACCCAGCAGCAGGACCGCTACCTCCGCCTTTGTGCAAGGAGGAGCACTACCAGAGCCCTGCAAAATGACCTCCAGCAGGCCACAAATGTGCATGTGTCAGCATATGGTCTCACAAGGGCTCTGAGGATCTCATCTCGGTACCTAATGGCAGTCAGGCTACCTCTGGCGAGCACATGGAGGGCTGTGCGGCCCCACAAAGAAATGCCACCCCACACCATGACTCACCCACCGCCAAACCGGTCATGCTGGAGGATGGTGCAGGCAGCAGAACGTTCTCCACGGCGTCTCCAGACTCTGTCACGTCTGTCACATGTGCTCATGTGCTCAGTGTGAACCTGCTTTCATCTGTGAAGAGCACAGGGCGCCAGTGGCGAAATGGCCAATCTTGGTGTTCTCTGGCAAATGCCAAACGTCCTGCACGGTGTTGGGCTGTAAGCACAACCCCCACCTGTGGACGTCGGGCCCTCATACCACCCTCATGGAGTCTGTTTCTGACCGTTTGAGCAGATACATGCACATTTGTGGCCTGCTGGAGGTCATTTTGCAGGGCGCTGGCAGTGCACCTCCTTGCACAAAGGCGGAGGTAGCGGTCCTGCTGCTGGGTTGTTGCTCTCCTACGGCCTCCTCCACGTCTCCTGATGTACTGGCCTGTCTCCTGGTAGCGCCTCCATGCTCTGGACACTACGCTGACAGACACAGAAAACCTTTTTGCCACAGCTCGCATTGATGTGCCATCCTGGATGAACTGCACTACCTGAGCCACTTGTGTGGGTTGTAGACTCCGTCTCATGCTACCACTAGAGTGAGAGCACCGCCAGCATTCAAAAGTGACCAAAACATCAGCCAGGAAGCATAGGAACTGAGAAGTGGTCTGTGGTCACCACCTGCAGAATCACTCCTTTTTTGGGGGTGTCTTGCTAATTGCCTATAATTTCCACCTTTTGTCTATTCCATTTGCACAACAGCATGTGAAATTTATTGTCAATCAGTGTTGCTTCCTAAGTGGACAGTTTGATTTCACAGAAGTGTGATTGACTTGGAGTTACATTGTGTTGTTTAAGTGTTCCCTTTATTTTTTTGAGCAGTATATATATATATATATATATATATACACACATTTTTTTTTTTTTTACTTCAAATAATAATTGGGTTTTAACTAAACCCTACCATACCTGAATAAGAGTCTCTGTCCTGGCTCTTTCCTGATAATGTTCAGTTTGTAGTAGTGTCTCAGTGCTCGTGACATCTTCTCGTACGTCATATTGGTCCTGTTCTGTTACAACCAATGGAACAAGATAGAATGTTAACACAGAACTTCAAGAAAACCAGCACTGCGGGAAAATGCCTTTTCCAATCAAACACTGGGAGGTGTAGTTCGTTACCTTGTGGTTCCCCCACAGGCGAGCCAGGCCGTTGGGGTCCATGATGCGGAAGACTTTGGTCTCTGTGTCCTCCCAGCGGATGTAGTTCTCGTACCGGCTGTCTGAGAGGAGCTGGTAGACGTAGTCCCATAGCAGCCTGCAGTCTGGGAACACAAACACGTTAGAGGTGTGACACATTTCAGACAGTACCTGTTAACTTCAACTGTTTTCTAGCCACACTTCCTCCAGAGTTGGTTGAAGCCGTGACCACCCCCCTCTAAGATGAACCCTGAGTAGTTAGGAGCGTTAGTTACCTGCTATCCGTCCAATGGGCATTGCCTGCTCCTCTGGTGGCAAGACGGGCACGATGACGTGGTGGTTCCTGTAGAGCGCCTCCTCCTGCTGATGCAGAGTGTGCTGCTGGTGGTGGGCCAGTACCAGCTGGATGTGGCCCTTCCCCTCACGCCCATTTTCATGGGGGGCCTGAAGTGGTGGCCCCCCACGGCCATGCCGGAAGTCTCCAGCACCACCTCCTCGCCCTGGGCTGAGCAGCAGGGGTTGCATGGTGGCGCTGGGCATGAGCTGGATGACACGAGGGGGGGCAGCGTCCTGGCACCCGGGGCTGCCTGGGCAGGGGGCCTCGCGGGGTGTGGTGCAGCGACCATTAGGGGCAACCGGGGACACTGACAGAGTGTACAAGTCCTCGGGCAGGTGGTGGTTGCTGTCGGGCAGCTGGGAGGACGTCTGGAGGTGGTCCTCGGCACCAGGGCGTGGGTAGTTGGGGTCCAGGGGGGAGAGGCGTGGAGCGGGGTGGTGTGGCGAGCGGGAGCGATGACGGAGCTCAATGGTGGGTGGGTGCTGGGGTTGGAGCTCTGTACTGCGTGGTGTACGCCGTACCGTTTCTGCAATAAAGGGGATACCTAGTCAGTTGTACAGCCGGATGCCTTCAACTGAAATGTGTCTTCCGCATTTAACCCAAGCCCTCTGAATCAGACCGGTGCGGCGGGCTGCCTTAAATCGACATCCACGTCTTCGGAGCCCGGGGAACAGTGGGTTAACTGCCTTGCTCAGGGGCAGAACGACAGATTTTTACTTTGTCAGCTCGGGGATTCGATCCAGCAACCTATCGGTTACTGGCCCAATGCTCTAACAACTTGGCTACCTGCAGCCCCTAGGATATATGTTTCAAAACATATTTACATTATGTCCAGTAGATGTCACTACACACATTTACAAACTTCATCATGTCTCAATGTATGTGGGTGGTAGATTATTAGTGATTCATTTGGACTGCCCTCTACTGGGTAGGACATTACAACATGTACAGTACACATTTACTTAGTGTTTACATGTGAATAGCTAGTATTCTTTGCCTCTAAGCAAGAAATAAATATCTTTGCTTCTGCATACCAAAACTAGCATACCGAACAACAAGGAAGTCCTGAGCATCTTAATCGTCTAACCCAATCACTTCCCCTATAAAACATGTAGAGATGAGGAACTGTAGATATTCAACTCCTAGACCAAAGGTTGTTTAAATATAGAATAATTTCCTTGTGGAGCAGGTTTCACTGTCAACACTCCAACCCCACACCTCTCCTCCCCTCGCTCCTCCTATTTCCTTCTATCCATGCAGGGAAAGGAGTCCAAAGTGTAGCACGAAGAAGGTGAAGTCCCTCCTCTTTTCAGGTGGATAGTAAACAGACTTAAACACCTCTCTCTAGAGTAGACCATTGAACCACTTGTTACTTTTGTCAGATTCACTTAAAGCATACTTGAGAAGCTTTCTCGCAATTGTATTGCTACATGACCAACTGATTTTCGCTAATCATGTGTAATTAAATACTTGAATTGAAGCCACCATCTAAGATTGTTGAGTAACTCCTGTGAAATAGAAGTCAGATCAGTTGGGTTCTTCAGGGGGAATTACATACGACAAATTCCCCTAGGCAAGAACAGAATTGCGAAATCCTTCTGGCAGACAAGATTGATGAATAACAAAATAATATTGTCAGGAAAGTAACGCAATGGTGATGCGTTCAATATTCCACTCCATGGTGGGCCTCAAATGTTGTTGTCTTTCCCCCCATAGGCTAATAAGTTGATTTCATATTGGTCTGGAAATGCTTTCCAAGTGGACTGGCTCTCTAAGATCACGTTACAATAATCAACAGGCATCCTAAGGTTATTGAACTCAACGCCACCGCATTCCCCCCCATTCAATTCAACGCTTTCCTGTAATCATCGCTCTCCATTCTTCCTTCAGTAAGTGTGATCTCAAGAACACCATCAGGCTGGTGTTCAGTAGGGAGAGTGAAACGCAATGTACAACATGAACTTGTCTGAACACAGATTTTAATTTGCCATTACAAAGCCTTTTGCTAGTGTGCCCTAATGAACATCACTGACCTTCCAGTTTGTGGTGCTGGAGAGCTCCCTCTGGCAGAGGGTGGAAGGAGTTGCCGGGGAAGTAGGTGGAGGGGTAGGAGACATGCGGCTTCCTTTGCTTCAGGATGTTCTGCAGCAGCTCGTACAGGACGTCCCCTGCAGAATACACAGGTCAGTGGTTAGAGGTCAGACGTTACAGTATCAGCCCCTCCAATGGTGCACCCCATAGACATGGCAGCAGCTGTCAATCAATGTCATCAAAAGGATTTTAAAAAGTTTTAAAATATGTGTGGACCAAACAGATGGTAAATGATGCCAACAGACAAAGACAAGACAAGAGTCATAGTGTTGCTAATGAGTCAGCCTGCCAAGAGACCGTTTCAAGACTTGATATTATTGCCTAGCAACTTCCGTACCTCGTCCGTTCTCCTACAAAGCAGCCTACTTGAGGTGGTCATGGATGTGACGGAATCCTAATGGCAAGTCTAGTCATTAACCAACCATGTGACTCACTCCTAGATTCCTGTGTTAAGGCTAGGTTGATTGTGTCAGAAGATAAGAAAAAAAGCCTGTAGTATCTTCTACAACAGAGATTGCATTAGCATAACACCGTTTAAAAATGGTGTAAAAATTGCATTATTAGGCCACCCTGAAAGATTTAACTCGCTACCTGTATATGAAGGGCCCTGAGAGAGTATTTCCCTCAAAGAGAATCAAGAGAATGGAGGGAGTTTTTTCACTTCAATTTGAGAGGCTTCCCGTCAGAACATCAAGGAAATGGTACTCATAAAGGAAGTGAAGACGCCACAGGCACACACACTTGCACACATAAACCCCTTTCAGTTCTCACTTTCTGGCCCTGCTGTTTAACACGGCACTGCAGGGGAAATTCCTGGTGTTAGCAGGTGACGGTTGAGTTCGGTTTGCACTTCCTGATCGGCCGTTTACCCAACCAGTCTCCTACTTCCTCCCCCCAACAATAAAGACAGACAGCAACTCCAATAAGGCAGCTGCTAAATCACCTGATATTGCTCTTCATCTGCTTTCTTCCAGCTGAGCAGATCTATCGACATATTTTACAAATATAGGCTAAAGGTCTATCAAAGACATTCAGTGAATGCCCTAAACACATGGCCATTATCTTAGGTCAGTGTGCCATTTCTCCAAAGTCATTCCCCCTTCAGTATTAATTATTGTTAAACATGAGCATGTTGTTAGAAATATGTTCTAATAACATAGCAACCGTTTGAATTAATAAGGGCCGTGGGAGGTGGGCGTACCGGAGTGGGGCGAACGGTAGCGGAAGTCCTCCTTGGTGAGGAGGAGCAGGGCCTTGCCGTTCATCTGGAAGCTGCCGCTGGTGTTGGGCCGCAGGGAAAACTCCCTCTCGGCCCAGCGCAACCACTGGCCCACGTCCTCCCTGCTCCAGAACACCGGCTGCAGGCCTGGGGGTGGAGGGAGCGAGGGGGGAGAGGAGGGAGAGATGAGTGGCAGAAGAGAGAGAGAGTAAAGTGTTGGGGAGGAGGGAGACCGGGGGGAAGTAAAGGAAGGAGCAAAGGGAGAGAGGGAGGAAGGAGACAGAGGTGGCAGTAAAAAGGGAAATGAGGGAAGGAGATCAAAGTAAGAGGGATTGATTCGAAGATTAGCAGAGAGGGCGGGGAATAGAAGGGGGGAGGGTATGAGGTGAGATAAGCAGAGTGCAGGAATGGAGGAGGTGTCGAACAAGAAAGATTCATCTTCAGTCATGCGTGCTCACATACAAATATAGGCTCATTTCATTTCATTTCATATTTGCTTAATGTTTGTCAATATTTGTGAGTTAACCTTAGATTTATTTTGCAAAGGAAAGCCTGTGGCTTTCTCTCAGTCAGTCTAAAACATAGTGTATAACTACATATGTATTAGACTAATCTAATGCATAGTGCATAAATGGCAAGGACACACTAAGGAATACCAGAGGAAACAGCTCTGACATTTTTCACCCTTCAGGCTCTGAAATATTTTTCACTGCCGTGGGAACTTACGAGAGCGAAACATCTGCACTGATGGATCGCCCAAACGCATTAGTGACTGAGCAATAGCCCAGAAATCAACGCTCACTATAAATGTGTGTCCGGGACCATGACTTTGAAAATGTAACCTTGTTCCTTGTAACCTAAACAATAACAACGTGGTTAAATCAAACCTTCAGGTGCATTCTATACATTATTTTAGGAAATGTCATAAAAATCACATTACATTTTTCGTTAAACCCACACATGAACAATAAATAGTATTCAAAGGGAAAACAATGGTGTGTGACCGCGGGAATCGGAGAGCACTAGATGTCTAGAAAGTAAACAGCTTGTAATTCATATCAGCTATAAAGCCTTACCATGGGTTTATACGGCATATGAGTCAAGTCGTATTGTTTTCCCAGTCTTGCTCATCGTTTTGCAATTGAGAGTACGAGATGTTTAGCACATAAATCATTGACAGAAAAGTCATTGTTGTTTGTCAGGAACTGTTTTCTTTCGCGTCTGTAGCAAGAGTCTCTCCCCAGGAACAGCGTTGGAGAGCCATGATCTAGATGACGTCATTGGGTACTGGGTGGCCTATATTTACATTCATACATCTATACATTTGTACTAGGCTGTAACCTGTGAACAGATTTACAGTATCGTTGTGCTTCACCACACACACACACACACACAGCAAACCACCAGAGCTGCATCCATCACACCTACACCAGACAAAGAGCAGCAGTTTCTACGTCTCACTTATCGCCAGGCCTCAAACACTTCCTCTTGGAATGGGACAGCTGTTATCTTTGCCCGGCGGCGCGCGCAATGTCACTGTCACAGGAGTAATCTGAACCCGTGCGCGGTTTCAGAGCGATCGCTTCCCCCCCGCCCGTCAAACAAAGGACGTTTTATACAGGGAACAATCAATATAAAAAGAAACGTCTCTTAGACTGCCAGTTTCCCATTTCTCTCTTCCCTTCTATATTGAGATAGAGAATAGAGATTGGCAGGGTTTGTGAAGGGAAAGTTTATCTAGAATATAGTGTATGGACATAACTAAACTCAGCAAAAAAATAAACATATATTTTGCAAAAATAATTCTAAAAATCCAAATAACTTCACAGATCTTCATTGTAAATGATTTAAACACTGTTTCCCATGCTTGTGCAATGAACAATAAACGATTAATGAACATGCACCTGTGAAACAGCTTACAGATGGTAGGCAATTAAGGTCACAGTTATGAAAACTTAGGACACTAAAGAGGCCTTTCTACTGACTCTGAAAAACACCAAAGGAAAGATGCCCAGGGTCCCTGTTCATCTGCGTGAACATGCCTTAGGCATTCTGCAAGGAGGCATAAGGACTGCAGATGTGGCCAGGGCAATACATTGCAATGTCCCTACTATCAGACGCCTAAGACAGTGCTACAGGGAGACAGGACGGACAGCTGATCGTCCTCGCAGTGGCAGACCACGTGTAATACCTGCACAGGATCGGTATATCTGAACATCACACCTGCCGGACAGGTACAGGATGGCAACAACAACTGCCCGAGTTACACCAGGAACGCACCATCCCTCCATCAGTGCTCAAACAGTCTGCAATAGGCTGAGAGAGGCTGGACTGAGGGCTTGTAGGCCTGTTGTAAGGCAGGTCCTCACCAGACATCACCGGCACAAACCCACCGTTGCTGGACCAGCCAGGACTGGCAAAAAGTGCTCTTCACTGACGAGTTGCGGTTGTCTCACCAGGGGTGATGGTCGGATTTGCATTTATCGTCGAAGGAATGAGCGTTACACTGAGGCCTGTACTATGGAGCAGGATCGATTTGGAGGTGGAGGGTCCATCATGGTCTGGGACGGTGTGTCACAGCATCATAGGACTGAGCTTGTTGTCATTGCAGGCAATCTCAACGCTGTACGTTACAGGGAAGACATCCTCCTCCCTCATGTGGTACCCTTCCTGCAGGCTCATCCTGACATGACCCTCCAGCATGACAATACCACCAGCCATACTGCTCATTCTGTGCGTTATTTCCTGCAAGACAGGAATGTCAGTGTTCTGCCATGGCCAGCGAAGAGCCTGGATCTCAATCCCATTGAGCACGTCTGAGACCTGTTGGATCAGAGGGTGAGGGCTAGGGCCATTCCCCTCAGAAATGTTCGGGAACTTGCAGGTGCTTTGGTGGAAGAGTGGGGTAACATCTCACAGCAAGAACTGGCAAATCTGGTGCAGTCCATGAGGAGGAGATGCACTGCAGTACTTAATGCAGCTGGTGGCCACACCAGATACTGACTGTTACTTTTGATTTGACCCCCCCCTTTGTTCAGGGACACATTATTCCATTTCTGTTAGTCACATGAACTTGTTCAGTTTATGTCTCAGTTGTTGAGTCTTGTTTTGTTCATACAAATATTTACATTTGTTAAGTTTGCTGAAAATAAAAGCAGTTGACAGCGAGAGGACATTTCTTTTTTTGCTGAGTTTATATAGCCAGTGAACAACTTGATGTGTAATGGAATGTTTTATGCAGCCTATTCTATCACTACACAGGGTCTACTTAGATAGTCTCCACAAACAGTCAAGCCAGAACCAGAGTCTGTGAAAAATATTACAGATTGTCACAGGGGCCATGCATCTGGTTATCTAGCTGAGCTGGATTTTCATTCAGGGCCAATTGGCCCCCGATGGGTCACATATGACAAGTAAAGAGCCCTTTTATGAGTAAAGGTGTAAATCATACAACAGTTGGATACCGGTGTTCAAGAATAACATGAGGACTACAGCCCATTGTTTGTAGAGATTTTAGAATGTCCCAATGAAATATGTTTTCATATCCTTTCATTCTAATGCCAGCTCTAGATTTTAGATTGAACAACCGAACAATGCCATTGACTCCCATGAACAAACACCATCAGTAAGGTAGCACCTAACAAGAGAACAGATCTAATTACCATATGCTCAGCATCCACCAGCTGTGTCGCCTACGGGTGACCCCTTAATCACATAACCTTAGTGATGCGTACGGCGTCCAGGGAGGCCCTGGTTGTGAGGTCACTGCCATGGTATGTTCTCTCCAGGGCTGGAGAGAGAGAGGAGAAAGAGAGGGAAGGCATAACGCTGCCAAAACTCCACTGAGATCCCAGCCATCTGCACAGGGCCCAGCGGAGGGGGGGGGGCAAACACGCTTGGGCAGGAAGCGATCCAGCATGGGCTCCGTTTCAGCACAGGAAACTTCCTGCGGTAAGGTTAGGGAGCGACGCTGTGAGGTTTATCAACAGTCAGCAGCAACGGAGAGAGCAGACAGAGAAAAGGATAGAGCAGGGGAGGGGGGATAGAGAGAGTGATGGGAACCAGAAACAATAACGGAGAAGTGGTAGAAAAAAGAAGACCAACAGGAAGAGAAACGGATATTAAGACTCAGCAGACAAACACATGGTGAGAAAGAGAGAGAGGAAAGAGGGAAGCTGAGGCAGCCAGAAAAAGATCAGGAGGAAAGAGTGGCAGTGCCTCTTTGATTAGCCCCACATCTTACTCTGTCCCTCACAGGCTCAGAGAAGTTTCCCCTTTCGCCCAATCCTTTTCACATTTCAGTTGTGTAAGAACCTGCAGATTTACTGTTTCAGTGTTCATGACCAAATCAATTTCAGCCCCCGCTCTCGTTTCACCATCCGTGTCTTTGTTGGACACCATCTCGGGTTTCTGGTGTGCAGTCTGTTTGTGTATGGGATGAAACACTCTCGAACACGACCAGAGGATCCAACCGAAAGGCCCTTGACTAAACCGTGGGCTACTAATCCTCTCTGATGACACACAATTTTCACTCTGTGGATTTGCAGGCCCCCGCACACACACAGTGATGCACGCTGTTGCCGGGGAAACTCGGAAGCGCATGGGATGAATGAAGGAGAGAAGGGATGAGATCACTGGTATCTTGTTTCGTTGTTTCCCTCCACAACCTCTTTAACTCCTCTCTCAGCAATACAGAACATACATATGTGAAATATGTGTCCATTCTGTAGACCTCTAAAGGTCAGACCAGTAGTGTGTGTGTACAGTTTTACCTGGAATGAATAAGAAAATATTTTTTCTGAATGTACTGTAAATGCTGTAGAAGTTGGCAAATGCTTTTGACAGCTAAGGACTGGTCAAAAGTATGTTTCCTGAATCAATGATCTCTATAGTCATTCACCTTTGCTGTAAATGTTTTCTTTCCTTCTTGAATGAAGAGGTGGATATTGTCTTCCATTCTTGATTGAAAATAGCTTTTCTTCATGCAGGGTAGGAGGGAGAAGGAGGCCTTTTGACCTTGTGAGTCAGACATGAGTGTGTAACACCTTACACATTTCCCTTACTCACACCCTCTTCTCTCACTCTCCCCGTTTCTGTCCTTCACTTTATCCCCCCTCCTTTCTCTCGCTCCAGGTCAATATGCAAACTACATACTTTACCTCATCGGAAACTGTGTGTTCCAAATCCAGCCAGATTGGACTCCATCCAGTCAAAACAAGCATAAAACAGATTACCAATCAAACGCTTGGTTTATGGGCAGGAAGTAGCACAACCTGTTTGATAGTATGTTGTGCATTGGGGGCAAGCTGGCTCATGTACTGTCGTTTGTTTTCAACAAGTTCCTGCCTTCACTGATTCTATTTATGCGTTTTTATAAGAGAAGGCCAACCCTCTTTTAGAAAATGTAGGAACGAGTAGTACTGTACTAATGCTGTACCTAAAAAGCTACACTTGTGAATCTTAAATGCACACCTACCATGCTTTCCTTCTCTTTGGGAAAACAGACCACAGAACGTGTACATGCTAGATAGAGGTTATTGTTCAAACATTTCATTTATTCTACGTTCTTGGTTGGTATTCTATGGCTCTAAACTCTCATTTGTTAACCAGTGTGCTCAATAAGATTTTAAAAGGTAGTCTGTTGAACCATTTTAAGGGCATAGCTAGCTCTGTTTTGTCTGTTTGAACAATAACATACATATATATATATATATATACAGTGGGGAGAACAAGTATTTGATACACTGCCGATTTTGCAGGTTTTCCTACTTACAAAGCATGTAGAGGTCTGTAATTTTTATCATAGGTACACTTCAACTGTGAGAAACGGAATCTAAAACAAAAATCCAGAAAATCACATTGTATGATTTTTAAGTAATTAATTTGCATTTTATTGCATGACATAAGTATTTGATCACCTACCAACCAGTAAGAATTCCGGCTCTCACAGACCTGTTAGTTTTTCTTTAAGAAGCCCTCCTGTTCTCCACTCATTACCTGTATTAACTGCACCTGTTTGAACTCGTTACCTGTATAAAAGACACCTGTCCACACACTCAATCAAACAGACTCCAACCTCTCCACAATGGCCAAGACCAGAGAGCTGTGTAAGGACATAAGGGCTAAAATTGTAGACCTGCACAAGGCTGGGATGGGCTACAGGACAATAGGCAAGCAGCTTGGTGAGAAGGCAACAACTGTTGGCGCAATTATTAGAAAATGGAAGAAGTTCAAGATGACGGTCAATCACCCTCGGTCTGGGGCTCCATGCAAGATATCACCTCGTGGGGCATCAATGATCATGAGGAAGGTGAGGGATCAGCCCAGAACTACACGGCAGGACCTGGTCAATGACCTGAAGAGAGCTGGGACCACAGTCTCAAAGAAAACCATTAGTAACACACTACGCCGTCATGGATTAAAATCCTGCAGCGCACGCAAGGTCCCCCTGCTCAAGCCAGCGCATGTCCAGGCCCGTCTGAAGTTTGCCAATGACCATCTGGATGATCCAGAGGAGGAATGGGAGAAGGTCATGTGGTCTGATGAGACAAAAATATAACTTTTTGGTCTAAACTCCACTCGCTGTGTTTGGAGGAAGAAGAAGGATGAGTACAACCCCAAGAACCCATCCCAAACGTGAAGCATGGAGGTGGAAACATCATTCTTTGGGGATGCTTTTCTGCAAAGGGGACAGGACGACTGCACCGTATTGAGGGGAGGATGGATGGGGCCATGTATCGCGAGATCTTGGCCAACAACCTCCTTCCCTCAGTAAGAGCATTGAAGATGGGTCGTGGCTGGGTCTTCCAGCATGACAACGACCCGAAACACACAGCCAGGGCAACTAAGGAGTGGCTCCGTAAGAAGCATCTCAAGGTCCTGGAGTGGTCTAGCCAGTCTCCAGACCTGAATCCAATAGAAAATCTTTGGAGGGAGCTGAAATTCCGTATTGCCCAGCGACAGCCCCGAAACCTGAAGGATCTGGAGAAGGTCTGTATGGAGGAGTGGGCCAAAATCCCTGCTGCAGTGTGTGCAAACCTGGTCAAGAACTACAGGAAACGTATGATCTCTGTAATTGCAAACAAAGGTTTCTGTACCAAATATTAAGTTCTGCTTTTCTGATGTATCAAATACTTATGTCATGCAATAAAATGCAAAGGAATTAGTTAAAAATCATACAATGTGATTTTCTGGATTTTTGTTTTAGATTCCGTCTCTCACAGTTGAAGTGTACCTATGATAAAAATTACAGACCTCTACATGCTTTGTAAGTAGGAAAACCTGCAAAATCGGCAGTGTATCAAATACTTGTTCTCCCCACTGTATATATGACATGTTGCATACGAAATTATGCAGATGTATTAGGAACAAACATCAGCCCAGCTAGACGTTTCAGAGATGTTCAAGTGAATCGCTGTTCTCAATTTGACCTCATTGTTCAATCCAGAATTATTCTGTACTAAACCACAATGTCATGGAAATTAGCATGTCATCTATGCTAATGACATCTGCAGTAGGCCCTTCGCTTAAAAATGTCAACTGCCCCTTAGGCCGTTTAAAACCAGAGAAGTTAGTTATATGTTGCATCGATATGAGTTAGAAACATCAATTGTAGGGTCAACATTATCTACAACGTGTAAATAGGATAATTTTGGTCATGAAGTCAGTCTCATCCAAAACGGAATTCTGTAAATGAGTTTGTAGCGACTTACTGGGGGGCTGGGTATGGATTACGGTCATGCCCACTAACACGAGAGAAGCAGCTGTACTGATTTGCCTCCATCAGCTGCACGCGCTCTATCCAATCGTAGCAGCCAGAACCTCCAGACAGTAAAACAGATCTGCCCATTACACAGCACCTCAGACGTGTTTACATAAGACAACTGATTCGCCAACGTTATGTTGAAGTAACCCTTGACCCTAAGCCCTTTATGGAGTGGCCACTTGATTATGTTTGATAGTGTCAATCACTCGAGTCTGACACTTTTTTGGGGCAAAATGAGACGATCAGAGAGCACTTCTCAATATTCCAAAACCCATTCCAAGCATCTTGTATCCCCCGCGATTTGTTTTGTAACATGACTCCCTATTAAAAACTGCCAGACAGACTCACATTCTGGTAATAGATGGTGAGAAAGTTAAAAAAAAACTTGCCACTGACTTAATAAGCTGATTGTGGCCTGGCTGCTCAATGTGCCTGCTAGCTTCTACTTATTAGCTTAATTCACAAACACAGAGTTGGAACTTTGCTAGCTAGCAAGTGATTTTGTACACTGATAAAGTGTGTTGCTTGTGTTTTATTTACAATAGTTTGACAGTTTACAGATGTAAAGATATTATTGTTCTCAGAAATCAGTCCTGAGCTCGGAGCCAGACTTTCCCGGCTTGATAGACTGTATGCAGTGCACAGACTAGTTTTTCATGCAAATGTTTTTACTTAAGAATTACTGCACCAAACAGCCTAGCTAGATGCAAAATTGCACGACTAAGACCTCCTCTGCAAAACCGTCTAAATTAATGAATATTTTGAGGAAGTGGTTGTTGTTGCAACAGTGACTCAGGAGGGACAAACACCTGCCAAGGTACAATAGACCCATTTCTGTGTTTGCAAACATTGCCTCACGAGAGCGATACGCACAAGTTGGTGGCAGAACACGGGGAAGTTCTTATAGAACGCCAGCAAAAAAAGGCTCTGTTTACATGTTGCTTTTGATAGCATTTCACACTCCTTTTGCATTATAATGGGACATTAAGGCTCGTATGAATGTTTGTGTCATCATCGCAAATCAACTGCATTTTACTTTAAAAACACTTGAACTTCTACCAGTAAAATTACTCTTTGGCTAGCTTTTGCTACAGACTATGTCAATGAGCATTAGCATTCTAGCTAACAACTGTGGCATCCAAAACAGTTATTTTGCAAAGATCACAACCAAATATAATCTTATTGACTATAACTATAATCAAAACATAATTGTAAGTGTATGAGAAGCCCAAAAAGTTATTTTGTTTAGAAGTAATAAAATCTAAATCTAGGCTATGTTGAATGGGCACAGATGGTGATGGCTTTCTTACTGCAGCGTGCATGTCAGTGTGTCGTGTACTGGAAAGGGTCTATATACAAACATAACACACCCACATCAAACCACACCCCCAAGACAACTCTGGTTTGGCTTCAGTTATGGTCTCTAGCATTTCTTATTGAGCAATCTTCAAAACAAAGCCAAAGGAACTGCAGTCGCCCTTTAAAGGCAGAATGGGTAGCATTAGCAACATAGCGATGTCTTTTAAGCATCAATCAGTCTGGTGGGCTCAGTTTTCTCCCTGCCTGGTTTAGGGTGGGGAACTATGCCCCACACTTTCCTCTTAAACCCCCTTCCTTCCATGATGGCATGTGGAGTGTTTCAAACAGGAAGAGAAGGGGGCTGCTCTCCACTTGGCTGTTGGCATGTGAGAACAGTTTCCCTTTCAGAGGGAGAAAAGGGAACGAGGGGGGAAAAACAACAACATTTATTCAGGAAGCGCCGTCTGCCCACTCAGGAAATTCCTGAGGATGAGAACGGCTTCCAGGGGCAGGAAATTTCCCCTCTGAAAGGCACTGGCGTACACACAGTCACACATATACAATGACTGCACACACACAAGACACTCAAATACCCTTCTGTGTGTACTGTACCGTTGATATGCACGCAAACATCTTTACACATACAGAAAGACTCCACAAACTAGTATGCAGGCACACACACACACACACAGTACAATTACACAGAGTGACATGTGGACATGCACACACAAGGAGATCGATTAATACACAAGCACACACCAACTCCAACATGCCTGTGCACAAAGACAGTCTCACACACACACACACTCTCAGCCACCCACCCACACACACAGTAGAAACCCAGCTGTGAGAAAAGCAAACACAATCTATTGAGAAAGGTTTACAAAGAAAAACAGCAGCAAGTCAAGTATCCAAGAGGAGGCTTCTTTCTCTGTCACCCAGCAAGAGATTTCTCATGTTCAATAAGCTTCCATGTTTAATGTAAACTGTACTCTCCATACAAATTCCCATAGACACTCACTCCATATTCTTTGAATTTGTCACAGGTTTCTCAATGTTACATCCCCATCAGTGCCCACTCGACTTGTCGTGACGTCAGTAAATAGCGTGAATCCCTTATTGCAGTGAGCCTGAATGCTATGCTTCTTAGTGTCTGCTAGGCGGGTGACCTTGAGGCTGACACATTGCAAGACAATTAAGTAAACACAATTAATGTAATGGAATTGAGGGTTGAAAAGCCATCCACTTCACTCAAGCGCTGACATCTAGTGCAACCAAACAGTAGAATTAAGTGTTTTACAGCTGTGCTTATTTTCTTTTCATGTGCATGTTCTATAGTTCAACAATGAGACAGCTAACAGACAGGAAATTGGAGGATTAACGTGAAAATCCGCCAATGTGATGGAAAAATGTAACCCTAACTTCACCACTTCAAGAACATTCACCCAGACACACAGGGAGAGGCAAACCTCTCCCATTCAGAGTGGGGTGGCTTCTAACACTCCTGGCTAAAAGGGTTAAAAAGAAGAGTAGCCTTCTTTGAGAGTGAGGAGAAGGCTGCAACTCTCACCCTGATCTAATCCACTTCCTCCTCAGGAAATGGAGAAGGCGGATTTCTGCCCACTGCAATTTCCTCTCCCTCTTTTTTCCCCCTCTTTCATTCTTTCTTTCAGGAAGAGTGATGGCTTTGAGCCAAAGAAGGTTCCAATAAGAGGTTTGAGTACTGAAGGCCTACAGGTGAAGGGTAGTTTATATATTTCACAGAGTTAAAGACAGAGTCAACATGTAGAATGGAGGGAAATCTTGCCTAATCTAAAGATTCAAACAAAAAGTTGAATCGAAGCCCACAGTCCAGCAGACCACATTCACCACGCCCAGATAAACGGCCCAAACAGACAACCTCAGGCCAAAACAGACATGTTAAACGTTCTTCCTTTTTCTATGGCAATACAGAAGGGGAAGTAGAAATGGGGAATTTCCTCTATATGGTCCACGTGCATGGACACTACAGGTCATTTCTATTAGATATTGAGCTTACCACAAAGTGTGTTAATATACTGGTCTAATTTATGAGTACTGCACCATATCTTTACCAAACACACCAACAAACCGCCAATATTTAGGTCAATTAGCCTCAAGTTCCCACGACAAATCATTGGGCACAAACTGGTAGAATTAACGCTGTTTCCACGTCATTTCAATGAAATTGCGTTGAACCAACTTGGAATAGACGTTTAATTGACGTCTGTGCCCAGTGGGAAGATTTATATCCAAACTCACTGAAGAAATACAAAGACGAATCTCACTACTTTCTAAGCCCTAAAAGTCATACATGTTAAAAGGTGCCTGGTTAAACATTAATAGTTTTTCACACAGAGCAGGCCCAGTGACTCTACAACTCTATAAACACCCAGTCTATATCCTGGCCGTGATCCAACCCCGCCTGTTGTTTTATTGGCTCAGGCAGTGGCCGGTTGAGACCTGCCGTCAGCTCCACCAGACAGTACATGGTTGTCATGTTCCCTCCTCTCCTTGTCCCTCTTCCTTCCCTTCTCTCTTTTTTGAGGCACTTGGGGATTTTACTGGTCTTAAGAATAGGTAAAAAAAAATAAAAATAACATGGTTTCCACCAATGCTCTCACTTTTCCAACCATGTCAGGTCAATAAACACCTCAAACCGAAGTTTATTCGTTACGTGCACAGGATACAGCGGGTGTAAATGATACAGTGAAATTCTTACTTGCTGCTCTTCCTCATCAGTGCACAATAATGTAAAGTAGCACAGTAAATCAATATACGCATCTGCCCTCTCAATACAAATCTTCTCTTTACCTTGCCTCATATTTACAGCCTTCTCCCTGCTTTCCTTCTTGTCCGTCCTGTCCTGTAATACCTCACTCTCTCTCCTATTTCTAGACTCTCCCAAGCCCAACCCATCTCCTACTTCCTTTCTTCTCCTAAACTCTTTACATGTTATACTCCTCCATTACACTGGGCTATTATTCTGTGCTGTTCTCTATTCTCTTGTACTGAGCTACGTTGTGTTGTGTGCTGTCCTTCAGTACCCTGAGGTGTTATTGTACTGAACACTGCGGTGCTGCTGTGTACTGAGTTGTGTTGGCTGTCACTGTCCTGCTGTGTTGCATTCCACTGTGTTCTACTGTGTAGTGTTCCAGTACAGTGACTCTGCTATGGTTCAGTAAAGACGTCTTGTGTTGGTCCTTGACCCTGGGTCTGCTTCAGCACCTCAGAGGAGGGATACATGAGTAGGTCTGTCTGTCCACATGCGGAGAGTGATGCCAGTTGGAGTGATGACGTGACATGCAAGTAGCTATAGTAAATCATGGCTTTCAATCTGCCATTTTCTGAGGTCAAATGCTCTCAAAACAAATGTTTATGGGATAAAGAAAATGTAGGCTGAAATGACAAAGAGATTTGTTTGTTGATTATGACTGTCATGTATTCTCTGTGTGCGCCTGTGGGTGTCATGAGTTGTGTGTGCGTGTGCATCTGCATGTTTGTGTGAGTGACTCACGCAGGTGCACGGGCAGCCTGGCAGGCTCGTCCTCCATTCGGCTGGCTGGCCTGGCCGTGGGAGCATGGACGGGGGAGGAAGTGGAGTTTGGCAGGGGGCTCACGGAGGAAGGACTGAATGAGCTCCTCTCCTGCTATGAATAGATACATAGAGACACAAAGCATGCCTTAGTTACAAACCTCCCCGAAAACCATCCTTAAACCAAAACAGCCTGAGAATCACCACACCGAGAAACTATAACACCATTTACACATTCTTTATCTAGGTGATAAGGTACCCACACAGAGCCAATCTTTTTATTCATAAAATCGTATTAGACTTATTTGGAGAAAGATGCTGGTGTGTTTGCATGGTCAATGCAGCTCTTTCTACTCTGCACCGTCTATGGACAGCAACAGTTAACAGGTGAGTATGTATGGGCCAATCAGTGCTGCTGAATGTGATGTTTATAGGCTCTCCGTTTGCCAACAGCAGCATCTTATAACATGGATTGGTGATTCATTCAACCAGTCAATCTAAAACGGCTAGTTCCTATTAGCATACTATACTAGGAACTCACTGTGGCATATGTAGCAATGAGCTTTTAATCTCATTTTATTATACAGACCGCCCTACTCTTCAAGAATACTTAATGTATTTTGGTAGCCTATAGCCAACAATAATACACTATATCAAGTCTTACTTTTAGAAGATTTTGCATGTGTACAGCCCAGATTTGACAAGGTTGTGTACGGTCAAAAAGGGGTTCAGGTACAGATGGGGCCGAGGGGGGGCAAGAGAGTGAGTTTGTGTGTGAGTGTGTGTGTTTAGGGGCATACATATAGCCTACAATAACTCTGCTACTTTTCTCTGCAAAACAATATCATTCCAAAATATCTTTAGGCCTACTCTCCTAGGGTGCATCCCAACAATCCCAAAAAGTTTCCCTGTCACCTGAAATTTGAAGAAACATCTTTAGACCTTGACTGTAATGAAATAACATGATAACCACCATGCATTTATGCACTGCAACTGTTTTACGCCTAAAAATGTCAGGTTTACATATTCAAAATGTATTCTATAGAAAATGAATTACCTGTGTATATGCTATATAATTGTGACAGATACATTTATATTACCATGAATAGTTTCAACCAATAACATTAATTGTAGGCTAATATGATCCATAAGGATAGTCACATTTCTGGTGGTTTTCAAACAAGCCATATGGCGCGTTCAAAACAACTGGGAACTCTGAAATCTCCGACTTCTGACTTCAGTGCGTTCATGACAACTGGCACCACAGAAAGAAAAAAAAGCTCCGGCTGGGAAAAATCTTTCAATGGTCATCCAACTCGGGATTTCCAAGTCGGAAACGGGGGCATCTTTCTATAGCTCCGACTTTCCGACCTCAAGATCCCTGACGTCATGATTTGACCTCGTTTTTTCCCGAGTTCTCAGTTGTCTTGAAAGCACCAATAGCCTATGAAAACGAACGTCGTGACGAAAAACGTTTATCTCAGGTGTGCTGCGAAGTCGGTAAACTTGTAGCGCAGCATGGATGGACTTACCAGGCGCTGCTGTAGTCTACAACAGAGCGGCGAAACGTTCCCCTCAGCAACAGATGATTACCAACACACACGATGCAGTTGTCAACAACACGACTGCGTCAAGCGCATCTCACCCCGGGGTCCTAGAACTTGATTCTGCTTTATAAAATCAACAAATACCTTTGTTATGATCTGCGATGAGGATTCTGACATGTCTCGCTAAATTCAGGAAGTTTTCCTATTCCCACTTTCCTTTTCCCGTTCTCCTCTTTGAAATAAACCAGAAAAAAACACCCACACCCGACTCCCTGACTTGGGGAGGGTTACAGGGCCACGTAATAAATACGTTTACGGTTTGTTATCGATCCATTATATAACCATGTTTATCATAAACGCGTGAAAGTTCTTTGTTTTCTGTTGGTGCTGTGCTCTACATTTCGGCGACGCGTTGGTTAATTCTCTTCCTGGAAGACAGGACTAAAAGGCAGACATCTCCGTTGTGCTGCTCATTGACTTGGACGTGTAAACGGCGAAATGACGTGAATTCTCAGTATTGAGCCCAGCCCCCTTGTTACAGAGGGTTTGATTGCAGCATGGATAAAAAAAGGCGTTCCTTGCGTAAAATTATCTTATTGGCTTCCCGAGTTTCGTAGGCGTTTCTTATTGGGGAGAAAGATCTCCAAATGGTTCATTGCTAGAAAGAGAAGCCTACGAGATCCAGGCTGCCAATTACATAATTATATTCAAGAAACACACTTTCGTCTAGCCTGCAGCCAGACTCTCTTCTGCAGCCACTTCTTTCTTAAAGGTGTACCCCATATCGGGATATTGCCGATGATGTTTACACACGGAGGGCTGAGTGTCTGCGTGTTATGCTCCACCCTTGTACTTGAGCGATGCATTAATTATGGCTGCAGGGGCAGTATTGAGTAGCTTGGATGAAAGTTGCACAGAGGTGCCCATAGTAAACTGCCTGCTCCTCAGTCCCAGTTGCTAATATATGCATATTATTATTCGTATTGGATAGAAAACACTCTGAAATTTCTAAAACTGTTTGAATGATGTCTGTGAGTATGACAGAACTCATATGGCAGGCAAAAACCTGAGAAGAAATCCAAACCGGAAGTGGGAATTCTGAGGTTGGTCGATTTTCAACCAAGACCCTATTGAATACACAGTGGGATATGGATGCGTTTGCACTTCCTACGGCTTCCATTATATGTCAACAGTCTGTAGAACCTTGTCTGATGCCTCTACTGTGAAGTGGGGCCGAAGGAGACAGGAATTAGTCAGATCTGCCATGACCTGACCATGCTCTGACTATGCGCGTTCACATGAGAGGGAGCTCTGTTCCATCGCACATCTGAAGTCAATGTAATTCTCCGGTTGGAACTTTATTGAAGATTTATGTTAAAACATTCTAAAGATTGATTCAATACATCGTTTGACATGTTTCTACTGACTGTTACGAACTTTTTGACATTTCGTCTGCTTTTAGTGAACGCGCTTCCCGACTTTGGATTTGTTTACCAAACACGCTAACAAAAATAGCTATTTGGACATAAATGATGGACATTACCGAACAAAACGAACATTTCTTGTGGAAGTGGGAGTCCTGGGAGTGCATTCCGACGAAGATCAGCAAAGGTAAGTGAAGATTTATAATGCTTTTTACGAGTTTTGTTGACTGCACAATTTGGCGGGTAACTGTATGGCTTCCTTTTGTGGCTGAACGCTGTTCTCAGATTATTGAGTAGTGTGCTTTTGCCGTAAAGCTTTTTGAAATCTGACACAGCGGTTGCATTAAGAACAAGTGTATCTTTAATTCTATGTAAAACATATATCTTTCATCAAAGTTTATGATGAGTATTTATGTTATTTGACGTGGCTCTCTGCAATTTCTCTGGATATTTTGGAGGCATTTCTGAACATGGCGCCAATGTAAACTGAGGTTTTTGGATATAAATATGAACTTTATCGAACAAAACATATATGTATTGTGTAACATGAAGTCCTATGAGTGTCATCTGATGAAGATCATCAAAGGTTAGTGATTAATTTTATCTCTATTTCTGCTTTTTGTGACTCCTGTCTTTGGCTGGGAAAATGACTGTGTTTGTCTGTGATTTTGCGGTGATCTAACATAATCGTTTGTGGTGCTTTCGCTGTAAAGCCTATTTGAAATCGGACACTTTGGTGGGATTAACAACAAGATTACCTTTCAAATGGTATAAGATACATGTATGTTTGAGGAATTTTAATTATGAGATTTCTGTTTGAATTTGGCGCCCTGCACTTTCACTGGCTGTTGTCACATCATCCCGTTAATGGGATTGCAGCCATAAGAAGTTTTAAGGTCACTAATTAATAAGGAACTCCCCTCACCTGGTTGTCTAGGTCTTAATTGAAAGGAAAAAACAAAAACCTGCAGACACTAGGCACTCCGTGGAATGAGTTTGAAATGAGATGTCCATTCATAGCCATCAAAAGTGGGCTCAATAAAAATGTGCCACTGGTTTCAAGAGTTTCAAGAGGTCCCAGGGGGTCCTCCAAAAGGTGCATATTTTAATAAAACTCTCATAACAATATTTTCCCTCTATAACATTTGTCAATTATACTATGCATGTAGGCCCCTCAAACTCAACTCGGGACCTCGAAGCCAGTTCCATGGCATTTTTTGAGGGGCCGCTTTAGACCTGGGACTTAATTAATAGGTAGAACAGAAAACCAGCAGGCTCCGGACCTCGTATCCGGACCTCGTAGGGTAAGAGCTGAGTACTCCTGATGTAAGATATTATATGCCTATTATCAGCAAATTAGCCCTACTCTCCCTATGTGTACTTTTGCATGAAGCCCAACATGGCGTTCAATGGTACACTTACAACATAGGCCAGAGACAACAGGGGCTATCCCACCTCTGCCACCAATGTAATATGAGAGAGTTTCAATCTTGCTGTACAGCCGTGAGTGTAACTCCCTGGCATATGGTAACGGCAGCACAATCATCAGTGGAGGCTGCTGAGGGGAAGATGGCTCATAATAATGTCTGGAATGTCGACCATGGAAACCACGTGTTTGATACCATTCCATTGACTCCATTCCAGACATTATTATGAGTCATCCTTCCCTCAGCAACCTCAACTGGCACTCACATAGTATGTAGCGTAACACTATAAACAATTATGCACAAATGTAAGGATGCAAATTGCAACAAATTAATGGCAATATATTGATAGTTACATGTTTAAAAAATTCTGATCACTGTAGGTGATTTGACTGACATGAATTTCCCCTGGGCCTAGAGTTTGGATGGGATGCATCTGACATCTACTGGGCATAGTTGGTATTTTTTACAGTAGACAGGCGATAGTAGACCTCCGTATTTACACTCCAATGATAAAGATTCCAGGCCTATTTATATAAATACTATAACACATTGGCTAGTGTCAAGATCTTGCTAATTATTTTGTGCAATATGAACGCTTTATTGCATTGCAGAAGGAGGAATGATCAGTAAGGTTATACTAAGTTTCGTTTTCGATTCATTCACCAGCTTCCTTCTCAACACATCATTTCCTCGTCAGAGTTCCGAACCATATGGAAAGAATATAGCTGTGTTTAACGGGTTGAAGAAATGACGGAATCGACAATAACTAAACTTATTTGTGCTAATCGTGGATCAATGAACGTCGATGAATTAGATGCAAATTTTTACAGTGACTTGCAAGTCTCGGTGCGGGATGTAATTACGAATAGAGCGAAATTTTGTTTTGTTGTTTTTAACGGAGAGGAAAGGGTGGTAGCCAAGACTGGAGTTCGACTGTGCAAATCCAAAGATTGCCAGGGATGCCGAAATTTACATTTTTGTAAACGATTCATGCTTGGGGATTGCCCATTCAGTCGGAGAAGGTATGGAACTTCAACGCTTTCCAATTTTGTTACTGTTGTTACCGTGACGCTATTTTAATCACAAGGCCTGCTCTGGGGAACTTTTGGCACATAGCCTTTCCCTTTGCTTCATGGCAGGGATCATAATTACAAATCATTTGACTGCAAATTGACCGCAAGAATCCCAAACAGATATAATATTTCACTGAAACGTAATGATTTCAAATCTTGCTTACATTTGTATACGATCAAGTCTCTCTATAATTATGCTTGGCAATAATTGTAACAGATTTCTCAAATTAAAATCACTTGCCGCTGATCTCCTGTTGTTTTTAGTATTTTATGTCCAAATAAAAATTAACAAAAATATTCGTGTTTTTTTGCTCAGAAAACTTGGGGAGCAAATATAAAACAACCATTGCTGCCAGTTGTGGAACCCTGCTTTATGGCGTTATTGGTGTATATTGAGAACCACCAGGGTTGTCAGGTGAAGATAATATTTTTAACCAATGACCCCTCAAAACCCGCGCACAAGGCCGGAGAACTATTCCCCCTTTTTTTCACAGCAAGAGAGGAGTTGCCACATTTATCCAATAAACCCTTTTTTCCATAACGTCATCTAGCAGTTAGGAAGGAATATTGACATAATTTGTAACGACATAGGCTGAGGTTTTCCATCAAAATAATGATCCTTCTGAGCTTAAGAATATGTCGCAAGAGAAAAGATAATTCACCCTTGTTAAACATTTTCCATCAATGGATGTCGATTTAACTTATTTTGACTGCTATAATTAAGCAATAAGGCCCAAGGTGGTGTGGTATACAGTATGGCCAATATAGTACGGCTAATGGCTGTTCTTAGGACACAGCCCTTAGCTGTGGTATATTGGCCTACCACAAACCCCTGAGGTGCCTTATTGCTATTATAAACTGGTTACCAGTGTAATTAGAACAGTAAAAATAAATGTTTTGTCATAACCGTGGTATACAGTCTGATATACCACAGCTGTCAGCCAATCAGCATTCAGGACTAAATATATCCAGTTTGTGCATGTGCATAACTATAGATAAATCCGACAGGAGAGTTTGAGTGATGAAAGTTGGACAGAGGATCTCAAAATCTCTGTCCAATAAACACTATTTTCTGGCAATTGTGCCATTATTATGTGCCAGATGTTAAGACTACGAACTGTTATAAATGGCCTATTTGCGAGCTTGACTTGTTATTTCAATAGGAATAGGCTATTGACTAAAATCAGTGTTTATAATTGCAATTCAACTTTGCCTTGGTTTGCTGAACTAGATGCAGGTAGCCCATAGCCCCTGGTAGGCCAACATCTAAATTCAGGGAAAAGTCCTCAATGAAACTGACATTGAGCTGTGACCATGATTACAATTGATAACTTCCAATTTAATTAACTAAACATTGCCATTAATAATTGCATAATAACATAAGGCTACAACAACAAACTGAAGTTATAGGCTATTTATTAAATACATTTGCCAGCTCCAGGTAGGCTACACAAGTGGCACAAATTGATATTGTGATTTCAACGTATTCATTGTATCAAATGGTAGGCTACAGTAGCCTACAATGGCATAGAAATGAATAGCCTACTTGATGGCCAACATATGCAAATCTATCATTCTCCACATTTAATGTCACTTTTTCCCTATAACAGAAGCATGCGAGGGAATTCCAAAACTTCCATTTCAAATTTCCACTTGTGCAGTGCTCGAGACCCAAAAACCCTTTGCTTGATTTGATTTTCCATAAGAAAAGTTGACATTAGAATGCAGTTTACTTTAAACCAACTATCTAAAGCGCTCTAGTGTGCCTAAAGTATTTTTCCAATGCTTTGTATCCGTCATATCAGTTCTAGCACATTAATGTTTTATGGAAAAAGGTTTGGAAATAGGTGTTTCCATAATGACCAATCTAAATAGTCTACCTACAACTGGTAAAAAAGTTGTCTCCATGACTCAGCTGCATGCTGCAGCGCTCTGTCAACCAGTGCTCTCAACACACACAAGCACCCCTTCCCACCACTCACTCAGTAACAGCCTGCTCACTGCCTGATAGTCAGCAGCAGGTCACAGTGAAAGATCCACCATAGTTTTCCCACAGGGGATTTTAGAAACATTTAAAATAAGGGCTGTGTTCTATGTACGCTTACCCTGGTGTGACGTTTTGATAACTGTGTAAATCTCTCTAGGATGACTTTTATCAATATATTCACCTACAGTTGAAATCGGAAGTTTACATACACTTAGGTTGGAGTCATTTCAACTCGTTTTTCAACCACTCCACAAATTTCTTGTTAACAAACTATAGTTTTGGCAAGTTGGTTAGGACATCTACTTTGTTCATGACACAAGTAATTTTTCCAATAATTGTTTACAGACAGATTATTTCATTTATAATTCACTGTATCACAATTCCAGAGGGTCAGAAGTTTACATACACTAAATTGACTGTGCCTTTAAACAGCTTGGAAAATTCCAGAAAATGTCATGGCTATAGAAGCTTCTGATAGGCTAATTGACATCATTTGAGTCAATTGGAGGTGTACCTGTGGATGTATTTCAAGGCCTACCTTCAAACTCAGTGCCCCTTTGCTTGACGTCATGGGAAAAGCAATTTCCAAATGCCTGAAGGTACCACGTTCATCTGTACAAACAATAGTACGCAAGTATAAACACCATGGGACCACGCAGTCGTCATACCACTCAGGAAGGAGACGCGTTCTGTCTCCTAGAGATGAACGTACTTTGGTGCGAAAAGTGCAAATCAATCCCAGAACAACAGCAAAGGACCTTGTGAATATGCTGGAGGAAACAGACAGAAACGTATCTATATCGACAGTAAAACAAGTCCTATATCGATATAACCTGAAAGGCAGCTCAGCAAGGAAAAAGCCACTGCTCCAAAACTGCCATAAAAAAGCCAGAGTACAGTTTGCAACAGCACATGGGGACAAAGATACTACTTTTTGGAGAAATGTCCTCTGGTCTGATTAAACAAAAATGGAACTGTTTGGCCATAATGACCATCGTTATGTTTGGAGGAAAAAGGGGGAGGCTTGCAAGCCGAAGAACACCATCCCAACCGTGAAGCACGCGGGTGGCAGCATCATGTTGTGGGGGTGCTTTGCTGCAGGAGGGACTGGTGCACTTCACAAAATAGATGGCATCATGAGGAATTAAAATTATGTGGATATATTTGAAGCAACATCTCAAGACATCAGTCAGGAAGTTAAAGCTTGGTCGCAAATGGGTCTTCCAAATCGACAATGACCCCAAGCATACTTCCAAAGTTGTGGCAAAATTGCTTAAGGACAACAAAGTCAAGGTATTGGAGTGGCCATCACAAAGCCCTGGCGTCAATCCTATAAAAAATATGTGGCCAGAACTGAAAAAGCTTGTGCGAGCAAGGAGGCCTACAAACCTGACTCAGTTACACCAGCTCTGTCAGGAGGAATGGTCCAAAATGCACCCAACTTATTTTGGGAAGCTTGTGGAAGGCTACCCGAAACATTTGACCCAAGTTAAACAATTTAAAGGCAATGCTACCAAATACTAATTGAGTGTATGTAAACTTCTGACCCACTGGGAATGTGATGAAAGAAATAAAAGCTGAAATAAATCATTCTCTATACTATTATTCTGACATTTCACATTCTTAAAATAAAGTGGTGATCCTAACTGACCTAAGACAGGGAATGTTTACAAGGATTAAATGTCAGAAATTGTGAAACTGAGTTTAAATGTATTTGGCTAAGGTGTATGTAAACTTCTGACTTCAACTGTATATTTACCCCCCCAAAATTAAATGCTAATTAGTTGCTAATGTGGCTATCATAAAGAACTACAAATGCCATGATGATCTAGACGAGACTACCGAATCGAGGCAAAGGTAGTTAATTCAGAGATTCTTATCTAATGTTAGCTAAATTTACTAAAGAATAAATTGACTACATTTCTTTAAATTTACAGTTCTATGAACTGTCTTGTCTAAGTTTTAAATGGACACAATACCTGTTCGCAAAGGCGTCAACTAGAGATGATGTGCAGGAGTTTGCTGTGATTTGTAGTCTTGCATGATGTCTACTTTGATGCTAATTAGCATTTTTGAATATGAGAGTAAATAGAGCCGAATATATTGATAGAAGTCACCTTCTCCTAGAGAGATTTACATGGTTATCAAAACGTTATCCCAGGGTAAGCGACACAAAACACAGCCCTTATTTTAAGTGTTTCTAAAATTCCATATGGGAAAAATTTAATGTTGGAAAATGATTGGAACCATTTTCCTGTTTGACCGCTAGGTTTTTGGGGGGAATTATGACACCTCCACTGTGGAGCTCTATTAGGTATTTACATTTAGATAACATGTTGTGCCTAACCCAGGCAAAAAATATAATCTGTAGCCTACTTTCTGTAGTCTACTTTTAGGGTAAAGTGAAGAGAAAAAAATAAATAACTGGTGATGGGTGGTGGCACTTTGATTTTGCACGGATAGTACTTTAAAAACGTACATTTTGTGAATAAAGTCAAAATTACATTTTGAGAGTAAAGTGGCAATATTTTGAGAATAGTCACATTCTGACCTTTATTTCCTTTGTTTTGTCTTTATTTAGTATGGTCAGGGCGTGAGTTGGGGTGGGCAGTTTATGTGTGTTTTTCTATGTTGGGGTTTTGAGTTCGGCCTGGTATGGTTCTCAATCAGAGGCAGCTGTCAATCGTTGTCCCTGATTGAGAATCATACTTAGGTAGCCTGGGTTTCACTTTTGGTTTGTGGGTGTTTGTTTCCGTGTTAGTGTTGGTCGCCACACGGTACTGTTTCGGTTTCGTTCGTTTCACGTTTATTGTTTTGTATTTTGTAGTGTTCAGTTTATGTCTGAAAATAAACATTATGGACACTTACCACGCTGCGCATTGGTCCTCCGATCCTTCTCGTTTCTCCTCATCACAAGAGGAGGACGACAGCCGTTACAAGAATAAACTCGCAGTTGTATTAATTTCATGCCTCCATGGCTCCCTGTTGCTGTGCGTGCCACCTTAGTAGATGACTGTTAATTAAAATTATACTTTAGAATTGGCTTTAGTAACAAGGAAATCCTTGCTATTTTAGTATATAATAACCTAAAAATTAGGACCTGGAAGCGGTTTTGCCACAGATTGGGTCTTTTCAAAAGGAGGAACCACACAGACTAATCTGTGTGTCTACATACAGTGCCTTCAGAAAGTATTCATACCCCTTGACTTATTCCACATTTTGTTGTGTTACATCCTGAATTCAAAATGATATACAAAAATAATAATTATCACCAATCTACACACAATACCCCATAATGACAAAGTGAAAACATGATTTTAGAAATGTATTTAAGTATTCACACCTCTGAGTCTCTAAGAGCTTTCCACACCTCGGAGTCTCTAAGAGCTTTCCACACCTCGGAGTCTCTAAGAGCTTTCCACACCTCGGAGTCTCTAAGAGCTTTCCACACCTCGGAGTCTCTAAGAGCTTTCCACACCTCGGAGTCTCTAAGAGCTTTCCACACCTCGGAGTCTCTAAGAGCTTTCCACACCTCGGAGTCTCTAAGAGCTTTCCACACCTCGGAGTCTCTAAGAGCTTTCCACACCTCGGAGTCTCTAAGAGCTTTCCACACCTCGGAGTCTCTAAGAGCTTTCCACACCTCGGAGTCTCTAAGAGCTTTCCACACCTCGGAGTCTCTAAGAGCTTTCCACACCTCGGAGTCTCTAAGAGCTTTCCACACCTCGGAGTCTCTAAGAGCTTTCCACACCTCGGAGTCTCTAAGAGCTTTCCACACCTCGGAGTCTCTAAGAGCTTTCCACACCTCGGAGTCTCTAAGAGCTTTCCACACCTCGGAGTCTCTAAGAGCTTTCCACACCTCGGAGTCTCTAAGAGCTTTCCACACCGGGATTGTGCAACATTTGCGTATTGTTCTTTTCAAAATTCTTCAAGCTCTGTCAAATTGGTTGTTGATCATTGCTAGACAACCATTTTCAGGTCTTGCCATAGATTTTCAAGTAGATTCAAGTCAAAACTGTAACCTTGGCCTCTGCACGCCTATGTAGATATTCCATAAAAAAATCTGCCGTTTCCAGCTACAATAGAAGAAGGCGCTGTTGCGCCTTCTTCACCACACTGTCTGTGTGGGTGGACCATTTCAGTTTGTCAGTGATGTGTATGCCAAAGAACTTGAAGCTCTCCATCTTCTCCACTGTGTTCCCATCGATGTGGATAGGGGGTGCTCCTTCTGCTGTTTCCTGAAGTCCACGATCAGCTCCTTTGTTTTATTGATGTTGGGTGAGAGGTTACGCACCCTTGTGGGGCCCCTGTGTTGAGGATCAGCGAAGTGGAGGTATTTTTTCCTACCTTCACCCCCTGGTGGCGGCCTGTCAGGAAGTCCACGACCCAGTTGCACAGGGCGGGGTTCAGACGCAGGGCCCAAAGCTTAATGATGAGCTTGAAGGGTACTATGGTGTTGAATGCTGAGCTGTAGTCAATGAACAGCATTCTTACATAGGTATTCCTCTTATCCAGATGGGATAGGGCAATGTGCAGTGCAAGGGCGATTGCATCGTCTGTGGATCTATTGGGGCGGTAAGCAAATTGAAGTGGGTCTAGGGTGTCAGGTAGGGTGGTATGATCCTTGACTAGTCTCTCAAAGCATTTCATGATGACAGAAGTGAGTGCTACGGGGTGATAGTCATTTAGTTCAGTTGCCTTTGTTTTCTTGGGAACAGGAACAATGGTGGACATCTTGAAGCGTGTGGGGACAGCAGACTGGGATAGGGAGAGATTGAATATGTCTGTAAACACTCCAGTCAGCTGGTCTGCGCATGCTCTGAGGACGCGGCTAGAGATGCAGTCTGGGCCGGCAGCCTTGCGAGAGTTATCAAGTTTAAATGTCTTACTCACGTCAACCACGGAGAAGGAGATTGGTAGCTGGCTGTGTCAGTGGCACTGTGTTATCCTCAAAGTGGGCAAAAAATGTGTTTAGCTTATCCGGAAGCAAGACGTCGGTGCTCCCGACGTGGCTGGTTTTCCCATTGTAGTCCGTGATTGTTTGTAGACCGTGCCACATACATCTCATGTCTGAGCCATTGAATTGCGACTCCACTTTGTCTCTGTACTGATGTTTTGCCTGTTTGATTCCCTTGTGGAGGGAATAATTACACTGTATCTGGCCATATTCCAAGTCACCTTGCCATGGTTAAATGCGGTGGTTCGTGCGTTCATTTTTGCGCAAATGTTGCCATCTATCCACGGTTTCTGGTTTGGGTTGGTTTTAATAGTCACAGTGGGTACAACTAGGTTTGCACATTTTGGGGAATATTCAGAGGTGGAAACTTTCCTTGGGAATATATGAGAAATAATGGAAATATATGCAAATGAATATTAAATCCATTTAAATGTAGATTTTTTTGCATTGGATATGTTTACCATATCATATGGAAACTGAAACATCAACCTTTTACCTTATCATAAGTTGACATAATTGCAAATGATAAAATACTTGCAATAGAAATAAAAAAACTATTTAGTTATGAATTGAACTTTAATTAAATGAGTTGACTCTTCACATGGGATGATTTCACTGAACAACAAAAGAAAGGGAATTTTGAATGATCCCCAATGAGCCATCGCATCTCCCAAAAACATTTTCAACATACATCTGTAAAATGATAGCCTAGAAACTAAAGCTTTGGTTGTCATCCTCTCAGGCTTCCATGTCTTCTCCCTGGACCTCCTCAATGTCCACCTATTGAACATCAGACTCTGAGGCCTCATCTTCACTGTCACTTTCCAACCTTGTTGAGGATAGCTCGTTGTCAGGCACAAAAAGCCTCAAATTTGCCCGGATGGCCACCAATTTTTCAACCCTGTATTGGTCAGCCTGTTGCGTGCTTTAGTGTGTGTGTTTGCAAACAAGGACCAGTTGCGCTCTGAGGCAGCTGATGTTGGTGGGATTTGGAGGATGATGGAGGCAACAGGGGAAAGAGCCTCAGATCCACAAAGTCCCTTCCACCAGGTGGCTGATAATATATGTTGGCACGACTGCCATATTGCATCTCCATCCCAAAGCCCTTGCTTGGAAGTGTACTTCGCCAGACTGCCAAGAACCTTGCCCTCATCCAGGCCAAGGTGGCGAGACACAGTAGTGATGACACCATAGGCCTTGTTGATCTCTGCACCAGACAGGATGCTCTTGCCAGCAAACTTGGGGTCCAACGTGTACGCTGCGGCATGTATGGGCTTCAGGCAGAAGTCTTCACACTTTTTGATGTATTTCAGAACTGCAGTTTATTCTGCTTGGTGCAACAGTGAATTGGGCAGGACAGTATGGATTTCTTCTCTTACATCTGCAAGCAGAGTCTGAACATCAGACAGGATGTTCTAAAAGAAATGTGAGTTAAGAAATGTGAGTTAATGTCTAGATGCTTTTTAGAGTGGAGATCAAGTTTATAAATTACCTGGCTGGGCTGATGAGACAGCAGATTGCGCAGTCAAATGGAACACAGTAAATAGCCGGTGTTAACTTGTGTAATAGACACCGGCTAGAATGCGGTTTTAACCAAATCAGCATTCGGGATTAGACCCACCCGTTGTATAATCAACTATAAATGTCTTCTTATGTAATCACTGAAAGTGTGCGTGCTCAAAATAGCATGCAAAGGTTGCAGGTCTGTGAAGGTGATAACACATAAAATAGATGCATAAATACAACATATCTGATATTGTATTCCCAATTGAAATTTGTTGTGGTTTTAAATGGTTGAAAGCGCAGTGATAACACATTTAGATGATGTCCCGCTGGTATGAAGAGATTCGGGAGACAGGCGCAGGAATGCGTCATAGGGTTTTTTCTTGTAAAAGGTGTTGTCAAGCAGTTGTCTATGACACTGTTGATGGAATTTATATGTTTAAATTAATGATTAGAATATTCCACCCTGAAACCATATAATTGTATGAAATTGATTAGAATCATAAAATTATTATTAATGATGTGTGTAGTTTTAGTCAGTAAAATTCTAATAAATGATGTGTGTAGTTTTAGTCAGAATTAGGGTAAAACAATATATCTGTACAATATGTCTCTAAAGTATCTTAAACAAAGACAGTCTGAGCAAAATTCGGTGCCGACCTTGGCCAGGGGCCACTGAGAGATTTGGGATGCCATCCTGTGGAGGGCTTGGTTCAAATCCTGTATGGGAGAGCAAAGGGTAGCTGTAGATCAGTAGAGGTAGGAGATGCTGCCAAGTCTATTGTTTTTTTCTGATATTGGATATAACGTTGAAGATCTGACGTTGTTTCAAAGATACAAATTCAACATATTTTAGATGAGCTTTGTCTATGTTGAAATGTCACCTTCAAAACTTTTTTCAAATCAAATGTACACTCAGTGTACAAAACATATTTCCATGACATAGACTGACAAGGTGAATCCAGGTGAAAGCTATGATCCCTTATTTATGTCACTTGTTAAATCCACTTCAATTAGTGTAGATGAAGGGGAGGAGACAGGTTAAAAAATGATTTTTAAGCCTCGAGACAATTGAGACATGGATTGTGTATGTGTGACATTCAGAGGGTGAATGGGCTAGACAAAATATTTGAGTGGCTTTGAACGGAGAAAGGTAGTAGGTGCCAGGTGCACCGGTTTGAATGTCTCAAGAACTGCAATGCTGCTGTGTTTTTCACACTCAACCCTTTCCCTTGTTTATCAAGAATGGTCCACTGCCTCCCGAGTGGCGCAGCGGTCTAAGGCACTGCATCTCAATTCTTGAGGTGTCACTACAGATCCGGGTTCGATCCCAGGCTCTGTCACAACCGGCCGTGACCGAGAGTCCCATAGGGCGGCGCACAATTGGCCCAGCGTTGTCCGGGTTAGGGGAGGGTTTGGCCGGGCGCTCTAGCGACTCTTTGTGGCGGGTCGAGTTTCTGCAGGCTGACTTCGGTCGTCAGTTGAACAGTGTTTCCTCCGACACATTGGTGTGCGACTGACTTCCAGGTTAAGCGGGCAGGTGTTAAGGAACGCGGTTTGGTGAGTCATGTTGCGGAGGATGCATGACTCGACTTTCGCCTCTCCCGAGCCCGTTGGGGAGTTGCAGCGATGAGACAAAATCGTAATTGGATCACAATTGGAAAAAGGAGGTTAAAAAAAAGAAAAAAAGAATGGTCCAAGACACAAAAGGACATCCAGCCAACTTGACACAAGTGTGGGAATCATGGGGGTCAACATGGGCCAGCATCCCTGTGGAACGCTTTCGACACCTTGTAGAGTCCATGCCCTGACGAATTGAGGCTGTACTGAGAGCAAAAGGGGTTGCAACTCAATATTTGGAAGGTGTTCCTAATATTTTGTACACTGAGTGTTTTTCCCACATAGATTTCACGTTACAATACATTGACAAATAACGTTGATTCAACCAGTTTGTGCCTAATGTGATGGAAGGTTGTATCAAGAAAATGTTTACTTTTGACTACAGAGGAGGATGTCGCTTCAACCATGAAATGACCTCGGGGGAGAACAGCAGAATCCTGAAAGAACACGGACTGGAGGAACTGAACAGACCTGAGCTGTGCACCCTGCTGCTTCAGAATGATGGCTTCCTCTTACCACCAGTATGTAACACTGCAGTAGGCCCCTTTGCTAAAGTATGCTCTGTCTGGTTAAGGCCTTGTGTATGATCTAAATTAAGTTCATGTTCCTCCAATCTTGTGCTGTGGTGTGCAGAAATATACATGGAATATCCCAGAATATTGTGTGTGTGTACTCATACATGTATGGGTGTGTGTGCATGCATGTGTGTTTGTGTGTATTGTTTTCTCGTACAAACATTTGCCTTCTGCTAGGTGTGCCACAACTACAACAACGGCGTTGGAGAGTATGGCAAATGCCAGGATGGCGAGACATGCAAGAGGCTCCACATCTGTGAGATGTATCTCAGGGGTAGCTGCAACTGTCCCAGGTGTCATGATTTCTACGAACCCCACCCATTAAAAATCCTGCAGGACAGAGGGGTGCCCAACGAGCTCATTGCCTCCCTGAAGTCTGTGTACATGAACATCGAGTGGTTGCAAAAGCAAGACCGTGCCATGCAAGGCAAGGGGCAACATCAAAGAGCTAAAGCTAATGCAACCACTAACACAAGTAACAAGTCTAACAGAGGCCCACTTACTCACGGTAAGGCCGACACTGTTATTAGCATGTTAACTCATAAGTTATTAAATAATATTGTGTTATACCTTAATATAGTTTTACTAAAGTGTGAAGATGGTAAAGTGAGTTTGTTTAATTTATGAGAACATAGCATTTAGTGGAACCTAATGCTACTTCCTAATATCTTGTAGGAGTTAGAAGAAATAGTGTGTGATTATAGATGCATTCTCATAACTGCAACCCACCTCTCACATGACCTGGGCCCACTTTGGGTCCCGACTCATGATTTAAGATACCCTGGGCTACAGTATAGGCTACTAAATAAAATGTCCAGTGACACTGGCTTACCCAATGATAAAGATGCATTCATGTGTAGATAGATAGTAAGGTGTGTGTATAGATATATATGTGTGTAGATAGTAAGGTGTGTATAGATATATATGTGTGTAGATAGTAAGGTGTGTATATAGATATATATGTGTGTAGATAGTAAGGTGTGTATATAGATATATATGTGTGTAGATAGTAAGGTGTGTGTGTGTATATAGATATATATGTGTGTAGATAGTAAGGTGTGTGTGTATATAGATATATATGTGTATAGATAGTAAGGTGTGTGTATATAGATATATATGTGTATAGATAGTAAGGTGTGTGTGTGTATAGATATATATGTGTATAGATAGTAAGGTGTGTGTGTGTATATAGATATATATGTGTATAGATAGTAAGGTGTGTGTGTGTATATAGATATATATGTGTATAGATAGTAAGGTGTGTGTGTGTATATAGATATATATGTGTATAGATAGTAAGGTGTGTGTATATAGATATATATGTGTATAGATAGTAAGGTGTGTGTATATAGATATATATGTGTATAGATAGTAAGGTGTGTGTATAGATATATATGTGTGTAGATAGTAAGGTGTGTGTATAGATATATATGTGTGTAGATAGTAAGGTGTGTATAGATATATATGTGTGTAGATAGTAAGGTGTGTATATAGATATATATGTGTGTAGATAGTAAGGTGTGTATCTAGATATATATGTGTATAGATAGTAAGGTGTGTGTGTGTGTATATAGATATATATGTGTGTAGATAGTAAGGTGTGTGTATATAGATATATATGTGTATAGATAGTAAGGTGTGTGTATAGATATATATGTGTATAGATAGTAAGGTGTGTGTGTGTATATAGATATATATGTGTATAGATAGTAAGGTGTGTGTGTGTATATAGATATATATGTGTATAGATAGTAAGGTGTGTGTGTATAGATATATATGTGTATAGATAGTAAGGTGTGTGTGTATAGATATATATGTGTATAGATAGTAAGGTGTGTGTATATAGATATATATGTGTATAGATAGTAAGGTGTGTGTATATAGATATATATGTGTATAGATAGTAAGGTGTGTATATAGATATATATGTGTATAGATAGTAAGGTAGGTGTGTATAGATATATATATATGTATAGATAGTAAGGTGTGTATATAGAAATATATGTGTGTAGATAGTAGTAGTCCCGTGTGGCTCAGTTGGTAGAGCATGGCGCTTGCAACGCCAGGGTTGTGGGTTCATTCCCCACGGGGGGACCAGGATGAATATGTATGAACTTTCCAATTTGTAAGTCGCTCTGGATAAGAGCGTCTGCTAAATGACTTAAATGTAAATGTAAATGAATGATAAAGCATGAATATACGTAGGCTACTCACCGGTGATGGCCGATTCGCATGAGCCAATCAAAATAACTGCTCTTTGCTTAATATTGGCAGGTGTTGAGAAACCATTTGGTAGCTTCTGCAGACAGATTAGTCTTCTCTTTCCAGCAAGAGGCATTTGCTTTTCAAACTACATTTTTCCCACGATTGTATTTAGACATTTACAAAAGGCCTATAGCTGACAACCGCAATGATAGAAATAGAATCCATAGAACGGTTGTGTCCATTGAAGTCAGGACTGGCAGGCATCTTGAGTGTACTCATGAGTTTACCAGTCAAATTGCCAGGGTTAGAGGTTCCAAGACCCTTCCATGGATTATATTTCTATGGCCACAACGCAACAAGCAGTTCGATATTTGGCGCGCTTGCTGCCCAAATTGCGGCTCTCTGTTGTATTATTTTGAATGCTTTTATAAATCTGTACAGACAGGAGTAGGCTAATTATATAATTTTGGAAAATATATTTACATTTAGGTGCTGCAGAAACTCCAGCACCCCTATTTCCCGCTCCTATGCTCGCCAGACTCAGGGCGCTCCACCTCCAAGAGGTTGAGCATGATACTGCTACTCCTGCTGCCACCGCTGCCCTTAACACAAGCCAGAGGTCCAACAGACCTAGTCAAGGTAATGGCAATACTGCACGTAGCATGGTGGTCATGCAGTCATAGGATAGCCCATCATTGATGTTAAGAATCAACACGTAGGTTAATTGTGGATTTCTTGTTTAAAATAACATTTAGCAGAAACTATTTTATGTGCTCAGTTACAGTGTATTTGTATGGTTATTAACTGGTATTAAGATCCGATGAGTGATGAACATTAAGAACGTTCCCAGTCACAAGCTATGAAAATGTATAGATGTTGTTTCTATTGGCATGGTAAATTAAATGTCCAGTTCTCTTTTTCAGATAAATCTGAAATATGTATGTACTTCATCAAGGGCAGTTGCATACACGGTGGTAAGACAGCATTTTGCAAAGCATCATTTTATGAATAATCAATGCTTAGAGCTTAATAAACATAAGACTTCAACACCTAACTTTACTCATATTTCAGATAAGTGCTTTAAAGCCCACTCTACCATGCCCTACCAATGGGAGGTGAGGGAGGGACTAAACTGGACAGCTCTACAAGACAACGAGGTGATTGAGAAGGACTATTGCGACCCAGCAAAGACATACAGGTGGGCTCTACGTTTAAGAAGAATGAACTTGAATGGACAGTAACACGTAGGGCTCTTGGTCCATGGTGGGCAAATGTTGCTAGTTGCTAATACAATGAGTTATTAATGCCATATACACTTCTAGTTAGTGTGATATACAGCTTCCCCTATTGTGATTGCTGATTGTTCACTGTCTTTTATTCTTTCTTGTCTAGTCGGGGAGTCCAGCCTGTGTGTTTCGATACGATGACCTGCGGTCTGAACAAAGCCCGGCGTCTCTCCACCGTCTCCTCTGTGCTACAGCCTACCTTCATCCTCACCACGGAGTGGGCCTGGTTCTGGGAGGACGAGTTTGGAAACTGGATCCAGTACGCATCAGCAGTGAGTGACGACGAGCACTGTTGAATAGTGATGGTTGAATAGGACAGAGTTCAGTACCTCTTTAAATAGAAAATTATGCAAATAATGCATAACCTCCATGTTTTCTGTCTTGCCCTACAGATCAGTGGACACAGGGCAGCTACCATCACCAGTGAAGACCTGGAGAAGAGGTTCCAGGAAGACAACAAGGCTGTGATAGAGTTCACCGCGGGGTCACAGACCTATGAACTCAGTTTCCCTGGTGAGCACAGATGACGTGATATCCAAGATAAACCAACTGCAACCTTAAAACCATATACACCAAAAATTGTATATTACGAACAGATATGCAGTGATTCTTACAGCTACTATTGTATGTGACAAATTTAGATAATTCTCGATGGAGTCACTATGGTAAAACAATGACATCTGCATGTGAAGTGAACTGGCTGTTGTTACAACAGCTCTGCTCCTTTTCAGACATGATTCAAAATAACAAGCAGTACAGCACCAAGAAGGTTGTGAGAAGACGGCCTGTGTTTGTCTCTTCAGCTGATGCACAAACTATCAAAACCAGGTAAGATGAAGCTGTGAATGTTTTTTGTATGAATCAATTTGCTCTTGAAATGACTCTCCTGGGGATTGTTCACTCATTTCACCACTAGGCTCCTCGTGTGTTCTCTTGCCTTGAAAGTAGTCTATAGAAGAGGAGTAGCTGACCAGGTGCACGTTTTGATTTTTGCCGTAGCACTATAGCCTCGTACGAACCATCCTGATGACGCAAGCTTACATTCTGTTTCGCAACACGGATACAGTCTGGCAACGACCAGATTCAAACCATTTGAGCACATCCCTCTCCCTCCACCGTACAGCCGGACCAATCAGCGCCCTCTGATAATCTGTGGGGGTGATTTAGTTGATGATGACAACGAGAAGTGCCTGGAGGTTGGTGTTGATGCTGCTATAGCAGCAGTTATATAAGAACTGGAGGGAATAGCTTATTTGAAAGAACAGCAAAAAAACTGCATTGAAGGCTTTTCTTGGGGGAGAAGATGTTTTATCGCTCTTCTCCCGACTGGATTCGGCAAGAGCTTGATTTACCAGCTAGCTCCGCTGGTAGGCTGGACAAGAGAATAAGTAAATATTCACCCGAGGCTGAAAAATAGCCAAAGGAACATTGGCTGAGCTGGAACACCAGCGCGAGGCCATAGCAAATGAATTGAAACAAACCTTCACTGAGCCTCTTCTGACTGAAGTTGTCTCGCCCTGATTTGTTTCACTTGTCCTTGTGATTGTCTCCACGCCCCTCCAGGTGTCGCCCATCTTCCCCTGTGTATTTATACTTGTGTTTGTCTGTGTCCGTTGCCAGTTTGTCAAGCCAACCAGCGTTTTTGTGTCAGCTCCTGCTTTTCCCATCCTCCTGGTTTTTGATCATTGCTTGTCCTGACCCCGTATGACCACTCTGCCTGACCCTGAGCCCGCCTGCCGTCCTGTACCTTTGCCCCACCTCTGGATTACCAACCTCTGCCTGACCTGACCCTGAGCCTGCCTACCATTCTGTACCTTTGCCCCTGCTGCTGTAATAAACATTGTTACTTTGACACAGTCTGCATCTGGGTCTTACCATGATCCTTGATAGAAGTGATACTTAGAATTCCATTTCCCCTAAATGGCACCAAAAGAAGTATCCCTTTTTATTGTATAAATATTATTTTATAAATAACTCAGTGGTGTCAAGTGTGCTTACATCTGCGCAATGAGCAAGTATAGAAAAGTTGCAACTTCTGACTTTTTCTGGTCTAGCGATCGATGACAGCAGAGCTCGCTGCCCAGACTTGCATCATTAAAAAGAGATTCTCCTGATTAAAAATGGTGTCCAACGTGAAAAAAATCTAAATATACACATTGTGAGATATTTGGCGAAATAGACAGACATGTCCTTGTAGAATTTCCCCATAGCGAAACAATGGAGCAGCAGCCTCAACAGTAATGTGTAATTTCTGACATTTTAAAGACTAGCGTTTGATGACAGCAGAGCTCGCTACCCAGCCTTACATCATTAGAGGAGATTATAGTGATTTATTATGGTGTCAGACTTGAAAATAATCAATATATACATTTTGTAGATATCTGGCGAAATAGACATCCCTATTTCCCCTATAGGAAACAATGGGACGAGCGCTGAAGTTTTAACTTCAAGCAATTGAGCACAGCATAATACTCTACCCAAACGTATGTACATCATTAGAAAGAATAAATTATCTTGATTAAAATGCTGTAGAACTTCAAAACATCAGAAGACATAAATATATTGATATTTGGTGAAATAGATTTCCCAAAAAAAATGGCAGTTAAAAAATTCTAAGAGCAGTTTTTTATTATTCAGGTTACTATTTATCTGCAACCATTTGCCTTTTTTATTTGTCTTTTTGTTTTGTTTTACATTTTGTGGTTGAACTAGGCCTCTGTGCTAGACAACCAAATGTCTCTTTGCATTTATCTTTAGTGTCACGGCCATTTAAAGGAGTGGACCAAGGTGCAGCGCGATTGGAATATATATTTTTATTCCACGAAGAACACTTAACGAACGAAACGTGAAGCCAACGTAGTGCTCACAGGCAACTAAACATGGACAACTACCCACCAAACCAAGATGGAAAATGGCAACCTAAATAGGCTCCCCAATCAGAGACAACGATAAACAGCTGTCTATGATTGGGAACCTACTCAGGCCACCATAAACCTACAACCCCTAGACAATACAAAATCCCCATAGATAACAAAAAACCCTAGGCAAGACAAAAAGACAAAAAGACAAAAACTAAACAAACCACCCCTTGTCACACCCTGACCTAACCAAATAATAAAGAAAGCAAATATAACTAAAGTCAGGGCGTGACATTTAGGAATATTTATTGTTCTTCTACATTTCAGAAAAAGGGCTCCGAGCAATCACTCAAATTTCAGAGCTTTACCAGGACACTGGGACAAGGCACAAACTCCTGAAACAGGATACAAGGTATTATATTATATACAGTACATGCAAGGATGCAAGGAACCTGCTGTTTTAGACCAATGGAGATGACTGTTTGTTTTGTTCCTGGGCAAATAACTGCTCCAATATGTCCCTACATGGTAGGCTAATGGTGTATAATGACTGTTTCTCTGTCTCCCATCATGTCCCTATCAGAGAGTCGACCTTCCGTGCTCGTCAGTGGAGTTTAAGGAGATTCAAGGGCTTTTTCAGAACACCATGAGAGGCTTCAGCATCCACCAAATCGAGAGGATTCAGAACAAAGCCCTTTGGGAAGTCTTTCAGTGGTACGTTCCCTAAGACTACATACACTTTCAATTGACAATCACCTATTGATTGGTCTAGAATAGATGTTTTATTTTTGATTTTTTTACCTTTATTTAACTAGGTAAGCCAGTTAAGAACAAATTCTTATTTACAATGACAGCCTAGCCAAACCCGGATGACGCTGGGCCAATTGTGCGCCGCCTTATGGGACTCCCAATCACAGCCGGATGTGATACAGCCTGATGCTCACTTCCTGACTGCACCCACAATAATTGCACATTATACAATATTTCTCTCTCTCGACTAACTTTCTGTCACAAATATAATCTCAAAAGGAAATACAAATAATTTATTTTCAATACATTCTGCACACATACATACACTGATTGCAAGGCAAAGAGATGTATTTGTAATATTCTGATTGCAAGGCAAAGGGATTTATTTGTGTAATTCTGATTGCAAGGCAAAGGGATTTATTTGTGTAATTCTGATTGCAAGGCAAAGGGATCTCATGAAGAAGAACAACAGAGGGAGGAATGTGACAGAGAAACAGCTTTTCCATGGCACAGACTCCAAATACCTCGATGCCATCTGCCTTAACAACTTTGACTGGCGGATCTGTGGACTAAACGGAACAGCCTATGGGAAAGGTGAGCCATCTCATGTGCTTGTGCTATTACATGTCATTCTAATTATTGACATAAATTAAGATGATATATCGTTGATATAATATATTTTCCTGTGATGAATGATTACTGCTTACCCCTTCATCCCCCTAACATCCAATTTCAGGGAGTTACTTTGCCAGGGATGCCAAATACTCCAACAGCTACACTGGCCAATTAAATACGAGGTCCATGTTTGTCTGTCGTGTGTTGGTGGGAGATTACATCAAAGGGCACTCGAGCTACCTCCGGCCCCCCTCGAAGGACGGAGGGGACACCATCTTCTACGACAGCTGTGTGGATGACGTCAGCAACCCCTCCATCTTTGTGGTGTTTGAGAAGCACCAGGTGTACCCAGAGTACCTCATCCATTATGGTGAGGACGAGGCATGGCCACAAGTCTACCAGCAATACTACAGTCCAGCTCCTGTACCTGCTCCTGCTCCAGCACCAGCATACAGACCAGCTCCTGTACCTGCTCCTGCTCCAGCACCAGCATACAGACCAGCGGCTGCCACAGCGCCTAGACCAGCACCAGCATACAGACCAGCGGCTGCCACAGCGCCTAGACCAGCACCAGCATACAGACCAGCGGCTGCCACAGCGCCTAGACCAGCACCAGCATACAGACCAGCGCCTAGACCAGCACCAGCATACACACCAAACCTAACCCCTGCACCAACCCCTGCACCTAAACCTGACAACTCCTGTGTCATTAGTTGAGGCTGACTGCGAGGGGGGAATTGTGAACCTTTTGATATTAAACTGAGGCAAAAACATATGCTTTTGTGAATTAGAGAAATGGATTTAGCACTCTGTTAAATGTGTTTGACAAATTACAGATAATCTTGGGATGCACCTTACTATGATTACTAGATGTGCTGTTTTCTGTAATGCAAGCATTTTTTGTAGTGCTACTGACTTTATATAATGGCAAATTGCAAACCTCACAACATGAAGTAGTTGTGTACATTATAAGATTTATACCTTCACAGTATCTGCTGATGTGCATCAGTTCAATGGTTGTGCAATTATGGGTTTCATTCATTTTATTAATATAATCCATCTGTTTTCGTTGCATTGATGGGTTCTGACTTCTAAACTTCAAAATATGAAATATCCTTATTCATGTCACTGAGGGAGGGAGGGAAATGCAGAACGTTTACAATCTGTCAGAACATGTTATTTACATTTACATTTAAGTCATTTAGCAGACGCTCTTATCCAGAGCGACTTACAAATTGGTGCATTCACCTTATGATATCCAGTGGAACAACCACTTTACAATAGTGCATCTAACTCTTTTATGGGGGGGGGGGGGTTAGAAGGATTACTTTATCCTATCCTAGGTATTCCTTAAAGAGGTGGGGTTTCAGGTGTCTCCGGAAGGTGGTGATTGACTCCGCTGACCTGGCGTCGTGAGGGAGTTTGTTCCACCATTGGGGTGCCAGAGCAGCGAACAGTTTTGACTGGGCTGAGCGGGAACTGTACTTCCTCAGAGGTAGGGAGGCGAGCAGGCCAGAGGTGGATGAACGCAGTGCCCTTGTTTGGGTGTAGGGCCTGATCAGAGCCTGAAGGTACGGAGGTGCCGTTCCCCTCACAGCTCCGTAGGCAAGCACCATGGTCTTGTAGCGGATGCGAGCTTCAACTGGAAGCCAGTGGAGAGAGCGGAGGAGCGGGGTGACGTGAGAGAACTTGGGAAGGTTGAACACCAGACGGGCTGCGGCGTTCTGGATGAGTTGTAGGGGTTTAATGGCACAGGCAGGGAGCCCAGCCAACAGCGAGTTGCAGTAATCCAGACGGGAGATGACAAGTGCCTGGATTAGGACCTGCGCCGCTTCCTGTGTGAGGCAGGGTCGTACTCTGCGAATGTTGTAGAGCATGAACCTACAGGAACGGGTCACCGCCTTGATGTTAGTTGAGAACGAACTGTTATGTTCGTTCTGTTATGTTATGGTTAGACATCAGGTATCCTATGGAAAGGAGAAAGACCACAGTCTGGTACAAGTCAACAAGACAGCCGTGAGTTGGGGAGGAGTGAGGAATTTGGGCTGAGGTCAGATGAAGTGAGAAAGAACACTAATGTCCTGTCTAGCAACAGAGATCTATTGGCTGTCCAGATGTGTAAGGATGAGACTCAGCATAGGAGGAAGATTTAAATGCCAGTGTTTGTGTAAATATGTCTTTGTCTTTCAGTTGTTTGACCCATTGGGTGAATAAACTTGATTTGAGCTTTACTAGTCGTCTATGAGTTTTTACTCCGTTTATTTAGAATCCAACAGTTGGCGCTGCGAGCAGGGTTCACCACGATTTACAGTCGAACTAGAGAGTCCGAATCAGTGAAACGAGCTGGCACAAGAAACAAGGTAGGCACAATTCCTACACCTGTTACCACCAATACTGATATCTTGGGGAGATGAGAATCGTAGGCTGAACAATTATAGGATACGGACCCAGAAAACCTGAGTTTATTCAGTAGGCCCATTGTGTAACAACCGGTCGTAAATATATGGTGTAGGGTAGGTTCCATAAGGATAGGTCCCGAGGAGCTAGTTCTCTGCGAGATCCATGAGTGACGTGTAGGATAGGTCCCTAGTGGGGTATTCCCCTGTGAGATCTGTAAGAGGGATGAAAGTCCCAGCCGCAGTGGCAGTGAGGCATTAGAGTGTATGTACAGTTGAAGTCGGAAGTTTACATACACTTAGGTTGGAGTCATTAAAACTTGTTTAACAAATTTCTTGTTAAAACAAAACTATAGTTTTGGCAAGTCGGGATTTTCTTTATTTTTACTATTTTCTACATTGTAGAATAATAGTGAAGACATCAAAACTATGGAATCATGTAGTAACCCAAAAAGTGTTAAACAAATCAAAATATATTTTATATTTGAGATTCTTCAAAGTAGCCACCATTTGCCTTGAAGATAGCTTTGCACACTTTATATAATGGCAAATTGTGAACCTCACAACATGAAGTAGTTGTGTACATTATAAGCTTTATACATTTATAGTACAGTACTTTTACAGTACAGTAATCCCTCGTTTATCGCGGGGGTTACGTTCCGAAAATGACCCGCGATAAGTGAAATCCGCGAAATAGAAAACTTTTTTTTTTTTTACAATTAGCAACTATTACATGTATACAACTACAGTGACTCACGTGTAGGCCGTTTCGTCGACATTATGGGTTTAGGAGATGTTCGAAATTACAAGATAATTTGGCCAACTTAATGTAAATTTGCCAAGCTGTTTTATGTACGTACACATAACTGCACGAGACGACAAAATGATAGCACAATTCGTAGCATGTTTTGATACAAGAAGCGGGAGTGAGTTTTTAGCGAATCAGAATGCAGAGCACAATGCACCAAAAAAAAAAAAAAAATGCATTATGAAAATCCGCGAAATAGCGAATCCGCGATAAGTGAACCGCGAAGTGGCGAGGGATCACTGTATCTGCTGATGTGCATTAGTTCAATGTTTGTACGATTAGGGGTTTCCTTCATTTTATGAATATAATCCATCTGTTTTCTTTGCATTAATCACAATTTTGTAAATATTTTGAGAAGTATAATTTTGCTGATTGAAGTAGCACTTTATTCATTCTTATGAACACACCAGAATGTACGTGTAAAGTTATGCACCAAGAATGAAATTAAACCAAGTGATTGTAATTGTAATGATGGGTCGGCTGACATAAAGAATGCGCGCACATTGATGTGGCCGGAAGCCGTACTTTGTTATGATTCTGAGCGGTCAGATAGCTGGTAACAATGACAGGAAGCCGTATGGGGAATTGGAGGTGGTTCGTTTCAGCTCGTTTTATCTTGTGCTTGATACTATGTCTTGTTTTGAGGTGTTTTGGCTGATTTCATGTCAATGCTAATATGGCAAAAAAATCACTAGCTAGCTTATCAACAACTGTCATGATGTATTTGAGAGACAACAAGTGCTCATTGTGCAAATGTATTTAAGTTTTCAATAAACATTTGGAGACATAATAGAGTTAACATGTTGACAACAATCTAAGATAACCCCCTCTGTTTTGCCCCATAGTTGTCAGTTTTGTTGCTAAACAACCAACCCATCTATGAGGACTGCTCCATCTGAGGAGTACCAATATGGCGTACAGTGGCTTCAAAACCTCTCATTGGGCAATACGAATAATCAGCAATCTAGGGTTTATATACATCATTGGTAAAAAAAAAAAATAATAATTAAACAAGTGACCGGGTCCAAAGATCTGACCGGGTCCGTTCGAATCCGGGTCTATTTGTCCTCGTTCGGGTCTGGGACCAACGTTTTGGACCTGTGAAGTAGGGCGTCAATTGGGCATGGCAGAGTATGGCTGGTCACCATACCCTACCTAGCTCAACACCAACAATTTAAAATTGGCAACTAAAATCATTCCAATCCCAATTAAAAGGAAAACGCAGTTTAGCAGTATTAGAGGGCTGGCTTTAAGAACATGCGAAAGGCTCAGAGCAGGGCGAGAAGGCTGTTTGCCCGGCTAGCTGGCTTTAGGACTATGGACAGAGAGAACATCGACGCAGTTCTCCAGAGAACAGTGCAGATCTGGAAGATGGCTAGGCAACGTTAACTGTTTGACTTGACGTGTAACTAAACTAGAGTGTGTAATAAATATCATTTATTATAACACAAGCATATTTGCTAATACATTGTTATAACTAACTTCTTTCCAAACAGGGTTTCTCACAAACTCATAGCAGATACGGAGACCCACACACACCCAGAGACAGATGGCTGACACAGGCCTTTTCATAAAGACTGATAAGAAAAGTGGTGCCTGGTACTGCATATCACGAGAAACTGAGACACACACATACCCAAGGACAGAGGGCTGACGTAAACCTTTCATAAACACAGATAAGACAGGAACATCTACGCACACACAAAAACTCCTCTTCAGTCTGAACATTTTACAGAGACACACAGAAATGTCAAAATAGGAACATCTACGCACACACCTAATCTCCTGTTTTAGCTGAACATTTCTGAAGACAAAGAACTCTACTCAGAGCCAATGGGACAGTGATACTGGCCTGAAGGAGACCTCGCCCAACTCATCAGAACCAACCAGAGGACCAGAACTTCCAGACTCAACCTACTTTCTGTACTGTATAAAATGTATATGCACTCTGTTATCTGGGCTTCTTTCGGATAGTTCCATTTGAGCTTGATGAAAAGGGTCCGTGCACGCTATTTCAGATATCTTTACCTCTGAATAAATTGCATTTAATTAAACCTCATCCACCCTGTCCAGAGTCTCTACTTCGTCTCAGTTCTCCAGTAAACATGTTTTATCAACAAGTGTTTGACCCCTGTGCTGAGCTAGTGCGTAGTAGCTAATTGCCGTATGACATGTTTGTAGAATGTTAAGTCCCCTATCGACTGAGGTGAATGAAGCTACTGCAGCCAAGGTGATAATGGCTGGAGTGCATTTAGGTTGTTTTTGCTGTTCTCCTAAATGCATTTGAGAGTTTTTAAATTGTGTAGAAATGCAGTAAATGAGCTGCCATACCCTAGGTTTAGATGAAATGAAGACCTCAACCCCTGGGAGCTTCATCCTCATTCTCCATTGAAGAAATTACAGCTTGATCAGGTTTGTCACTAGGGGGTGCCATCCAACCAACTATGTGGGTTTCATACTGTACTGCTCTGAAGGAGGGCCCCATCAATAGTTCTATATCTTGTCCCATAATAAGTCCCATATCTTCTCTTCCTGCGAAAGGTTGCCTCCATGCTGATTTAAAATAGTTGCCTACACAGCTGTCTAGAACAATGTGGACAACATTTTACATAACAGAAGTCCAATTTTTGTTAACTGTCGCTGTCAACTACTTTATAGTCCTGACATGGAATTTTACAGGCAAATGACAGTCAATGATGTTTTAAAATACTGTATGTGGCGACCTCAACAAAGCCCAAAAATAAGATAAGATAGAAATAGGTAGAAATGAATGGCACTTAGCCCAAAGGCCGGCAGATGGCGATATAATGGACTCAGATTCGTTAGTTTCGTTTTAACCTAAAGTTTGCCAGAAATAGAAATTGAAAGTGATGCTGCGGTAGTCGCGTCAAGTCGCGTCTTTTCCATATTATATTTTCCCAAGGCTGTGGATAGTCAATGAGATCGATAAAGTAAGTGAAATCTTTGCTTAAAATAAATACATATTATGCTACATGCAGTGTTTTGGATTCACATAAATTGCACCCCTAATGTTAGCCGTGTTTATCAAAGTTGAGTAAACTCAGCTATGTAAAAATGTATGATGACGATCCAGTTATTAATTTGTATTTCACTCACAGGGAGTACTTCTTAACTCAACAACAGTATTCCAGCAATAGATAAGCTAAAACGATAGCCCTGATGGCACGACGTTTCTCAATGTTCTACGGTAGTTGGAGTCTACTACCTATCGGGAGTAGGTCACAAGGTACGGGCTTTGACTGAATGCATATGGTGGAAAGTAGATACTGAAACAAGCCAATGGGCTGGTTATTTTTCCCTGATCACAGGACCTGTTTTAAACTTTCCATATTACTGATCCGCTATAGGGCTTTGAGTTTTCCCTCTTCCTGATCACATGGCCAGGAAGAAATTCTGACCATAATCAGCAGTAGCATCACTGCAATTTACACCACACACTTTGCATTGATCAATATGGACACAAGCACAGGAGGCTGCTGAGTGAATGGAATGGCATCAAACACATGGAAACCATATATTTACCATATATTTGATGTATTTGATACCATTCCACTAACTCTGCTCCAGCAATTACCATGAGCCGGTCCACCCCAAATTAAGGTGCCAACAACCTCCTGTGAGACATAATACATTATTATTACTTAACTGTCTGGATATAATTGAGGCATGCAGCTATGTTCTGATCATATTGATGCCCATAGGCCTAAGAGGTCTGCTGAACTATGGCCTGTCATGCTGTGTGAACGCTCTGCTGCAGTCCTTCTCTGCCACCTGGGAACTGGTAGATCTTCTAGAAGGGTAAGCCAGGTGCCAGGTTACAATACTTCGCTATTAAGAATCAACATGTAACAAAGACATTAGTTAGCTTACTGGTAGTTATCAGGCTGCTTGTGGGAAAGCATTGAGTGCTTGGAATGTTATGTTCTTAGGTGGAACCCAGTTGACAAGGAGAGTGTCCCTCTGTATCTGAGGAAGGTGCTACTAGCCATGCAGAGTGACCAATCCCAGCCTGCTCCTCATAAAGACTTCCTGCACTGCCTGGACAGAAATTACATCCGCAGTATGAGTAGTCTACGTGTCATTACATGGAGAATAAAGCAACGACAATTATGAATTACAAAGAATATCATTTTTCTGTCTGCAACTTTAACATTGACAAGAATGTGTTTCTCAGACCATGTTCAGCAGGATGCAGATGAGGTATTCCTCTCCATTTTAAACCTCATCCAACAACAGATGAGTGACAAGGCCTTGGTATGTACTACTTAAATTGACATAATATTAGATCAACTAATAAAGAACAACAGGGACACCCAACAAAAAGCATGTTGGAGATGATACGATAGGAAGCTTCTCTGTCTGTGTTCTCCATCCCCAGGCTCAGGAGATTCACTCTCTGTACAAGGTTACCATGGAGACATACCTTCAGTGTCTAGAATGTAAATACATCGAAACTGGGACCAGCTTTCTACTCAGCCTCCCCATGCACATAAGGGAGAGCCATGACTCCCTGGTGAGGGTTCCCTCAAACTTGGCTCAAGTTCTCTCTAATATTGGGATTCTATTCAAAGTACTTAGCCCTGAATGTTATATTGCTCTATTTGATAGCTGTCAAAGGGAGGATGTGGTTTGTTAAAATTGAGTCTGTGTCTTTCCTATTCTGTGGTCTTCCAGGAGGACTGCATACGGTTTTTCTTCGAGCTTCAGGAGCTACGGGATGGAGATAAGTGCTACTGTGAAAGGTGTGGAGAGAAGACGCCATCCAAACAGGTCAGTTCTTTCTAACTGAAGGGATGTTCCATTGTAGAGACTGTTGTGATTTGCCTCTTCACTGAATTACTCCATTTTGTTCTTTCTTATGCAGGGCTTCAAACTCATCTCCCTGCCCCCTGTCTTGTGTCTTCACCTGAAGAGATTCCGACATTCCCATGGTTACACCAGGAAACTACACCTCAAAGTCACCTTCCCAGAAACCCTGAACATTTCTGAGATCTTGACAGCAGGGGCACTGTCAGAACGTTATGTACAGGTAGATAGGCATATGTTTACAATTTTTGTTTGAGGTATGCTAATATACAACATTATGCACATAAAACAATTACACATGGGCCTATATAAACACAATTACATTTGATCACACATCATTGGAGGGAAATAGTACAGCTGTACTGACAGACATCAAATTGTATTTGTTCATTCTTTCAGAGTGACAGCCAGTACAGTTTGTGTGCAGTCATAGTGCACTCCGGCGATGCCATGTTTGGACACTACACAGCATACGTTCGTCACAAGGACCAGAGCTGGTACTACGCTAATGATCGTTATGTACGGCAGGTAAGAGAAAATGAGTGGAAGAATGTTTACACCACTCAGCAAGTTTGTATTATACCTATACGTTTTTTTGGTATCATTAAAAGTAACATAACATTTGCACAAACACAGGTTAGCTGGAAGGAAGTACAGAACACCTATGGAGGAAGTCTGAGGTAAGGTTTTAACACAAAATTACTTCTCTTTAGAATGGCGACAACTCTCAGTATTATCCTCGATCAATTCTGGGGGGGGAAATGGCATCAGTTGACAGGTGTCTTATCCTTTGTTAACAGAGAGACAGCATATATGCTGCTCTACAGACGAACCCCAGAGGGAAAGCAACAGGAGTGGTCCTCAGGCCGACGGAGCTAAAGGGATAAAGGGTGGAGACTGGAGACTGTAGGAATCAAGGACCAAACACAAAGTGCACAACTACCTATTGGAGGGGTTGTTGTCTTCATTTAGCATTGGGGATGTCCTTTATCTTGATGATTTTCACTTTAAAATGATGGGTAATGGGTCATTGTTTATGTGCAATTACATGGATTTGTTTAAGTATATTTGGTGTGGTGTGTATATGTTTTGAGGTTTTGTTTATGCTGGATACATTGGACATTCATAGGCCATTACTGAGTTTAGCCAATAGGTGGAGGCAAAGACCCTTCACCCTGTCATTAGTACAGTCATCTTGTAAGCTCCAGAGACCACACGTTCTGAAACCGTTCTGAAACTACTATAAGACGGGTGGTTTGAAGAGAGTGCTGAGTTGAGGTATTCTGGGGGAAAACCTGAAAAAGGCCATTGACTCATTGGTGATAATATTTGCCTGACATGGAAAACATGTGACTCACCTTGTTTCAGAACAATTGGTTTATACAGTAGTTACCGGTACTCTGTTCTGTTTCGATTTCATTACAGATATAATGCTGTCAACAGAGAAATAAACGGTCATTTTCCCAGCTAGCACCTGAAAATGCATTGCGTCTTTTTCCAGTTACTGATATGAGCCCTGCAAGACCTAAAACACCCATCATATGTGCCACAGGCTCTCTCAATACTCATACTTAAATGTGGTTTGGAATGACATGCATTGAAATGTTATGTTCTTGTATAATCTTCTCTGTTCTGTTATTTTCTTATCTTCTATTTTCTTCTATTCTCATTTGCCTGTCATCTTTCTCTCAGAAAAGGAGAGTGATGCACAGAAAGAATATCTCCAATCCACCTATTCCTTCTCAACATACTTTACAGTACATGTACAACTGGTATAGGCTGTCTGTCTGGGGAATCTCACACATAGTTAATAAAAACTGTTCCCACTACCTTAGCCAAGACACTGAGGACCAGTTGAAAGGGTGCCCGTGTGCTCGCAGCCTGCCTCGCGCTGACAGAATGGAAGACGTCTGCACAGTGCCACAGGTAGTAGCCTACGTGGGCATCTCCCACCCACAGTCAGCGGACAGTAGCAGAGTAATGCATTCAGTGTGTACAGTGGTGATGTACAGCGCTTTTGCTGGCGTGTCACTGTTCCTTTCAGATGTTGCATTTCTAGAGTTGACGCTTGAGTCTACTCTCAACACTACAAAAATGTAACAGTTTTGTAACTAAGTCTTAAACCTCACTCTTGATTGGCAGATATATATTTTCGGGCTGCCCTCTATAAATGCTACTCTGTTTTTGAATAAAATCCAATAAAAAGTCATTTTTCACATGCTTCGTAAACAACAGGTGAGATTCTTACTTACTTTCCAACAATGCCAATAGAAAAATAATAACATGAGGAATAAACTGAAAAATAATAGATATTTGACTTTGATAGTTGAATTAACAGTTTTGAATTTCAGTACTTACAGCAGTAAGACAATGACATAGAACAATGCGTCCAAAATAATTCTGAACTTGGAGTTAGTTGATAGACCTCTTTCTCTTCTATTATAGTTGTAAATTAATTATTGATGCCCAGTTACAATGAGGCCAACACTAACCAGCTGTTATTGCGTGAATGTCCCCTTATAGTCACAGGATGGCTGGCGTGTGCCACAATTTTCACTCGAGGAGAACACCTGCCGTGACGCACCCCTCCATACCCCACCATGTGGCTCCAGTGTACGCTTAATTTACCTTAACACAGGCGACACATTAGCTCCTATTCATACGTGGGGCACACGATACATGTCTGCACCACCATTGTTGAGCCTCCCAGTCTGTCGTCTGTCCTTTGTACTGTCATTAGGGTCTGTTGTCCGGGCCTCTGGCAGTCTCCATGGGGGTGCCACAGGGTTCAATTCTTGGACCGACTCTCTTCTCTGTATACATCAATGATGTCGCTCTTGCTGCTGGTGATTCTCTGATCCACCTCTACGCAGACGACACTATTCTGTATACTTCTGGCCCTTCTTTTGACACTGTGTTAACAACCCTCCAGGCGAGCTTCAATGCCATACAACTCTCCTTCCGTGGCCTCCAATTGCTCTTAAATACAAGTAAAACTAAATGCATGCTCTTCAACCGATCGCTGCCTGCACCTGCCCGCCTGTCCAACATCACTACTCTGGACGGCTCTGACCTAGAATATGTGGACAACTACAAATACCTAGGTGTCTGGTTAGACTGTAAACTCTCCTTCCAGACTCACATCAAACATCTCCAATCCAAAGTTAAATCTAGAATTGGCTTCCTATTCCGCAACAAAGCATCCTTCACTCATGCTGCCAAACATACCCTTGTAAAACTGACCATCCTACCAATCCTCGACTTCGGTGATGTCATTTACAAAATAGCCTCCAAAACCCTACTCAATAAATTGGATGCAGTCTATCACAGTGCCATCCGTTTTGTCACCAAAGCCCCATATACTACCCACCACTGCGACCTGTACACTCTCGTTGGCTGGCCCTCGCTTCATACTCGTCGCCAAACCCACTGGTTCCAGGTCATCTACAAGACCCTGCTAGGTAAAGTCCCCCCTTATCTCAGCTCGCTGGTCACCATAGCAACACCTACCTGTAGCACGCGCTCCAGAAGGTTTATCTCTCTGGTCACCCCCAAAACCAATTCTTCCTTTGGCCGCCTCTCCTTCCAGTTCTCTGCTGCCAATGACTGGAACGAACTACAAAAATCTCTGAAACTGGAAACACTTATCTCCCTCACTAGCTTTAAGCACCAGCTGTCAGAGCAGCTCATAGATTACTGCACCTGTACATAGCCCATCTATAATTTTAGCCCAAACAACTACCTCTTTACCTACTGTATTTATTTATTTATTTTGCTCCTTTGCACCCCATTATTTCTGTCTCTACTTTGAGCTTTCTTCCACTGCAAACCAACCATTCCAGTGTTTTAAGTTTTATTTTACTTGCTGTGTTGTATTTACTTCGCCACCATGGCCTTTTTGTATTTTTATTTATTTATACATATATTTGTTTGCCTTCACCTCCCTTATCTCACCTCACTTGCTCACATTGTATATAGACTTATTTTTTTTTCACTGTATCATTGACTATATGTTTGTTTTACTCCATGTGTAACTATGTGTTGTTGTATGTGTCGAACTGCTTTGCTTTATCTTGGCCAGGTCGCAATTGTAAATGAGAACGTGTTCTCAATTTGCCTACCTGGTTAAATAAAGGTTAAATAAAATAAATAAAAAATAAAAATTACCCCCTGGACAGTGGGCACCTTATGGGAGGCACCTTATGAACCGTTCTTGTATTTGGAAGGTTTTCAGTCGGTCTGGATTGGTTACTGTATTGTGTTTACAGGATCTACTCTTCTAGATCTTGGCAAGGTGACTTATCTCTGCCCATAACAGTGACTGTTCTTGACACGCCAAGTGCGAGGGAAGAGACTAAACTAGCATGTGGGCCAGCTGAACTCATTGCCTGACCACAGTGTCATCTAGGTCAGAGGTTCCCAAACTTTTTCACTCAGATCCCCCTTTGTATGGGCACAAGCACTGTTCATGACACAAACTGTTCACAGCCCTCTTGTTGGCAGAGAGAACATTTTGCAGGTTTAAAGCTTATTTCCTGCAATTCTACACATTTTGTCACGGGGTTCAGAGAACATTTAGCCGTTTTAAAAGCAAATGTTCTTGCAATTCTATATATTTTGCCATGTCTAATGTGTATTGGTGGGATATTTGAGTGACTCGAACATTACTACAAAATCTATGGGCTAAAAAACCTAGCTAAAAAAACTTTAGCTGACATGGGCTAGTTGATCTGGACATTTCTGACAAGTTATAAATAGCTCTCTAAGGTATGAAATGACTGGCATGACAAGAGGAAAACTGATGATGTACTACCCAATTTTGAAAGTGTACCTTGTGCATTCTTTCCACTATTACAACTTTCAAGAGTACGTTGAGAGCCGGACTGAGTTCCCCCCAAAACTGATCTAGGTGATGATATTCTACAGGCTTTGCAGTGTGGCAGCGCTCAAGTGCTAGTGTTGTCTTTGGACAAGGTTTCCTAATGCTTTGGGTTCTTTGTTTATGTGTGTGTACCAGTTACTAGGAGAGTGTGGATGGTTTATGGTGGATTTCAGGAGCTCAGGTCAGTGGTTTGCTTGAGAATGTGAGTGAATCTTTGTGACACATCCCTACCCAACCCAGTATTCCGTCTGTCTTGCCAAAGATGGCAGTTTCAGAATTCAACATGGCTTCCTTTGGGCATTTCTCACTGCTTTCATCCACTTAGTAGCTGTGAAAGAGGGGTGTTACATCACTGGTGTCATCCGTCCAGTCTTCCTTCCTTCCTCTTGAGCAATGTTTACTGCACAGTATATGCTGTTGTGCAGAGGATTCCATTCACAAAAATGGCCATTGATTCTGAGGGCTTAGTAGTCTCCTGCTACATTTTCTAATTATTCAGAGGACAATGAATGTCTTAGGATTGAGAGACAAACCATCCATTTGTGTTGCCTTTGCAGTCACCATCTCGTATCTAAAATCAGGACATTGCCAATGGTGTTAGTTAGAATAGTTTGATTTACTGCTGAATTTTCAACTACTTCACCATGAAGAAAAGCCTATGTTCCTCCATATGTCCAATGACAACTACTTCAATCTCTGATTTCCACCCTGTCATGACTAGGCCTACTCTTCTATTTTAATCTTAGTCAACCTATCATCTTGAAATCTCTAGCTTATCTACCGGCTGTCGTGGTTATGTAATGGGTTTTCAAAGAGGAAATGATTCTGCTTCGCTCTCCGTGTTGAGTGTGCAGACCCTGGTGACCATGGTGAAGTGAGGATGTAAATAATAACAAACAAGAACTGAATGCGAATGTCTTTTGCATCACTTTGATATTTCCATTCGTATCAATGTAGAATAATATAATGGAATGTAGCACTGAATCACTATCCTCTTGTTGTCTCTTGAATAGTAAAGGTGCATGATTCTGACCTGCCACGATAGGTTTATCAAAAGTTCTTGCTGTGTACCGTCTAGTGGTAAATGTAGACCAACGCCTAATTCTTGTGAGATGGTCTTCCATCTGCTGAGCAGTGAGACATCCATCTGTCAGTTCATTGTGGAGGTATCCCTGTGATGTACTTTGATTGGTGGCCTGTGACACTTCACCTTTGCTTCTAGGGTCATGACCCTTGACTCATATTGATGTCAACACTGACTGACTGTGAATGCAGGCATGTGTTCCTACGATACTCTGGTTAAATGGTATTCCTAATAGTCCTAGGTTCCTACCAGTAACCCTTGTCTAAGATTCACTCATAAATTAAACTGTCTGGAAACAGTGGAATCTTTTCTCTGGTCATATATAGGCTGCCGTGCTTCAGCTTTCCCCTTCTGAGTTCATAAAATATATCCTCTCCAGAGGGAGTCTGGACCTCATGAAGTTTACCTCTCCCCTCGGTCAGCTTTGCTCCCTATGAGTCTAGTTGGCGTGAGGGTCGTAAAACTAAAACTGTACATCTGCTGTGTTTTCTAAGAGGATGTTGTATCATATGTCTGACCACCATAACTAAAGATTCAAAGACTGAGGGAGGTGTGGTTTGGATTTGGTTCGCTTTGTGTTGTTGTCACCCAGGAAATGAACTCAGACAATCTTATCTTCTTCAGAACGTTGGCTAACAGCTAACATGATATGATGTCCCAATCTCTATTCATTCAACCTCTATTACTACCCCTCTGTTAGCACCTTATCTTCGTTAGTTGTCAAACTGGGATTCCAGGCCAGATCAGTAATCGGTCTCACTCCGTGAGATAGGCCTTCTCAGGTTACAGGGGAGAAACGGTCCTCTCTGTTGTCTTCACACAGGGCCCTTATAGCTGTCTCTGCCTGTGCATGCCATCGCAAAGCCTCTGTATTCTCTTGCTCCAACATGTACAGCGGCATTCAATGGTTCCCACGCTTACAGTGACTTTTTATTTTGGCTGGTATTGCAAATGATTGCAAATGTTTAGATTCCTCTCAAGTATACTTTGAGAATGTGGGTTTCTTGTCCAAGCAGTTACTCATGGCTCATGTAGCCTATCTAATTTAACAACATTCATATCAGAAGAGCAGTATGCTGCCATATCATGTCAGGAAATAGGTGCATCAGTTTAGGAATTACATCACAAATTACTGTTATGCAGAGAACAGGGAGAGTCCACTTTCTGCAGGCTATGATATAACGACTTTTAATTAATTTATGCAGCGATTGTAACCCAAGCATGCAGGAACATATGGAATTAGAACCTCAGGCTAAACGGCTGCCTCATCATTCCAAGCTCTGGGCTGAAGTGATAAGTCCACAGCACAGTGTTGTATCTGCTCCTGACACATTTGGGGTGTGTCCCAAAACACCCTATTCTCTATTCCCAAAGGGATCTGGTCAAAAGAAGTGCATTATATTGAGAATAGGGTGCCATTTGGGATGCTACCCTTAGATAGTGATCGTGTTGAGTGTGCTATGTGTGCAATCAGTTCTCTCATCAGCAGAAAAGTTAATGATTTGTGCAGGGGGGCATGTGGGGGGAGGCTCTTGTGACCCGTGACACAAACTGAAACTGGCCTGCGCAAACATACTTTTTTGCCTCTCTGCTTGTGCCCCTTTACCATGTTTAAACATTGATCCAGACTGTATGTACTGTTCATTTGCTAAGGATTGTGGGCTTGGCTCCTTCGAGCCGAGGTATCAACTGTCAAACCTCTTTGACCTGTTCTCTTCTTCAGCCGCTCCTATTTCCGGACAAAGGCCCTCTAATGCAGGTAGCTGGTGTTGGCATTCCGGCTGCATTCCTACCTTGGAGAAGTTGCTGGGATCTGGAGGAAAAATGCATGAAAACAAAGGCAGACTCTCATTCACAGGGTTTAAAGTTCTGTGGGAAAATATGGGCAGGACAGGAGGTGGATGGCAGTGGATTGTGAACCATGGCATAGCTCACCAGTTACTATGACAGTGACACACACAGTCTTGCAGACTGATAGGGTGGAGGTCCATAGAGGGAGAAAGGCAGCTATATAATAGGGTGTGGTCTTAGTCAAGAGGACAGGGCAGAGTTCTTTTTTTAACATTGAGGCCTAGACTGTCGTTTTAGATCTTCCTTTGTAGTCATGTTTGGAGACATTCAACAAACCATCAATCTATCATGAGCCATGATTGACAGAGATTGGCCGAGGGGACTTCTGATTATGAGGTCATTTCCTCTTAACCCCAGACCAGACTGTCCTATGGGTCTTCTCAATGGTGTCCTCCTCCTTAAGATGAGGAGGATTTTGAACATAGCGTAGCATACGAATGATCAGTCTTCTGTTGAGCTAAGTTACATTGTCTGAAGCCTTACATCGTTCTATGGTAGCCAGGCTAGTTCTACCACACACGATCACACTTTTTGAGGAGTGAGACAAGGAGAGTTCAAGGTTGAGTAAGGTTTGTTAAGGTTCTGACCTCACCTTACTCCAACTACTATGACCCTCCTCTGAGCTGTATCTGAGCAGTGGTCTGTGAAGATTAAGAGAGGAATTTCCATCAAAGTGCTTCACTCTGCTCTCAGCAGAAGAGGAGCCCAGATACTCTCGAAAAATAATTTTCAACTTAAGGGGAAGTGAAATGAGTTGGACAGTGGGCAAATTTTGTCAAATGGTCGCTGTCACGTACCTTTGAATGCTTCGGCCCCCAAAAAAACATTCCCTCAGTGAAAGTTCTGTGTCAACCATGAGAAGCTTCCTACTTCTGAGGCTGAGAAATATTGGGCTTAACCTGATGTCACACAGGAAGATTGATAAAGGTAATCTTAGGTTTCATTACATACAGTCGGGAGGAACTACTGAATATACGATTAACGTCAACTCATCATCGTTCCTACCAGGAATATGACTTTCCCGAAACGGATCCAGTGTTTTGCCTTCCACCCAATACAATGGATCTGATCCCAGCCGGCGACCCTGTGCGACGCCGTAAAAGGGGAAAACGAGGCGGTCTCGTGGTCAGGCTTCGGAGACGGGCACATCGCGCTCCACTCCCTAGCATACTACTCGCCAATGTCCAGTCTCTTGACAATAAGGTTGATGAAATCCGAGCACGGGTAGCATTCCAGAGAGACATCAGGGATTGCAACGTGCTCTGCTTCACGGAAACATGGCTAACTCAAGAGACGCTAACGGAGTCGGTGCAGCCAGCTGGTTTCTTCATGCATCGCGCCGACAGAAACAAACATCTTTCTGGTAAGAAGAGGGGCGGGGGGGTATGCCTTATGATTAACGAGACGTGGTGTGATCATCATAACAACACACAGGAACTCAAGTCATTCTGTTCACCTGATCTAGAACTCCTCACAATCAAATGTCGACCGCATTATCTACCAAGGGAATTCTCTTCAATCATAATCACAGCCGTATATATTCCCCCCCAAGCAGACACATCGATGGCCCTGAACGAACTTTATCTGACTCTTTGTAAACTGGAAACCACACACCCTGAGGCTGCATTCATCGTAGCTGGGGATTTTAACAAGGCTAATCTAAAAACAAAACTCCCTAAATTCTATCAGCATATCGATTGTGCTACCAGGGCTGGAAAAACCCTAGATCATTGTTATACTAATTTCCGCGACGCATATAAGGCCCTCCCCCGCCCCCCTTTCGGAAAAGCTGACCACGACTCCATTTTGTTGATTCCAGCCTACAAACAGAAACTAAAACAACAAGCTCCCGCGCTCAGGTCTGTTCAACGCTGGTCCGACCAATCTGAATCCACGCTTCAAGACTGCTTCGATCACGCGGATTGGAATATGTTCCGCATTGCGTCCAACAACAATATTGACGAATATGCTGATTCGGTGAGCGAGTTCATTAGGAAGTGCATTGACGATGTCGTACCCACAGCAACGATTAAAACATTCCCAAACCAGAAACCGTGGATTGACGGCAGCATTCGCGTGAAACTGAAAGCGCGAACCACTGCTTTTAACCAGGGCAAGGTGACCGGAAGCATGATCGAATACAAACAGTGTAGCTATTCTCTCCGCAAGGCAATCAAACAGGCTAAGTCCCAGTACAGAGACAAAATCGAGTCGCAATTCAACAGCTCAGACACAAGAGGTATGTGGCAGGGTCTACAGTCAATCACGGATTACAAAAAGAAAACCAGCCCCGTCGCGGACCAGGATGTCTTGCTCCCAGACAGGCTAAACAACTTTTTTGCCCGCTTTGAGGACAATACAGTGCCACTGACACGGCCCCCTACCAAAACCTGCGGGCTCTCCTTCACTGCAGCCGAGGTGAGTAAAACATTTAAACGTGTTAACCCTCGCAAGGCTGCAGGCCCAGACGGCATTCCCAGCCGCGTCCTCAGAGCATGCGCAGACCAGCTGGCTGGTGTGTTTACGGACATATTCAATCAATCCTTATCCCAGTCTGCTGTTCCCACATGCTTCAAGAGGGCCACCATTGTTCCTGTTCCCAAGAAAGCTAAGGTAACTGAGCTAAACGACTACCGCCCCGTAGCACTCACTTCCGTCATCATGAAGTGCTTTGAGAGACTAGTCAAGGACCATATCACCTCCACCCCACCGGTCACCCTAGACCCACTCCAATTTGCTTACCGACCCAATAGGTCCACAGACGACGCAATCGCAACCACACTGCACACTGCCCTAACCCATCTGGACAAGAGGAATACCCATGTGAGAATGCTGTTCATCGATTACAGCTCAGCATTTAACACCATAGTACCCTCCAAACTCGTCATCAAGCTCGAGACCCTGGGTCTCGACCCCGCCCTGTGCAACTGGGTCCTGGACTTCCTGACGGGCCGCCCCCAGGTGGTGAGGGTAGGTAACAACATCTCCACCCCGCTGATCCTCAACACTGGGGCCCCACAAGGGTGCGTTCTGAGCCCTCTCCTGTACTCCCTGTTCACCCACGACTGCGTGGCCATGCACGCCTCCAACTCAATCATCAAGTTTGCGGATGACACTACAGTGGTAGGCTTGATTACCAACAACGACGAGACGGCCTACAGGGAGGAGGTGAGGGCCCTCGGAGTGTGGTGTCAGGAAAATAACCTCACACTCAACGTCAACAAAACAAAGGAGATGATTGTGGACTTCAGGAAACAGCAGAGGGAGCACCCCCCTATCCACATCGACGGGTCAGTAGTGGAGAAGGTGGAAAGTTTTAAGTTCCTCGGTGTACACATCACGGACAAACTGAATTGGTCCACCCACACAGACAGCGTTGTGAAGAAGGCGCAGCAGCGCCTCTTCAACCTCAGGAGGCTGAAGAAATTTGGCTTGTCACCAAAAGCACTCACAAACTTCTACAGATGCACAATCGAGAGCATCCTGTCGGGCTGTATCACCGCCTGGTACGGCAACTGCTCCGCCCACAACCGTAAGGCTCTCCAGAGGGTAGTGAGGTCTGCAGAACGCATCACCGGGGGCAAACTACCTGCCCTCCAGGACACCTACACCACCCGATGTCACAGGAAGGCCATAAAGATCATCAAGGACAACAACCACCCAAGCCACTGCCTGTTCACCCCGCTATCATCCAGAAGGCGAGGTCAGTACAGGTGCATCAAAGCAGGGACCGAGAGACTGAAAAACAGCTTCTATCTCAAGGCCATCAGACTGTTAAACAGCCACCACTAACATTTAGCGGCCGCTGCCAACATACTGACTCAACTCCAGCCACTTTAAAAATGGGAATTGATGGAAATTATGTAAAAATGTACCACTAGCCACTTTAAACAATGCCACTTAATATAATGTTTACATACCCTACATTACCCATCTCATATGTATATACTGTACTCTATATCATCTACTGCATCTTGCCATCTTTATGTAATACATGTACCACTAGCCACTTTAAACTATGCCACTTTATGTTTACATACCCTACAGTACTCATCTCATATGTATATACCGTACTCTATACCATCTACTGCATCTTGCCATGTCGTTCTGTACCACCACTCATTCATATATCTTTATGTACATATTCTTTATCCCTTTACACTTGTGTGTGTGTATAAGGTAGTAGTTGTGGAATTGTTAGGTTAGATTACTTGTTGGTTATTACTGCATTGTCGGAACTAGAAGCACAAGCATTTCGCTACACTCGCATTAACATCTGCTAACCATGTGTATGTGACTAATAAAATTTGATTTGATTTGATTTGATAAACATCCTGAATGTAATCTGTTGATAAACACCCCAGTCATTTTCAAATGTAATCTTGTTTCGAACTTTCTCTTGTCTTAACCTGCCATCTGTTCATCTTGTTTTATGTATGTCTTGGTTGGTTCTTCTTACACACAGATATCATGATGTGCATTCTTGTCTTGCAGTTTCTGAGACCTTCAGGCCACTGCTATATTTAAATGAACACTCCACCCAAAAACTATGTTTTGGTATTAGTTTCCTTAGTCCATTCTTGACATAGTCACAACATGTTGTGTTTGTCAGCAATCACATTTTCAAGATATGTAACTTTCAAAATACAGAAATCATCGGCGTAGGATACATTTTGCATCATATGAAGCTGTGTTTTGCATCATATGATGCAAAATCCATCATACGCGGATGATTTCTGTATTTTGAAAGTTACATATCTTGAAAATGTGATTGCTGACAAACAAAACATGTTGGGACTATGTCAAGAATGGACTAACGAAACAAATACCGGAGTTTCCCTGTCATATAAGACTACATAACAGTCATTGGAAGTCACTGCACCAGCAGTATTTTTTTTACTATTTCCATTACACGCCTAAATAGTGCAAAACAAATATTTCTTTCTTAGAGCGGGGTTATAGAAAGAGCCTATACTCCTGGTGGGGAGTGTGTGGTTGGAGAGTTCTGGATGAATTACATGGGGAAATGAAAGGAGGCCTGCTGTAACCCACAGGTCCATTCTGGGAGGGGAGACAGCCTCTGATGTGGCTTTATAACATTTCCTAAAAAGCGCAAAGCCCTCTGGGATGATACCAAAACCAGTCATCAATGGAGTGGTGTGCGCGTGTGTGTGTGCCTCACTATGCTGTATTGTTCATCCTTCCTTTGATATCTGAAGACACAGTTGGCTATCTGTGGCTTTCCACACACAAAAAATGATGTCCTCCAGAGCCCTAGAAGAAAGAGGCCAGGGGAGCACACACTATCAGTCAGTTGTTTTCTCTCCTTTACACAGTGTTGTGTCTTCAGGGGTGTGGTTCATTAGAGCTGAAGCCCTCTATAGAGGTCCTGCCTTGGAGGCATTTTGTGCTTTCTCACAGCTATGACATCAGTCATGCACACCCATCTGTAGCCTGGGTTGTTATCTGAGACAGCTGGTGCACTAATATCTACTGTCGGCGTGTTTGTAATTCAATTCTTACACAACCTTTGATTTTCCACCGCAAAGTGACACAAGCACCTTTTAATATTGAGGAAATATGAATTATGTATTAGAAGTCTGTATTTCTGCAGTTTGTACAGTCAAATCCTCCTTGTTTTAAGCCTTCAGCTCCTTTTCTGCGCCTGTGTGAGGCACATTCATTCGGCTTGAGACCCAGCCCTCTCTAGTCCAAACCCCCGCTCATCTGCAGTCTGTTATGGCGGACCGGGGATGACATCATGCTCGTCTTGGAGAGAGCAGTTGCTGGTAATTGGCGCGCTCTACTCCACCAGCGATGCGGGCCAAACGGAACACACACGGCGGAGCCAGGCAATGCAAGTCAGATGCACTGCTGGGTTTTTCCAGAGTGGCTGACTTGACTGGGGCCACAGAGAGAGCCAGATACAAGAGGCCTCCGAGAGGGGGCTGCTCCAACTGTAAATGTCAGAAATGAATGAAGGGGCCTCAACCTAAAATTGAATCTGATATAATGCGCCCCAGGCTAGCCCAGACGTTTGATCTGATTCACAATGCAGCGCTGTCGTCGACGTCGAAGGGGATAGAGCTGTGCCTATTCTGGATGTTATGACATGGCAGAAAGTATTTTCATGTGTTCTTGGATGCGTATGTAGAATCAGAGCTAGGCCTACATCATTGAGTGCACATCTACCCACAGCGTTTTCAATTGAAGTATCATTGAGGCTCTGTACCTCTGGAGATCTCTCTGGTCAATAGGCCTATAATGGTATGCGATATTAAAATCAACCCTCTGTGTCGCCGTTTCAAAGCGGCTGCAAACGTCTTAACGACGTGCAGGGAGCATGTTTTTGTATCTTTGGTCTTTATAATGCAAAGGTCCACGAGAAGTTCATTCACCGCTTATTCTGAAACCCTTAGCGCATGTTTGGTGATGGTAGGAAGATTACACATCTGGAAATAAGACAATAACATGCAGCCATTTTTTGTGGCAATGTGAACTGAGGCGAATTGGCTACAGTGAATATGTGAAAAAAGCATGCTTTTGCCCTCTCTTTGGCCAGCCATCCACCTCTGTCTTGCAAAGGATCCTATTTGTTTGTACAGAGAGCTTTCACCATGTTTCCTGCTATGTGGTTGTTGAAGGAAACACCAGAGGCGAGGCATGTTGATTCTGTGATATTGTTGTTTGTAGAAATGTTGCATAAGCTTCCTCCTCATCTTTGTTGTTATCTGTAGATGTTGTGAGAACATGTTCGCTGCAGTTGGCATGTATGGGAAAACCCCTAGAGTATGACAAACAACTGAGGGCAGAGCTGAGCGTGTTGGCACGTGCCCGTCTCCCGCCATCTCACGCACGCTTGATAGCGCTGGTGCCCCATATATTTATACGAGACAGTCTGGGTGGTGAATGGAGGGCAGGGCGAGAGGCTCAGCATGCCTCGCAGGTGGTGAGAAGAGATCATCACAGTTCCTGTCAAGAACAAAGTGGAACTCGGTGTGTCTGTGGGTGAAGAGCAGAGTATGCAGAACTGTCAGAGGAAGTGCCCATGCAGACTTAGCATTGGGCAGATGCCTCACTGACTATCAAAATGACATGTGTACTGTAGAGTGGTTGTTGCAATAGCCAGGCCTTGAATTTGTTAATGCATCATATAAGTGGGTATCTTAGGCAAGATAGTGCTGTAATTTCTTTGTCTTTACAGTCACCACCTTTTTAATAAATTTCCATTAAAGTGAAGAAATCTTTGAATCACACTTCATGTAAGATACATTTTTTTTTTTTTATATATATATAAGCTATTCCTGATTATAATTTATTCTCTGTGGACTGTGTTGGGAAATGCTTGCTAGTTTTAGTTTGGCTGGTGTACGCAGTTACAGTGATGACCTAGCCTCCTGACTTCCTGTGACAAGTCATCTTAGGACAGGAAGTGCAGCTTGTGAATGGTGACCCAGCTAGCTCCAGTCAAAGCCTATCTCATGACACTGCCTATTGGCTTGACTGTGAGAAAAGATGTTTCCATTACGGCTGACAGTAACTCACTGCCGAGGCATTTCTTCCAGCACACCCTCTCCCAACTGGTGAGCTAGCTGTCGAGGCAGCAACAGTGCCTGAGGAAGGAAATGATTGTAGCATATGGGAATGCGTTATCACTCCTCTATGCCCCAGTAGATCCCTCGTGCTTCATACTGTACGCCACACTTGGTAGAACCTTATCAGTTAGATGTGAAGAAACACATTTTGCGGCTCTGACCGAATGACATGTTTTCTATCTGTCCCCCCATTTGATGTGAATTGTTCCTGACATGTAATGTCAGCCAATGTCTATTCTAAGGTCATGTATATTGAAAGGTGTTTGCCAAATGTCATGTTGGTTCTTGTTGTTAGCTGGCACACAGTGGAAAGTGGCTGTATCATGTTCCCCTTGTATGTACCACTCTCTTGAGGAAGCAGACACAGCTGGGTAGTGATACCTCTGTTGTTCTTCTTCCCATTTTAACAGTCAGATTGAAAGCAGGTCACAGTGTACACTGTCATAGCCTGTTTGTCCACTTATATGGCTGCCTGTATGTCTGTCTGCTTACCGGTAGGTGCGTTGTCACCTGACTTCCTTTGCTTGTGTCATGTTGACTTGACCTCTTAAATGCACTATAGTGCTGCATGGAAGAATGGGTCATGCTGTTCAATGCAACTTCCTACCTAAAGCTGCAGCAGCCCCCCAACGATGTGTTTGTGGGAACTGGGAAACTCCACAGGACCTTCATGGGCACCCTAGTGTGTACCTACTGGGCACAGATGTCATTTCAACATCTACTTTGATTTACATTTGGTTGGGTTGTCAACTAACGGGAATTCAATGTGAAATCAACAAAGAATGTCACCATGTCATTGGCATATTTTCCAGCACACCCTCTCCCAACTGGTGAGCTAGCTGTCGAGGCAGCAACAGTGCCTGAGGGAGGAAATGATTGTAGCATATGGGAATGCGTTATCACTCCTCTTTCCCCCAGTAGATCCCTCGTGCTTCATACTGTACGCCACACTTGGTAGAACCTTATCAGTTAGATGTGAAGAAACACATTTTACGGCTCTGACCGAATGACATGTTTTCTTTCTGTCCGACCTCTTGATTTGAATTGTTCCTGATGTGTACTGTCAGCCAATGTCTATTTATTTTCTTTCTTTGTAGAAATAATACAATTAATACAATAATACAATTATTCATTGTAGAATAATAGTGAAGACATCAAAACTATGAAATAACACATATGGAATCATGTAGTAACCAAAAAAGTGCTAAACAAATCAACATATATTTTAGATTTTAGATTCTTCAAAGTAGCCACCCTTTGCCTTTGTGACAGCTTTACACACTGTTGACATTCTCTCAACCAGCTTCGTGAGGTAGTCACCTGGAATGCATTTCAATGAACAAGTGTGCCTTGTTAAAAGTTAATTTGTGGAATTTCTTTCCTTCTTAATCCGTTTGAGCCAATCAGTTGTGTTGTGACAAGGTATGAGTGGTATACAGAAGATAGCCCTATTTGGTAAAAGACCAAGTCCATATTATGGCAAGAACAGCTCAAATAAGCATAGAGAAACGACAGTCCATCATTACTTTAAGACATGAAGGTCAGTCAATGCGGTCACAAAAACCATCAAGCGCTATGATGAAACTGGCTCTCATGAGGACCGCCAGAGGAAAGGAAGACCCAGAGTTACCTCTGCTGCAGAGGATAAGTTCTTTAGAGTTACCAGCCTCAGAAATTGGAGCCCAAATAAATGCTTCACAGATTTCAAGTAACAGACACATCTCAACATCAACTGTTCAGAGGAGACTGTGTGAATCAGGCCTTCGTGGTCTAATTGCTGCAAAGAAACCACTACTAAAGGACACCAATAAGAAGAAGAGACTTGCTTCGACCAAGAATCACAAGCAATGGACATTAGACCGGTGGATATCTGTCCTTTGGTCTGATGAGTCCAAATTTGAGATTTTTGGTTCCAACCGCCATGTCTTCGTAAGACACAGAGTAGGTGAACGGATGATATCTGCATGTGTGGGTAGTGTGAAGGAGGTGTGATGGTGTGGAGTTGTTTTGCTGGTGACACTCTGGGATTTATTTAGAACTCAAGGCACACTTAACCAGCATGGCTACCACAGCATTCTGCAGAGATACTCCCTCCCATCTGGTTTGCGCTTAGTGGGACTATTATTTGTTTTTCAACAAGACAATGACCCAACACACCTCCAGGCTGTGTAAGGGCTATTAGACCAAGACGGGGTGTGATGGAGTGCTGCATCAGATAACCTGGCCTCCACAATCATCCGTCCTCAACCCAATTGAGATGGTTTGGGATGAAGGAAAAGCAGCCAACAAGTGCTCAACATATGTGGGAACTCCTTCAAGACTGTTGGAAAAGCATTCCAGGTGAAGCTGGTTGAGAAAATGCCAAGAGTGTGCAAAGCTGTGTGTGCAAAGAATCTCACATCTTAAATATATTTTGATTTGTTTAACACTTTTTTGGTTACTACATGATTCCATATGTGTTATTTCATAGTTGTGATGTAGAAAATAAAGAAAAACCCTTGAATGAGTAGGTGTGTCCAAACTTTTGACTGGTACTGTATATTGAAATGTGTTTGCCAAATGTCATGTTGGTTCTTGTTGTTAGCCGGCACACAGTGGAAAGTGGCAGACACAGCTGGGTAGTGATACCTCTGTTCTTCTTCCCTTTTTAACAGATTGCAAGCAGGTCACAGTGTAGACTAATAGCCTGTTTGTTTTGGGGAACTGGGAATCTCCACAGGACCCCATATTCACACTAGTGTGTACTCACTGGGCACAGACATCATTTCAACGTCTAGTTTTGATTGAGTTGTCAACTAACGTGAATTTAACGTGAAATCAACAAAAATGTTAGTTTTTCAAGACCAATCAGTTTTCCATGATGATTCAATGTCATTACATTGCAGTTGTTGTTTTTTTATGATGTGGAAACAATGTTAATTCAACCAGTTGTTATCCCAGTGGGTATACCCTGGGCCTACAAACACACACTCAGTTTACACACCCAGGAGTAGTGGTCTCATAATGAATGACTACCATGACAGCAAAGGACATGGAGAAAAGAGCCACACCTTCAATGCTCTGTCATGTCTACAAACATCTCAGTTTGGATAATCACTCCTCCCACACTGTGCATTGCAGAGATTCCTGAAAATCTTTGGTCTCTTTACCAAGACTTCAATTTGATTAGTTTGAAATGAAAATGTCCTGTTGCATTGTGGTCAGTTTCATTGCTCAATGTTTTATCCAGTTGCTCAGTTTTGTGCATTGTGCAAGATAGAATAAGTCCTCCGTTATTTTCCCCCATTGAAAGTCCTCCTCCTTCTCCCTGGGAGTATTTATGTATACCAGGGCTAACCATAAAGAGAGCCTCCCTTTGCCTTAATTTCCTCAGTGACAGTGGGAATCCTGACCAAGGGCCTGAGCTCCAGCACAGCCATCGCTCCAACCATAACATATGCCTCATTACTTCCTGTTATGGATGCTTACATAAGGCTTCGGAAACACAGACATCTAAGGTCGTCCAATTCCAAAAACAGCCAGGACACTTTCTCTGTATTTGGCATCAATGAGAGTTCCAATAGGTTTATTGTTCTGTAACCCAACCTTGCTTTTTCCTAGCAAGACATTCCCCAGATTATAGAATTACAGTATGTGCATCACTGTGTGTAAATTGATGACGGCAGGTGGATAAAGCAAGATTTTTGATTACGATTTGTTTACATGGCTTTAGTCTGACATAGAATAATGGAAAAATTCAGCTTCCAGTAGAAGAAAGTTTGTTTTTTAAACATTGGATATGTCACATTCATCATTCCTAGAAATGAAAAGGCTACAACGATCTGAGTGCACTGTATGTCTGATGGATTTGATAGATGGGCACCATCCAACAGTGCGCTATGTAGGTCAGTGTGATTTTTTATTTTATTTTTTATTTTACCGTTATTTTACCAGGTAAGTTGACTGAGAACACGTTCTCATTTGCAGCAACGACCTGGGGAATAGTTACAGGGGAGAGGAGGGGGATGAATGAGCCAATTGTAAACTGGGGATTATTAGGTGACCGTGATGGTTGAGGGCCAGATTGGGAATTTAGCCAGGACACCGGGGTTAACACCCCTACTCTTACGATAAGTGCCATGGGATCTTTAATGACCTCAGAGAGTCAGGACACCCGTTTAACGTCCCATCCGAAAGACGGCACCCTACACAGAGCAGTGTCCCCAATCACTGCTCTGGGGCATTGGGATCTTTGTTTAGACCAGAGGAAAGAGTGCCTCCTACTGGCCCTCCAACACCACTTCCAGCAGCACCTGGTCTCCCATCCAGGGACTGACCAGGACCAACCCTGCTTAGCTTCAGAAGCAAGCCAGCAGTGGTATGCAGGGTGGTATTAGCACGGTGATGGCCTGATGGGCCGTTTTCCCAGTCCGGAAGACCACGGAGGATCCAAAGCGATGGGGGCCAAAACTGGACGAGTGATCCCCAGGGATGTGGCCTTGGTCCTGGGAAATGGTGGCCCAGGGTGAGCCTGGAGCATCGCAGCAAAGCCTCGGCAGCACTGTGAACCTCGCTTTCTCCTCTCACACAAGTGGACCGGCTGGTGTGGGGCTTGACATTGGAATAATAAGGTTTAAGGGGAAAAAGACTCTGGGCCTCTATTCTTCTTCCCAGAGTTTCGGTGGGAAGAATCGATGACTTCCTCTCGTTTGACCTCAGGGACGAGGGAGGGATATGTCTCTTCATATCTGCTATTAAAATGCCCAATAGAGCGAACTGAACAGTCCTTGTGGGAATGTTTTAGTCTGATTGTATGTCACTTGTTTCTCAAAATGTTGAAATAAGGCTTGTGTGTGTGACATGTTGTGTGTATAATATACCTGCTACTCTCTTGAGTGGTCCCTTCATAATGACATTGTCATAATCCTGCTCTCTGATTGGCCCCAGCCTTTATTAGGACATTATGATATCATCATAACATTTCTTTCTGATTGGTCCCTTCACAATGACGTCATACCCTGCTCTCTGATTGGTCCATCATTATGACATCATCATAACTCTGCTCTCTGATTAGTCCATCATAAGAACATGACATTATGAAAGTACAAATCAGAGAGCAGGGTTATGACAATGTCATTATGATGCACTAATCAGAAAGCAGAGTTATGATGATGTAACAATAAGGGGCCAATTTTACATTATACACATTGTCTTATACTGTGGCGTTGTTGAATACTCATTTCTGATTGGCTTGAAGGGCATTCGAGAGCTTGCATTATTTCCTTAGAACTCGGGTATTAGCACGGTAGAATTCAATGGCTATAGTTCATTCTTATATGTTTTATGTTTGTGCTGCTTTTGAAAGCAAAAGTCGAATTGAAAATATTATTGGGATTGTTGAATTCGATTATCATAATAGCAAGTAAGGACTGATGGTTTGGTTAGCTAAACTAGCAAGTCTGTTTGTTTGGTTACCAAGGAAACTACTGTAGCTATTTAGTAAACTTGCTATCTACTTCAGTGGATGTTGAACACATTTCTACCTGCAAATGGACACATTTCTAGCGGCAAATGTGTTAAATTATAGCCATGGTATAAAAGCGATAATCAACTCGAAACAATGCAACTCCATGGAGGGTCAGTTCCACTCCGCTAGCGCGACGTGGAACACACCATCGCCGGAGTTCATTATGTTCCGTAACATGCATAGACTCTCGTTGATTAACCCTTACATAGCCCTGCTCTCTGATTGTTCGTTCATAATGACATCATCATCATCAGCCTGCTCTGATACACCTCCCATTTCTTGGGTGTCTCTAGCTTTGTATGTGACAACACCAGTATCAGGTCTAATTAGGTTCTTCATCTCCAGGTTTGTATTTCAACTGGTTTTCACTGTGGAGAAAGAAAGTGCTTATTGCCCACTTGCTAAATAAAGATCCAGCCTGTCGAACTGAATTTAGGCTCCCAGCTAAAAAAGGGCTGTGCCCAAAGTAATGTGTCATGGGAAAAAAGACATGGGAAAACAGTGACCATAATTCTGAGCGGACGGGCAGGGAATTATGGGAGAACAATGAAACATATTTTCAGTGTAATTTGGAGGAGGAGGAACAGGGAAGAAGAAGAAAAAAGACATGACTTATCACAACACCACATTATTGAGCAATCAACATTTGCTCCAATCCAGTCATGTTTAAGTCTCTTATTTCTCTAATTGAGTTTTGAGATTAGATAATTTCAGTGTGCAGTTGGCAGTATGTGAAATTCCTTGGCTTGGTCCAAAGGAATGCCCTGGTGGGTACAGAGCACTGACATACCAGCCTGATGGCACAATGCTCTGATCCCAGGCAAACCACCACAATACTGGGCCCACCCTGGTCAGGTCAGCCTCCTCTGCCTCCCTGGTCCTCCACTCCATAAGAGAAATCACAGGATCAAAGCCAGGCCATGTCCTGGGGGACGGGGGTAGCATGGGGAATGGTCACTGCCGGTCACACCGACCTCACCACTCTAATTCATATTATGGCATTTCCTCCAGATAAGGTGATAAGGCTGGTATGCCTGGTGCTTATCTCAGATCTTCTCTAGGCTATTTGGAATGTAAGATTATGCAATCTTGTTGGGATTTTTTTTTATTACCATGGTAATGTGAGAGTGTTTGTTTGTTTGCTTTGTTAATTGCCGGTCTTTGCTGCTGGACTGTGGTGAGCGGTTTGTGGTGAGCGGTTTGGGACCGTAGTGGCCACTGCCATCTCTGGGCAATAGGCCATACCGCCCCCACCCTATGGTCCCTGAGTGCGCTAACCAAGCCTGTGCTGCAAGATTGTACTTGACCCAGCCAAGATTCCTAGAATGGCTTTTCACTTTGAGAGAAATATGTTGGGAAATCAGTCAGAAAGACTTACTGTACCTCACAGACATGGATGGCTTTTTCCCCTTGAATTGCTTGAAGCCCAGCAGTGTCCCCAGCCATTGCTGTGTTTGAGGATAACACTCTGTGCTTGCTCCAGACCTGGGTTCAAATACTATATGACATTTTTAAAATTTGTTGAGTGTTTGCTTTAGCTTGGCTGGAGTGCCAGGTGAGCAGGGTTTGCACTTTTGGGGATTTTTCTGTTGGTCCAGTAAGCCAGGCAAGCTCAATCAAGCACAGATAAAGTATTTGAAATATTGTAATTATTTCAACCCTGGTCTGGCTGGATGGAATCCAAGTCCCACTTTGGGCTGCACGATGACTTCCATCGTCCTGTTGAATGGCTGAGTCTGGCGACAGGGGAGCCTGCGTCCTCCCTCAATCTAATCAAGCAATGAGACCAATAAGGTGAATTAAGATGTGAGCTGAGATGGCTATCCTCTCACAGAGGTCTCTTTGTGCCTGGTATAGGAATAAGAGGCCCATGGTTAGCATGCATCACACACAGGAAAGGAACAGGGCCGGGGCAGCCCCCAGAGCAGACCCAGGAGTCTACCCTTCCCAGCTAGCGATTTATAGGGAGTCGGATCACCGTGCTATAGCAGTTTTCAAAGCACTTTCTTCAGCCATGCGAGCTAGGGCCCCATTTCCTCCTTTCTCTCTGGAGGGAAATGTAAGTGTGCTGGGGAGGAAATGTTGCAAAGACGAAGGGAAGTCACAGAGACAAAGAAAGCAATGTTATTTGTAGACAAGTGGGGCCAGCGCTTTAAAATAAACTTCTCTGAAAATGTTTTACTGGAAACTGCTCGCCACTGATTAACACACCATGTTTTCAACAGGCTACAGAACAACAGCAATCATCAGTTTGTACAGAACTTTTGTTTGGGACGAGGATACTGTATGCATGACCAGCTACTCTGTTGGTCTATCTGCCCCCTGGGCCTGTCTTCCTGTTGGACATCCTGTCCCTGATGAATCAGCCTTTAAAGAGGATGCTGGTGGTCGCAAGGACACACCCCCTCACCCCAGCACAACCAAATACAGCATCCTCCCCATTCAGAAAGCACCAGCCGACGCTGCTGCTGACAGAAGCTCCCTCACCGGAATCTTTTTTGTTTGTGTTCTTCCTTCCCCTGATCTTTGACCGCACAGACCCGGTCCACTTGTGACAGGCAGCCCACTGCCTATTGGCTCCCACTCAGACCGCTTCCCTTCTTCACTGCCTTGAGATGTCTGTGATGTGAGGAGAGGAGAGGCAACCGGAGGGGGCGAGGAAGGGAACTGACTCAGTGGAGGCTGCTGAGGGGAGGATGGCTCATAATAATGGCTGGAATGGAGCGAATGGAATGGCATCAAACACATGGAAACTGTGTTTGATGTAGTTGATACCGTTGCATTAATTCCGCTCCAGCCATTACCACAAGCCCGTCCTCTCCAATTAGGGTGCCACCAACCTCCTGTGAACTCGGGCTGGTTAGTTACATAACGCAGAGTCCTTCTACCAAGTATGGCACACATCACACTCATGTATGCATACTGTATACTGTACGTACAGGTTGACATACAAAGACACAGACCCCGTCTCAGGCTGGGCAGAGTGCGCTCCTCCAGGCGTCAGAGGATGAGTTTTGTTCTCTGTTCAGAGGAGAGGATGTGATCTCACCCAGTAAAAATCCAACCTATTTCACTAGCTGCTCGTGACTTAATTCAAGCTCCCCTGTTCCTCCTTTTGCACCCTCTCTCTTTTTTTTATTTAACTAGGCAAGTCAGTTGAGAACAAATCTTTATTTACAATGACTGCCTAGGAACAGTGGGTTAACTGCCTTGTTCAGGGGCAGAACAACAGATTTTTACCTTGTCAGCTCGTGGATTCGATCTAGCAACCTTTCGGTTACTGGCCCAATGCTCTAACCACTAAGCTACCTGCCGCCTGACTCACTCCTGAGTGTATGGAAGGGACAGAGTAGGCCAATGTTCTCGGAGAGATGCTGGTTACAAGATAGAGACACAAGCTGATGGACGTTAGAGAGAGAGCGGGAGAGAGAGATAGAGGGATAGTTGTATATAGGAGGGGCTGAGAGAAGGTTGGATAGAGCCACTGACTCAGGTCTGTGTTCAAGACCGAAGACTGAACCCAGAAGTGCTTACTGTCTCAACGTTGTCTTCTTAAATGTTGCCATTGGGCTTTGTATAAGAGCTTTCAGTTTCACTGAGAATCTCTCAATGCACAATGTGGGAAACACCCCTCTTTTTCCTGTTCTGAATGTATAGTTTTTTCCATTCATTTCTCTCTAGCTCGTCTGAGACTAAATTTAACTGTTTATGCATGTCTGCATAGACTACGTCTGTGTGTCTGTCTATGTTTTCTATGTAAATCTTTTATTATCTTCCCTCAGTCTTCAACAGGACTCAAATTGAAAGGAATGACTTAGGCTGCAGTCAGGCCAACCCACATGCCTTTTGCTCTCTATGGTTTTTATTCTGTGCCAGGTCAGCTTTTCCGCATTCACTGGCTTCTTCATAGGTTTACTTTGCTTTGGAGAAGAACCTTAGGAGTGATGGGAGTCTCTGATGTAAAATGCCGACTACCCTACACATACATAACTCTATTGAGTGTGTTAACCCCATTACCACACACAAACCTTGAAGCTGTGCTAGTCATGTCCATTACCCAATATCTGTAATGTAATTATCTCACCGCATTGGCTCCCAGTACTACTCTACAGCTCTGAGAAGCTCTGAGAGAGGTTCTTACCACATTGGCTCCCAGTACAACTCTACAGCTCTGAGAGAGGTTCTTACCGCATTGGCTCCCAGTACAACTCTACAGCTCTGAGAGAGGTCCTTACCGCATTGGCTCCAAGTACCACTCTACAGCTCTGAGAAGCTCTGAGAGAGGTTCTTACCACATTGGCTCCCAGTACAACTCTACAGCTCTGAGAGAGGTTCTTACCGCATTGGCTCCCAGTACAACTCTACAGCTCTGAGAGAGGTTCTTACCGCATTGGCTCCCAGTACAACTCTACAGCTCTGAGAAGCTCTGAGAGAGGTTCTTACTGCATTGGCTCCCAGTACAACTCTACAGCTCTGAGAAGCTCTGAGAGAGGTCCTTACCGCATTGGCTCCCAGTACAACTCTACAGCTCTGAGAAGCTCTGAGAGAGGTTCTTACCACATTGGCTCCCAGTACAACTCTACAGCTCTGAGAGAGGTTCTTACCGTATTGGCTCCCAGTACAACTCTACAGCTCTGAGAGAGGTTCTTACCGCATTGGCTCCCAGTACAACTCTACAGCTCTGAGAAGCTCTGAGAGAGGTTCTTACCACATTGGCTCCAAATACCACTCTACAGCTCTGAGAGAGGTTCTTACCGCATTGGCTCCCAGTACAACTCTACAGCTCTGAGAGAGGTTTTTACCGCATTGGCTCCCAGTACAACTCTACAGCTCTGAGAGAGGTTTTACCGCATTGGCTCCCAGTACAACTATACAGCTCTGAGAAGCTCTGAGAGAGGTTCTTACCGCATTGGCTCCCAGTACAACTCTACAGCACTGACAGAGGTTCTTACCGCATTGGCTACCAGTACAACTCTACAGCTCTGAGAGAGGTTCTTACCACATTGGCTCCAAAAACCACTCTACAGCTCTGAGAGAGGTTCTTACCGCATTGGCTCCCAGTACAACTCTACAGCTCTGAGAGAGGTTCTTACCGCATTGGCTCCCAGTACAACTCTACAGCTCTGAGAGAGGTTCTTACCGCATTGGCTCCCAGTACAACTCTACAGCACTGACAGAGGTTCTTACCGCATTGGCTACCAGTACAACTCTACAGCTCTGAGAGAGGTTCTTACCGCATTGGCTCCCAGTACAACTCTACAGCACTGAGAGAGGTTCTTACCGCATTGGCTCCCAGTACAACTCTACAGCTCTGAGAAGCTCTGAGAGAGGTTCTTACCGCATTGGCTCCAAGTACCACTCTACAGCACTGAGAGAGGTTCTTACCCTCATTGGCTTCCAGTACCACTCTACAGCTCTGAGAGAGGTTCTTACCGCATTGGCTTCCAGTACCACTCTACAGCTCTGAGAAGCTCTGAGAGAGGTTCTTACCGCATTGGCTCCAAGTACCACTCTACAGCACTGAGAGAGGTTCTTACCACATTGGCTCCCAGTACAACTCTACAGCTCTGAGAGAGGTTCTTACCGCATTGGCTCCCAGTACAACTCTACAGCTCTGAGAGAGGTTCTTACCGCATTGGCTCCCAGTACAACTCTACAGCTCTGAGAAGCTCTGAGAGAGGTTCTTACTGCATTGGCTCCCAGTACAACTCTACAGCTCTGAGAAGCTCTGAGAGAGGTCCTTACCGCATTGGCTCCCAGTACAACTCTACAGCTCTGAGAAGCTCTGAGAGAGGTTCTTACCACATTGGCTCCCAGTACAACTCTACAGCTCTGAGAGAGGTTCTTACCGTATTGGCTCCCAGTACAACTCTACAGCTCTGAGAGAGGTTCTTACCGCATTGGCTCCCAGTACAACTCTACAGCTCTGAGAAGCTCTGAGAGAGGTTCTTACCACATTGGCTCCAAATACCACTCTACAGCTCTGAGAGAGGTTCTTACCGCATTGGCTCCCAGTACAACTCTACAGCTCTGAGAGAGGTTTTTACCGCATTGGCTCCCAGTACAACTCTACAGCTCTGAGAGAGGTTTTACCGCATTGGCTCCCAGTACAACTATACAGCTCTGAGAAGCTCTGAGAGAGGTTCTTACCGCATTGGCTCCCAGTACAACTCTACAGCACTGACAGAGGTTCTTACCGCATTGGCTACCAGTACAACTCTACAGCTCTGAGAGAGGTTCTTACCACATTGGCTCCAAATACCACTCTACAGCTCTGAGAGAGGTTCTTACCGCATTGGCTCCCAGTACAACTCTACAGCTCTGAGAGAGGTTCTTACCGCATTGGCTCCCAGTACAACTCTACAGCTCTGAGAGAGGTTCTTACCGCATTGGCTCCCAGTACAACTCTACAGCACTGACAGAGGTTCTTACCGCATTGGCTACCAGTACAACTCTACAGCTCTGAGAGAGGTTCTTACCGCATTGGCTCCCAGTACAACTCTACAGCACTGAGAGAGGTTCTTACCGCATTGGCTCCCAGTACAACTCTACAGCTCTGAGAAGCTCTGAGAGAGGTTCTTACCGCATTGGCTCCAAGTACCACTCTACAGCACTGAGAGAGGTTCTTACCCTCATTGGCTTCCAGTACCACTCTACAGCTCTGAGAGAGGTTCTTACCGCATTGGCTTCCAGTACCACTCTACAGCCCTGAAAGAGGTTCTCACCACTGACTGTTCACACACAGGCATTCCTGCCTGGAATGCTCCTTTCTGCTGCAAATAAACCAAAATAGACTTTGTGCCTCTTCATGTGCCATCGTGGTGCTCCGAGTTGTCCCTGAGGGTCAGACTGTCATGAAAAACTCTGGGCCCTGGCTATGTGGGCACTCTATAATCAGGTTTGGCAGTGAACTGACACTTCATGGCGGTTTTATTTACCTGTTTCGCTTGTATTACTCACTCGATCACAAATCAGTCTTAACATAATGACGTTGACCTTCAGGACAATTTCAGGGATTAGCTAATATCTTTCTTTACCTCACTATCTTTCTCTCCCCAGTGTGTGTGTGTGTGTGTGTGTGTGTGTGTGTGTGTGTGTGTGTGTGTGTGTGTGTGTGTGTGTGTGTGTGTGTGTGTGTGTGTGTGTGTGTGTGTGTGTGTGTGTCTGTGTGTCTGTGTCTCTTTCTCTGACCCTGGTGTCATCCTGTGATCTGTTCTGATCTGGGGGCCTGTATGTCTCGGAGCCTCTGCTCTAATGGGTTCAGTGAGCTGGTATGCAGCAGGAATCTTTGGATCAAGGTGATTTCACGCTCCTCCACGTTTTCCCAGGGCTCTGGCCAGTCTCTGTTACCTCTGTGCGACTTGGACTGTGTGATAGTAGCTGACACGTGTTATCATTAGACACATGCACACACAGCAGCACTGACTAAAGGGAGCGTTATCTGTCTGACACCTCCGTTTCCCCCAAGGTTTGGATTATGGCTGCCTGGTATGAGCATAGCAGCCAGGGTTCCATTTGGTCTCCAGCTGAGACTCATGCACGCCATAACTGAGTTCGTCAGCTTGTTCCCCCATAGGCCTATATTAATTGCGTATCTGTCTGACCTGAAAGTGGAATGCAAACTGAATGGTTTCAGCCTGTCCCCTTTGAAGTAAACTAATTCAACTAACCTTGGTATTCCCATAGAGACAATTCTCCCTCTCTTTCTGTGCATACAAAAACTCAGAAGATGCAGCATATTTCATTTAGTTATTTTTGGTAATGTTTGTGAAAGAGGACATTTGTGTAATCATCCCAGTAAGATGTTGCTTTTTCAGCTCAATGGTTTTTAGTTGCTTTTTCAACAGTATAGGATACTGTTCTGTAAACATTGAGTTAGTTGAACTAAAGAAAAGCTTGCAGTTTAGTTTGCTAGATTCCAAGCTCTTGATAATTAACACATTAAGTGCCAATTAAGAATAGCCTAGATAAGAATAGCCGAGACATATTCGTTAGCCGTAGTAGAAGCAGTAGCCTGGTTAAATATGACAAACTAAGATATAAGAGATACAGAAACCTCACAATGCTACTGTGATCGATTAGGTTCATGTCTGACATTTCTTTAGCCTAATGTTCGATTTCACTGCATCAGCGCATGTGTGAGACCGGAGTTGGGGTGGGGAGAGGGACAAGTTAAACGAGTGAGGTGGCATTCATCCGGTTCCTGCTTCTAGCAACACAGCAAAAGATAGATTGTACAACAAGCTTTTGCTCTATCACTATAGCCTAGCCAACTATTGTGCAGAATGAGATATGCTTGCATCATAGCCTATAGACTACCCTGCGTTTATTCAGACTTCAATAAGCGGCAAGTAGCCTAAAGCCCAGGGCTGAGAGGAAACAGAGGCTATCGAGAGGCAGGACTACGCTGGAATAAACCCTGCAGTCTCACCCATGCTTCCTCCCGAATAGCCTACTTCTCCAGCTGTTTTACACTGTCCCCACTACTGTTTTGACGTTATTTATTTTTTCTGCAAAGGAAAGAACCGAACCATGGAACTTCTTTGCTTCGAGGACAAAGTCGTGCTTGCCCAAATTGACCCCAACATTCTCTATGACGACAGAGTATTGCAACGTCTGCTAACCATAGAAGACAGGTTTCTACCGCAATGTTCGTATTTTAAATGTGTCCAGAAGGACATTCAGCCACATATGAGGCGAATGGTTGCAGGATGGATGCACGAGGTTTGTGAGCGTTTTTAGCCTACATGTGCATTGGTCAGGTATAGTGCTGTTTTCAAGGCATTTGTGCATTGGTCAGGTATATTGTTTGAAGGCATATCTCACTATAATAAGTGTGCTGTGTATAATACGATTTGATTTCTCTAAAACAAATGAGCCTACAGGGGTGTGTGCGTTTTGTATAAGAATGTTGCATGTTCTAATAACTCTGTAATAAGTTTGTCTATTTATTCAGATGGTTTATTAAAGTTTCATAGCATGGTTGTTTTGAGAGCTGGCATGCATGGCATGTAGCCGAATTTTTACAATTTAATTCACTGAGACATGACCGATGCAAGGCATGTGGTGCCTGGGAAGTTCCACCAGGCTAGCTAAAGTCATCACCATGCGTTTAAGTTAGCTGAATGTCAATATCTTGGATTGTATTGGTTATGGAATCAGTTAAATGGAAGAAGACATTCTAAGCTTCATTTTCATGTTGAATCTATCCAATTTGTCCGTTCTAAATAATTATGACACATTTTTGAAAAAAATCTTTCCAGTTCTTGCTGCCTCAAAATAGCAAGCACGCACAGGCTACTTTAGTTTTTGCCATTATTAACTTTAATCGAAGACAAATTACTTTCTCAATTTTCGGGAATGGTTTAGGAATGGCTTATGAACATTACGCATACAATTTTCCTGCTGTAGCTAATTTATTTATATTTGTAATTATTTTTTGAAAATATGACGGACATGGCGAAATGAGCAGCGTGGGTGTTTGGGCACGACTTCCGCTACAGGCTATAACGAATGAGAACTCTTTGATATACTTTGATATTGAAGCTTTTAATGCGGATCCACTGAATATCGACAACATAGATCACATTTGGTTTTCCCATCATGCAAATGTTGAAAAGGGATATTTTCTTGTTTCTGCAGACATTCATGTACATATTGATAGAATAATTAAAAATAGTAGGCCTAATATAATAATACTATTCTCTCCCACCAGGTTTGTGAAGAGGAGAAGAGTGAGGAAGACGTTTTCCCCTTGGCTATTAATTATTTGGACAGATTTTTAGCGGTGGCGCCCACTAGAAAGTGTTATTTGCAACTTCTAGGAGCTGTATGCATGTTCCTTGCAACAAAGTTAAAGGAGAGTCGTCCATTAACTGCAGAAAAGCTGTGCATGTACACAGACAACTCCATCACACCAAGGGAACTGCTGGTAAGAAACTATTGTTTTCTCTTAATGCATGGAAAAGTATGCAATTACTTAAAACATCATACATTCATGTATAGCCCAATAATTGTACAATATAAAGTTTTTTTCTTCTGCCATATTTGGTTAAATATGTCAGTGTACAGTTCTGGAGACTGATTCATTCCTTGGCCATACAGTGGGCCTATGCATGCATGAGGAGAGTGCCTGATCAGGTCTGAACTAAAGTGGCCTGTGTTGCCACCTAGTGGCAGTTATCCAGTTTGTCTTGTGGTAGAAGGATTTCAACATTTCCAACATTGTGGATTAATCATTTGTAGAAAGGAACAGTAGTGCATACTTCCACAAAGGTTTCTATTAATATCCACTGGTTGAGGAAGTTTATATACATTTGTTTCATAATATCCAACGGTGTTTTCTTGACCACTTTCTGTTAATTGAATGATTGGTCTCACTCAGGGGACTGTTCACAGGTTATTCCACAGGGGACCCCCCCCCCCCCCCCCAGTTAACCAGCCTCCCCTCTTAGCAACTGTTTAAAGTCTGTGACTCCTTAGTATCAGATAAAACATTCCTCCCTACCATTACACTACAATAAATGGCATGTCCCACCCATGTTGCTCAAGTGTCCAAATATGAATCACCATAGGAGAGCTATAGGACTGTGTCCTCTTCTCCTCTGCTGTCCAGCTGCTGGGGTTGCGTCATCACACAACCCTTGTGCTAGAGGTTTCCTTGGAAAAAGTGAATGGAAACTTATAGGTAGAGGCTGGTCCCAGATGTGTTTGTGCTGTCTTGCCAATTCCTAAGGTCACAGTAATGCCAACTCATGCTAGACGGCACAAACAGACCTGGGACCAGGCTAAGAAGAAACATGGATGGTGAAATTGAGATTCTTTGTCAATGAGCCACTGCTGGTGTATCAGCTGGGAGAGAGCGGGGAATTCAGGGGGTTTCTAGCAAGGGCAGCTGTCCAGGAAGTGAGCGCAGCAGCGACAATAGCACAGACCTCCCTGCACATCTTCAGTCAACATTCTCCACAGGCTTACCATAGGTTAATCGTTTGCATGTGTGGCGCTGCGCTGGTAGGAAACGCATATAGATTAATGAAGTCCCGCTGTATGGCTGCCGCTTGTTCTGGGCTGCCCCTATAATCTGAGAGAGCTGCTCAGAGATGGGCCTGTCCCTGTCCACACTAACAGAGGGGTTTCAGTAAACATGGGCGTTCCCTGCCACAGTCTCCATCTCGGGTTGACCCATCATCTCAAAAGAGGAAACCAGTCGGGGGATCAGCTGAATTTGTCACATTGGCTGTTTTGTTCCATTCCTTTTCCCCTTGGGGTGAGGCTGCTTTTAACATGAAAGCTCCCCGCAGCGTGCTAACCAACACGGGCGGTGCAGACCAAAGACGCTAGCTAAGGCTTGTGACAGGAAGGAAGCAACTGTGGCTGTGATGCTGCTGTCTCTGGCTGGAACCAGTGGCGAGGCTCGACACGTCACATGAAGAGCAATGAGAGAACCATGCAGAGAGAGAGAGTGTCAAGGAAAATGTTGCTCTGGTGTTGAATGATGTCTCCTCTGAATTGAGACAGACTTGTTGGTATGCATGGTATTTCATGGCAAACAGAAGAGTAACAGGATCAATAATCCTCAAACATACCCTATAGTGCAACAGAATAAAACCACTAATAAAAGTCCCATGATGGTAGTGACTGCCCATTACCGCTTATCACTTATTAAGCATCATTTCACATTATTTTACTTTTAATAAACTATTTCAGTTATGTATATTACACTTGTTTTATTTGAGGACTATTATTTCATTCCAAGTCCTCTCATCTCTATAGAGCTGCTGCCTATTCTGTCTGACAAAATCACTATTTTAGTACTTCAAAGTAAATAAGGCATATTTTTATGACTGCTGAATACCAACAATCTATTTTCAGGTAGATTCCTCGCGAAGCAACAGCTGCTCTCTATCACCTCATGCATTTATCTCTCCTCCGTAGCAGGCGTAAAATAAACCCAGACCGGACAAGTAGATGCGCAATGGATTATGGTTATTGTAGTTAATTACTTCACTAAACTATGCAGAATATTGGCCTGTTGGAAACGACAACACCCTACTACATCGCACAGTTCAGGCTCGATATGATTTATCTCTAGAGAAACTGGACGATGTGTGCATTGAGCTCACAGAAGAAGAAACAAAAACAAAATGCAATTCTAATAATTGAACCGACGTCAGTCAATTAGTAGTTTAAAAACCAACATTTTGGTTAATCGTTTAGCACTAATACCCTATAAAGTGTTAGCAGCTTATAAACCCAGCTCATGCATTTGTTGACAGTAAGGCTGAGTAAAGTGGTGAATGCATAATAATGATCCACAAGACATTGCAATTCTTCTCAAGCTTTTGTTTTCTTCCTTCTGTCTCTGTCCTCTAGGACTGGGAGTTGGTGGTCCTAGGGAAGTTGAAGTGGAACATGGCAGCAGTCATCCCAAATGACTTTGTGGATCACATCCTACACAGACTGCCCCTGCCCAAAAAGAAGCTATCTGTGGTTCGCAAGCACACACAGACATTCATCGCCCTGTGTGCCACAGGTAATAACAGGAAATTACCTCAGGAGAACTTCTGCTTCCTGATAGGATAGTCTCGCCTTTTTCTCGTTCACAATCTATCTGACATTGTGACTCATCGTTGATTGCACTCATCTGACCCTCTACTCAGCAGTCTAAGGGCAGGGACCACAAACACACATCCATCCAATGGCTGCTCTCCACGTTTCTCTTCCCATCACTGGAACACTTCTCGTAGCCTAATGGGGTCATCTTTACATTAGAACGGCTACTAAAAGCAGATGCAAGCTGTATCGAGAGCACTTTGAGCATATAAGGCATTAATAGTATAGTTAAAGGAGGCTGGGAGAATCCTCTCAGTGCGTGTAGTGTTTAGGTTAGCCTCCCCCTGTGATGACAGTGGGTGGATGAGTCTCCTCGCCTGCTGTTTGGCTCCCCTTCCACCTCCTCCTCTGTGGACTAGGATGCAGCAGCTGGATTGCTTTCTCTCTCTGCGTATTGTTTATTGACAGAGGCCCTTCCAGGTTTGATAAGTCAGAACTGGCAGCCGGCAGTCTTCCTTCCTCCCCTAGCCTCTGTACATCTCTGCTGTGGGGCAGGATGGACTCAGATGCTGCTTCAGACCCTTCCTAAACTCTAAGGATGAATCCCAATGGGTTTGTTTCCTTTATCCTATTGTATTTTTTACCTTTATTTAACTAGGCAAGTCAGTTAAGAACAAATTCTTATTCACAATGACCGCCTAGGAACAGTGCCCCTGAACTTCCTTGTTCAGGGGCAGAACGACAGATTTTTACCTTGTCAGCTCGGGGATTCGATCTAGCAACCTTTCGGTTACTGGCCCAAAGCTCTAACCACTAGGCTACCTGCCCTACCTCCTATGTCCTTGTTCTGATTGAATGGACTGCAGTAATAAGACAGTCCGATCTAGCTGACCTGTAGGCAGCTGCTGCTCTCTCTCTCTCTCTCCTATATATTACATCTTTCACGTCAGATAATGTTAGAGGGAGGAAATGCAACTTAGGAAAAAAGTCCACTTTGATGTATTGAGATTTACTGCCACGTGTCTCTTTGATCCGATCTGGCCCATAAGTCCTTGTTTACTACAATATGGTATTCAAGCCATAGGCTCCTTCAATGAGGTTCATGCCCTGTAGCTGTTTAGTGCCATTTTAGTGTTGCTTTTTTATTTGGGCGTGTTTCAGCGGTCTCCCCACTATTCATAAGCAGCCCGTTTATATCACAAGCGCAAAACAGCCACAATAAAAAAAAAGAGTCTGCTGTGGTTTAGCAATAATGTAAATGTTTGGGGTTTTATGTGCTGCACTGAATGTTGTTCTCATGACAGGGGAGCTCTCTGGCCTCTGCACAGCTGGCCTCTTGAGGAGGAGACGAGAGTGGTTGGACTACTCCCTGGGGTTGATCCAAAGCTATCAGTCGCATCCTCTTTCTATAAAGAGAGAGAAGGCCACAGCACAGAGACCAGGGTCTGTGCTTGGGCTAGAGCTGGAGCTGAAGCTAAACCCAGTCCACTTTAGGGCCGTTTCCTTTCCTCCAGGCCTGCTTCCTCCCTCCCCCGCCAGCAGGCAGGGCTATTGTCGCTCAGCGCTCTGGGCCTGGTTGATGGAGGACAAGAGGGAGTAGTTTCTGGAACTCATTGCTCACTGAGTAGGAGGATTCCTGCTATGTTTTCCTAATCACAGTTGAGGCAGAGTGAGGGAAAACACACAGGCTCCACCACGGCCATGTTGGACATGTGTTAGACTGTGGGAAAGTTGGGTTAAGCTCTTTAAGAACTCATATTAAGAGATTATGAAGATGTTTGAACGTCTTTAAATGCTCAGCTACTTCGTTTGGACTACATCTTGACTTGATAGTGCATCTTGTGTGAATGTGTTAGTATGTGGGAAAGTACAGTTCAACTCAGTTCGTAACTTATATTGTAGATTTTCCCCCTCTAAATGCTTCCTCACTTCCTTTGGACTACTCCTTGACTTGAATGTGCAACTATGATTCTGGTTTGTCACCCCTTGACTGTTGTGAACTCACTGATGTCCGACAGGTGACTGACGGATCACGTTGTCTCTTATCCTCAGATTTCAGCTTCGCTATGAACCCCCCCTCCATGATCGCTACGGGCAGCGTGGGGGCGGCCGTCTGCGGCCTGCAGCTGGACCAATCAGACCAGGCCCTGAGTCGAGACCGTCTAACTGACCTGCTGGCCAAGATCACCAACACTGAGGTGGTAAGTAGTGTCTATAGCCTGATCCCAGGTCTGTTTTTAATGTTTGGCCAATTCCTTGTTATGTCAATGAATGACAAGGAGTTAGCGAGACAGCACAAACAGATCTGATATCAGGCTAGGTAAGTGCTACATGGCAGACATTTTGGGAGCATGGCGGGAAACGAGATGATTGAAGAGATGGTAATATCAGTGTTGGCGAGCGTATAAATACTTAATGTGTTCCAACAATGGGCACCGACACCCTCTTTGGCTGCCTGTTAGACTTAGCTATTCACCAAAGTTCCTGGGCTTGGAGCACGGAGATCTTCCTGGTAAACAAGAGCGATGCTACAGTATGCCTGCAGTAGTCGCACATTGAAGCTATTTACTTTTCATGGAGTCAGAGCCTGTGGGTCTTGGCTCAGGACCTAGACTGCAGCTATAAAGAGCAGAGGCAAGGGAATGTCTTCTTAGAACCCAGGGCCCACATTCTTGTGGTAGGACACAGGCAGGCAGTTCCTTTGCATGGCTCCCACTTTAACTCTTCTCTTATGCCTAACAGAGGCTCCATCTTTCCAGGGGAAATGGCAGACGAGAAACTCACAGATTTCCTAACTCCTTAAGATGACATGCATTGAGAGCTCCCACACCATATATATTAGTGGAGGCTGGTGGGAGGCGCTATAGGAGGATGGGCTCATTGTAATGGCTGGAATGAAATTAATGGAACGGTATTAAACATATGGAAACCACATGTTTGACTCTGTCCCATTTATTCCATTCCAGCCATTATTATAGCTCCTCCCACCAGCCTCCACTGCTATATATATACACACACACACACAGTGCCTTCGGAAAGTATTCAGACCCCTTGCCCTTGACTTCTTCCACATTTTGTTAGGTTACAGCCTTATTCTAAAATTGATTCAAAAAAAATTTCATCAATCTACACAAAATACCCCATAATGACAAAGCAAAAACAGGTTTTTAGAAATGTTTGCTAATTTATATATATTTTTTAAAACAGAAATATCACATTTACATAATAATTCAGACCCTTTACTCAGTCCTTTTTAAAGCACCTTTGACAGCAATTACAGCCTGGTGTCTTTTTGGGTATGACGCTACAAGCTTGGCACACCTGTATTTGGGGAGTTTCTCCCATTCTTCTCTGCAGATCCTCTCAAGTTCTGTTAGGTTGGATGGGGAGCGTTGCTGCACAGCTATTTTCAGGTCTCTCCAGAGATGTTCGATCGGGTTCAAGTCCGGGCTCTGGCTGGGCCACTCAAGAACATTCAGAGACTTGTCCCGACGCCACTCCTGCGTTGTCTTGGCTGTGTGCTTAGGGTCGTTGTCCTGTTGGAAGGTGAACCATCGCCCCAGTCTGCGGTCCTGAGCACTCTGGAGCAGGTTTTCATCAAGGATCTCTCTGTACTTTGCTCCGTTCATCTTTGCCTTGATCCTGACTAGTCTCCCAGTCCCTGCTGCTGAAAAACATCCCCACAGCATGATGCTGCCACCACCATGCTTCACTGTAGGGATGGTGCCAGGTTTCCTCCAGACGCTTGGCATTCAAGCCAAAGAGTTGACGCTTGGTTTCATCAGACCAGAGAGTCTTGTTTCTCATGGTCTGAGAGTGTTTAGGTGCCTTTTGGAAAACTCCAAGCATGCTGTCATGTGCATTTTACTGAGGAGTGGCTTCCATCTGGCCACTCTACCATAAAGGCCTGATTGGTGGAGTGCTGCAGAGATGGTTGTCCTTCTGGAAGGTTCTCCAATCTCCACAGAGGAACTCTAGAGCTCTGTCAGAGTATCCATCGGGTTCTTGGTCACCTCCCTGACCAAGGCCCTTCTCCCCCAATTGCTCAGTTTTGCCGGGCGGTCAGCTCTAGGAAGAGTCTTGATGGCTCCAAACTTCTTCCATTTAAGAATGATGGAGGCCAATGATGCAGAATTGTTTTGGTAACGTTCCCCAGATCTGTGCCTCGACACAATCCTGTCTCGGAACTCTACAGACAATTAATTTGAGCTCATGACTTAGTTTTTGCTCTGTAATGCACTGTTAACTGTGGGCCCTTATATAGACAGGTGTATGCCTTTCCAAATCATGTCCAATCAATTGGATGTACCATAGGTGGAATCCAATCAAGTTGTAGAAACATCTCAAGGATGATCAATGGAAACAGGATGCGCCTGAGCTAAATTTCGAGTCTCATAGCAAAGGGTCTGAATACTTATGTAGATAACCTGTTTTCGCTTCGTCATTATGGGGTATTGTGTGTAGAATGCTGAGGATTTTTATTTATTTAATCCATTGTAGAATAAGGCTGTAACGTAACAAAATGTGGAAAAGGTCAAGGGGTCTGAATACTTTCTGATGGCACTGTATATGTATATATACTGCAGATGAGAAAATCTATAATTTTGCGTCACAGATTAAATCGCTGTTTTGTTGTCTAAGATATTTCTTTATCACTGTAAGTCTGCACTCTTGGCTTACACAAAGGAACCTGAGGCCAGTTCAGCAGCACACAGGGACTCAGGGGCCACAGTCAGTCTAAGACCAGGAACAACCCAGCAGCTCTCGATAGACCTGTGGTTATTATGTGGCCATGGCAACGCTGGCGCTCAGACTGTGGCCCATTAAGTTTGAGTTATCCGTACATTTCAAAGGAATGTTGGCCTCTTTGCGAGCTGTGTGCACTCTTTAGGGCCCGCTCTTTCGGCTCCATAGAGTCAGACCTCCCACGAGACGACGCACGGAATCAGGGAAATTACTTTTGAGATTCACCCGCTGTGTCCTGAGTGATAAGAAAGGTTTCTTTGGTCTCAGGGCTGCTGTGTTCCTCTCAACAACCCAATAGGCCTTGGTCAAAAATGTTGCAGTATAAAGGGACTATGTAACCATTTGGAAGTCTAGCCCATTATTGACTTTAGGACTATTAGGAATGTTCTACCCACACCTCACGTGTGTTTAGGAGGATTCAAGGGCCCATTGAGTCGCCACTCTCTGCCTGGTGTCTGTGTGCGCTGGTACCCATTGTTCTAGTGACTGACTGGTCATGAAACAGGCACGACCACCTATCACAAGACTCATAATACCCTCCCGGTCTGGCCTGCCATGCATGTGACCAAAGCTGTTCCAATAACAGTCAGTTGTCGAACGTGTAACTGCATGACAGCGTTAACTGTTCGTCCACAGGTGTCTGGGGTCAATCAAGAGTGTGTGTACAGCACCTAAATTAGAGGTGTTAGTGAATTGATGTTTCTTCTCTGTGTCTGTTGCAGGACTGTCTGAAGGCGTGTCAGGAGCAGATCGAGAGGGTGTTGGCCAGTAGCCTGCAGCAGGAGCAACAGCAGCAGAGGCAGATGGCCCAAGGCAGGCCAGGCAGCAAGGCAATGGAGCAGCAAGACCAGTCCAGAACCCCAACAGACGTATCCAGCACCCCAACAGACGTACGCGACGTCAACCTATGAGCTTCCCACCACCACCATCTACATGAGTGATGCCCACCAGTGAGCTCGCACCAATTACGTCGCTCTGTCAATCTATGGGATCTAACAACATTCGCAATGTCAAGCAATGAGCTGCCAGCACATACGCCAAGTCAACCAATGAACTCCCACTACTAAATGCCACACCAACCTACGAGTTCCCACCCTTGTTTGTTAAGTCAACCTTTAAGGTCCCACAAAGTTTGGGATGGCAATCTATGAGCTGTCAACAGCATCATGCTGGAATTATCAACTGATAAGAACTTTTACAAACAATATAGAGAATAGGTAAAAAATAATTCAATGGGTTCTATATTGACATATGTGCCATATTAAATTAAACAAGCTTTTTTTAGACCCAATGTATTTGAAAACTTGATAGTGCCTTAGGTTTGCAGAAAGGAAACCTGAATAGATTTGCGTCATTGAATTATTAAATATAGAAATATATGTTTTTTTACTTGATAAAAATACAAAATATAGTTTTTCACTCTAAAAAAGCTAGCAAAAACATTTATTATTCATATTATTGTATTCTAATTATTGTTATTCTAGATATTGTTATTATTTCAATATAATTTAGTTTTATGATTATTATAATAATTGTTAATCATTAGTAAGCATTTATCAATTTCACAGTGGGTGGGTGTTTCCCTCAATTTCAAATACAGGAAGCCCCTGTAGTATTGTGTTCATTACATTAAGTACTGGTTTGGTTCTGCACAGTGTTCATACACCTTTATTTAGGAGAAGCTAATGTACAGGACCAGGAGAGCTGCATCTCCTGCCTGCTAAACTGCATCTGTAGCACTGCTTCCTATTTATGCTCTTATATGCTGGCCAGGAGAGGGCTGGGCCCACTCACACAGAACACACAGAGAGAGAGAGAGGGTAGAGAGAGACAGGTAAGGAGTCCTGAGGGTGTGTATATACTGCCCCCTAAGGGTGAGAGCGAGGACAGAACAACTATCAGCTGTTAAGGTCTTGATTTCATTACCAAGTTAATACCAAGCCAATATTTACTTTCTAATTGAACAAAGCTATTTTTGTTGTTATATGTTATTGGGTTGTGTGCTCTGAGAAACTCCTGCATGTTATTAGAAAATTATTGAGGATCATGTATACATTTTATACCAGGGAGCACTGTTTAAGTCTGTCAGGAAAGTTGGCGTGAAAGCATGTTTTTGTTCTGGGTCAGCCAAAGCCACTACTAGGGAAAGGGAGATGGCATGTTGGAGGGATGGTCTTAGTCTGGAGATGAGAATGAAACTACAGTTGTTAGTGTCAGATGGCTTGTTAAAAAAGGTTTGTAGAGTTGGAGTGTGGAACATTTAGAGCAGTGGAAGTTTGGCAAAGGTGGAGTAGCCTATTGGAGAGTGAGAGGAGATGGCAAAAAAGGGAGGTTTTGAGAATGGAACTAGAGACGGCACGATTGGTGCCATGAAATGAAGGACTGCAAACAGTTCAAATGAGGGGGAAATGGATGAAGACATGGTAGGAAGCTCTCGTGGCACACCAGAACAAGCCTGTTCTTGATTGGAAGGGCTGCAGGCGGTTGTCATTCTGATAGGTCAAGAGTTGATCACGAGGGAGCAGTTTGGTGTGCTAGAACATTTCCTGTAAGGGCCTCCTGTTAAATCCAACTAGATATTTAAGTCGGTCAAAGACTTGGATCAACCTAAATGCACTTTTAAAAACATGTTCCTTAAAAGCTGAAGTGGATGGTGATCAAACGGGGTAGGTGGGTTTTCTAATGTTTTATTTTTTTAATGATTTTAATTTTTTTTTTTAAGTTATTTGATTTTCTCTGGGCTGGATTCCCACTTAGGGTGATGCACAAGGACTAGAAGGCATTTCCTGACCAATGAGTAGGAGAAGGGTTTACCAACATGGAACCAAATCAATTGCAATGCAAACCTAGGAAAGCTTTAAAAATCACATCTAGACTTGATTCTTTGATTACATCCATTTAACTTGAATTTTATTTTTGCCTTCTTCATATCCAAATCAATATGATGGTCCTAAGAAAGGATTACACAATGTTTTTTTCTGGTTCATAGTTTTTTAGTATTTTGTTTTGCTCCACAGTTCAGCTTGTTTTTCAGATAAGAAAAAAAAGAACATACTGACTTTGAACCTATGGGCAGAAAACTTTGCTCTTTACTTTTGGCATCCACGTTCACCAAAGCAGAAAGTACTTAAAACCTATTTGCTTTTTCTCATGAAATGAAATTTGCTATAAACTGAGAAAAGATATGGGTAAGCGTTTTAAAGTTTTGTTTGTTAATTACTTAAATGAATTTCTAAGTGATGAAAGCCAAAATGGATCTGTTTATCTTTGATATCTTTTTCTTGCTGCTATTAAGCTTTTTGTTTTTCAATCTTAGAATTGTGATATTCACTTGAGTGTGCTGCTAAATTATGAATTTTAAAGTATCATTATTTCCTTGCTTTTTCCTTGCTGTATGTAAACTGGAGAGCGGTAAAGTGGGACACGTCTTCGACTGGAAATACCTTCTGCAGTTTTCTAAAATAGCATGTTTTACTCTTTCCATTTATCTGGTGTTCTGTCGTTTCCTTGCTGCATTCTACCATTGAAATGTTGTTGTACCTCAGGTTCATTGGACAATACCTCACAACTCAGCAGTTTTTCAGGGAGTTAGTGGAATCAAATCTGACTCTGATACGTTTTTGATAGGTTCTAGATTTTTCCCTGGATGAGAGGCAGGATATTCACGTGGCACCTCCTCTCTTCAGACAACAGAAGTTCCTTGTCATCCGTCAGATTACACTGATCTGTCGTTGGCCAAGTAAAGGACCATATACCAGGTATTTCATATCATACCTAGTGCTAAATAAGAGACGGCTATATAAAATGTATTTGGAAAACAATAAAAAATATATTTTGTATCTTATTTTTCCTACATATGAGTTACAATTTAATTGGCACATTTAGGATCAGTGTATTGGATTAAGTGGAATGCATTTTGTGAGGTACCCATTTAGTGAGTTTTTTTTTTATATGATCAAAAAATTTTTGTGTAATCCTTCAGTGTGGAAAACTGTGGGTTTCCAGTTCGTTTTGACCCCCACCACATGTACCTCAGAAGTGTCTGATCCACAACTTCTGTTCAATAAATTTGACCCACAAAAAAGAGTGAAGCATCTTTACTGGCTAGTAATGTACTTCTGTTCTGTGCTGGTTAAGGGAAGGTTAACCTCGTCCCCAGGCTCAAATTGCTGGTGCATAGAGAGCCAGCTGGTGGATGAGATAAAGGGAAGGTGAAATGTGTAGAGTAATTGGGTTGGTGGTGGTGTACTGTGCAGTCAAGTAACTATGCAGGCCCATATGAAGGTAAGTTGAAGCTTGAAGGTGCTAAATGGCTTCTCATTTGATTGAAGATATGCTGCACCAAAAGGCTATTTTGTGTCTGCAGCTATAGGCTTATCTGACCTAGTGGCCGTGTGTTCAAACTTCTTATGGGGTGGGATCCTTACGCCAGAACCAGAGACTCCTTCAAACGTTCTCCTTTGTAATTTTGACAATGAGAGTTGCAAAAATGTATACAAAAGCACACATCGATGATATTAAACCCACAACCTCTTGGCTGTAAGTCAGTTCTATGATTATTAAACCACCAAGTCTGTACCCCTTTCCTGCAGACAAATGACCTAGTGGCCTCAAGTGGAATCATTAATATTTTACATAATTTCATAAATAATAAACTATTTATTTTTACGCCCCAAATCTGGTGTTTATGTAAAACTGTTTTGCTATATTTGTGTTCTGTGATGTATTTAAAGTGTAATATTGGGATGCAGACAAAAAAATGTATACATTTCAACTCTAAATCTGATATGGTACAGGTTTTTTCTTTTTTTTAATCCCATAACCATGTGTGTGAGGTGTATACCTTTGTTTCAAAGTAGATTTGTTTAAGACTACCAAGAAACACTGCATGACCCTGATACTGCCCACTGCAGTAAAAGGTTAATGCTTCTTCCTCTGTATGTTTGACGTTAAGAGTTGCAGAAATCCACACTGAAGTGTAAGAGTATAGGATAAAACATTCAACTCAGGTGCAAGTTATGGTTTTAACCTCCGAGCCACAGACTTCTTCACACTTTTTATACTCTTTGTAATTTTGACATCGAGAGTTGCAGAAACGTACACAAACACACACACAAGATATTTGAACCTACAAATTCTTGGCTGCATGGTATTGTTTAAACCGCAGAGCCACATACCTCTTCACACTTCTTACAATTCTCTTTGTATAATTGACATAGAGTTTTGGAAACGTACACTAAAGCACAAGTTGTTTGGGTATTATATATTCTCACTAACAATTGCAGTATTGAATCTTCAGAGGTGAGATACTAGTAATGACTTACTATATAGCAGCTTTCTTTTAGATGATAAAATATACAGTGGTAAACAACCTATAATGTTGAAGAAAATATATCCAACGCAAATGGAATGGTTTTGTACCTTTTCAGTTGCAAGCATCCTTAAACTCCCTCTCTTTACTTCAATGAATAGGCTACATTTATCACATACCATTACACACCAATGGCTGGTAGACAAGCAATCCAATTCGGATAATTTTTCCACTAATTCAGCCCCCCCCCAATAGTTGTAGTTCATTGACAAATGTATTGCTTTTTTAATGCCTTGCCTATTCTCTCTGGAATTGCATACAAAACGGTTATCTTCACCTCACGAAAGGCATTTAGTGTTCATGAAATTATTATTCTAGACAACAATGTTCTAAGAATTGTTCAAAGAATTGTGTTTGACCAGGGAACAATCTTACTAATAACGTTTGTATTTATTTTTTAACTAGAACATGTATTATTCATTTCTCACCTTCTGCAATGCCATTGGTCTGTTAGAGTAGACCTCGTGACGTTTGACGTCAAGTCCACGTGTCATAGAACTAGGAAAAAACCCGTAAACATTGAGCCGGTAAGGAGGCAGAAAATCTTTTGGCTAAGCCTAAAATGCTTACATTTAGCTTGACCGTTGTTCGACAGTAAGTAAATACCACCACCTTTCTGTTTTGTGTTCTGTATGTATAATATATTTACTAAAATGTACGTAGGCTTCTGCATTCTTGACAACCCTATTGAACCACTTCAAAGCACAGCTGTCAGTTGCCGACAATATTAGCTAGGAAGCGTGTTGCCTATTCAAATGTATCATCTAACAGTATTAGTCTGTGCCAAAGCGGCTGCCTAGCTAAATCCATAGGTTTCTTATTCTGCCACCATATCGAAGCAGTGTCACCCTGAGTGTCCTCTCTCCATAGACCACATATAAAGCCTCTCTCCCATGCAGCCTCCTTGAAAGACATGCAAGTGATTAAAGCTATTAACGTTAAATTCTAGAGGTGAAAAGTTATCTGATACTCTTTATCCTCAGAAAATTGCTGTGCATGTAATTTTCAAAATGATTATCTTCTCAATTTCACAGTGGGGAGACACAATACAACAAGGAGAAGTTGCTACAAGGTATGTTGTCATTTGTAAACATTCCAACCTTGACCAGTAATGACCTTCACTCGGGAATCATGTGTGATTTAAAAACAAAGGCTGTAAGAACCAGCTATAAACCTTTCCTTGTTGCTCATGTATCAGCTAGTAGAATCAAAGTTATTGATCCTCATCTGTTTCCATGTTCACTTGAGAGGGAATGTTAAAATAATGGTAATTCACACAAACACTGACTAATCCCTTATCCAACTGGTTTTCTAAGTGTGTATACAGTTGAAGTCGGAAGTTTACATACAGTTAGGTTGGAGTCATTAAAACTCGTTTTTCAGCGACTCCCCAAATTTCTTGTGAACAAACTATTTTTTTGGCAAGTCTGTTAGGACATCTACTTTGTGCATGACACAAGTCATTTTTCCACCAATTGTTTGCAGACAGATTATTTCACTTATAATTCACTGTATCACAATTCCAGTGGCTCAGAAGTTTACATACACTAAGTTGACTGTTCCTTTAAACGGCTTGGAAAATTCCAGAAAATTATGTAATGGCTTTAGAAGCTTCTAATAGGCTAATTGACATCATTTGAGTCAATTGGAGGTGTACCTGTGGATGTATTTCAAGGCCTACCTTCAAACTCAGTGCGTCTTTGTTTGACATCATGGGAAAATCAAAAGAAATCAGCCAAAACCTCAGAAAAAAATTGTAGATCTAAACACATCTGGTTCATCCTTGGGAGCAATTTCCAAACGTCTGAAGGTACCATGTTCATCTGTACAAACAATAGTACGCAAGTATGAACACCATGGGACCACGCAGCTGTCATACCGCTCAGCTCATCTCCTTGAGATGAACGTACTTTGGTGTTGAGAAGTGCAAATCAATCCCAGAACAACAGCAAAGGACCTTGTGAAGATGCTGGAGGAATCAGATACAAAAGTATCTATATCCACAATAAAACGAGTCCTATATTGACTTACCCTGATAGGCCGCTCAGCAAGGAAGAAGCTACTGCTCCAAAACCTCCATTAAAAAAAGCCAGACTACGGTTTGGAACTGCACATGGGGACAAAGATCGTACTTTTTGGAGAAATGTCCTCTGGTCTGATGAAACAAAAATGGAACTTTTTGGCCATAATGACCATCGTTATGTTTGGAGGAAAAAGGGGAGGCTTGCAAGCCGAAGAACACTATCCCAACTGTGAAGCACAGGGATGGCAGCATCATGTTGTGGGGGTACTTTGCTGCAGGAGGGACTGGTGCACTTCACAAAATAGATGCCATCATGAGGGAGGAAAATGATGTGGATATATTGAAGCAACATCTCAAGACATCAGTCAGGAAGTTAAAGTTTGGTCGCAAATGGGTCTTCCAAATGAACAATGACCCCAAGAATACTTCCAAAGTTGTGGCAAAATGGCTTAAGGACAACAAAGTCAAGGTATTGGAGCGGCCATCACAAAGCCCTGACCTCAATCCCATAGAAAAGTTGTGGGCAGAACTGAAAAAGCGTGTGCGAGCAAGGAGGCCTACAAACCTGACTCAGTTATACCAGCTCTGTCAGGAGGAATGGGCCAAAATTCACCCAACTTATTGTGGGAAGCTTGTGGAGGCTACCTGAAACGTTTGACCCAAGTTAAACAATTTAAAGGCAATGCTGCCAAATACTAATTGAGTGTATGTAAAATTCTGTCCTGTCTGGTCCAGCGACGGTGGGTTTGTGCCCATAGGCGACGTTGTTGCCGGTGATATCTGGTGAGGACCTGCCTTACAACAGGCCTACAAGCTGTCAGTCCAGCCTCACAGCCTATTGCGGACAGTCTGAGCACTGATGGAGAGATTGTGCATTCCTGGTGTAACTCGGGCAGTTGTTGCCATCCTGTACCTGTCCTGCAGGTGTGATGTTCGGATGTACCGATCCTGTGCAGGTGTTGTTATACATGGTCTGCCACTGCGAGGACGATCAGCTGTCTCCCTGTAGCGCTGTCTTAGGCGTCTCACAGTATGGACATTGCAATTTATTGCCCTGGCCACATCTGCAGTCCTCATGCCTCCTTGCAGCATGCCAAAGGCACGTTCATGCAGATGAGCAGGGTCCCTGGGCATCTACCTTTTTGGTGTTTTTCAGAGTCAGTAGAAAGGCCTCTTTAGTGTCCTAAGTTTTCATAACTGACCTTAATTGCCTACCGTCTGTAAGCTGTTAGTGTCTTAACGACAGGTGCATGTTCATTAATGTTTATGGTTCATTGAACAAGCATGGGAAACAGTGTTTAAACCCTTTACAATGAAGATCTGTGAAGTTATTTGGTTTTTTAAGAATTATCTTTGAAAGACAGGGTCCAGAAAAAGGGACGTTTCTTTTTTTGCTGAGTTTAGAAGTACAGTAATGAGGGAAATTTTTGTTTCTAGCCTAGTAGCTGATTTGGTTGTAGGTGTGGAGATTAAGACAATGTTGTCATTGTTCACACATCCTTATCCTTTGTCAGACTGCAGAAATCATTATGAGGAACAATGTTCACTCCTCGGGTGTTGAAATGGTCTTTGACCCGTTACTCAGAGAGAGGGTAAGTCTTTCATATGCCTCCTATTGCATGTATGTTGTATACATTTGATCCAGCCCAGTCTACCTCAACAGGGACCTTAGAGTTTGACATTCAAATACAATGCATAGAAAAGTATCATCAAAGTGGTTCATCAATCATACAGGATTTTGGGATCGCAGAAGGACGGCCCAAGGAGGATCTAAAGAACATGGCTAACAGAGCCGGCCAGTCGTGTCGAGACTATACTCCTCCAGGAGGGGAGACCTTGGAACAGGTTAGACTGGGATCTAAACATTTAATCAGCTTTCCCTTTGGCCCTGCTGTTGGCTAGCTGCCAACAGCTCAGAGCTGGATTCCATGGCCAACAGTGCCATGCAGGGGTTCAACTCGGAACTTCAAGGCAGAAGCTCAACACATCATTAATAGATGTTTCTTCTAGGGAGATAAGTATTATTTTAGTCCTTGTATAATTTAAACGTGTGTCTGTCTCCCTCAAGGTAAGGCTGCGATGCAAGAAGTTTCTAAAGTCCCTTTACCAGCGCATGGTTGACGACCACGGCTGCTCAGGACAGAGTTCTGCTGCTGTAGGGAGAGAGGCCGGGGCCGGTGCAGCTGAGTCTGGCACAGATGGGCCCCTACCTGGTCTGACTGACGACGGGATGGAGGGTGTCCCTCTCCATGCCCTGGTTGTGAGCCACGGGGCCTACATCCGTGTGGCTGTGAGACATTTTGTGGAGGACCTCCAGTGCTCTCTGCCCCAGGGCCTGAAGATGTCCAAGTTGTTGTCAGCCTGCCCCAACACGGGCATCAGCCGCTTTGTCCTCATCGTGTCTCCCACAGAGTCTGGCCTGGCGCTCTCTGCTGTCCGCTGTGTTTTCACCAACAGGAAGGACCACCTGACCTCCCGTAACATATGTTACATCACACATTAAAGATGGACAAGGCAACACAAAAGGTTTAGTCACTACTCTGTTCTGTTTAAATGTTATTTACTGTAGCTAACAAACCACTGAAAGTAAAGAATATCTGGCACAGTGACCTGTCTAATATTGATGATATGAGTTGGGGGGAGATTTTAGTAGGGTCATCGAAGAACACAAATCACCAATTGATTCATTTTTTATTTTATACACAGTAAATAAATTAAGCATTTTTGCACAGTTTATATCTTCGCCTGTTTTAAAGCTTTTTAAGTAACCTACACGTTATGTGACCTCACCCATGGTGACCTAGGCTCTTTTATGCATATGTATTGGAAGTGCCCCAAAGTGGATAGATTTTGAAGATTGGTATCTTCTACCTTTGCTGATGTTCTTGGAGTCACTATACCAGTCCTTAATGATGACTCATCACACACACTGTCACTCCAACAATGACGTGTAATGCTGACAGGTTTGACAAAAGCAGAAAAGATGCTGGCGCTGCGATGGCAATTACACACAAAAATGTACTACCTCAGTTGTTCTTTTGATTGTGTATTTATTTGGCTAGAGATCGGGGTGGGTTGGCTTGAGAGGTCGGATGGTGCAGCTTGAATCAGTCTGAAGTTGGGTCCATATCCCTGTAGTGATATCATGTATCTATTTTACATAATTTTGTTCCTTTGTCATTGAGGTTTGTCTGTTTTTCCCGTTCTATTAACAAATGTAATCAGAAATTGATCACGAGAGAGGAATGAATACCCGACCACAGACAAGTACACTGAGAAGTAGAGGACACAGTATTATGGGAATACAGGGTAAATTATTAGCTTTTTAGCTGTCAATGGACCCTTTTTACAGTAGATCAGTGCAAATTCTGCAGAACTATTGGCAGGATGTTTGTATATCCTGTGTGAGTCGATTTTCCCGGTCTTCCAATATTTATCCATGGAATGTTCTATGGAAACTAAACACTTCCTGTGTCATAGTCCAATGAAATGAGGACTTGTTTGGAATGTTTTAGTGTGGATAATGTAATGGTTTGTTTCCACTACTAAGTCGCTCATGTTGAAGATTTAGTTGTTGTTTTTGTCATATTATACCAAAGGCAGAAAAGTGTGAGGAATGTCATTATCTTTTAAAGCCTTTACAATGCAATGTGGAGTTATCACTTTTTGTTGTCCTTGTCCATTATGAGATAATAAATTATACACTGCAAAAAGTACAGAGTTACAGTATTGTTTGGTATTATTTTGGTTGTGATTAATCAATACAATACAAGGCTTCAATATTGGTGTTTAACATGTTCAATGGCTATGTATTTCAAGTGTTCAAAGTGGTCACAAGCTTCCTCTGATCTTGCTCAAATGTAATTGTCACTAAAGGTTGCATGAGGCAATAGCTTGTGCAAGTCTTGTAGTTTCTTCATGCAAAGCAGGATTTGAACCCGTGGACGTTTGCAGGTTGGGAAATATCAGGTTTAATCACCCGAGGGCCCACTTCCGAGTTACAGGCTTGCTCATGTTTAAAACCTGATAGAAATCACTTTGTTTCAGTGCTCAGGCAGAGCGTGACCGGTCAAAGAACTGGGGCAATTGAAAATTCTGCGACAGCTACTGACCTGTGTCTAGATTGTTCGAGACAACCATGAGTAATGTTCCGAAGGCACCAGTGGCAGCATAAACATCTGTACTAAATCTGATCCTTCAACATGAATGGGTGGGTTTGCATAAAACTCGAGTGTTATTACAGCTCTTTTTTTGAAAGAATATTGCAATGTGTGAATAAACTGCCTAAAAAATATTGAAAAATATCTACACTATCATATCAATCAAAAAAATGTGCCTTCACTCATGACCACCACTGAGATTGTTAAGGCTCCTCTCAGATGTGACAGCCAGGTCAATGTGGTTTAACCTCAGTGAAACAGGACAAAGATTAGTGGTCACTGTAATGTGTTCCTTTGACTAAAATACCTCCAACATGTTACTTAGTGAGAGTGAAACAAAATTAGAATGTGGAAATGTTTATTTGTAGACAGTGATGGTTTGGCAAAAACTAAGATATGACAATTTTCTCCATAATGAGATGCGGAAGCCTGAGACATGCAACTTTAATGACTGGAAGCTCGAAGTGAATGAGTCAATGGTCAACCTGCTTAGCACAATGTGACACAGAGCTTCCTCACACATTTAGCCTGTACTTATATGATTGCATCATACATAGAATTCTAGGATGAAGTGGCTGTGAGTATACAGTTCTTCATCCTGAAGTTCTAAAATATTAATCTAAAATACAATATAAATTAATTGTAAGTCATATTTTCTTCAACATTATACATTTTTTCAAGATAAATGTCACTAGCCCTCACACACATAACCTGTAAGTTATGAGAAGGCTTTCAGAATTCCTCTTTAAGTTAAGCATCCATATAAATACTATAAATAACAAATTAATAGATTTAAATCAATATAACCTGTCGTATTTGTTCTGATACCCTGTAGAGGGGACCATTAATTTCCGTTTAAAATAAAACGTCTCCCTTGAAGAACATGCATTATAACATGCATGCCTACTGGCACATTAAACATTATAGTAGGGCTAATTTTAGATGGAATATGTTTAAGTTTCATATCAAGAATCCTCCCCGTAAACAGAGCGCAATCAAATACAGAATTTGCGTCCTGGAATCAAAAATTACGGAAACCAAGAGTTACTCACTGTGCTATAGTGAAGAATGGCCGAAATAAAACGTTCTAATGTGGTACTTTTTTGGATACATATTTCATCTTATGACTACATATCAATTACTAATATGCCCTAATAAGGGTGGCACGGTCCGACTTTCACAAGTATTACATCTGTTTAAAACATTGAGGGTTGATTGCAAAACTGCTGGAAAAGACCCAACGTGAACACATACATAGCTTACATTGATAAACCCAAGCGTACAACTGCGAGTGCCCTGTCCTCTTATCCCATCATTCCATTAATGATACGGGGGCTGGGAGGGGGGTTTAGGGAATGCACGTTCCACGGGTCGTCGAGGGAGTCTTTGACTTTGACATCCCTCGGGGAGTTCAGCCTCCTGGTCCATCTCCAAGGTGTCATCCAGCTCCGTCATTGCCCGGGAGTCCTCATCCTCCTCCGTTTGACCCAGCATGCTGTAAGGATCAGAAGAATCAACCACCCGGTTCCTCTTCTCCCGGTGCAAGAGGCGCTCCAGCGGCACGGTGTTCATCTCCGATAGGAAGAGGGAGGTTTGCGGTAGATTCTGACTCACAGTGTACACTTGCTTTATCCCTTCCAAGTTGAGCAGAATACCAGTTCTGCAAGAGTAGTACACGTCGCGGTGGTTTTCCAATAACTTGTGGTTAAAAGGACAGTCTTTCTTGTGGCAAACAGTCTGTAAACAGATTAATTTACGCAAACAGACCATTTATAAACGTACATAAAATAACTTCATTGTCAAAGTGTTACTTGAGTGCTAAACACAAGAACACTTCGACCAATGTAAAAATGTGATATTATATTGGCTATGTGTTTGGATAAAAGTGGTCTGAAATCCGTGCGTAAAAGCGCATTTTTGGTAGGCATATGACAGAAAGAGCTCAAATTAGGAAACTTCTGAGTCTTATTCTACATGTTAAGAACACATGTATTTCAGTTCAATGGATAATGAAAATGGGCATTTACTTACAGAGCTGAAAGGGTTTCCCAGGGCATCCATGCACAGGTAGCGGTTACTTTTGACTCCAAGTATCGCCACGCGCTCTCTTGTTTCCGCCTTCAATAAAATCACACCTGTTGACAAAATGAAATGTGTTAGCCTATAGAAGCAGATTAAAGACAAAGACTTAAAACAAAATTTCAATCAAAACCAAACGGCAAAAATGTAATAAGAACTTACTGTATGAGCCTCGAAGTGTAGTTTTGCGCAAGTGGCCATTTAAACTGATCTCAATGTAGAAATTGTTCACGTCTGAAGACGTCTGCAAACTGGCAAACTGGCAACCTTCAGCTGATCTGATGGTCCAACGTCTTCTCGGATTCCCCCAGTTGGATCCTATGAGAGGTGATGGGTTTGGAAGAGCGTCTACTAGTCGAAATCCCAGAAGAACAGCCAGTAAGAGCACAAGGACGGCGTCCCTCATCCCAGATGTATTGGTTATTTCCATCTTTTACCCCTAAAATACAGACAATGTATCCCAGAGATTTCGGATGTAGCTTTGAATTCAGCAGCAAGCTGTTGGCAAACTTCATCTGATCTGATGGTCCAACGTTTGAGAACGGCTCAATTTAAAGGGATCCAAGTGCCACTCCTGCTCGCATCCTTTAGCCTACGCAGCGCTCGCCCCCAACGCAGATGTGGGTCTTTCTCTCGGCGGGAGGAAGGGGGTGCATCTCCACCTGAATGTTTGTCTAAAGGTATTGGTCACCAAATAACGTAGTAGTCTCCTTGAGCAATGTCTGTACAAAAGTGACGTATTTTTTCAAACATCAGCACTTTCATAACCATGATCCTTGCACTAATATTTAAATTGCATATGTCATCACAGTGTGTGCAATATAACCCTCTGTCCAGTAAGCATATTATAATAGACTTATATATTTTCTATAGATATAGAAACATATTAATAATTTCACATTGAAAAACTGACTATAGATAAGTCTATAGATAATCTATACAACCAATTCCCAAGGTTTCCTGTTCCTAATCTATACAACATATTCCCAACACCTTTCCAATGTTTTGAAAACGTAATTATATCATAGTAATTGAACATTATGGTACAATCTGTTCGAATTAAATGATAAGACAACATCTTAAACTTCGAAAAATATTTGACACTTTAAAAACACAGATCTAATGTAGTGCTGTATTTCTATCTAGTATTTTCTATACAATTATAAAAACATAAATCCATGCCTGAATAATACTAATTAAGCTCCCAAATTAACATTACACTGTGCGTATAGTTGATGATGACTGGGGGAGCTAGACTTACTTTGTCCAATATTACCCCTTGTGTAGAAACAACACTGCCGCTTCTTGTTTAGGTTACTTCCTATGTGAATTACACAACCATTGTCCTGTCTTCCTTTTGATTCCTACACATCTGTAATGGAACCACTTCACCATGCAGCAGATGATCTTGCCGAACAGATGTCTATTGCAGGAACAGATTACTGCTGATCCCTCCTCCTATTCATTCAATACCATTTGCAACTTCCTTTTCTGCAACTCTGGAATCAGGTGATGTTCAACAAAGGCTTGGGTTCTGATCAACAGGTCTTGAATGAATGCCTCATCTCAGGGAAGATTGATGACAGAAATGCCTTGCTGTGTCCAGACAACAAAGTTACCCTGTTGACATCCTGTGACAAGCAGTTGTGTTTGAACTTGAGTGAAGTACTGGTGTTTTCTCTTCAACCAATTGGTTTCCAGGCAAAATGCTGCATCCTCCAGTTGAACTACAGTACCACTCAAAAGTTTATTCAAGAGTTTGTCTTTATTTCATTTTTTCCCTACATTGTAGAATAATAGTGAAAACATCAAACTATGAAATAACACATATGGAATCATGTAGTAACCAAAAAAGTGTTGAACAAATCAACATATATTTTAGATTTTAGATTCTTCAAAGTAGCCACCCTTTGCCTTGATAACAGCTTTGTACACTCTTGGCATTCTCTCAACCAGCTTCATGAGGTCAGCTTAAGCTTTTATAGATTATATTGAAAGAACAAGGGGGAAACATATCGCAATTGAAAATTGATTAATGTTTAAATTTAGTATTTGGCTGTTTTGGGCTGCCAGAGCCAGTCTACCTCTGAAAATAACATAAGGTTGTTGGACTTTAAGGAGTAATGGTAACGTTAGGCTCCTTAAAGGACAGATCGAAATGTACCAGGGGGGAGGGGCCTATCCAACTCAAGGTGTCATAAAAAAAATGCAAATGAAAAGTTACAATATTTCCACATGACCCTCCCCTTTTACTTTAAAATAAATTGAACACCCCCCCCCCCCCCCCATAGAATTTCCTCAAAATAATGTTTACGACCACAAATAACAATAACTGTAGCGACCCTGTGTTTATAAAGGTGGATATCAACTTTGCCACTTCGGCATGCTTTTGTGGCAGAGTCGATGCCATGCAGGGCTACGGGACAGACGTTTGAGGGTTCACCGACTACCACAAACGAGCTCACTTTTCCTGCCTGTTTCATTATATTATAATCAGAGCTGGCTGCAGACAATGATCAGCTAGGGGGAAATAAGATTTTAAACAGTTTGATGCCATTTATAATTATATAAAATATACTAAACAAAAATATAAATGCAGGGCCTCCCGAGTGGCGCGGTGTTCTAAGGCACTGCATCGCAGTGCTAGCTGTGCCACTGGAGATCCTGAAGACCCATGGCAATGCAAGCTGACACGGTCGACAGGTGTACAGTGTTTCCTCCGACACATTGGTGCGGCTGGCTTCCGGGTTAAGCGGGCATTGTGTCAAGAACCAGTGAGGCTTGCCTGGGTTGTGTTTCGGAGGACGCACGGATCTTGACCTTCCCCTCTCCCAAGTCTGTATGGGAGTTGCAAAGATGGGACAAGACTGTAACTACGAAAAAGGGTTCAAATATATAAATGTGACATACAGCAATTTCATTCATTTGCAGTACATAGGAGGAAATCATACATTTATTAGACTTTAATCTATGGATTTCACATGACTGGGAATACAGATACCTTAAAAAAATATGGGCCTCACAATGTGCCTCAGGATCTCATCACAGTATTTTTGTGCATTCAAATTGCCATAGATTAAATGGAATTGTATTCATTGTCTGCAGCTTATGCCTGCCCATACCATAACCCCACCATCACCATGGGGCCCTCTGTTCACAACATTGACATCAGAAAACCGCTCGCCCACACGACACCATACACGTGGTCTGAAGTTGTTAGGCCGGTTGGACATACTACCAAATTCTTTAAAATGATGTTGGAGGCGGCTTATGGTAGAGAAATTTAAATTAAATTCTGGCAACAGCTCTGGTGGACATTCCTACAGTCAGCATGCCAATTGCACGATCCCTCAACTTGTGACACCTGTAGCATTGTGTTGTGTGACAAAACTGCATATTTTAGCATGGCCTTTTTATTGTTCCCAGCACAAGGTGCACCTGTGTAATGATCATGCTGTTTAATCAGCTTCTTGATATGCCGCAGGTGGATGGATATGTCAGGTGGATGAATTATCTTGGCAAAAGAGAAATGCTCACTAACAGGGATGTAAACAATAATGTAACAGGGATGTAACACTGGTGCGATTGCTAACCTTTCAAACAGCAACACACAGCAAGTTAAGTTTTTATGTCAAATACACAAGTACAGTGAAATACATTTCTTGCAAGCTCTAAACATAAGCAAAATAACACATGAAAAATCTTATATGGCTGAATATGGGATTTATTGTAATTTATATAATTACAAAGTCCCTAACGTTGTAGATTACTGTCAATATCAAGTCCATTCAGACGATTCAGAAACAAAACAGAGTACGCCTTTTTCTCCACCCAGAACTGCATTTGCTTGCTATTATGACATCATGGGGATCTCAGGTATGCCGTTTTTCATCCTTAAGTACTAAAATATTTATCTAAAATATAACCCCCAAAAATAAATACATTGAAAAAAAGTCATATTTTGTTCATAATAATTTATTTTTCAAGATAAATGTCACAAACACTCACACACAGCCTACTCACAACTAACCTAATGTAGCAGCCATAAAAGAAACGCCTGAGCTGAGTCCCCACATCCGGTTTTCTGGGGAAACGGAAGCTATATCCCATCAAAGGCCAACTCAGAATTCCTCTTTAACAGTTAAGCATCCATATAAATACTAGAAATAACAATAAATGAATAGATTTAAATAAATAAATACTTTCAACTTTCTTGGGATTGGCTTTGTTGCTTGCTTTTGCTGGCCAGCACCTATCACCAACCTGTTCTTTCTATGTGTTCTGATACCCTGTAGGGTGTAGGCCTGCCATTCATTCCCGTTTTAAATTAAATGTCTCACTGCAAGAAAATGGCCTATAACATGTAGGCGTACTGGCATATTAAACATTGTAGTAGGCCTAATTTTATATGGAATATGTTTAAGTTTCATCATCATAATCTGACCTTGTACTCTTAGATTTAAGTGCTGCGTTCGACACTGTTGACCATGATGTCTTTCTGGACAGACTGAAGAGGTGGGTTGGCCTCTCCGGTCCAGTTCTAAATTGGTTTAGGACCTATTTAACTGGTCAAGAGTTCTCTGTCACCCTTGGTGAACATAACTCGGAGAAAATACATATCATGTTGTTCCACAACGTTTGATTGTGGGTCTGGTACTGTTCAGTTTATATATGCTACCCCTTGGCAGCGTTATCAGAAAGCACAGAATTGATTTGCACTGCTACGCAGACGATACACAACTTTGCATTTCTGTGTCACCAGAGGATTTTAGCTCCACGTATAAATTATTATTTAAATACTTGGTTGGCTCACAACTTCCTCCAGCTAAATCAAGAGAAGAATGAGGTACTTATTGTTGGAGCCAAAGCCCAGAGAGAGAATCTAGCCGCACATTTTAATTCACGGGCAATAAAGATAAAACAACCAGGTAAAAAACGATGTGTTATTTCAGATGCTGAACTAAATTTCAAATCACACATTAGGAATGTGACCAAAATAGCTTTTTACCACGTGAGGAACATTGCCAAGGTGCGGCCGTTTCTCACTCAGGCTGATAGAGACTCATCCATGCTTTTATTACAAGCAGGCTTGACTACTGTAATGGTCTCCTGTCTGGTCTACTCAAGAAAGCCATTAGTCAACTACAAAACATAGAATGCAGCAGCACGGGTACTGACCAAGACCAGACGGAGAGTACACATTACACCAATTTTAAAGGTCTCTGCACTGGCTGTCTGTGAGTTTTAGAATTAATTTTAAGACTCTTCTATTGGATTTTAAATCTATCCATGATTGTGCACCTCAATACATGTCAGACATACTTTTATGTTAGGTCCCTCAGGTCCAATGGCACTGGCCTTTTAACAAACCCAAAGCCTATGACCAAGAAGCATTTAGAGGCATGCCAGACAACCTGAGGGGGGCCGAAACTGTGGACATATTTAAAAGAGATCAACTGTGGACATATATAAAAGAGATCTTAAAACACACATTTTAGCTTTGCTTTTCATTGGGGTCCTTTTTTTGTTGTTCAGTTTGTGTCATCTTTTGTTTTTTATCTCATGTTTGTTCTTTAGTAAATATTTCAGCTTCTATTTTCATCGTTTTTTTTACAATGTTTTTCCTGTAAAGCACATTGTGTTGCGTTCCATGTCTGAAATGTGCTGTATAAATAAAGCTTGATTTGATAAACCAAGTATTTTCTTGTAGGCTTCTTACATTGTAAAACATTTAATAAAGTGACTTCAGCTCAACTTACTTTTTTTCTTCGAAGAAGACGCACAAATATTTCGTGTTTCAGCATGATTCTCATAAGAATCCATCCCGTAAACAGAGCGCACTCATGTGCAGAATTTGCGTCCTAGAATTAAAAAGCACGGTAACCAATAGTTACTGTACATACCCACTAGCTACTGTGCTATAGTGAAAAATGAACAAAATACAATTTTCCGTCTTATGACTATATACAAACGACTAATATGCCTGTCACGGTCAGCCTTTCACAGGTGTAATAGTTAGGGTCTGTTTCCAGACCAGCTGGAAAAGATCCAACGTGAACGCGCACACAATTTATATTCTTAAAACCAGGTGTACAACGGCAAGTGTCCTGTCCTCTTATCCCACCATTGCATTCATTATACGGGGGCTGGGAGGGGGGTTTAGGGAATGCACGTTCCACGGGTCGTCGGAGGGAGATTGGGGGGTCTCCCTGGAGATGTTGCGTCCCTCGGGGAGTTCAGCCTCCTGGTCCGTCTCCAAGGTGTCATCCAGCTCCGGCATAGCCCGGGAGTCCTCATCCTCCTCCGTCTGCCCCAGCATGTTGTACGGATCAGAAGGGTCAACCACCCGGTTTCTCTTCTCCCGGTGCAAGAGGCGCTCCAGTGGCACCGTGTTCTTCTCCGACAGGAAGAGGGAGGTTTGCGGTAGATTCTGACTCACAGTGTACACTTGCTTTATCCCTTCCAAGTTGAGCAGAATACCAGTTCTGCAAGAGTAGTACACGTCGCGGTGGTTTTCCAATAACTTGTGGTTAAAAAGACAGTCTTCCTTGTGGCAAACGGTCTGTAAACAGATACATTTACGTAAAAACTGCAATTTAGAAACGTATATCCATTAACTTAATTGTTTAAGTGTTGCTTGAGTGCTAAACACAAGAACACTTCGACCAGTGTAAAACAAAACAAAAAAGGATAAGATATAGGCTGTGTGTTTTGATAAAAGTGGTCTGAAATCCGTGCGTAAAAGCGCATTTTTGGTTTATGTCAGGAAGGGTTCAAATGAGGAAAAAGTGCCATTCAATTATCTCACGTGTCTTATTCTAAATGTTAAGAAAACATGTATTTCAGTTCAATGGATAATGAAAATGGGCATTTACTTACAGAGCTGAAAGGGTTTCCCAGGGCATCCATGCACAGGTAGCGGTTACTTTTGACTCCAAGTATCGCTACGCGCTCTCTTGTTTCCGCCTTCAATAAAATCACAGCTGTTGACAAAATTAATTGTGTTAGCCTATAGAAGCAGATTAAAGACAAAAACTTCAAACCAAATTTCAATCAAAAAGAAACGGCAAAAGTGTAATAAGAACTTACTGTATGAGCTTCGAAGTGTAGTTTTGCGCACGTGGCCATTTAAACTGATCTCAAGGTAGAAATTGTTCACGTCTGAAGACGTCTGCAGGTGTACGTATCTTCTCGGATTCCCCCAGTTGGATCCCAGGAGAGGTGATGGGTTTGGAAGAGCGTCTACTAGTCGAAATCCCTGAAGAACAGCCAGTAAGAGCACAAGAACGGCGTTCCTCATCCCAGATGTCTTGGTTATTTCCATCTTTTACCCCCAAAACACAGAAAATGTATCCCAGAGATTTTGGATGTAGCTGTGAGTTCTGCAGCAAACTGTTTGCAAACTTCAGCTGATCTGATGGTCCAACGTTTGAGGACGGCTCTATTTAAAGGGACCCAAGTGCCACTCCTGCTCACATCCTTTAGCCTACGCAGCATTCGCAGATGTGGGTCTTTCTCTCGGCGGAAGGAAGGGGGTGCATCTCCACCTGACTGTTTGTCTAAAGGTATTGGTCACCAAATAACGTAGTAGTCTCATTGAGCAATGTCTGTACAAAAGTGAAGTCTTTTTTTTCACGCATAAAAACGTTCACAATCAGGATCCTTGGACTCATGTAACCTCTGTCATTTCAGTGTGTGAAATATACCCCTCTGTCCAGTAAGCATATTATAATTACCTATATATTTTTGGGAGGTATAGAAAAAAACAATGAGTCAAGGTTATGCCCTTTATTGGGTCCAGTTTTACCCATTTTATAAGGCTAAAGATAATCTATACAACCAATTCCCAAGGTTTCCTGTCCCTAATCCATACAACATATTCCCAACACCTTTCCAATGTTTTGAAAACGTAATTGTATGATAGTAATTGAACATTATGGTACAATCTGTTTGAATTAAATGATAAGACAACATCTTAGACTCAGATACATATTTGACCATTTAAAAACACACATCTAATGTAGTGCTGTATTTCTATCTGACATTTCTATTTAATTATAAAAACATAAATCCATGCCTGATTAATACTAATTAAGCTCCAAATTAACATTACACTGTGTGTATATATGACGATGAGTGGCCCTCTTAAATAAAGTATGGTCATTGGTGCCAACTGCCCATCACAAACAATTCCACCATTACAGTTTGACCAGCAGAGGGAACCACAAGGTAATCTATGCCACAATATGGACGGCACAGGGGGTCCTAGTGTCAGACCAAATACAAATATAACGACAAGTCATAACTATCTTATTTCATATATGTAGCCTATAGCACTTACAAATTCATTTAATTACTATGCTTATATGTTTTATGTACTTGGTCTTTTTAAGCACCTGACTAAATTAATTTCCCCCTGGTGGGACAATAAAGTTCATAAAATCTAATCTTCAGACATGATGATTTCATGTTAGACACTTTTCCAAGCAAGAACTACTGCAGATTTGCCTTTGTTGTTGGTGCTTCAACATAAAAAGTGTCAACATTCTATAAGGGGGTTCAGGGGTCACATTTTGCAGAACAGTGGCCCTGAACCTTAAAATAGTAGATCACCTTAAGTATTGCAATAGGCTGTAGAGGGCATAGTGCACTGGTCAGTGTGCATTACACACTATATGTTTGATAAGTCACTCATCTTTGTGTGTGAGGTGTTAGGGAGAGATCAACTTGATCTCTCCTAGGTGACGTGTACATTATTCTCTGTCACCTTTAACAAAGCCATCCAGCCCCGGGCTCAATAAGAAACCAAGAAAACAACAAGTATAAAACAAACGTTTATTGGTATCTCAGGAATACAGTAGAATGCTGTGCACAGCACATACGTACAAAAATAAAAGGAAAAACATTTTCAATATATTAGTATTCTTACGTAGCCTCATCAGTTTTTCAGAAATAAATGATTGCAGAAGTCTACTGTTTTACAATCGTCATAACAAATTAAAACTAAGGCAGAAGGTGAGGTATATGTTAACAGAGAGAAGGGGCATAGGTGGAAGCTCACTCCCCTTAGTGCAGGGGTACAAAACCAAGAGAAAGAAAGTTTTGCCGAAACACACAAGGGAAACACATGCAGGCACACTCCCAATCAAGCTTGGTGGGCTTCAGACAGCTTTTAGAGTTAGCGGAGCATGATAACAGGATGCCTTCTCTGCTGAAGTTAATTGACACATTTCACAAATCATTTTCAAAAAGAACTAGAATTTATTGCAATTGTATGTTTTGGTCAAGTCTGATAGGGAACAGAATATCAACCTGTAATCTTTAGGCTTCCATATTTTAGTTGCCTCACTATCCCGTTACCATGCTCAGACATAGGAAAGACAGCATTTTATAAGCTACTGTAAGATAGCAAATTGTCACATTTCACAAGCAGCACTACTTTCAATATTTCCAAGATCTCTGATAAGGTGCACCTTTGACATCTTGTTGACTATGAGGGAGGGCGTGCAAGCGTCTTACACACACACACACACACACACACACACACACACACACACACACACACACACACACACACACACACACACACACACACACACACACACACACACACACACACACACACACACACTTCATACCCTGGTATGTTGACATGAGGATTTAGCTGTTAAATGAACTCACATTGAACTTATTAAATACATATTTGCCTCACTTTTATCAGAACAATGTATCTGATTAATTTTTCGTTTTTACTTTTACCAATGTCAATAACTATCCCAGAATGTTTTCATGTAATACCACATGCAGTCACAGCATGTGGTAATACGTCTTTAGTCTGATCTCTGAGACTACTCTTTAACCAATAGACAAACAACAGGATTTACTTCCAGTACATATATGCTCATTACAACAAGTTAGGAAAAGGAGATTTGATCCAGGCCACTATACCGTGTGACAGTATGTCCATAATAATCCATCCTAAAAAAGTCAGTTCCTGTTGCACACCACTAGTAAGTGTACAGGTAGGTAGGTGCTGCCCTTTAGAGAAAGCTTCCATCAATCCTGAAAATAACCTCAACGGACTCTTGTAAACTGTGGAAATCGTTTAACTCTGCAATATGAAACTCCCCTGCAATACTCCAATGTGCCACTAAAATCTTTAAATAACCGTTCCAAGACCTCTCTGTAAAGACTGCGAAAGTGTAAGGGAAGGGTTGTTTTAGATAGGATTGGAAGCTCTTGTCCACAGTCTTTTGACATGAGAGCCTTGGTTCTCAGGCAGAGCCAGGTGATTCCTGAAGAGCAGTTGGTTGGTTGACGTCACAGTGGCCCACAAGGTCTGCTGTAGAGACACAGAGAACTGGGAGGATAGAGACTTGCAGTGACTTTGCTATTTGTCTCAAGTACTGCATCAAGTCTGCAGAGGTCCCCTCCCTGGAAGTATTCGGATGTAGGCTACGCGCGTGTGTGTGAGGGAAGGGGTGTGAGAGGAGCAAAAATGAAATCTGCATTCACATTAATGCAGGGCCGACGCATCAAACCAAGTGTTTGAACTTCGGCAAGAGAAATTAAAGACATAACTCAAACAACTGTAGATCTCAGACACATGCATTCTCAGCCAGGCAATCAGATATGAAAAGTGACAATGACAGTTGTATACAGTATATATATTTTTAAAGCTACAGTCTATGATTCGAAAAACAAACGCTGCCTAGCCACTAGTTTTTATTTTTTTCACCTATTTTTAACCCATAGTATTTGTTTACAATTACATTGTTCACAAACAGTAGAATAAACCAAGCGTATATTTTGGGTTCTGATGGGGTAAGACTGTTTAACTAAGGTCATGAGAAATTTCTAAGTTATATTCTTTAAGAATAAATGGCTATAAAGGCTCATTACATTACATTTAATGTCCAAAAATGGATGCACCAATCACAGACTGTAGCTTTAAAGCCACGCTTATAAGAGCAATTAAGGACAAGATGGAAGTCTTGGAGGCCACTGATGGTCTTTCTATGGAGACCATTCAAACAGTGCATAAATAATTCCATAAATAAATAATCAACCCAGTACAGCCATGTATGTCCCTTTAAAACCGATCAACTAGCTTTACATCAAATTCATTGCAAATGAATCAAATAGAGAGATAACACTATCAAATAGAGACAAACATTGATTTGATGGGAGGTGACCCAAATAGCAGACCACCCTGGACACAGAGTCAGGGTCAACACTGGTCCATGACTCTGACCGTGAACTAAAAAAGGACTAAAGCAGGAGAGGAAGCTCCTAGGTTACTGCTGGAATCCCAAGGTCCCTCCAGCCCCATGGGTTTTCACAGGGGTATCTGACGTCCGGGGTGGTACTGGTTAAAGGGGAGTATGTGGGGAGCAGCCAGTCATCCTGGCCGAGACACATTCTTGCAGGGGATTCAACAAACAGAGACAGCAGGCCGCATCCCATAAGTCTTTCCTAGGTTAAAATAGTCCTGCTCCTCCTCGGCTCCACCAAAGAGAACATTCCCAGAGGGTGACTTGGGGTCGGGTAGAATGAGAAGCCTCAGTTTTCAAGTAACCAGCAGCAGAGGAAAGAACACTATCAACTATGAGGCACTGCACTGTCCTTCAGTCCGGTGCTACACATTGACTCTAGGAACTGAACCTCCCGTAATTACATTTAAAACCATCCAACTACAGCTTCCAACAACTTTCTGGCACTGCAATGGTGCTGCAGAGCACACTGATCTGGGATTTCACCAAACACATTAACAAACAACTAAATAAATAATCATGTATGGGAACGATTCTCACCAACATAAAAGACATCAGGCACCATCATGGATGGTCACTGTGCAACCTGAACTGCGCAACTTGTTCCTGGTACTTTTTTCTGTTTCACATTTGTCAATATTTACATCATTTTTCATTGGCTTAATAGACATGTTTATGTATGGCGATGCACAAAAGCTTGCAATTTTACATTTCACACACTCACCCAAAGCCAAACGCTAAAGCTTTTGGGTGTCAGCAGTGTCCCAGTTTGTGAGCAGATACATGTTTTATTGTGCGTTCTTATGCTAGTCCCTTTTTCAGTTCATTTCAAGCCATGATGCAAATGAGCTCTGAGACAAAGGAGGTTTGAATCCAGTCTGTAACACATAACTGCCCCACCATGTTTAAATGACCTTGTGGAGAGACTAGAGTCTCACATGGCGGTTAAACTTCTACTGTGGGTGGGCAACTGAGTTTCTCTACCTCCCCACACTCATGGCTGAGTTCTCCTCTAGTCTTCTCTCTGTGTACCAGAGTGTATATTACTTAATCGATCTAATAACAGAAAAAGAAAATAAACCAGAGATAGACCTGCCCCCCCGACGCCCTCCTCGGAGTGTCAGCCCTATTTCTGACTACAGTGGGTGTCTCTTACATGCAAGTTTAAGGGGGCCACAAGTGGGAACACCAAGGCACCTCACATCGTGCAGCAGGGGAAGTGCATTTAAGTAGTCTCGTTCTCAATCCCCCTTTTTGCTTGAAAATAGCAAACGTGAACACAGGGGAGTTGACCAGCAAGTGCTCAAAGGTCTCAAAGAAAGGATAAACTAAACAGGTATTACCTTGAGCATACAGTAACTCCATGCATCTCTTTATCCAGTCAAGTGGTTCTTTGAGGTAATAAAAAGTATCCATTTCACTCCTAAAAGCTAAGGATATTAGTCATCCAACCCAAAGACAGGGTGAAGCTGCCCCAGTATCTGTGAGTTAGAGATGTCTTTAACGCCCAGGAAGCTCCGATTCAAACTCCCATTAGACAGCTATGCAAGCGTTATAATGTCAAAATCCGTTTGTTATGGAGTTTGACTGAGTAAATATGGAGTTTGGCTGAGCAACTATCTTAATTTACTCAAGTTACGATCAGTATGTACTTCCAGAAAAGGTGTAAATAAAAATTGACAAGCAACAGAAAAAATGCCTATTCAGCACCTCCAATCACCCATCACTCATTAATGCCACGCACAGGTCCGAAGTCTACAACATCTCAATACATTGGAGGTGCCGAATAGGAAAAAAATGTTAGTTGCTCGTAAATTTTTTGTTTGTCCTTTTTTGGAAGTACATACCGTCTGTAACGGGATTAAATTACGATAGTTTCTCAGCTGAAACTATTTTGATATTATAACACTTGCAGATCTGTCTAATGGGAGTTTGATTTGGAGCTTCCTGGGAGTTAGAAAGAAGACACGTCATACTCATCGTCGACATCTCTAACGCACAGATACTGGGGCAGGGTGACGCGTACCTCCATTACGGTACGCATCAAAGTAAAGTGAAGACTGGCAAAGCCTTACACTCCTCAATCGATAATGATACGTGATAAGCAGCAAATAATGGCACATACATAAGTTCTAATACAAAGGTAGCTATCCAAATATACATATATAAAGATAATAAATACTTGTGTAGTTTTTGCAGTCCTTTTGTAATGGTGTATATGTATATTGTATAATTCTATATTACCTGGGAGAACATCCACATGTGCAAATTAGTGAGTTATTGCCAGCTTTGATCATAATAATCGTGGGAGGAAGTGTGTGACAGTCATGGCGGTGGTTGCCTTGTTGCCTCTTTTTGCGCGGCCATGTTTGCTGAGGGCGATGTAGGAGCCCTTGTAAACCGAAGACTCATAGGCATTATAGTTGTTTGGCAGCAAGGTCTCCTTGAATTTGCACTCGTCCCGGAAGAATTTCTAAAAATGGCAAATGGAGAGACAATGTCAACAAAAAGCTCAAGTTAGGAGGACCACAGGATGAACATTACACTACAAGCATGCTTTGGCAAAAGCTTAGATGGATGGCATAGATCCTCTTGCTGCACCAGACCACATGACAGAGTTCAGTAGACAAATATTGTTGGGGAACATTTGAGATGGATTATATTTTGCTCATTATTAAAGGGGCAGTGCATTCAAAAACCTGATTTCAATTTTTTTTAATGATATTTCCAAACTATGAGGTTGAAATAACGCTCTGAAATTGTGAACATTTTGATAATGTCCTTTTAGTGTAAGAGCTTTTGGAAAAAAACGCCTGGAATTTCAGTCTGTTAAGGTGGGATGGAGTTTTTGGCCCACAGCATGACATCATAATCTGATCTGGTTATTCTGACCAACGACCGGTCATCTTTTATTTGCATATGTATCCTCCTACTGTGAAGGGGAAACGGGTCAGGCTCTATAGTCTAGACGATCCTATCCACCAATCATGGTTGTTTATGTAAATATATTTAAATTTGTATCAACCCAACTACATGATCAGACATAATTTCAATGGCAAAAGTGAAATAAATTATAAAAATCATATTTGGAGTTATTTTCCATGAAATAGACATACAGTGATGATTAAAAATGTTAATTAGAAAGACTGCATGCTGGCTTTAAATGACTACTTCAAACTTCTAAAACCATATGCTCTAAATTTCTGTTGTATTCTGTTGTAGTCATATTCAATAATTGCCAAGTTCTATAGTAATAATTTTTTGGGATAATTTTTCATGATTCAAGTATTGGGTTTTCTGCCAATCTAACATAAACATACAGACAATAAACTATTTCAAGAGTTTTCAAAATTCAGAGGAAACAGAGGACTGGACTAAATGTGGCTAAAAGGAGTTCAGACACTCCTTGTTCATCAACGTCATGATGAATCATTGCCTGCTGATTTACAGTGTCTTGTCAAGCTGAACACATTAAATACATTTCAGAAAGTTGTAGATCTCCTCCACGGCAATAGATTTGGATGTTTACTGCAGCTAAACACTACTCAGTTCAGTCAGTTTCTCAACCCAGAGGCCCAACATCGCGAGACTTCTGGAAACCTTTGAGAAGTCAATGAGAGAAGTGAGAAATTCTTCCTTAGTTGTTCATTTTCTCGAAATCTGACACTTACATGTTGTAATTTTTGTCAAAAACAACTTTATATCAAAGGAGTGCCTTTGATTGGTGGCCTGCACATGCGCAGTTCGACACCGAACGACCATTAATACCGATTATGTGTTTCTGCGCATGAGTTTAGCTAGCCAACGTTGCCATGACATCACCCACAAGCGTGATAGGGGATTTCTATTGGAGATGCAGTTTCTACATAAGGTAAAACTTAAATTAATAGCCAGAGCGGTTTATTTGCTTCAATCACCGAACACAACTGGCGCATACATTATAACACTTGCAGATCTGTCTAATGGGAGTTTGAATTGGAGGCTTCCATTTGAGCAAGGAATCTATTGCTCAACAACATGTTGAAAAGACTACCACACTTTATTGTGACCAGTATGACCAGTATAAACATTATAATAACACATCCATTGCAGATCAGACTTGCAATTTCAGCTTCAGCATCATTCTCTCACTCTTTGTATCCACTGTAATTGAGGCGACCATGTCAAACCACACTGTAGTCTCATCCATGGCAATACTGTTGCTCTCCTGTATCTTCTATTGCGCAATCTTTACCATTTGCACTGAAGTTCACTTGTAAACAATGTATTTAGATCCATCGTTTTTTTTTTAAACATGCCCGGCTATTAAAAGGAACAGGCAGCTATTTGAGACTGCATTTAATTGAAGTTTTATGGTATCTTCATACTCAACCATCTTTGACTGCAGGACAAAAGCAGGGTGCAGTTTTATAGGCTAAAATGTCAGGGCCTAATGTTTGCCAATTCAGACCAATTTACAGCAGTAGGCAAACACTATGGTGCAATTCATTCAACAATGGGCCATAAAATCAATCTTGATATCATCAATGCTAAAACTCCTTCTCTTTAGATTAGTAGGCCTACCTTGAAAGTTGATTGATTCCTTCAATAAATAGCTTCAGACATTCAACTGCCAGAAAAGCAATCAGATGATTGATAGACTATTAGGCTAATGTTAACTAACGAGTTCAATAAGCATCGGTTATATCGTCTTATTCAACAGATCATATTTCAATAATAATTATATGTTTGTTATCGTTTACAAAACCCCTTTAAATTATTCTACACGGGTTACAGGAAGACCATACTGAAACAAGCTATACCCTGTGCAATTGGGAATTATGAATAATTTATAATGGATTCATTCCGTACCTCATGAATGCTCCCATCAGTGAGGTAATATTTGATTCACACAGAACAAAATAATGCATAGGCTCTACTTAACAAAACAAATTCTTGATCAAATATAATTTGTAATAACATATTAACAAAGAATTTAGCTCATCTCAAACACATTGCGTTTTTCTCCATCTCTCTTAGAAACAGCATGCCCAGCAATAGAGGGAAATACAATTGCGCACACCTACCGTTCCATACAACCTTCCTCTGCTGTTCATTGCGACAAACAGCTCACTTTTCACCCCATACATACTTAGCACTCCTATCTCCACCGTGGAGATCTCTATTAGACCTAGTCAAACAAAGCATGGTGTTATACAGAGGAACCTTGTCAAATTGACAGTGTATCAATGCGTTTGATTATGGAGGAACAAAGACGTGCATAATACAGTGGTGGGTGTAACCTTGTAGGTGGCTACTCTGCACGCATCGTCTTTGTTCTGTATAATTTGGGGAGCAATGCTGTTCATCTCCTATTGCCCAAATAAATATCTATCATAACTGCACTTTCTGACGTGCATGGCAATCCTTTTCTGGGCCACAGAAGGAGCCAGTGTAAAAATAAGTTGGCGTCTATATTGGTCCAAGCATTCATGTCATGTTTTGGCCTGGGAAGATATTTAGCACTGACTGATACAAGGTTTTTTAATAGATTTGTCTTTGCTTTGAGAGACATTCAATGTTGTCGACCCCAATGATTAAATATCATGCAAGACCGACAAGGAGCTCTCAAGTCGCCTTTACTTGGGACCGCTCATATTATATGTTCTCTATTGAATTACATTTCAGGATGCGACTCACTGTACTGGTTCTCATTATGTACACCGTTTATCCTGCCGTCAGGGAGGATCTGCAGGTGAAATCCAATGCCCACGTTGCAGTAAAGTCGCCGCACTCTCTTGATGCCCAGCAAATAGTCACTCTCCCAGTTCATGTCCGATTTCGCCCCAGAGATTCCCAGAACGGAGCGGGAAAAGAGGGTCTCCCACCTTTGCTCCAATAAAGTTGCATTAGTCCTGCTTGGAATCGGATATGATGACACAATCCCCAATAGAGACCCCAAGAGAACAATTGCAGTCAACGTCCAGTGCGTGCTTGCCTCGTTGCACATACCGATGAAGAACCTTTGCGCAATGGCCATCCAGTTTACCTTCGGGGCACGTGGTCAAAGTTAATGGCCCTAAAAATACCTCTCTTCTTGTTTTTCTTCCTTTGGCATGGTGGTAAAAGCTTATTTTTGGAAGGCAGGTCAGGTCTTCTGGCTTGAAATGACAGCCCGAAAGAGGAGTAGAAAAAGGAGAGAGCGTGACAGAGCTTGAGGTGGTGGTGATGATCATCTTTTGCAGCTCCGCGCCTCTCTCGATAGGCAACGCTGGCTGTGGAGAATACCACTCACCAAAAACCTATGTCACCTTGCCAGGCACTCGCATCCTTATATGACATCACTCTGACTTCATTGCTGCCCGTCGAAGTGAGGGAGGGGAGAGAGAGAGGAAGAAAAAGTTGCAACCCAGCAAGTGTATGCAGCAAGCGCTGAGCTGCAAGTCTGATGAGAGAATGTGCAGCCGCTGTCACCTCACATGTGAGATGGGGCAGGGGGAGAGGAGTTTCATTGGGTAGAGTTGAGCAATCATGGGATGCGATGGGTACTTTGACGGAGCCCAAATTGGGACGCTGGTCATATGTCTGACAGGCTGCTTCCTTATTTAGAATGAAGGTGTAAAAACAGTCCAGTAGTCACCGGAGAGCAATGGCAATCCTGTCCGCCACTTCCTTCGCTGTTTGTTCAGGAAGTTTATACAACAACACATTTCGGAATGCCTGAAAATATTTATTATTATTATTTCGGAATGCCTGGAAAGTTTATTATATAGAGAATGCACTTGTTACCGATTAAAAAAGGAAAACCCATGTCACAGGAATGTGAGTGATCTTTCTGTCTCGGGGTTCCCTTACCCCCCCAAACTTCGGGATACTGGAAAACGCGGTGCTATTGTCAGCCTTGAACAGACGACATAATACATATGCCGCGGGGAATGCCCATACGTCAGAGAGTACCATGCTACGTGGTTCCCCAAGTGCTCTGGGTGCCAAGGAGCACAAGTCAAGTCATACCTTGGCAACCACTAAGAGGGGCGCTGTTGCTGATACACAAACAACAGTTATATGAAATCATTGCTGTGCTTTGGCAACATTTTCAATTTGAAAAGACAAAGCATTTTGTCTGCTACATCATTTATATCTATACATTTCTTAAAATCAGAATTTATGAGAAATAAGATTTTATTACATAGCAAATATTGCATTTGTATAGGTCTACAGGAATGGAGTTGATAGCCTGATTTTTGTTCTTCCAGAAGTGGATATGGACTGTTCTTCTATTTGTGAAATAACATAAAACACTCCATTACTATACAATAAGCAATAACTGTTGTTAATGTTGTAACTTCCAAAAATGATTGCTATAAAAATTCTAATTGGGACAGTTGTAGTGGGGTACCAAAGAGTCAGAATATTCCAATATTTTTCACAATTATACAGTTTAAGTGATCTACAGTTCAAGTGAAAGGGGAACAGTAGAATAGGCAAGCATGGCAGAGAGTTTTTTCAGCAGGCCCTCAGTCTGCACAGAGGCCAACAAGCAGTTACAGAGACCAACAAACTGTTATAGAGGCCAACAAACAGTTACAGAGGCCAACAAACCGTTACAGAGGCCAACAAACCGTTACAGAGGCCAACAAACAGTTACAGAGGCCAACAAACAGTTACAGAGGCCAACAAACCGTTACAGAGGCCAACAAACAGTTACAGAGGCCAACAAACCGTTACAGAGGCCAACAAACAGTTACAGAGGCCAACAAACAGTTACAGAGGCCAACAAACAGTTACAGATGCCAACAAACCATTACAGGAGGCCAACAAACAGTTACAGAGGCCAACAAACAGTTACAGAGGCCAACAAACCGTTACAGAGGCCAACAAACCGTTACAGAGGCCAACAAACAGTTACAGAGGCCAACAAACCGTTAGGGAGACAAACACACCGTTACAGAGGCCAACAAAGCCTTACAGAGGCCAACAAATCAAATCAAATTTATTTATATAGCCCTTCTTACATCAGCTGATATATCAGTGCTGTACAGAAACCCAGCCTAGAACCCCAAACAGCAAGCAATGCAGGTGTAGTAGCACGGTGGCTAGTAAAAACTCCCTATAAAGGCCAAAACCTAGGAAGAAACCTAGAGAGGAACCAGGCTATGAGGGGTGGCCAGTCCTCTTCTGGCTGTGCCGGGTGGAGATTATAACCTAACATGGCCAAGATGTTCAAATGTTCATAAATGACCAGCATGGTCAAATAATAGTAATCACAGTGAACAGGTCAGGGTTCCATAGCTGCAGGCAGAACAGTTGAAACTGGAGCAGCAGCATGGCCAGGTGGACTGGGGACAACAAGGAGTCATCATGCCAGGCAGTCCTGAGGCATGGTCCGAGGGCTCAGGTCCTCCGAGAGAGAGAAAGAAAGAAAGAAAGAAAGAAAGAAAGAAAGAGAGAGAAAGAGAGAATTAGAGAGAGCATACTTAAATTCACACAGGACACCGGCTAAGACAGGAGAAATACTCCAGACATAACAGACTGACCCTAGCCCCCCGACACATAAACTACTGCAGCATAAATACTGGAGGCTGAGACAGGAGGGGTCAGGAGACACTGAGGCCCCATCCGATGATACCCCCAGACAGGGCCAAACAGGCAGGATATAACCCCACTCACTTTGCCAAAGCACAGCCCCCACACCACTAGAGGGATATCTTCAACCACCAACTTACCATCCTGAGACAAGGCCGAGTATAGCCCACAAAGATCTCCGCCACGGCACAACCCAAGGGGGGGGGGCGCCAACCCAGACGGGAAGACCACGTCAGTGACTCAACACACTCAAGGGATGCACCCCTGCTAGGGACGGCACGGAAGAGCACCAGTAAGCCAATGACTCAACCCCTGTAATAGCGTTAGAGGCAGAGAATCCCAGTGGATAGAGGGGAACTGGCCAGTCAGAGACAGCAAGGGTGGTTCGTTGCTCCAGTGCCTTTCCGTTCACCTTCACACTCCTGGGCCAGACTACACTCAATCATAGGACCTACTGAAGAGATGAGTCTTCAATAAAGACTTAAACGTTGAGACCAAGTCTGCGTCTATCACATGAGTAGGCAGACCATTCGTAAAAATGTAGCTCTATAGGAGAAAGTCCTGCCTCCAGCTGTTTGCTTAGAAATTCTAGGGACAATTAGGAGGCCTGCGTCTTGTGACCGTAGCGTACATGTAGGTATGTAGGGCGGGACCAAATCGGAAAGATAGGTAGGAGCCAACCCATGTAATGCTTTGTAGGTTAGCAGTAAAACCTTGAAATCAGCCCTTGTGTAACGGCTGTCCTCCTCCTCTTCATCCGAAGAGGAGGAGCAGGGATTGAACCAAGGTGCAGCGGGTTGTGAATACATAATGAAATTTATTGACAAGACGAAAAAACGAACACGAACTACACTTGAAATGATACAAAATAACAAACGACGTAGACTGACCTAAACATGAGAACTTACATAGACACGAAGAACGCACGAACAGGAACAGACTACATACAAACCGAAACAGTCCCGTGTGGTACGAAATAACATACAGACACGGAAGACAACCACCCACAAACAAACAGTGTGAAAACACCTACCTTAATATGGCTCTCAATCAGAGGAAATGAAAACCACCTGCCTCTAATTGAGAGCCATATCAGGTCACCCTTAAACCAACATAGAAACAGAAAACATAGACTGCCCACCCAAACTCACGTCCTGACCAGCTAACACATACACAAACTAACAGAAAACCGGTCAGGAACGTGACATAACCCCCCCCTCAAGGTGCATACTCCGAACGCACCACCAAAAGTCTAGGGGAGGGTCTGGGTGGGCATCTGACCACGGTGGTGGCTCCGGCTCCGGACGCTGTCCCCATCCCACCATAATAAATCCCCGCTTCTGTGTCTTCCTCAAGGTGGCGACCCTCGCCACCGACCTTGGACTGGGAACCCTAGACATGGGTCCCGCTGGATTTAGGGGCCGCCCCGGACTGAGGGACGGCAGCTCCGGACTGAGGGACAACACCGGACTGGCTGGCGGATCCTGGCTGGCTGGCTCTGGCGGATCCTGGCTGGATGACGGCTCTGGCTGGTCATGGCTCGCTGACGGCTCTGGCTGGTCATGGCTCGCTGACGGCTCTGGCTGGTCATGGCTGGACGGCTCTGGCTGGTCCTGGCTGGACGGCTCTGGCTGGTCCTGGCTGGACGGCTCTGGCTGGTCCTGGCTGGACGGCTCTGAAGGCTGGTCCTGGCTGGACGGCTCTGAAGGCTGGTCCTGGCTGGACGGCTCTGAAGGCTGGTCCTGGCTGGACGGCTCTGAAGGCTGGTCCTGGCTGGACGGCTCTGAAGGCTGATCCGGTCTGGCGGAAGGCTCTGGCTGATCCGGTCTGGCGGAAGGCTCTGGCTGATCCGGTCTGGCGGAAGGCTCTGGCTGATCCGGTCTGGCGGAAGGCTCTGGCTGATCCGGTCTGGCGGAAGGCTCTGGCTGATCCGGTCTGGCGGAAGGCTCTGGCTGATCCGGTCTGGCGGAAGGCTGTGGCTGATCCGGTCTGGCGGAAGGCTCTGGCGGCTCCTGTCTGGCGGACGGCTCTAGCGGCTCCTGTCTGGCGGACGGCTCTGTAGGCTCTTGGCAGACGGGCGGCTTTGCAGGCTCATGGCAGACGGGCAGCTTTGCAGGCTCATGGCAGACGGGCAGTTCAGGCGCCATTGGGCAGACGGGCAGTTCAGGCGCCATTGGGCAGACGGGCAGTTCAGGCGCCGCTGGGCAGACGGGCAGTTCAGGCACCGCTGGGCAGACGGGCAGTTCAGGCACCGCTGGGCAGACGGGCACACCTGTAGGGAGGAGACGGAGAGACAGCCTGGTGCGTGGGGCTGCCACAGGACCCACCAGGCTGGAGAGACCTACAGGAGGCTTGATGTTAAAAGGCACCTGAAGGACCGGGCTGTGGGGGAGCACTGGAGCTCTGGTGCGCAGCCTTGGCACCACTCCCCCAGGCTGGCATACTACTCCAGCCCGTACCCTCCAGAGTGCAGGCACAGGTTGAACCGGGCTGTGGATGAGCACTGGAGATCTAGTGCCTACTACGCGCACTTCTCCCTTAGGCTCCACTCCCACATTTGCCCGGTACGAGCGGAGCGTAGGCATAGGACGCACTGCACCCTCCCAGCGCCCCGGAGACACAGCACGCAGAGCCGGCGCAGGATACCCTGGACCGAAACTGCGTACTGGAGACCAGACGCGCTGAGCAGGCACAATACGCCCCGGCTGGATGCCCACACTCACTTGACACTTTCGGGGGGCTGCCCTATAGCGCACCAGGCTATGGGCACGCACTGGCGACACCGTGCGCTTAACCGCATAACACGGTGCCTGACCAGTGACGCGTTGCTTATAATAAGCACGAGGAGTGCGCTCAGGTCTGCTACCTGGCTTAGCCACACTCCTCTCTAGCCCCCCCCAAAAAAAATTCTGGGGTTGCCTCTCGTACCTGTCCCGCTGCCGTACTGCCTCCTCATATCGCCGCCGCTCAGCACTCGCTTCCTCCAGCTCAGCTTTGGGGCGGCGATACTCCCCAGCCTGTGCCCAGGGTCCTTCTCCATTCAAGATCTCCTCCCATGTCCATGAATCCTGGGATTTCTGCGGTTGCTTTCGCTGCCCTTTTCCCCGCTGCTTGGTTCTGGTAATTTGGTGGGTGGTTCTGTAACGGCTGTCCTCCTCCTCTTCATCCGAAGAGGAGGAGCAGGGATTGAACCAAGGTGCAGCGGGTTGTGAATACATAATGAAATTTATTGACAAGACGAAAAAACGAACACGAACTACACTTGAAATGATACAAAATAACAAACGACGTAGACTGACCTAAACATGAGAACTTACATAGACACGAAGAACGCACGAACAGGAACAGACTACATACAAACCGAAACAGTCCCGTGTGGTACGAAATAACATACAGACACGGAAGACAACCACCCACAAACAAACAGTGTGAAAACACCTACCTTAATATGGCTCTCAATCAGAGGAAATGAAAACCACCTGCCTCTAATTGAGACCCATATCAGGTCACCCTTAAACCAACATAGAAACAGAAAACATAGACTGCCCACCCAAACTCACGTCCTGACCAGCTAACACATACACAAACTAACAGAAAACCGGTCAGGAACGTGACACCTTGCCTTAACAGGAAGCCAGTGTAGGGAGGCTAGCACTGGAGTAATATGATCACATTTTTTGGTTCTAGTCAGGATTCTAGCAGCCGTATTTAGCACTAACTGAAGTTTATGTAGTGCTTTATCCGGGTAGCCGGAAAGTAGAGCATTGCAGTAGTCTAACCTTGAAGTAACAAAAGCATGGATTAATTTTTCTGCATATCTTTTGGACAGACAATTTCTGATTTTTGCAATGTTACGTAAATGGAAAAAAAGCTGTTCTTGAAATAGTCTTGATATGTTCGTCAAAAGAGAGATCAGGGTCCAGAGTAACGCCGAGGTCCTTCAGAGTTTTAATTGAGACGACTGTACAACCATCAAGATTAATTGTCAGATTCAACAGAAGATCTCTTTGTTTCTTGGGACCTAGAACAAGCATCTCTGTTTTGTCCGAGTTTAAAAGTAGAACGTTTGCAGCCATCCACTTCCTTATGTCTGAAACACAGGCTTCCAGCGAGGGCAATTTTGGGGCTTCACCATGTTTCATCGAAATGTACAGCTGTGTGTCCTCCGCATAGCAGTGAAAGTTAATATTATGTTTTTGAATGACATCGTCAAGAGGTAAAATATATAGTGAAAACAATAGTGGTCCTAAAACGGAACCTTGAGGAACACCAAAATTTACAGTTGATTTGTCAGAGGACAAACCATTCACAGAGACAAACTGATATCTTTCCGACAGATAAGATCTAAACCAGGCCAGAAGTTGTCCGTGTAGACCAATTTGGGTTCCCAATCTCTCCAAAAGAATGTGGTGATCGATGGTATCAAAAGCAGCACTAAGGTCTAGGAGCACGAGGACAGATGTAAAGCCTCGGTCTGACGCCATTAAAAGGTAATTTACCACCTTCACAAGTGCAGTCTCAGTGCTATGATGGGGTCTAAAATAAGACTGAAGCATTTCGTATACATTGTTTGTCTTCAGGAAGGCAGTGAGTTGCTGCGCAACAGCTTTTTCTAAAACTTTTGAGAGGAATGGGAGATTCGATATAGGCCGATAGTTTTTTATATTTTCTGGGTCAAGGTTTGGCTTTTTCATGAGAGGCTTTATTACAGCCACTTTTTGTGAGTTTGGTACACATCCTGTGGATAGAGAGCCATTTATTATGTTCAAGTTAGGAGGGCCAAGCACAGGAAGCAGCTCTTTCAGTAGTTTAGTTGGAATAGGGTCCAGTATGGAGCTTGAAGGTTTAGAGGCCATGATTATTTTCATCATTGTGTCAAGAGATATAGTACTAAAACACTTGAGTGTCTCCCTTGATCCTGGGTCCTGGCAGAGTTGTGCAGAATCGAGACAACTGAGCTTTGGAGGAATACGCAGATTTAAAGAGGAGTCTGTAATTTGCTTTCTAATGATCATGATCTTTTTCTCAAAGAAGTTCATGAATTTATTACTGCTAAAGTGAAAGCCATCCTCTCTTGGGGAATGCTGCTTTTGAGTTAGCTTTGCGACAGTATCAAAAATAAATTTCGGATTGTTCTTATTTTACTCATTTAAGTTGGAAAAATAGGATGATCGAGCAGCAGTGAGGGCTCTTCGATACTGCACGGTACTGTCTTTCCAAGCAAGTCGGAAGACTTCCAGTTTGGTGTGGCGCCATTTCCGTTCCAATTTTCTGGAAGCTTGCTTCAGAGCTCGGGTATTTTCTGTATACCAGGGAGCTAGTTTCTTATGACAAATGTTTTTAGTTTTTAGGGGTACAACTGCATCTAGGGTATTGTGCAAGGTTAAATCGAGTTCCTCAGTTAGGTGGTTAACTGATTTTTGTCCTCTGACGTCCTTGGGTAGGCAGAGGGAGTTTGGAAGGGCATCAAGGAATCTTTGGGTTGTTTGAGAATTTATAGCATGACTTTTGATGCTCCTTGGTTGGGGTCTGAGAAGATTACTTGTTGCGATTGCAAACATAATAAAATAGTGGTCTGATAGTCCAGGATTATGAGGAAAAACATTAAGATCCACAACATTTATTCCATGGGACAAAACTAGGTCCAGAGTATGACTGTGGCAGTGAGTAGGTCTAGAGACATGTTGGACAAAACCCACTGAGTCGATGATGGCTCCAAAAGCCTTTTGGAGTGGGTCTGTGGACTTTTCCATATGAATATTAAAATCACCAAAAATGTGAATATTATCTGCTATGACTACAAGGTCCGATAGGAATTCAGGGAACTCAGTGAGGAACGCTGTATATGGCCCAGGAGGCCTGTAAACAGTAGCTATAAAAAGTGATTGAGTAGGCTGCATAGATTTCATGACTAGAAGCTCAAAAGACGAAAACATCGTTTTTTATTTGTAAATTTAAATTTGCTATTGTAAATGTTAGCAACACATTCGCCTTTGCGGGATGCGCGGGGGATATGTTCACTAGTGTAACCAGGAGGTTTGGCCTCATTTAACACAGTAAATTCATCAGGCTTAAGCCATGTTTCAATGAGGCCAATCACATCAAGATTATGATCAGTGATTAGTTCATTGACTATAACTGTCTTGGAAGTGAGGGATCTAACAATAAGTAGGCCTATTTTGAGATGTGAGGTATCACGATCTCTTTCAATAATGGCAGGAATGTAGGAGGTCTTTATTCTAGTGAGATTGCTAAGGCGAACACCGCCATGTTTAGTTTTGCCCAACCTAGGTCGAGGCACAGACACGGTCTCAATGGGGATAGCTGAGCTGACCTCACTGACTGTGCTAGTGGCAGACTCCACTAATCTGGCAGGCTGGCTAACAGCCTGCTGCCTGGCCTGCACCCTATTTCATTGTGGAGCTAGGGGAGTTAGAGCCCTGTCTATGTTGGTAGATAAGATGAGAGCACCCCTCCAGCTAGGATGGAGTCCATCACTCCTCAACAGGCCAGGCTTGGTCCTGTTTGTGGGTGAGTCCCAGAAAGAGGGCCAATTATCTACTAATTTTATCTTTTGGGAGGGGCAGAAAACAGTTTTCAACCAGCGATTGAGTTGTGAGACTGCTGTAGAGCTCATCACTCCCCCTAACTGGGAGGGGGCCAGAGACAATTACTCTATGCCGACACATCTTTCTAGCTGATTTACACGCTGAAGCTATGTTGCACTTGGTGACCTCTGACTGTTTCATCCTAACATCGTTGGTGCCGACGTGGATAACAATATCCCTATACTCTCTACACTCGCCAGTTTCAGCTTTAGCCAGCAGCATCTTCAGATTAGCCTTGACGTCGGTAGCCCTGTCCCCTGGTAAACAGTGTATGATCGCTGGATGATTCGTTTGAAGTCTAATACTGCGGGTAATGGAGTCGCCAATGACTAGGGTTTTCAATTTGTCAGAGCTAATGGTAACGGGAGGAGTAGAGACCAGAGAAGGCTCGGCCTCTGATTCCGACTCGCTGCTTAATGGGGAGAACCAGTTGAAAGTTTCTGTCGGCTGAATGAGCAACACCGGTTGAGCATTCCTACAGCATTTCCCTCCAGAAGCCATGAGAAAGTTGTCCGGCTGCGGGGACCGTGCGAGGGGATTTATACTACTATCTGTACTTACTGGTGGCACAGACGCTGTTTCATCCTTTCCTACACTGAAATTACCCTTGCCTAACGATTGTGTCTGAAGCTGGGCTTGCAGCAAAGCTATCCTCGCCGTAAGGCGATCATTCTCCTGTATATTATGAGTACAGCGACTGCAATTAGAAGGCATCATGTTAATGTTACTACTTAGCTTCGGCTGCTGGAGGTCCTGACGAACCATGTCCAGAAAAAGCGTCCGGAGTGAAAAAGTTGAATGAAAAAAAAGTTGAGTGAGGGAAAAACAAAAAAATATAAACGTAATTAAAAAGTTAAAACCGTAAAGTTGTCAGGTAGCAAAGTAAGGTTAGCAACAAAACGCACAGCAGCACGTAAACAAGTCTGCTTGTTGTTGGCCTCTGTAACAAACAGTTACGGAGGCCAACAAACAGTTATGGAGGCCAACAAACAATTACAGAGGCTAACAAACCATCACAGAGGCTAACAAACCGTCACAGAGGCCAACAAACAGTTACGGAGGCCAACAAACAGTTACGGAGGCCAACAAATAGTTGCAGAGGCCAACAAACTGTTACACAGGCCAACAAACAGTTGCTGTTGACGTGCCCTTGGTGAGGGCGCTTGACCCTGGGTGCTCCTGTGGGTCGCTCTGGATGGGAGTGTCTGCTAGATGATTGGAATGTAATGTACATTTTGAATGGCTTCACTACAGGTAGATTGTATGTTTGAAAATTCAACAACACCAAAAAAAACTGTTACATAGGCGCTTTGCAATCTTCACTCATTAATCTATATGAGCTGCATGCCCACAGCGCTGTTCAGTGACCGTGGTGCTGAATCACCGATTTTCTGTTTTCTTTTCGTTGATTGCTGTGTTGTCCATGGTTCCGAATGTTTGGCTGCACTGTTCCGTTTAGTTCGTGCTGATCGAGGTACTGTCCATGGTGCTGAATGTTTGACCGTACTGTTCTGTTTAGTTCGTGCTGATCAGGGTAGGCCTACTGTCCATGGTGCTGAATGTTTGACCGTACTGTTCTGTTTAGTTCGTGCTGATCAGGGTAGGCCTACTGTCCATGGTGCTGAATGTTTGACCGTACTGTTCTGTTTAGTTCGTGCTGATCAGGGTAGGCCTACTGTCCATGGTGCTGAATGTTTGACCGTACTGTTCTGTTTAGTTTGTGCTGATCAGGGTAGGCCTACTGTCCATGGTGCTGAATGTTTGACCGTACTGTTCTGTTTAGTTCGTGCTGATCAGGGTAGGCCTACTGTCCATGGTGCTGAATGTTTGAGTGTGTGCTGTTCTATTTACTTCGCGCTGATCGGGGTACTGTCCATGGTGCTGAATGTTTGTGCGCCGTGGTATTAGGGGGTATTAATATGCAGTGATGCATCGCCTAGCCACGCTAGCTTTGTCCAGAGTGGCTCGTCATGTGGTTTCTAGCAAGCAGACAACATGCTAGGTAGTGCTCGGTATCAACAGCCAATGCAGTAGGGGCTTGAAGCTATAGTGAGCTTCGATTGGTCAATAGCCCCGCAATATTGCTGAGTACTTGCATAAAGTTCCGTTTTCCCCAACTTACGTCCCGCCTTGGTCACGCTCCCTCACCCACTTTGCTTCTCATCACTTTTCTTCCATTGAAAAGGAATGACTTCCTTTGTTTCATCGCCTCACATCGTCTTCATTTAACACGAGCCGTTAGTGCACAACAATGGTCGTCACTATCTGGCCAAGAAGCCCTGGTTTCTTAAAGTCTGATTTTGAACCTAACCCTAAGCAAATTCTTTACCCATACATTTTAACGATATAGACAAATTTGATTTTGCAGCTTGGCCATAGTGGGAACCCACAACAATGGATTCCTGCAAGCTAGTTAGATGTCTTCATTGTACCTGCTGCTTCTACAATTGAAGTTACAACATCAGTAAACAATGCTGAAAAGCACATTTATTGTATGCCTACAGCATTTAACTTGCTGGGCAAGCTGAAAGTCCTGCAGACAGCATCTGAATAGGCAAAAGGAAGATGTCATTGACAAAGTAAACCTTAAATCAATTTTGGGAAAGCTATGTTAATGAGAACCATGCTGAGGCCCCGACACTGACGCTGCTGAGCTCTCAGACACAGACATGGACCACAGAGAACTTTCAATAGTCTGATTAAAGTGCAGCTCAAACTGCTGGGTGTAATGACATAGCCTAACAGATAGTGATTTTAGAGTAGACCTTGCTATACCACCACCATCATCATCAGCTTACCACCATATGTCCAGTCCTGACAATACTGCATGGATACTTGATGATAATGTAAATACCTAATATTGGCCATCATATCTGTATCCTCTGTACAAAAAAATCATGGCAAAAAAATATGATTAACTGCTTTCGTCCAGAATTTCCATATCAAGTGCATCTGTACTGACAAAATGTAGGGGTTTCTTTAGCAGAAATGAAAGAGATCCACTGTCAAATTTGAAGTGCACAGCCATTATGGGTTGTTTAATCCTAGACATCCTAGAAATAACGTTCTGGAGCAAAGTTAATATTTAAAATGCTTAGGGGGGTTGCCCAATGGCCACGTTAATCTTGTTCATTTTATGAACGACCCCTAGACACCTCTGCATTTTGAACCGTGACAATACTTTCAAAGCCTCAATACAGACCATGACGAGATGATGGTATGGGAGGAAAACTAATGGGTATCAGCCAAGAACATTGCAATTTCCCAGAGCATGTTCTGACATACTTTCCATTAGCATTTAGAATGGATTATGTCACACAGCGAGATTAAAAGACAACACGTCTAGATGCATGAATGCTTGACAGAGACAACTGTACTTGACCCATTAACAGCTGGGTTACTATCCACAGCAATCTGACTAGAAAGATACAATTAAACACAGCTGCCTGCAGCACAAGATGTAACGGTGCTCTAGCTCTTCCTCCTCCTCGGACGAGGAGAGGAGAGAAGGATCGGAGGACCAATACGCAGCGAGGTATGATGACATAATGAATTTATTAAATTAAAGACGAAACACGAAGAACACTTGAATAACTTACAAAATAAGAAAACGACATAGACGAAACCTGAACATGGAACTTACATAAAGACACGAAAGAACTCACGAACAGGAACAGACTACATAAAACGAACAAACCGAAAACAGTCCCGTGTGGTGCACAGACACAGACACGGAAGACAATCACCCACAAACAAACAGTGAGAACAGCCAACCTATATATGATTCTCAATCAGAGGAAATGAATAACACCTGTCCCTGATTGAGAACCATATAAGGCTAATTAACCAACACACTCCCACATAGAACAAACAACACAGACTGCCCATCCCAACTCACGCCCTGACCAACTAAACACATACAAAACAATAGAAAACAGGTCAGGAACGTGACATAACCCCCCCCTCAAGGTGCGAACTCCGGATGCACCACCAAAAAGTCTAGGGGAGGGTCTGGGTGGGCATCAATCCACGGTGGCGGCTCAGGCTCTGGGCGTGGTTCCCACCCCACCATAGTCACTACCCGCTTTCGTAGCCTCCTCCAAATGGCCACCCTCCAAATTAACCCCACTGGATTAAGGGGCAGCACCGGACTAAGGGGCAGCACCGGACTAAGGGGCAGCACCGGACTAAGGGGCAGCACCGGACTAAGGGGCAGCACCGGACTAAGGGGCAGCACCGGGATAAGGGGCAGCACCGGGATAAGGGGCAGCACCAGGATAAGGGGCAGCTCCGGACTGAGGGACGGCAGCTCCGGACTGAGGGACGGCGGATCCTGGCTGGCTGGCTCTGGCGGATCCTGGTTGGCTGGCTCTGGCGGATCCTGGCTGGATGACGGCTCTGGCGGATCCTGGCTGGATGACGGCTCTGGAGGATCCTGGCTGGATGACGGCTCTGGAGGATCCTGGCTGGATGACGGCTCTGGCGGATCCTGGCTGGATGACGGCTCTGGCGGATCCTGGCTGGATGACGGCTCTGGCTGGTCATGGCTGGATGACGGCTCTGGCTGGTCATGGCTGGATGACGGCTCTGGCTGGTCATGGCTGGATGACGGCTCTGGCTGGTCATGGCTGGATGACGGCTCTGGCTGGTCATGGCTGGATGACGGCTCTGGCTGGTCATGGCTCGCTGGCGGCTCTGGCTGGTCATGGCTCGCTGACGGCTCTGGCTGGTCATGGCTCGCTGACGGCTCTGGCTGGTCATGGCTCGCTGACGGCTCTGGCTGGTCATGGCTCGCTGACGGCTCTGGCTGGTCATGGCTCGCTGACGGCTCTGGCTGGTCATGGCTCGCTGACGGCTCTGGCTGGTCATGGCTCGCTGACGGCTCTGGCTGCTCATGGCTCGCTGACGGCTCTGGCTGCTCATGGCTCACTAACGGCTCTGGACGCTCATGGCTCACTGGCGGTTCTGGACGCTCATGGCTCACTGGCGGCTCTGGCAGATCCTGTCTGGTTGGCGGCTCTGGCAGATCCTGTCTGGTTGGCGGCTCTGGCAGATCCTGTCTGGTTGGCGGCTCTGGCAGATCCTGTCTGGTTGGCGGCTCTGGCAGATCCTGTCTGGTTGGCGGCTCTGGCAGATCCTGTCTGACGAATGGCTCTAGCGGCTCCTGACTGACTATCGGCTCTGACGGCTCGGTACAGACGGGCGGCTCTAATGGCTCGGGACAGACGGATGGCTCAGACGGCGCTGGGGAGACGGATGGCTCAGATGGCGCTGGGGAGACGGATGGCTCAGATGGCGCTGGGGAGACGGATGGCTCAAATGGCGCTGGGGAGACGGATGGCTCAGACGGCGCTGCGGAGACGGATGGCTCAGACGGCGCTGCGGAGACGGATGGCTCTGGCTGATCCAGTCTGGCGGAAGGCTTTGGCTGCTCCTGTCTGGCGGAAGGCTCTAGCGGCTCCTGTCTGGCGGAAGGCTCTAGCGGCTCCTGTCTGGCGGAAGGCTCTGTAGGCTCATGGCAGACGGGCGGCTTTGCAGGCTCATGGCAGACGGGCGGCTTTGAAGGCTCAATACCGACGGGCAGTTCATGCGGCGCTTGGCAGACGGACAGTTCAGGCGCCGTTGGGCAGACGGCAGACTCTGGCCGGCTGAGACGCACTGTAGGCCTGGTACGTGGTGCCGGAACTGGAGGCACCGGACTGGAGACACGCACCTTCAGGCTAGTGCGGGGAGCAGGGACAGGGCACACTGACCTCTCAAAGCGCAATATAGGCCTGGTGCGTGGTACCGGCACTGGTGGCACCGGGCTGAGTGCACGCACCTCAGGACGAGTACGGGGAGAAGGAACAGTGCGTACAGGGCTCTGGAGACGCACAGGAGGCTTAGTGCGTGTTGTCGGAACTGGAGGCACCGAACTGGATACACACACCATAGGAAAAGTGCGTGGAGGAGGAACAGGGCTCTGGAGACGCACTGGAAACCTGGTGCGTAGTGTAGGCACTGGTGGTACTGGGCTGGGGCGGGGAGGTAGCGCCGGAAATACCGGACCGTGCAGGCGTACTGGCTCCCTTGAGCACCGAGCCTGCCCAACCTTACCTGGTTGAATACTCCCCGTCGCCCGACCAGTGCTGGGAGGTGGAATAACCCGCACCGGGCTATGTAGGCGAACCGGGGACACCATGCGTAAGGCTGGTGCCATGAATGCCGGCCCGAGAAGACGCACTGGAGACCAGACGCGTTGAGCCGGCCTCATGACACCTGGCTCAATGCCCAATCTAGCCCTACCAGTGCGGGGAGGTGGAATAACCCGCACCGGGCTATGCACACGTACAGGAGACACCGTGCGCTCTACTGCGTAACACAGTGTCTGCCCGTACTCCCGCTCTCCACGGTTAGCCTGGGAAGTGGGCGCAGGTCTCCTACCTGCCCTTGGCCCACTACCTCTTAGCCCCCCCCCAAGAAATTTTTGGGATTTCTTCTCGGGCTTCCTGGCCAGCCGAGTACCTTCATAACTGCGGTTCTTCACTCCGGTAGCCTCTGCTCTCCTCAATGCCTCCAGCTGTTCCCATGGGAGGCGATCCCTTCCAGCCAGGATCTCCTCCCATGTGTAGCAACCCTTTCCATTTAAAACGTCCTCCCAAGTCCACGAGTCCTGGTTCCTCTGCTCGACATTACGCTGCTTGGTTCTGGATTGGTGGGTGATTCTGTAACGGTGCTCTAGCTCTTCCTCCTCCTCGGACGAGGAGAGGAGAGAAGGATCGGAGGACCAATACGCAGCGAGGTATGATGACATAATGAATTTATTAAATTAAAGACGAAACACGAAGAACACTTGAATAACTTACAAAATAAGAAAACGACATAGACGAAACCTGAACATGGAACTTACATAAAGACACGAAAGAACTCACGAACAGGAACAGACTACATAAAACGAACAAACCGAAAACAGTCCCGTGTGGTGCACAGACACAGACACGGAAGACAATCACCCACAAACAAACAGTGAGAACAGCCAACCTATATATGATTCTCAATCAGAGGAAATGAATAACACCTGTCCCTGATTGAGAACCATATAAGGCTAATTAACCAACACACTCCCACATAGAACAAACAACACAGACTGCCCATCCCAACTCACGCCCTGACCAACTAAACACATACAAAACAATAGAAAACAGGTCAGGAACGTGACACAAGAAGGAAACAGAAACAGGTCAACAGCAACTGCCGTTGTCTAACAAACTGGGTCTCAAATGTGTGTTTGCTTTCATTTATAATAATATACAACCAATTTCAGAAAAACTAAGGATACCATCGAAAAGAGAAATTCTCTACTCTGAGAAGAAGTAACCCCCTCCATGGAGTTCATATTATCGTTTCTCTTCCTCCCTCCCCATAAAATTTCTAAGACCTTACAGTTTGTTTGATATGTAGAATATCACTGAGTCGGCAGGATTATTCAACACTGAGGGTGAAAGAGAGATTTACAGCACTATAAATGATTGATAAGCAAACTCAGCCTAGGCCTACTACTAATCTGGCACAACGGCACATAATATCAAGATGTGATTTAGCCTTCTGTAAGGTTAACAGCTAGATCAAAATGCATTAATTGACTTGCCTTGACCTCAAACATTAATAGTATGTGCGTGTGTGCGTGTGCATGTATGCGCGTGTGTGTGTGTGTGTGTGTGTGGAATGATTATATACGGAACAAAGAAACAGACATTTACCCAGAGGGAAATGTGCCAGAGAGGTTTCTTTTGTTATTGGCAGGTCAGCTGTCTCCATACCAATTATAGGGTCCTCTATTCAACACACACACAGACACACACAGACACACAGACACACAGAATGGGCCGAAGGGTATAGCCATTCATAGAGGCTTTGTGTACAAGTGCAAGTAACTGGATATACTGGGATATCAAGCTCCTTCAATTAGGCTTTTATTAACGTGGGGTTAGATGATATTGAAACAACAGCTGGGGAGACCCAGTATGCATTGGAAGAGAATTGTTCAAGGATGACATCAGAACCACTAGCATACCCCCAGCAGTGTATTCAGCACAGATATCTTCAAGCAACTAGCCCAACCAGCACTGTTAGTGTAGCCTATATGATAGAGCATTCTTTAAACATAGGATACTATGAGAAACATTCTGTTGAAAGTCAATACAGTACTTAAAAATTGTTGCACGATTGCATGTCTGCTCATCTATCAATTATCCCTTTCAGTACTAACATTCCTGACCATTACATTTCAGGAATTGACATCCCACTGGGCACAGATGTAATTTCAGCGTCTAGTTTTGATTTAGATTTGATTATGTTGTCAACTAACGAGAGTTCAACGTGAAATGAACAAAAATGTGATCATGTCATTAGATTTAGGTTAAAAGTTGGTTGAAAAAAAGACGAAATTCCCTTACGTTGATGACTTTTTGCAAATCCAATCTGTTTTCCACATTGATTCAATGTCATAAAGTAGATTTTTTAATTGTTGAAATTACTTGGAAACAACGTTGATTCAACCTGTTTTTGTCCAGTGGGATGAGAAATTCACATTTGAACTTGAACCCAAAACTAGCAGTAACTCTGCTGCACGAGCTCATTCAGATTACAAAACTGAATTTCCAACTTCGAAATCGAGCAATAAAACTCACAAAAACAAAGTGGACAAGCATTCACTTCAGTGATATGGTGACAATTAAGAAACCCAGTAATCAATATGGGATAGACTTGAAATGAAAAGCATTGGATTTCAGTTGGAAGTAATATAAGCCAGTCAAGTCAAAGGGGACTGGATACAACGTGGGGACTGGATACAACGTGGAGACTGGATACAACGTGGGGACTGGATACAACATGGGGACTGGATACAACGTGGGGACTGGATACAACGTGGGGACTGGGGACTATTTTCTTGCTGATGCAGCTGATCCATAATCCATCAGCAGAAAAAGAAGCAGTATGACTTGGCCGTTTGGCATTTTCTACGACAGCAGGAACTGGCAGTGTTGTATTTATTTATTAATTCTGTTTGATGGAGCATGTGCTTGTACACTTCAGCAAGCAGGCCTTTCTAATCGACCTGGCCCGGGTATCCTGGAAGGATATTGACCTCATCCCGTCAGTAGAGGATGCCTGGTTGCTATTTAAAAGTGCTTTCCTCACCATCTTAAATAAGCATGCCCCATTCAAAAGACTTGACTGCCCTTGGCCAGCACAAAAACATCCTGTGGCGTTCTGCATTAGCATCGAATAGCCCCCACGATATACAACTTTTCAGGGAAGTCAGGTACCAATATACACAGGCAGTTACGAAAGCAAAGGCTAGCTTTTTCAAACAGAAATTTGCATCCTGTAGCACTAATTCCAAAAGGTTTGGGACACTGTAAAGTCCATGGAGAATAAGAGCCCCTCCTCCCAGCTGCCCACTGCACTGAGGCTAGGAAACACTGTCACCACTGATAAATCTACGATAATAATTTCAATAAGCATTTTTCTACGGCTGGCCATGCTTTCCACCTGGCTACCCCTACCCCGGCCAACAGCTCTGCACCCCCTGCAGCAACTTGCTCAAAGTTGCAACCCCCCCTCGCTTCTTCTTCACCCAAATCCAGACAGCTGATGTTCTGAAAGAGCTGCAAAACCTGGATCCCTACAAATCAGCTGGGCTAGACAATCTGGACCCTCTCTTTCTAAAATTACCCGCCGAAATTGTTGCAACCCCTATTACTTGCCTGTTCAACCTCTTTTTCGTATTGTCTGAGATCCCCAAAGAATGGAAAGAACAAACCTCCAAACGAGCTTCAATGCCATTACAACACTCCTTCCGTGGCCTCCAACTGCTTTTAAATGCTAGTAAAACTAAATGCATGCTCTTCAACCGATCGCTGCCCGCACCCGTTCGCCCGAATAGCATCAAGACTCCGGACGGTTCTGACTTAGTATATGTGGACAACTACAAATACCTAGGTGTCTGGTTAGACTGAAAACTCTCCTTCCAGACTCACATTAAGCATCTCCAATCCAAAATTAAATCTAGAATCGGCTTCCTATTTCGCAACAAAGCCTCCTTCACTCATGTCGCCAAACATACCCTTATAAAACGGACTATCCTACCGATCCTTGACTTTGGCGATGTCATTTACAAAATAGCCTCCAACACTCTACTCAGCAAACTGGATATAGTCTATCACAGTGCCATCCATTTCATCACCAAAGCCCCATATACTACCTACTACTGCGACCTGTATGCTCTCGTTGGCTGGCCCTCGCTATATATTCGTCACCAGACCCACTGGCTCAAGGTCATCTATTAGTCTTTGCTCGGTAAAGCCCCGCCTTATCTCAGCTCACTGGTCACCATAGCAACAACCCACCCGTAGCACGCGCTCCAGCCGGTATATTTCACTGGTCATCCCCAAAGCCAACACTTCCTTTGGCCGCTTTTCCTTCCAGTTCTCTGCTGCCAACGATTGGAACGAATTGCAAAAATCACTGAAGCTGGAGACATATCTCCCTCTAACTTTAAGCATCAGCTGTCAGAGCAGTTTACCGATCACTGTACCTGTGCACAGCAAATCTGTAAATAGCACAGCCAACTACCTCATCCCCATATTGTTTTTCTCTTCTTGCTCTTTTGCACCCCAGTATCTCTAATTGCACATCATCATCTGCACATAATCACTCCAGTGTTAATGCTAAATTGTAGTTATTTTGCCTCTATGGCCTATTTATTGCCTTACCTCCCTAATCTTCTACATTTGCACACACTGTACATAGATTTTTCTATTGTGTTGTTGACTGTACGTTTGTTTATCCCATGTGTAACTGTGTTGTTTTGTCACACTGTTTTGCTTTATCTTGGCCAGGTCGCAGTTGTAAATGAGAACTTGTTCTCAACTGGCCTACCTGGTTAAATAAAGGTGAAATAAAAAAGTAAATAAGTAAATAAAACATGCATGATACTATGCTCACATACTTATGCATGCCGCTTACTCAGAAAGGTAACTGATAGCCTAAGTTATGTACTGTGGATAACATGTGCATGCATAAGATTCTGATAGGAATAAACACGTGAAAGAGTCAGAGGTGTATGGGAGAGATTGAACAGCAGTGAGCACGCCACACAACACAGTAGCCTACATTCACTAGCCTAACAAAAAAACAAAATACACTACTAAACAGACAGGCTGCCACAGAGGGCCCACTGAACGTAATCAATAATAAACCCTGGTTCAAATGGCATGCTCAGTCCGACCTTTTGGCGGCATTGAATTGGGTAAGCGCAGCTTGGCAGACGGGAGTGTTCAGAGTGCAAAGCAGTTTTCAAGGATACAGCCTCTGCAGAGAAAGGAAAAGTGCATCTGGTACACAAGCGTCACAGAAATTCTCAAATGGGCATAAGTGTTTGAGGGGAAATGTACCAGGGCAGAGGTGACCTTTCTGCAGGTCCACATTAATCGATGACACAGCACAAATAATTGGCATTTTACTTGAGTCAAAAATACTATTTAAACAGGAACTGCTAGCATACTTCTAGCAAAATGTTCTGGACTGTCTTAGAAGAGGGTTGTAGTCAGAAGGATATGATACTTCTCCAGTATCTCCAAAGAGGTTTCTCAGTCTATAAATACAATACACCATGTATGACAACAACGTAACCCAATGCGGATAAATTGTCAGCCATACTCAATTGTGCGTTTAAGTCCATTCAATACACTTTAAGCAGAATCTGATATGAAGCCTTTAGATACTGTATTTATTTTGATCACAAGGTTGCAAATTCAATGGACAAAATTAATTGGAGAATGTTGACCATGGGAACATTTTCTCCTCATCTGGCTTGAGTGGTGAAAAGCAATTCCTGTCGAGCCACATCACTCATAGGCTAACTAATAGATTGGCTTTCACTCCAACTGACAAGAGGATGCTTCACAACATGGACATTGATTCACCCCATGAGAGGTGAGGGGAACAGCAATGCCTCTTCAATGAGATGTGATCGAACAGACTGGTAGGCCTTACATGGCAAAATGTTCAGGGCATTCCAATCTTCCTGCTACACCACTATGTCTGTGTCAATTTTCAGTTCATCTGACTATTCCCTCATCAATGAGTTTTCAGTCATTATTAGGATCCCCAGTTAGCATCTTCCTGGGTTCCAAACAGGAAACAACACAACAAATAAAATACATCATATACATAAATATACATACATAGCACTACATTTACATGATAATTTAGCCATTCAGCAGACACTCTCATCCAGAGCGACCCACAGCTATTGCATTCATCTTAAGATAGCCAGGTGAGACAACCACATATCACAGCTGTATCCCAAACACATATCACGAACATAATACAATACAATACACAATACAATGCAAATACAATACAAAATGCATAAAAATGTCTGTGTCTCTTCACTGTTCCTGTCGTGCTGTAAGGTGTTCTTTTATATGTTTTTTTTTGCCAGCTTGTGTTACCTGTGGTGGCAGAGAGTTCCATGTAGTCATGGCTCTATTTAGTACTGTGTGTTTCCCAGCCTCTGTTCTGGACCTGGAGACAGTGAAAACACCTCTGGTTGCATGTCTTGTGTTGTACCAATGAGTGTCTGAAATGTGTGCCAACTGCTTGTGTTCAAGACAGTTCGGTACCTTCAACACATCACACCTCACACAAAGACCAATAGTGATGAAGTCAATCTCTCCTCAACTTTGAGCCATGCATGCATGTCATTGACATTCGCCCTCCGTGTACATCTAAGTGCAGTACGTGCTGTTCTGTTTTGTACCAACTGCAATTTGGCTATGTCCTTCCTGACCACACAACTGGACAGTAGTCCAGGTGCGATGAAACTAGGGCCTGTAAGACCTGTCTGGTTGACTGAGATATCAAGAAAGCAGAGCGACGCCTTATCATGGACAGACCTCTTCCCATTTTAACAACCATTATGCCTATATGTTTTGACCATGTTAGCTTGCTATCTAGGGTAGCACCCAGCAGTTTAGTCTCTTCAACTTGCTTAGTAGCCACATTATTCATTAATAGATCCAGATGAGGTTTCGGGTTGAGCGAGTGATTTGTCCCAAAAATTATGCTTTCACTTATTTTAAAATATATATTTTTGACTTTTTAGCCCTTTTTCTCCCCAATTGGTAGTTACAGTCTTGTCCCATCGCTGCAACTCCCGTATGGACTAAGGAGAGGCGAAGGTCGAGAGCCATGCGTCCTCCAAAACACGACCCTGCCAAGCCGCACTGCTTCTTGATACACTGCTTGCTTAAATTGGAAGCCAGCAGCACCAATGTGTAGGATGTGTCAACGTGTATGTGCCTGGCCTGCCACGGGAGTCGCTAGAGCGCAATGGGACAAGGACATCCCGACCAGCCAAACCCTCCCCTAACCCGGACGACTGCGACACAGCCCGGGATCGAACCCGGATCTGTAGTGACGCCACAAGACCGCTGCATCACTTGGTTTTTGAGATATTTAATACCAGCCTATTGCTAGTACACATTCAAAAAATGACTGTAGCTCTATGTTAAGGGTGTCAGGTATTTATTTTACTGTTGCAAACGATGTCTATAGTGTTGAGTTGTCAGTGTACAGGGACATACATGCTTTATTCAAGGTCAGTGGAAGGTCATTAGTAAACACAAAAAAACAATAATGGTCCAAGCTGGCTGCCGTGTGGTACACCACACTCAACCGAATCTGCATTAGAGAGTCTTCCATTAAAGAAAACCCTCTGTGTTCTATTGGATAGGTATCTGTCCATCCATGATAAGGCAGAAGATGTTAATCCATAACACCTAAGTTATTTCAGCAATATGTTATGCTCAATGATACCAAAGTCCCTCCGAAACTCCAAAGTCCCTCCAATACTGAAGTCCCTCCGAAACAGCTCACATAATCTTCTTATTATAAATGTATTTCAGCCAATCATCAGTCATTTGTGTCAGTGCCGAGCATGTTGAGTGGCCTTCCCTATAAGCATGCTAAAAGTATTTTTTTTTGTCTTATGTTGGTGGGGCATACTACTCTGTTTTAATGTCACTCCTTAATCTCTAAGATAAATAAAATCGTTTTTCTTGAGTGTACTTAGAACATAGCTGAAATTTACTTTAAAGTGCAACGTGTAGAAATACAGGTGAAACCAGTTATTGACCTAGACATGGTGGAGTAGCAGAACGATTGGAATGCTGTGAACCAAGAGGTTGTGAGCTAAAATCCTAGGTGAGATAATGTTGAATATTAATTACTGTATAAGTTAACATACACAATGTAATCATGTCAACGTGTTTAAATATGAAAGTTGAAAACATTATATGTTAAAAGCACTGTGTGTGATTTTCATATTATGAGACAATTTGAGCTAACACATCATTGTACGTTTTTTTCCTTTTTTTTCCTTTTGTTTTTCTCAAGTTGGAGCTAAGTTTGAGCCAACTAAAATGTTAAGTTCAGGTAACATTTTGCCCGAAAAGTTGAGTAATCAAAAAAAAGGCTGTGGAACCCAGTTACTTAATAATATTTGGTTGAAACAGCTAGATCATTTTTTTACAGTGTGGCTTAGTATTTAGTTAAGGGTGGAGGACGGAGGGAGGGAGAGAGAGAGATCAGAGGTGTCAGCTGCTGAGTCGGCACCCTATTCCCCTGGCTCCTCTTTCCTTACCCCCAGGAACCCAACACCGAGCCAGCCACCCCAGACCTATCCCAGGAATGTAAGGAATTCTGTGACATATTCACTCACCGCTTCGCACATTCTCACCCTCACACAACGTAAACTGTGCCACCGGCTTTGAGCGCGGTGTGAGGGTGTGACCACCTAGTCTCCACAGAGTGATTTGTGATGTAACAGGCATCCATAAAGGTAATCATGCTGATGGAGACGCTCAGGGATGGCACACCGCTGTGGGTGTGAGTCATCGATACACCGATTCTGTCATTGTGCCAGCAGACCAAAGTTGACATAATCTCTGTCTATCACGGCCTCTACAGACCAGACAGGATGTCCGCATTCACTGAACTTATCAAACAAAACTGAGGGGATAACTGTAATGAACTGAATTAAAGTTGACTGTAATCAAGGCCAACTGAAAATGTCTCAAATGTTCAATAATGCTAATCAAGGCCTGCATCCACAAAGCATCTCAGAGTAAGAGTGCTGATCTAGGATCAGGTCCTTACCTGTCTTTGCAATCGCATTTATTGTGATCTAAAAGGCTAAATTGATCCTAGATCAAATCAAATTGTATTAGTCACATGCGCCGAATACAACAGGTGTAGACCTTACAGTGATATGCTTACTTACGAGCCCCTAACCAACAATGCAGTTTAAAAAATAAGAATATGAATAAGAATAAGAAATAAAAGTAACAAGTAATTAAAGAGCAGCAGTAAAATAACAATAGCGAGACTATATACAGGGGGGTACCGGTACAGAGTCAATTTGCGGAGGCACCAGTTAGTTGAGGTAATATGTACATGTAGGTAGAGTTATTAAAGTGACTATGCATAGATGATAACAACTATATAGCAGTGGTGTAAAAGAGGGGGGGGGGGTAATGTAAATAGTCTGGGTAGCCATTTGATTAGATGTTCAGGAGTCTTATGGCTTGGGGGTAGAAGCTGTTCAGAAAGCTCTTGGTACCTGCTCCGGTACCGCTTGCCGTGCGGTAGCAGAGAGAACAGTCTATGACTAGGGTGGCTGGAGTCTTTGATCATTTTTAAGGCCTTCCTCTGACACCGCCTGGTATAGAGGTCCTGGATGGCAGGAAGCTTGGCCCCAGTGATGTACTGGGCCATACGCACTACCCTCTGTAGTGCCTTGCGGTCGGAGCAGTTGCCATACCAGGCAGTGATGCAACCAGTCAGGATGCTCTCGATGGTGCAGCTGTAGAACCTTTTGAGGATCTGAGGACCCATGCCAAGTATTTTCAGTCTCCTGAGTGGGAATAGGTTTTGTTGTGCCCTCTTCACGACTGTCATGGTGTGCTTGGACCATGTTAGTTTATTGGTGATGTGGACACCAAGGAACTTGAAGCTTTCCGCACTGCACTGTATACGGGCCCTGGTCTTTATCTAAATCTAATAGTGTTTCACCATTTCAGTTTTAGTTCGGAAAGCTAATTTATTGGATAAGAATCTGTGTTTCTTTTGGTGACATTCTTACAATTCAGTTCAAGCTCTTGACAGTCCACATATTACAACAAGTAGTCAAATTCATACTCCACTTTGTTGTCCAGATAGAACTCATTGGATTTTTACTTTTTAAATGGTAGTAAGCATATTTGTTAGGAAGCACTGTTGGATCACAGTCAAAGGGCAATGCTTGACATTGATGAATAAGGCTTGGCGTAGCACTGTGAAATGAGTTTCCATTCTGGGCTGCGTGAGTCACTGTTGTGAACATCGCCATCTGGTGTGGAACAGGTGGAAAGACAACACACCCTGTCCAACAGATAATAATTCACTGCATTGCAGCATTCATTGGGCCACCACCAGCACATGGCTTGACTGAGCATCAACTGTCTTTTTTGTTTTTAAAGGACATAAAAAAATATTTTTTAAGAACTGTACATCTGCATTGTTTTCACAGACAACCTTTCCTTAATTGGAGCACGAACATAAGCAGATTTACTTCATCAAGCCAATGCATCATGCATTGTTTAAGTGATAGGACACTGTGTCAGCCCCTGCATTGCAGGCAGTGAGTCTCAGTGGAATAGCAAACAGGAAAAAACTGCCCAGGAGCATCTGCAAGAGGGAGCTACATTAGGCCTAAATCTTTTTAATACGGCAGTTTAATTGCTGTAACTGTTGTTCCCTCCCTAAAGATAACTGTGTTAATTTATCTCTTCCATTTGCTATTACATGGAGAAGTTGTAGAAATTTTACAAATGGATTGTGAATAATTAATCGAGAAGGGTGGGACTGGAGTCATCCCATGTGCAGCAACCAAATGCCTTGATTACACCGGAAGCGACGAGTGCTGTGTATGTGGGTTTGTGGGGACTCTGATTGGTCTGAAAGCTGGGCTTGTCTCTCTACGTCAGCACAGAGAAGGAGGGTGTGAGGGTAAGGATGACAGGGAGGGTCTGATACAGACAGCTGCACAGTGAACACACACGCAATACATCTATCGCTACATGAATCACAGAAAAACTGTGTTTATAGAGTCATTTACAGATTTTAACGAGAAACAAAACACATATTGTGCAAAGAATATGAAATCAGTTTGCAAGTTGTCTCGTCCGCCAGCCGGCTCGCTCTACAGTAAGAATTAGCCTGGGTGGGGACAAGGTTATTTAGAAAGTAATACAATAGGACCAGTTACATAGTAACATACAGTTGACTCCTACATAGGAACACTGGCTATTGAGATGGGATTGTTAGTGCTTGTGTCTTTCAGCCAGACACTTCCCTTGGGGGAGAGGTAGTCCTAATGTCTTTCAGCCAGACACTTCCTCTGGGGGAGAAGTCGTCCTAATGAGGCTGATCCCGGATGCCCTTCAAGTGCCACGCCGGAGTGTAGAAAACTATGCTGTTTTAAAGATGCTATTTTGAATGGTGTCAGAGTGTAAGACTGGCAGCACTGAATGCTGTGAGGCCCTTCAGATGCTGTTTATATCCCCTGAGTCTGTCAACACTTGTAATCATACTGCAGATGCCTGACCCAGGGGCTGACACTGGCAATAACCCCCCACATCCCCTTCCCCAGAACTCAAGTGCCTACATTCCTCCCCAAGAATGATTCAGCATATGAATGATACAACAGAATTTATATTTATTCATATGCACTATTCTGATAGTGCTCCATCATCAAATATAAAACTATATTTTTGTTATATTCTATTCTGGAGTATTTGAGGATTGAGTTCTGTGCAAAGGTTACAGAATAATATGCCATTGATGATGTACTATACAGCTGCAACTGAATTTGTATGTTTTCAATATACTTCCTGTACAAAACATTTACAATTTGGATACAATGTTTCACCGTGTCGGCTAGGCTATATCACAGATATTTACACACAAGGCCAGCTCATTTCTGGGACCGGAATATGCCTACCTCACTCAGAGAAGCACTGATGAAATTGAGTCTGTGGTGAGTCCCTTTGTGATTGTTTTTCTACCGCCTCACATCCCCCCAGCAATTAGCATTGGGCTGCCTGGTGAGTGCATAAATAAAGTAACTGAAAGCGTACACTTATGAAGAGGAGTCTTGGACAACAAACTCCGGAACACACTGATCGAGTGACTGGTCTGGCCCACTTTGGTCCGCCTGAGGGCTGGAGCGGTGGCTGCTGTGGTCAGAACTGTTTGGTGCCCAAAGACATCAGACCTAAGGCCATTTCTGAGTTACAACAACACCACGCTGACACAACCTCAGTACCGGCGGATATCCGAAACACTTATGAGCCAGACAATCCATATTTAGCAGAGGGTTGTGTGTGCATATATACAGCGCCACCTATAGAGTACAAATTACACTATCCGGTCTAGCAGTACTGAATTAATTGGTAAACAATCAATTAAATAAAAACGATTTCAATATTCAATCCAATATATTGTTGTGATTGCTGTGCGATCATCAGGGTTGTGCCTCCGTGTAAAAAAACAAGCATCCTTTTGGACAAGCATCCTTTTGCAAATTATTTAGCAAAACTTAACTTTAAAAAGTTGAAATGCCTTAAACTTGTGATTTCCAAAGATATTCTTAATGTGAATACTGAAAAATACATCCACTGGATGCATGCGGTAGATAAATGCGGGTAGTGGATGCATGCGGAAGATAACCGCAGGTAGTGTCCCTGTGAAAGCATCTTCCTGTTGTCTGAGCCTCTATTAAAGGGGACAAGTCAAACAATGAAAATCTGTGTGGCCAAACCAAACCAATGTAAAGTAGGGTTCAATGAGACTATGACCAGTAACAGCATCAATATCTAGCAACAGACCTATATATTTAAATAGATGTTTTTTAGGGGATTTTAAAAAATGTATTCCAATGTAAAGAACGTAAAAAATTATAGGAGTTACGGTAGTGGTTTAAAGAGAAAAAATGTGTCCAATTCCAATCTTTTATACTATATGTTCACAGTAAGTAGCACACAGATGACCACACTGCTGCCGTGCCAAGTAGGATAAACACTCACTCCTAAGACTGAATGAGTGAATAATTTGTTGAATTTGTCAGCAAATGCCCTACCCCTAGTAGATGATTTACATGGTGGTTGCTCCAGCACTAAGCAGGTAATTACATTGCCACATGTAATTAGCCTACCTTGTCACAGAAGGTTCTGAATGGGTAATTACACTGGAAATCTATTCATTAGATATTCACTCTTTAATTAAACTGTAATTCATTGTGTTTAATACCCATAACCCCCAGTTATTGATTAAATGGTAAATGTAGTGCAATATAGTGTATTTATTTGCAAAACCCATTAGCTGTCTGCCTAAGCAGAAACAACAGTGATGTTTGCTCTTACTGCCCAAAATATTATGATTGACTTTGTTTGGGTACATATAGTGGTCAGGGAGTGTGCTATTTCCCCTTTCCTGTACCGAGTTAAAAAGAGCTAGAAGTCTATATGGACAAGTGCCAATGCAAATTTCTGATGGGTATGTCCTAGATCAGTTTAGTATAGTCTTGTCTCTCTAGCCTCAGACTGTCTGGTCTGTGGCATATGACACCAACTATCAACGTTTTACATTCTGTATGCTATTGAAACACCTTTACCTATTTTAGTCTGAACTGTAGGCAGTGTTGTAGGAGTAGAGGAATGTGACCGCAAGCCCTTTAGCCTGGCTGCAAAAGCATTCCGTCCTAAGTCTGGGTCCAGGGATATGGACCATCACTAGAAAGGTCCACTGCGTGACAAACCACACCCGACTGTCTGCCACCCACCCACAAACTAGAAAATGACAACCCTCCAAAGTGGTGCTTGTTCAGAAGTCTCGTTATAAGAGAAAATGAGTGAGTTGTGATTGCTTCCAGCCGGCGTGTGGGCGGGCTGGGGACGTGTCACGTTCATGTCACTCACCAGGTCACCAGGCCATCTGAAACTTATCCAGTAGGACAAGTCACATAGTGCCACCTGCTGGATCACTGGCTTCTGTAGAATTGTGGATGTCACTTAAGTCTGGGCCTGCAACAGAGATCAAAGGTATCAGTACACAACGTACTGCTCTGGTCATGTGACAAATGCAACTCTAAATTTAATGAAAATAGCTATGTCTTCTCACACTAGACCCTGATGTGCATTAGTGGGGGCTGGTGGGATGAGCTATGGGAGAACAGGCTAATTGTAATGTCTGGAATGGAATAAAAGGAACAGATTCCAACATGGGATTTCCATATGTTTGATGTTTTTGATACTGTTCCATTTCTTACATTCCAGCAATTACAATGAGCCCATTCTCCTATAGCTCCTCCCACCAGCCTCCTCTGAAGTGCATGTTATGAATGATGATCATGACGCAGCAGCTCCCTCTAGTGTCAATCCTTCAACATATGCAAAATAAATTGTACAAATTCAAATGATTTCACATCAGTTCAAACATGGAGGGGTGGTAGTAAGCTAACATATTAAATTTTTTAAGATGGTCCTATCATGGATCATTTTGCTGTTTTATTTTTTTATTTTAGGACCCCTTTGGGTATATATATATATATAAAAAGACAGTCAAAGAATTAAGGAATAATATTTTGAAGTGCCTGTCCTATATCTAGGAGATATAAGAAAGCTCAGGAAATATTTTGTTTTCTTTGGACACATATTTAACCCCACAAAACTACATCCATACTTCCATTCATTTGTATGGGTTCAAATCCAATCAAATCAAATTGTATTTGTCACGTGCGCTGAATACAACAGTTATAGACCTCACCGTGAAATGCTTACTTACAAGCCCTTAACCAACAGTACAGTTCAAGAGTTAAGAAAATATTTACTAAATAAACTAAAGTAAAAAATAAAATAGAAAGTAACACAATAAAATAACAATAACAAGGCTATATACAGGGGGTACAAGTGCCTAGTCAATGTGCGGGGGTACAGGTTAGTCGAGGTATATTGTACATGTAGGTAGGGCTAAAGTGACTATGCATAGATAATAAACAGTGAGTAGCAGCAGTGTAAAAACAGGGGGGGGGGGTCAATGTAAATTGTCAGGGTTGCCATTTGATTAATTGTTCAGCAGTCTTATGGCTTGAGGGTAGAAGCTGCCTTTTGGACCTAGACTTGGCGCTCCGGTACTGCTTGCCGTGTGGTAGCAGAGAGAACAGTCTTTGACTTGGGTGACTGGAGTCTTTGACAAGTTTTTGTGCCTTCCTCTGACACTGCCTAGTATATAGGTCCTGCGTGGCAGGAAGCTTGGCCCCAGTGATGTACTGGGCCATATGCATGACCCTCTGTAACGCCTTACGGTCGGATGTCGAGCATTTGCCATACCAGGCGGTGATGTAACTGGTTAGGATGCTCTCAATGGTGCAACTGTTGAACTTTTTGAAGATCTGGGGACCAATGCCAAATCTTTTCAGTCTCCTGAGGGGGAAAAGGCATTGTCTTGCCCTCTTCACGACTGTCTTGATGTGTTTGGACCATGATAGTTTGTTGGTGATATGGACACCAAGGAACTTGAAACTCTCGACCCGCTACACTACAGCCCAGTCGATGTGAATGGGGGTGTGTTCTGCCCTCCTTTTCCTGTAGACCACGATCAGCTGCGTTGTCTTGCTCACGTTGAGGGAGAGGTTGTTGTCCTGGCACAACACTGCCAGGTCTCTGACCTCCTCCCTACAGGCTGTCTCATCATTGTCGGAGATCAGGCCTACCACTGTTGCGCCGTCAGCAAACTTAGTGATGGTGCTGGAGTCGTGCTTGGCCACACAGTTGTGAGTGAACAGGGAGTACAAGAGGGGACTAAGCATGCACCCCTGTGGGGCCCTTATGTTCAGGATCAGCGTGACAGATGTGTTATTGCCTACCCATAACACCTGGGGGCGGCCCGTCAGGAATTACAGGATCCAGTTGCAGAGGGAGGTGTTTAGTCCCAGTGTCCTTAGCTTACCAAATCTGGCAATCTTCTGTATACAAACCCAATCACCTGACCTAAAACCAATTGAGATGGTTTGGGATGAGTTGGACCACAGGGTGAAGGAAAAGCAGCCAACAAGTGCTCAGCATATGTGGGAACTCCTTCAAGACTGTTGGAAAAGTATTCCAGGTGAAGCTGGTTGAGAGAATGCCAAGAGTGTGCAAAGCTGTCATCAGGGCAAAGGGCAGCTACTTTGAACAATCTCATATATAAAATAGATTTTGATTTGTTTAACACTTTTTTGGTTACTATATGTTTTCATATGTGTTATTTCATAGTTTTGATGTCTTCACCATTATTCTACAATGTAGAAAATAGTAAAAATAAATGAAAACCCTGGAATGAGTAGGTGTGTCCAAACTTTTGACCGTTACACTTTGTAAATAAGATATATTTTTTAGCAAAAATGTCTAAAAACCTGTTTTCACTTTGTCATTATGGGGAATTGTGTGTAGATTGATGAGGACAATTTTTTTTTAAATTCAATTTTAGAATATTTTTTGATATTTTTTAAATATTTTTTTATTTCACCTTTATTTCCCCAGGTAGGCCAGTTGAGAACAAGTTCTCATTCACAACTGCGATCTGGCCAAGATAAAGCATAGCAGTGCGACAAAAACAACACAGAGTTACACATGGGATAAACAAACGTACAGTCAATAACATAATAGAAAAAATCTGTATACAGTGTGTGCAAATGAAGTAAGGAGGTAAGGCAATAAATAAGCCAATAGTGGCGAGATAATTACAATTTAGCAATTTACACTGGAGTGATATATGTGCAGACAAGGATGTGCAAGTAGAAATACTGGTGTGCAAAAGAGCAGAAAAACAAAAACAAATATGGGGATGAGGTAAGTAGTTGGTTGAATGGGCTATTTACAGATGGGCTATTTACAGGGCTATATACAGCTGCAGAGGTTGGTAAGCTGCTCTGACAGCTGACGCTTAAAGTTAAGGCTGTAACGTAACAAAATGTGGAAAAATCAAGGGGTCTGAATACTTTCCGAATACACTGTAGGTTTTCCTTTTGTCCAGGTGGGAAAGGGCAGTGTGAGTGAAAGTCTCATCTTTCCATAAAGTGGTCACATTAGTTTGTAGCCCAAACCGTTTGAACAATACTAACGTTTTTGTGAGAAGAACGATTTTCATGATGTCTCATGGTCTAACACTCATGGTCGACCTCCTTCCACCGCAATTGCGGAAAGCCGTCATGCGGCAGATTGAGACGCAGGCCATGCAAAAAAATTGAAATCTCTAGTTTAAACTGACTAATTTTGACTGGGATTTATTTATATTTTTTATGTTACTTAGATTGACACAGAGCTTGAATGGAAAGCTGCCAGGAAAAAGCTGGGAAAATATGCTTAATGTCTTAATAATAAAACACAATGTTCCACCACCATGCTAGAGTGGCTAATGCTACTGTACTTCGAATCCAAGATGGCGTAGCAGTCAGACGTCTTTGTCCTTTGTCTTGTCGTGTCCCGTGTATATATCTGATTATATATTTTTCTTCGCATATCTTTTTTATATTTTTCTAAACCTCAACTTCAAAATACTCTCCTGCAACCCACCTCACCCAATGTGGTGTGGATTTGTTTTTTCTAAAGTATTTTTATTTACCTCGGAGCCGGAAACCCCCAACAGAAGCTAGCCAGCTCACTAGCTACCACTGCTAGCGGTCATCAGCTAACCTTTAGCCCGGAAAGCTCTCGCCAGTTTGTACAACGCGACTCAAACCAGAGTTTTCTCTCCATATCCCCGGATTCGTACCGCAAGCTCTGAACCTTTTCAACTGGATCATCGCAGCTAGCTGCAATCCGAGTGACTACTCCTGGCTAACGTCTGTCCCGAAGCAAGCACCAATTAGCCTGGAGCTAGCCCATGCTAGGCCCATTCTCCCGGCTAGCTGAAGAGGCCCATCAGCCACTCCTGGGCTAATATATCCGGACCCCTTCTACTGCCGGTACGGGGCACGGAACCCCGCCGATCCTTCACGACTGGACTACCGACGTAATCTGCCGCGGCCCACTAGCTGTCTAGAGCATATTGGACTGTTAGCTGAATAGATCCATCGGCCAATTTCTTGGGCCACTATACCTATTCTGCCAATAGGAATCCAAGATGGCGTAGCAGTGTAGACGTGTATTTTTTAGTGCTCTCGTGCACATTGTATTTTTTCGTACTTCTTGTATATATATATATTTTTTTTTCTATCTCTTTTCGATTTTCAATTCGATTATACCTTCCGGTAACCTACCTCACCCAATGTGGTACGGAATCGCTATCATTTTTTATCTTTGGAACACATTCATGAACCCCCAGTAGCTAACCAGCTACAAGCTACCAGCTACTTAGCCATTTTTAACCGATGCTAGCAGCTTTTACCGTTGGAACTGTGGAACACATTCAAGAACCCCCAGTAGCTAACCAGCTACAAGCTACCAGCTACTTAGCCATTTTTAACCGATGCTAGCAGCTTTTACTTTCGGCACAGACACCAGCCCTGTTATTAGCCTGGATATTACTCACCAATTTAACAGCATCGTACTGTCTCTCGACAACAACGCCGGATTCCTGCCGTAATCCCTGAGCCACTACTTCTGATCCTCACAGCTAGCCTGCAGCTAACGCAGCTAGCACAGCTAGTGCCACTGCTACGAAGCTAGCATCAGTTAGCAAACACAATTCTACAATCACAACCTCTCTCTCGCCATCCGGCCTGGATTCTCTGTCGACACGACCACATCTGGTCTGCAGACGATTACCCCATCCGCTGTACCCTCAACCGGCCTCCGTCTGAGCAGACCCCCTTCGTCTGAGCAGACTCACCCCCCCCGGGCTACTAACTTTAAACACCGCGTGCTAGCTTAGCGGCGACTTCCCTGCTCCATCTACGGCTGCCCCCTGGACACTATGATCACCTGGCTACATACAGTGGGGAGAACAAGTATTTGATACACTGCCGATTTTGCAGGTTTTCCTACTTACAAAGCATGTAGAGGTCTGTAATTTTTATCATAGGTACACTTCAACTATGAGAGACGGAATCTAAAACAAAAATCCAGAAAATCACATTGTATGATTTTTAAGTAATTAATTTGCATTTTATTGCATGACATAAGTATTTGATACATCAGAAAAGCAGAACTTAATATTTGGTACAGAAACCTTTGTTTGCAATTACAGAGATCATACGTTTCCTGTAGTTCTTGACTAGGTTTGCACACACTGCAGCAGGGATTTTGGCCCACTCCTCCCTACAGATCTTCTCCAGATCCTTCAGGTTTCGGGGCTGTCGCTGGGCAATACGGACTTTCAGCTCCCTCCAAAGATTTTCTATTGGGTTCAGGTCTGGAGACTGGCTAGGCCACTCCAGGACCTTGAGATGCTTCTTACGGAGCCACTCCTTAGTTGCCATGGCTGTGTGCTTCGTGTCGTTGTCATGCTGGAAGACCCAGCCACGACCCATCTTCAATGCTCTTACTGAGGGAAGGAGGTTGTTGGCCAAGATCTCGCGATACATGGCCCCATCCATCCTCCCCTCAATACGGTGCAGTCGTCCTGTCCCCTTTGCAGAAAAGCATCCCCAAAGAATGATGTTTCCACCTCCATGCTTCACGGTTGGGATGGTGTTCTTGGGGTTGTACTCATACTTCTTCTTCCTCCAAACACGGCGAGTGGAGTTAGACCAAAAAGCTCTATTTTTGTCTCATCAGACCACATGACCTTCTCCCATTCCTCCTCTGGATCATCCAGATGGTCATTGGCAAACTTCAGACAGGCCTGGACATGCACTGGCTTAAGCAGGGGGACCTTGCGTGCGCTGCAGGATTTTAATCCATGACGGCGTAGTGTGTTACTAATGGTTTTCTTTGAGACTGTGGTCCCAGCTCTCTTCAGGTCATTGACCAGGTCCTGCCGTGTAGTTCTGGGCTGATCCCTCACCTTCCTCATGATCATTGATGCCCCACGAGGTGAAATCTTGCATGGAGCCCCAGACCGAGGGTGATTGACCGTCATCTTGAACTTCTTCCATTTTCTAATAATTGCGCCAACAGTTGTTTCCTTCTCACCAAGCTGCTTGCCTATTGTCCTGTAGCCCACCTCAGCCTTGTGCAGGTCTACAATTTTATCCCTGATGTCCTTACACAGCTCTCTGGTCTTGGCCATTGTGGAGAGGTTGGAATCTGTTTGATTGTGTGTGGACAGGTGTCTTTTATACAGGTAACGAGTTCAAACAGGTGCAGTTAATACAGGTAATGAGTGGAGAACAGGAGGGCTTCTTAAAGAAAAACTAACAGGTCTGTGAGAGCCGGAATTCTTACTGGTTGGTAGGTGATCAAATACTTATGTCATGCAATAAAATGCAAATTAATTATTTAAAAATCATACAATGTGATTTTCTGGATTTTTGTTTTAGATTCCGTCTCTCACAGTTGAAGTGTACCTATGATAAAAATTACAGACCTCTACATGCTTTGTAAGTAGGAAAACCTGCAAAATCGGCAGTGTATCAAATACTTGTTCTCCCCACTGTAGCTGATGCCTACCGGACTGTCCATTAATTTACGGTACTCCATTCTGTTTACTTGTGTTTTATCTGTCGGCTCTGTGTTTTAACTCAGGCTCTGTGTGTAGTTAATCCGACCCTCTCTGCCTAGTCGTCGCCATTTTTACCTGCTGTTGCTGTGTTAGCTGACTAGCTGCTGTTATCTCACCTGTTGTTTTAGCTAGCTCTCCCAATCAAGACCTGCAATCACTTTATGCCTTACTGTATGTCTCTGCCAAATATCAATATGCCTTGTATACTGTTGTTCAGGCTAGTTATCATAGTTATCATTGTTTTGGTTTGCAATGGACCCCGTAGTTCCACTCTCCGTACCTCTGATACCCCCTTCGTCCCACCTCCCACACATGCGGTGACCTCACCCATTGAGACCAGCATGTCCAGAGATACAACCTCTCTTATCATCACCCAGTGCCTGGGCTTGCCTCCGCTGTACCCGTGCCCCACCATACCCCTGTCTGCACATTATGCCCAGAATCTATTCTACCACGGCCATAAATCTGCTCCTTTTATTCCTTGTCTCCAACGCTCTAGGCGACCAGTTTTGATAGCCTTTAGCCGCACCCTCATCCTACTACTCCTCTGTTCCTCGGGTGATGTGGAGGTTAACCCAGGCCCTGCATGTCCCCAGGCACCCTCATTTGTTGACTTCTGTGATCGAAAAAGCCTTGGCCTCATGCATGTCAACATCAGAAGCCTCCTCCCTAAGTTTGTCTTACTCACCGCTTTAGCACACTCTGCCAACCCTGATGTCCTTGCCGTGTCTGAATCCTGGCTTAGGAAGGCCACCAAAAACTCTGAGATTTCCATACCCAACTATAACACTTTCCGTCAAGATAGAACTGCCAAAGGGGGAGGAGTTGCAATCTACTGCAGAGATAGCCTGCAAAGTTCTGTCATACTTTCCAGGTCTATGCCCAAACAGTTCGAACTTCTAATTTTAAAAATTAATCTCTCCAGAAATAAGTCTCTCACTGTTGCCGCCTGCTACCGACCCCCCTCAGCTCCCAGCTGTGCCCTGGACACCATCTGTGAATTGATCGCTCCCCATCTAGCTTCAGAGTTTGTTCTGTTAGGTGACCTAAACTGGGATATGCTTAACACCCCGGCAGTCCTACAATCTAAGCTAGATGCCCTCAATCTCACACAAATCATCAAGGAACCTACCAGGTACAACCCTAAATCCGTCAGCATGGGCACCCTAATAGACATTATCCTGACCAACCTGCCCTCCAAATACACCGCTGCTGTCTTCAATCAAGATCTCAGCGATCACTGCCTCATTGCCTGTATCCGCTGCGGGTCCGCGGTCAAACGACCACCCCTCATCACTATCAAACGCTCCCTAAAACACTTCTGCGAGCAGGCCTTTCTAATCGACCTGGCCCGGGTACCCTGGATGGATATTGACCTCATCCCGTCAGTTGAGGATGCCTGGTCATTCTTTAAAAGTTACTTCCTCACCATATTAGACAAGCATGCTCCGTTCAAAAAATGCAGAACTAAGAACAGATATAGCCCTTGGTTCACTCCAGACCTGACTGCCCTCGACCAGCACAAAAACATCCCGTGGCGAACTGCAATAGCATCGAAGAGCCCACGCGATATGCAACTGTTCAGGGAAGTCAGGAACCAATACACGCAGTCAGTCAGGAAAGCAAAGGCCAGCTTTTTCAAGCAGAAATTTGCATCCTGTAGCTCTAACTCCAAAAAGTTCTGGGATACTGTAAAGTCCATGGAGAACAAGAGCACCTCCTCCCAGCTGCCCACTGCACTGAGGCTAGGTAACACGGTCACCACCGATAAATCCGTGATGATCGAAGACTTCAACAAGCATTTCTCAATGGCTGGCCATGCCTTCCTCCTGGCGACTCCAACCTTGGCCAACAGCCCCCCCCCCCCCCGCTGCTACTCGCCCAAGCCTCCCCAGCTTCTCCTTTACCCAAATCCAGATAGCAGATGTTCTGAAAGAGCTGGAAAACCTGGACCCATACAAATCAGCCGGGCTTGACAATCTGGACCCCCTATTTCTGAAACTGTCCGCCGCCATTGTCGCACCCCCTATTACCAGCCTGTTCAACCTCTCCTTCGTATCATCTGAGATCCCCAAGGATTGGAAAGCTGCCGCGGTCATCCCCCTCTTCAAAGGGGGAGTCACCCTGGACCCAAACTGTTACAGACCTATATCCATCCTGCCCTGCCTATCTAAGGTCTTCGAAAGCCAAGTCAACAAACAGATCACTGACCATCTCGAATCCCACCGTACCTTCTCCGCTGTGCAATCCGGTTTCCGAGCCGGTCACGGGTGCACTTCAGCCACGCTCAAGGTACTAAATGATATCATAACCGGCATCGATAAAAGACAGTACTGTGCTGCCGTCTTCATCGACCTGGCCAAGGCTTTCGACTCTGTCAATCACCACATTCTTATCGGCAGACTCAGTAGCCTCGGTTTTTCTAATGACTGCCTTGCCTGGTTCACCAACTACTTTGCAGACAGAGTTCAGTGCGTCAAATCGGAAGGCATGCTGTCCGGTCCTCTGGCAGTCTCTATGGGGGTACCACAGGGTTCAATTCTCGGGCCGACTCTTTTCTCTGTATATATCAATGATGTTGCTCTTGCTGCGGGCGATTCCCTGATCCACCTCTACGCAGACGACACCATTCTGTATACTTCTGGCCCTTCTTTGGACACTGTGATAACCAACCTCCAAACGAGCTTCAATGCCATTCAACACTCCTTCCGTGGCCTCCAACTGCTCTTAAACGCTAGTAAAACCAAATGCATGCTCTTCAACCGTTCGCTGCCTGCACCCGCACGCCCGACTTGCATCACCACCCTGGACGGTTCTGACCTAGAATATGTGGACATCTATAAGTACCTAGGTGTCTGGCTAGACTGCAAACTCTCCTTCCAGACTCATATCACACATCTCCAATCCAAAATCAGATCTAGAGTCGGCTTTCTATTTCGCAACAGAGCCTCCTTCACTCACGCCGCCAAACTTACCCTAGTGAAACTGACTATCCTACCGATCCTCGACTTCGGCGATGTCATCTACAAAATGGCTTCCAATACTCTACTCAGCAAACTGGATGCAGTTTATCACAGTGCCATCCGTTTTGTTACTAAAGCACCTTATTCGACCCACCACTGCGACCTGTATGCCCTAGTCGGCTGGCCCTCGCTACATGTTCGCCGTCAGACCCACTGGCTCCAGGTCATCTACAAGGCTATGTTAGGTAAAGTGCCGCCTTATCTCAGTTCACTGGTCACGATGGCTACACCCACCCGTAGCACGCGCTCTAGCAGGTGTATCTCACTGATCATCCCTAAAGCCAAAACCTCATTTGGACGCCTTTCCTTCCAGTTCTCTGCTGCCTGCGACTGGAACGAATTGCAAAAATCTCTGAAGTTGGAGACTTTTATCTCCCTCAACAACTTTAAACATCTGCTATCCGAGCAGCTAACCGATCGCTGCAGCTGTACATAGTCCATCGGTATATAGCCCACCCAATTTACCTACCTCACCCCCCCCATACTGCTTTTATTTCCTTTTCTGCTTTTTTTGCACACCAGTATCTCTACTTGCACATGACCATCTGATGATTTACCACTCCAGTGTTAATCTGCTAAATTGTAATTATCTGATTTATTGCCTACCTCCTCATGTCTTTTGCACACATTGTATATAGATTCTCTTTTTTTCTTTTTTTCTACCATGTTATTGACTTGTTTATTGTTTACTCCATGTGTAACTCTGTGTTGTTGTCTGTTCACACTGCTATGCTTTATCTTGGCCAGGTCGCAGTTGCAAATGAGAACTTGTTCTCAACTAGCCTACCTGGTTAAATAAAGGTAAAATAAAAAAAATAAAAAAATGTTCAGCCGATCCTGTTGCAGCAGTCTGTTGTTAACCCTTGGCTGAACGGAATGGCGTGTATTTTTTATTAACACATTTTGCATATTTTTTCCAGTTCTTTTCTGGCGGCTCGCCATTAAAGCTAGTTAAGAAGGAAATCGACACCCTTGCATCCTGAATGGACACAAGTGTATAGCCGGCTGCATACATTCCAGTTGGACACACATGACAAACGACATAAAATAAATAATAGTGCCATCTACCCCCTCAAATATTTCCGCCTGCACAGCCAGCATTAACCTTTTATACAGTGGTGGAGAAAGTAGCCAATTAATCAATCAATCAAATGTATTTATGAAGCCCTTTTTACATCAGCCGATGTAAATTGTCATACTTGAGTAAAAGCAAAGATACCTTTATAGAAAATAAATCAAGTATAAGTGAAAGTCACCCAGTAAAACACTACTTGAGTAAAAGTCTACAAGTATTTGGTTTAAATATACTTAAGTATCAAAAGTAAATGCAATTGCTAAAATATACCCTGCTCAAAAAAATAAAGGGAACACTTAAACAACACAATGTAACTCCAAGTCAATCACACTTCTGTGAAATCAAACTGTCCACTTAGGAAGCAACACTGATTGACAATACATTTCACATGCTGTTGTGCAAATGGAATAGACAACAGGTGGAAATTATAGGCAATTAGCAAGACACCCCCAAAAAAGGAGTGGTTCTGCAGGTGGTGACCACAGACCACTTTTCAGTTCCTATGCTTCCTGGCTGATGTTTTGGTCACTTTTGAATGCTGGCGGTGCTTTCACTCTAGTGGTAGCATGAGACAGAGTCTACAACCCACACAAGTGGCTCAGGTAGTGCAGCTCATCCAGGATGGCACATCAATGTGAGCTGTGGCAAGAAGGTTTGCTGTGTCTGTCAGCGTAGTGTCCAGAGCATGGAGGCGCTACCATGAGACAGGCCAGTACATCAGGAGACGTGGAGGAGGCCGTAGGAGGGCAACAACCCAGCAGCAGGACCGCTACCTCCGCCTTTGTGCAAGGAGGAGCAGGAGGAGCACTGCCAGAGCCCTGCAAAATGACCTCCAGCAGGCCACAAATGTGCATGTGTCTGCTCAAACGGTCAGAAACAGACTCCATGAGGGTGGTATGAGGGCCCGACGTCCACAGGTGGGGGTTGTGCTTACAGCCCAACACCGTGCAGGACGTTTGGCATTTGCCAGAGAACACCAAGATTGGCAAATTCGCCACTGGCGCCCTGTGCTCTTCACAGATGAAAGCAGGTTCACACTGAGCACATGTGACAGACGTGACAGAGTCTGGAGACGCCGTGGAGAACGTTCTGCTGCCTGCAACATCTTCCAGCATGACCGGTTTGGCGGTGGGTCAGTCATGGTGCGGGGTGGCATTTCTTTGGGGGGCCGCACAGCCCTCCATGTGCTCGCCAGAGGTAGCCTGACTGCCATTAGGTACCGAGATGAGATCCTCAGACCCCTTGTGATACCATATGCTGGTGCGGTTGGCCCTGGGTTCCTCCTAATGCAAGACAATGCTAGACCTCATGTGGCTGGAGTGTGTCAGCAGTTCCTGCAAGAGGAAGGCATTGATGCTATGGACTGGCCCGCCCGTTCCCCAGACCTGAATCCAATTGAGCACATCTGGGACATCATGTCAGGGCTCCGGGCAGCCGAGCGGAAATGGAGGAAAACTCGCCTCCCTGCGGATCTGGCATCCTTTCACTCCCTCCTCTCTACATTCTCCTCTTCTGTCTCTGCTGCTAAAGCCAATTTCTACCACTCTAAATTCCAAGCATCTGCCTCTAACCCTAGGAAGCTCTTTGCCACCTTCTCCTCCCTCCTGAATCCTCCTCCCCCTCCTCCCCCCTCCTCCCTCTCTGCTGATGACTTCGTCAACCATTTTGAAAAGAAGGTCGACGACATCCGATCCTCGTTTGCTAAGTCAAACGACACCGCTGGTTCTGCTCACACTGCCCTACCCTGTGCTTTGACCTCTTTCTCCCCTCTCTCTCCAGATGAAATCTCGCGTCTTGTGACGGCCGGCCGCCCAACAACCTGCCCGCTTGACCCTATCCCCTCCTCTCTTCTCCAGACCATTTCCGGAGACCTTCTCCCTTACCTCACCTCGCTCATCAACTCATCCTTGACCGCTGGCTACGTCCCTTCCGTCTTCAAGAGAGCGAGAGTTGCACCCCTTCTGAAAAAACCTACACTCGATCCCTCCGATGTCAACAACTACAGACCAGTATCCCTTCTTTCTTTTCTCTCCAAAACTCTTGAACGTGCCGTCCTTGGCCAGCTCTCCTGCTATCTCTCTCAGAATGACCTTCTTGATCCAAATCAGTCAGGTTTCAAGACTAGTCATTCAACTGAGACTGCTCTTCTCTGTGTCACGGAGGCGCTCCGCACTGCTAAAGCTAACTCTCTCTCCTCTGCTCTCATCCTTCTAGACCTATCGGCTGCCTTTGATACTGTGAACCATCAGATCCTCCTCTCCACCCTCTCCGAGCTGGGCATCTCCGGCGCGGCCCACGCTTGGATTGCGTCCTACCTGACAGGTCGCTCCTACCAGGTGGCGTGGCGAGAATCTGTCTCCGCACCACGTGCTCTCACCACTGGTGTCCCCCAGGGCTCTGTTCTAGGCCCTCTCCTATTCTCGCTATACACCAAGTCACTTGGCTCTGTCATATCCTCACATGGTCTCTCCTATCATTGCTATGCAGACGACACACAATTAATCTTCTCCTTTCCCCCCTCTGATAACCAGGTGGTGAATCGCATCTCTGCATGTCTGGCAGACATATCAGTGTGGATGACGGATCACCACCTCAAGCTTAACCTCGGCAAGACGGAGCTGCTCTTCCTCCCGGGGAAGGACTGCCCGTTCCATGATCTCGCCATCACGGTTGACAACTCCATTGTGTCCTCCTCCCAGAGTGCTAAGAACCTTGGCGTGATCCTGGACAACACCCTGTCGTTCTCAACTAACATCAAGGCGGTGACCCGTTCCTGTAGGTTCATGCTCTACAACATTCGCAGAGTACGACCCTGCCTCACGCAGGAAGCGGCGCAGGTCCTAATCCAGGCACTTGTCATCTCCCGTCTGGATTACTGCAACTCGCTGTTGGCTGGGCTCCCTGCCTGTGCCATTAAACCCCTACAACTCATCCAGAACGCCGCAGCCCGTCTGGTGTTCAACTTTCCCAAGTTCTCTCACGTCACCCCGCTCCTCCGCTCTCTCCACTGGCTTCCAGTTGAAGCTCGCATCCGCTACAAGACCATGGTGCTTGCCTACGGAGCTGTGAGGGGAACGGCACCTCCGTACCTTCAGGCTCTGATCAGGCCCTACACCCAAACAAGGGCACTGCGTTCATCCACCTCTGGCCTGCTCGCCTCCCTACCTCTGAGGAAGTACAGTTCCCGCTCAGCCCAGTCAAAACTGTTCGCTGCTCTGGCACCCCAATGGTGGAACAAACTCCCTCACGACGCCAGGTCAGCGGAGTCAATCACCACCTTCCGGAGACACCTGAAACCCCACCTCTTTAAGGAATACCTAGGATAGGATAAAGTAATCCTTCTAACCCCCCCCCCTTAAAAGAGTTAGATGCACTATTGTAAAGTGGTTGTTCCACTGGATATCATAAGGTGAATGCACCAATTTGTAAGTCGCTCTGGATAAGAGCGTCTGCTAAATGACTTAAATGTAATGTAAATGTAATGTCTCGCTCCATCCACCAACGCCACGTTGCACCACAGACTGTCCAGGAGTTGGCGAATGCTTTAGTCCAGGTCTGGGAGGAGATCCCTCAGGAGACCATCCGCCACCTCATCATGAGCATGCCCAGGCGTTGTAGGGAGGTCATACAGGCACGTGGAGGCCACACACACTACTGAGCCTCATTTTGACTTGTTTTAAGGACATTACATCAAAGTTGGATCAGCCTGTAGTGTGGTTTTCCACTTTAATTTTGAGTGTGACTCCAAATCCAGACCTCCATGGGTTGATAAATTTGATTTCCATTGATAATTTTTGTGTGATTTTGTTGTCAGCACATTCAACTATGTAAAGAAAAAAGTATTTAATAAGAATATTTCATTCATTCAGATCTAGGATGTGTTATTTTAGTGTTCCCTTTATTTTTTTGAGCAGTGTATTTAAGTATCAAAAGTGAAAGTATAATTTCATATTAATAAAACCAGATGGCACAATGTTTTAGTTTTTTAAATTTACATGTTTTAAACACTGACATAATTTTCAAACAAAGCACCCCCTAAAAATAAATAAATAAAATAATATTTACAAAAAAAAGCAACAAAAGCATTCCTGTTAAGTGAGTACACCAGGTCAGAGGCAGTAGGGATGACCAGGGATTTTCTCTTGATAAGTGTATGAATTTGATAATTTTCGTGTCCTGCATTCAACATGTAACGAGTACTTTTGGGTGTCAGAGAAAATTTATGGAGTAAAAAGCACAGTATTTTCTTTAGGAATGTAGTGAAGTAGAAGTTTTAGTTGTCAAAAAGATCAAAAGTAAAGTAAAGTACAGATACCCTAAAAAAATACTTAAGTCGTACTTTAAAATATTTTTACTTTACTTAAGTACTTTACACGATTGCTATTATATTGCACTTGCTTAAAATGTCAATTTATGTAGCTAAACCTGTACAACTCTAATTAAATTTGATATTGTTAATTCACACAACAAAACCTAAATTAGCTAATCTAATTTCAGCGATTTTTAGCCCTGAAACAGAGGCCACACATAACACTTGCTACTTCTACAACTTCAATGACATCATTTACAATTCAATGAAAATAAAGCAGAAAACAATTTCTGTACAGAACAAAACCTCTCGAATTGTTAATTGATTACTGATGGTTGATTAATCTTTTATTGGCAGCAGGTAGCCTAGTGGTTAGAGCGTTGGACTAATAACCGAAAGGTTGCAGGATCGAATCCCGAGCTGACAAGGTAAAGAAATATTGTCGTTCTGCCCCTGAACAAGGCAGTTAACCCACTGTTCCTAGGCTTTCTTTGAAAATAAGAATTTATTCTTAATGACTTGCATAGTTGACTAAAGGTAAAATAAAAACTGTTCCTTGGTATAATCTGATCCTAGACCTGTGGTGATTGGTGAAAGTTGTATTTGTTCTCAGTAGATTCGCCTCTTCTCACCATCACACAGATAGAACAAGGAGGGTTAGTTATAAATATCTTTGGTAAGATCTCGTCCCCTTCTCACAACACATTGGAGGAGAAAGCCAGAGGTCCCGCCCCTCTGACATTCTTCTCCATTGGGTTTTGAGAAGGAGACGAAGAGAGGAGAGAGGACGCAACGATATATAAGATTTGAAAATCTCCCTTTGTCTCATACACGTGAAGAACAAGAAACGACGAATCATCGAATCTAAATCGTGAGATTTGTAATCACATTTTCGGGCGGGATGATTGAAAGTTTGTTTTCGTGGACCAGTGACCACTTTTGAAAATCTGCATAGTATGTTTTATGGCTACTTTTATGATACGATCATTAAAACATTTGAGCAATAATATAATTTTGACCATCGCTAAAGAAAAGAAAACTGATATGGAGCGACCATCGAGGTTTGTAACCAAAGCTTACCTTTTTTATTAGCTAAGCTTCACTAACTACAGTAACTTGCTAACGTAACGTTAGTACGAACTGACAAGTGAAGTTTATTGCTTTGCTTGATCTTTAGTCCCGGAAATCCCAGACCTACATTGGTACATTGTGGGAGGCAACCCGTCTGTCTTGAGAGACTGCCTGATCTTGCAAATCTAGTCACTTATAAGGTGTGTGTGTGTGTTTTGTTGACAGGAAGACAAAGCTTGTAAATTATTCAGATTTCCAGGACTTGGCTGATGGTATGTCAAATCCAATGTATTTCATTAATTTATGGTGTAAATAGCCAGTTGGTGTTGCAATTCCCTTCTCCTTTTATGGTTTGTATGTAATCATGTGTCCCACTGTTTCTGATCATGTGAAACAGATGATGATTTTGCCTCTGTGAAAGCACCACCCAGCAAAAAAGCCAAGGAGAGTGTGAAAGAGCCAGCGCAGGAGAAGAGCAAGAAACCTTCAAACAAGGCCTCCAGTCAAGAGACTAACTCACAGCCCATAGGCCACAAGGACAGGTAGGAAGTGGAATCAGAAACAAGCAGAAAGAACCCTTAAAAGGTTTACAAAACAACACTATATATTCAACAGAATTACACGTTGTTTCTTTGTTCCTCAATATGTTGTGGAGACAAAAGGTATGAAACATTCTTAACAGTTTTGTAGTGTGTGACAGCAGCTATGCAAACAGAAGCATGCATTCAGAACACAGACACACTGAATGTCTTTGTTGCCCTCAGTCAGTGCCCCTTCACTTATTCTGCATAGTGAGAGATAAACAATAACAAATACCCAGTTGCAGGCAGTATTAGGGACAGTGTGTCTATATGGTGTATGTAATGACATCATGCTGACAACTGGCCCAGAGAAGAACTCCATAAATCAGTGCTCAAACTCAAATGAGTCTTTTAGCCAGACGCGTTGCTTGTGATCTGCCATGCATCAAATCACAAAAAGCCACAAGGTGTGGTGAATCATTGGCAAGGTCTCTGAGGCCAGTGGCAGTAGGGGTGTTTTGATGTGTCATGGTGATACAGAGTGAAAGTCACTCTGAATGTAACCTTGTGATCAATCTGCTCTATGTTGATCAGTATTGTCGGTGAAACTTCCGCACTGCAGGTCAGGATGACCAGAATTCAACTACACTACACATATCACGTGTTACATGTTAACTTTGTCACACTTTTGTCACATGTCCCTTTGAGAAGGCCTTTAATGTAAAATATGCTAACATCAGAATTGTACCTGTGTTTTTCAGGAAACCATTGGATGAGAAGCTGTATGACAGAGATTTGGAAGCAGCTCTTACTCTGTCGTTGCTTAAAACCACAGAGATAAATGAGGAACAATGTTCTTATAATCCAGGTTTGCATTGGACTGTTGATTCTTTACAACTGGTGTTTGAAACACTGCTGTTCAACAGCAAAACAGCAATTTGGAGTGGTTTGGCGCCATGGTACTTTTATCACAATGTGCACACTACATACAGTAGAGAATGGATGACTCACATTTCTCACTCACTGCCAAAAATGATTTGCAATTTAATTTTGTTTTATTCTATATATTTTTTGAAAAATATGTCAAGAATCAACCACAAAGAGATGGTGAAAATCTGGATCCATCATTAGGCCTTTCCAACTGCAGTGTGGACATCAACCTTTTGGGTATTTATTTTTGATATCTCAAATGCATGGTTGGTGATGCTACACATGCCCACCACTACCTAATCTATTTAATATTATTCGATCCCATGCTTTTGCATCTCACAGTCACTAGTGATCCCTTTGTGATTAGATCATCTCCTCCCTTAGGCCTTGACCAGATCACGAATGATCGGGGATCCCCTTGCGCCCACTCCAGACAGAGGAAGGCAGCCTCCAAGGCTACAGAGCAGCAAAGGAGCATGCTGAAGGATGGTGATGAGGACTACAATCCCAAAGGGACATCAGGTTGTCATAGCAACCCAAAGGCATAGGCTCTTTGTTTTTCTACATTCCAGGTGTATTTCATGACACACATTTGTTGCGTACTGAATATTTCTTTCTATTCAGATTCAGAGAGTGATGCTGATTTCAGTGATCCAGCTGAAAGTGATGATGATGAGTTCACAGTAAAGAAACCAGAGAAAAAGAACACAGAAGAGAAGACAGCCAAGAAGGAGCAACCAAAAGCTAAACCAAAGGAAGAAAAGCAGCCTTCAAAAACAAAACCACATTTGACAGGTACTTAATAGCTTTAAGAACTACGAACTGCCATTCTAATAACGCAATCTTTTTATGCTCCCAGCCTGCAGAGTTTCAATCAAATTGTCCTTCTGTGCCTCACAGGGACTTCCAGTCTAAAAACTCCCACCTTAGGTAGAAGTCCAACTGCCAAGCCAGCCTCCGTGCCCAAGAGGTCTCCTGGCACTTCTCCTGTCTCCAGACCTGCAGTCTCTGGCAGTCCAGCGGGGGGCAGAATACCCAAGTGGAATCCTCCAGGTAAGACTGACTGAAAGGTCAAGGAGGTCATCGTAATCTCATAAGCAGGTGTAGGACTGCATGTTTGTTAACAAGGTTGTGCCTTGTATACAGGCATTTTAAGACCCAGTTCACCCATTATTTTTTATCATACAACTTGTCATCAGGTCACGTTGGAAGAAGTCCCTGCTCATCACAGAGTGCCCCAGTGAAGTCTCCAGGGCAGGGTCTAAGACTTGGACTGTCTCGCCTGGTGCGGGATGCATGGTGCTGCAGTGTTGCTAGTCACTGACCCCACCTATCTATTAGAGAGGAGCTCTGTGCCTCTCTGCGTAATTGACAGTTGACTTTCACGATTTCTTTTGTAATCCTCTAGATCTGTCTATTTTATAAGAGGCATTAGAATTTTACTGTTAATTATTATTAGTCTGGGGTCGTACATGCTCTCCTTTTTATAACAGCTCATCTATTGGACCATTTGGCTTAACAAAGGTCAGTTCCCAACTTTTACTGTTATTCGGCCTACAGCAAAGCCTTCAGATTTCAAACCCTTTGTGTCTTTTATTATTTCAGAGAGTATTTTTGTCTTCTGTCTGTTTTTAGTTTTCACTCCAACATGTAAATGAAATGGTGCAATGGCCCACTCTGCTGGATGTAATTATCTGAAAATGCTAAATGATCATGGTTAAAGTGGCAATCAGTTGAATCAATAACAAAGCGGAGACCCGCCCCTGTTTTGGTAAAAAGCTGAGGGATGAGGCTGGAGAAATGTAACCACTCTGAAATTCATAGTCAAAGCTGTGGATGCCAAGGACTGACCACCCGTGATATCAAAACTATAGTTTTAACCATGTTTTGAGGCTATATACCCAATGGGCAAAAACTGGTTGAATCAACTTTGTTTCCACGCCATTTCAACCCCAAAAATATATGTGATGAAGTTGAATCAACGTGAAAAACTGATTGGATTTACTAAAAGTCACGGTAAGGGCATTACATATTTTTTTTAATCCACTTTTAACCTAAAACGACATGACATTTGTTGTTAATTTCATGTTAAATTCGCGTTAGTTGACAACTAAACCAAATGTAAATAAAAACGAGAAGTTGAACTGAAGGCTGTGCCCAGTGGGTAGTGTTTGTTTGCATTTAATTGATTTATTGTTTATTTGTCACAAACATTGGAGTAAAACAAAGCTTATTTTAAAAGTAAAATAATGGATGTAGCAACTACAGAATGCCCCTTTATATAACGTTTTACCTTGATTTTATGAACATCCAGTAGAATAGACTACGTACGTGTTCTATTTGTGTTTAAAGTTTTGTGGATTTTGTTCAGCGAAAGCGTTGTACAATGTGTAAATATAAAACATTAAAGATTCAATATAAACTATACGTTTTTATGTAGTGAGCATGTTTCCAGTATAGCCTGTATAGGGCTAATGAGTTTGTGCAACATCTCCCCTGTGGTATGGAACATTGTGGACAGTTGTTTTTTTGAGTGAATGATAATGCTAATTTCTCCCAAAACCAGAAATGGAAAGTGAATTACCAAACATTATCATGATTTTTAGCGTTACATAATGCGTTGTTTTACGTGTTGATTTCACTTTTAGCGCTGATCAGTCAACAGCGCGCCGCCGTCAGTCCAAATGTATCTCCATTACGACATCATGAAATCACAATGACATGACGCGTATGTATGCATAGTCAGTTTGACCATTGCGTTTGACTGAGTTCAATATTTAGTTTAGTCTGTTACCTTGCAGCAGTAAACACCGAACATGAGCGAAGTAAATCGATCCAATGAGCGAAAGTAAGTGTGAATTAGTTGTATAACTACCATTTCCGATTTTGTTTATCAACAATTCTTTTTAAATCGTGAATTTGCCAAATTTTCGAGTGCATTTTCAATTTTTTCATTCTATTGCTGTGTTATTTACTCATCAACTGACTGTATGCAAACATCTAAAGGGATAACAGACAAATATGATAAAAAAAACTTGCTCACAAAAGATAATTCCACTATTTAAAAAAAGAAAAAGAAGCCCTGGATGTCAAACATCTTCAGAGACTCTTTAAACATCTCAAATTGATGACCATTCTGTTTCAATAGGAAAGAAATGAAAAATAAATTGAAGAGATTTATCGAAAACAGGAGCCAACTTCTCCCATTGTTGAAAAAGGTACTGTATTCCTCTTGATATTTACAATATAGGCATTTAGCAGACACTTAGATTATGTCTTGACCACCTGAGATCAGCCCACAATCCAACAGTCAGATTTGCCTAACAAAACTCCAGCCTTGGATCCAACTGGGCCTACCACAGGAAGAAGGTAAGCTTACCATCAATCTGAAGCCCTACCCCAGTTCCATTTCAATCCTCTGGCAATTAAAAAAGACCATATATTGATATCTGAATAGCACAGTCTCTGCACAGGCTGAATTCTATGCAATGCTGCAGTTCCAAATAATTGAAATAATAGTCAGTATCCTCTGTGACTGGGATCTGCAGTAGGCTACCTGGGATTTGGGATACAAATAGCTGGACCACTGGAGGACAGGATAGGAAGTGTGGAATGAAAAAAATCCACCAAGAAAAGAAGAGTGGGAGATTCCCTCATTCATTGCATGTAGCATACCAGTGAGAGGAAGCCTGAAACCAAAGGCAGGAATATGAAATGGTGAGAGATGATGAATTCCCTCTACACGCCATGCACTAAGGAAACATCTCCGTGCTACTAGATATGTTGTTATACAGACTTCTCTGATCAAATGTCTATTTAGGGCTGCTGGCTGCGGCACGATCTGCCACAAACTCTGGAACGTACTATCAGAACTCAGCAGGGGCTGATAATGAAAGTGAAGAAAAAGACATGAGCATTGCTTGATTTAAAGCTTGCTTTCATTGGTTCCTATTGGACTCAAAAGAAACATCACATTATGCATTTTGTTTCAGGTAAAATGCTCATGGCTGTACATTGTTCCCATATGTGGTTGCAAACGGTGGCAACCAAAAATGGCCTGTTAGAGCACTAGCCCATTGCCCTTGGCAGGGGGTGGAGGAGGTGACGTAAACCTGTCTTGGCTTACCTGGCTGACATTGAGCCAGACTGCCTGTCTCATCTCCAGCACCATGGACAGTGGACAGGGGAACAGAGAGTGCAGCTCACCCCACCCCACCACCTGGCGGATGTGCCGACAGATGGTTCAGAGTGGTAGACAATGCAGACAGGTCGCTTACACCGTGTTCAGGGTTTATGGGGGAGTGATAAGCCAAAGGCGTTGGGTGCTCTACAACATGTTATACATGCGATATAGACAGTCCACTGAGCAGTCATTTCATACATGGTGATGGACATTTCTGTTTTGTCTGTGGTGTGTGTCCGGTGTTTTCCTGGTCTTGTTGGAGGCATTCTCAACAAAGTATTTAGCTGGAAATTGGAAATGAAGCATCATCTTCTAATCATGAAGGCTACATTTTATTATTTAAAGTGTCCCCCCCCTCCCCCTCATTGTATGTTGTGGAGTTAAATCTCTGTTACAGCACAAAGAAAAGCAAGTATGTGCATTCTCTGACCCCTTATAGCTAAGTCAAATAACCCACACATTCCCAGAGGAATGAACCTGAAAGGTAGCCCACTCTGTCATTCACTTCCCATTCCTCAGCCACCGCCTGCCTGAGGTGTCTGTCTGCCTGCCTGTCTGTCTGGGACAGTTGTGTCACCACCACTGCTCAGTCAAAAGGATAGAGTTCACTCTGACCAGCAAGGTTAGACCGGTTCTGACCCCTGACAGACAGTACTGTTTAGGGTAAAGCCAGCAGTGCCAGATTAGTCTACTCAAGACAATATTTTGTCTAATTGACTCTGTACGCAGATAGAAGCAGATACAATCTGTGTTATAGTATGGGTCCTTGGGAAAGGCCAGCTACACGGGCCAAGCCTATCTGTCCCCGGCCTGTTCTGGGACATGAAGATGACAGGGTAAGACTCAAAACAGGGCTGATTACTAATGCCTGTTTTGACTTTATTTGGATCAGCAGTTGAAGAGGTGGTTGTTATTGAATGCTCTTAGTTATTGTTGGATTTACCTTGGACTCGATCATAGAAATTCAAACTGCATGAAGGGCATTTGGTTTGTGTGTGGAGGTCTAAACAATAGAGATGTAGGCTTGGCCACTGTGTTTTAGTTCTATTGCTATAGTTAACACTGCATTGTGTGCTCTCAGGGTTGTGTTGCTATTGATGTCCACCACAGTGCTTATGCTCCTAGCTCTGCTCCTTCCATAGTGGTTTTCCTCTCTGTGTCTCTGGCAGTCAGTCCAGGGCAGGCTACTAATGGGATTTAGCCTGATCTGGATTAGACCAGTGGGTGGTCCCTCCATACTCCTTAGCCTTGGATGCCTCCTACTACTAAAGTTAGAGAATAAACACCCACCTACAACAACACAGGTCTAGTGGTGCACTCCATCATGCTGCAGGAAAAACACACCTTTGTTTCCACTAGAAAATAAAAAGGGCTATGTTTTACCTTTGCGCAATTGTTTCCAGTTGGTCTAGTGTTATAAGCCAAAAAATAGTGTCAAAAAGTAGTGTGGACAATGACCCTTTGCCCAATAGTGCAGTTGAGGTAAAACTGCTACACTGCATTAAGAAAACACTCTTCATAACAATTATTGTGCTTAGCCTATAGCCATGAACAGATAAAGGCTGGAGGCTTACTAGTGAGGACTGGTTGTGACTGTATACGCATCTTCAATATTGTGGACTGAAGCTGGAAATCATATCACCATGGAGACTGCAGCTTGTGTAATGGCAAAAAAAAAACATATATGGATGGTATATCAAAGGTGAGAGAAATACACTGGGTAGCAATGGAAAGAAAACAGCTATTTTCTGTCAGCACTAAAAAAAAACGTGTTATGAAACGACCAGTTATGTAGTCGTGTCTACCCCCGAGATGACTGACCGTGCCGACGTAGGCTTCAGTAGAACATACTGTACCACCCACTTCACGCGTGGGGTATGTAGGATGAATCATGTGAAGGTGTGGATGGCTCTCCTCCACATCTCAAAGGATTCTCCACTCTGGATGAGCTAGCACATGGTTTGCCTTGATGTGAAATTCACTTTCAATTATAAGGTGTGTGTGTGTGTGTGTGTGTGTGTGCGTGCATTCGTTTTTTACAATACCTGTACCAGAAGTCCTCACAAGATTGGTAAACCAACGAACATTTTGAGAAGTGAGGGCATGCCGGTCCTCTATAAAAAGGCTGTTTTAGGCTAAGGTTTAGGGTTAGGGAAAATAGGATTTTGAATGGCAATCAATTGTTGGTCCCCCAAAAAAGTCCTCACAAGTATAGTAAGACATAGCTGTGTGTGTGATTTAAAAACGGATCCAATGATTAAACATTTGATGATTTAGTACCGTTTTTGACAATTGCATTTTTACAACTAAATATCTTTACAAATGTAAAGCTGTTGTGAATCATTAAATATTCGATGTTTAATGTGGTTATTTTGATGGTACCTTCGTGGGAGACTAAAGTGAAGTAGTAATCAATAACCTCAGATGTGTGGTTGCTACTCAGCAGTGTTTCTCTGAGTTTCAGTTCCCGGACAGTGAGTCTGACACGTGAGCATTGAACCAGTGTGGGTGCATCTCATTCTCTACAGTAGGCCTACACGATGAGATAAAATACCGCGAAGACTGAACCCAAGGATTTGGGGACTTAAGAACAAATGTTGTCATACAGGGGCTAGAGAGGGGGGATTTGTTGTTGTTTGAGCATGGTCACAAACTGTCGATGGATTTTGTTTTGCTGGAGGATTTGGCAAATACTGTACATGGTTCTATAGGCTACCAGCAGCATAACGGTTTTACGCGCAATGTTGATTCTCATGCTTGGAAAGTTATGACTGAGGAGTCTGCGGAGTTGGACAGTTGAATGAATTGACAAACAATCTATACCGGGAGTCCAAGGTGTCGCTTGTCGATGTGGAATAAGCTGTGACCGTAGAATACCCCAACAGGTGGCTCTCCGACGATATGCGCGTCAGGCTAACAACAGCGTGCACACTCTCCATAATCTTCGGCTGACAAAGCTTTTTCCAATATTACTATTCAGCAGCACTACTCTGCAGTTTCCACCGAGCCCCAACGTCGTTTTGATGCGAAGCGGAATATTGGTTTCTGCGTTTACTCGGGAATAAAATTGAGCCTGGGAATGTTTTGAAGCTGTGCGCTCACGTGGACCAACTAGGAGTGACTCTCGATGATAATTGGAATTCACCCGGGTTATAAAGCAATGTTTCCAGAAATTCATATCAAGGTGAGTTATAAAGCATGCTATTGCTTTGTTTTGTGTAGCTTATTGGATACAAATTCAACATTGGCTTTTTTGGCATTTTGTTTAATTTCACAGTACTCTATTTGGAACCTCTGCACTCTTTCATCGCTAACTTTAAGTGTACTGTACAGACTGTACTGGACAGTCAGTAATTAGGTCTGAAAACACTTTCCAGCGGATTTCAGAATCAGATGTCAATGCGTTGACATAATTACTCCCATGGTCTCATGGTTCCACTGACCTTCAGATGGACTAACCCACTTCAATCCCCATGATCTACAGCTTGGTGTGCTCAGGAATGGATCATTAGCTTCCTGGGGTCTACTGGGTTAATATGATCTGTTTGTCACGGCTGACACATAGCTGGTGTCAGCACTGGATTCACAATATATTTGGGGTACTGCACATTTTTATATTGCAGTATTCAAAAACGGGCTTAATGTGCCTACTGTAGCCATAGTGGAATACCCCCCCCCCCCCCCCCCCCCCCTATGCATTTATGCAGTATTAACTACAGCTGCATATGAACCACATGTTAGAATCATCGCTAGTTCTAAAAATACATTGTAATTTAATTAGAACGTTGGCCTTCATAGATTTTCTATATGCAGTTGGTGTGTGTGTGCATGTGCGCACGTGTGAGTGCTGGGGCCAAGCAAAATAATGTGTGCCTATGTGTAGGTGTGTGCACGAGTGTGTTCATCTTCAGCTAGCTCATATTATATGACATCCTTTTCTCGTCCAATCCCCACAGACAGGGAGGCCCGATGCCTACTCCCAGCAACACAAACTCCAGCCTGAATGCACACGCCTTGGGTCCAGCCGGGCCTACCAGCAGCAGCAGGTAAACCTACTCCCTGCTCCTCCAGTATTCTGCTCTTGTCTGTGGGTGTGCGGGGGAATACGATGACTGTGTCATGATCTGGTCGTGTGGGGGAGTACTATGACTAGTGTGAGCTGTAGGGGAATACTGTATGATGCAACTGCCCAGCCCGCACCTCTGAAAAGATGGAGCAGGGTAGTTATCAGCAGTTGTGAATTGTGGATCCTGAGTTTTAAGATTAAAAGTCATTTTCCTTATCCCAAACGATTAAATGTTCATAATAACAGAGTGTGAAAACGGGCTGGCCGGGTGCAGAGGTAACTGTCTTCGGTACCATGTTGCTATATATAGCTCTTTATGAATAATTAATCTTGCAGAGACTGCAGTAAAGCCCTGGAGATTAAACAGTGCGTTCTATTAATAGAAACTCCCCTCTCAATTTGGCAGCGCTGTTTCAGTTCAAATCAATCAGGCCACGAGAGCCATACTACTGTAACTACAGCACAGCTCTATCCTTCAGTCAGAGGTGGTGCCCTGGTATAACCTAGCCTTTTGGGCAGCTTTTGAGAGGATGTGTTACATAGAGTACTGAGAAAGACTAGCAGCCTATAAACAAGAGAGAGTGAAGGAAAAATACATGGAGAGAGAGACTCCGAGTCGGGCTGCAGTGAAAGCTTCTGTCGAAAAGCAGACCTCCAAGGCTTTAGAGCCTGCTTCACTCTCGCCCTTGCAGGTAACTCTATGCCCTTTCTGGGCACCACAGGCTACTTGCTGCCTCATTACAGAATCAGCAGGAAAACTAGAAACACCCAGTGCCTCAAACCTCGTTATGTAACAACACCTGTATTATCTCTGTAGATTTAACCTGGATGACCCTCTAAATGTGGGTCCTTCTCTCTCTGCCTCCCTCTCTCCCGCTCTCTCTTGTTCTGGCTGTAGAACTGTGGCTCGGGCAAAGGCACCCTGCCCAAGCTGGATACTAAGCCCTTGGTTGTAAACAATGCCAAGCACCATCACCAGTCCGAAAGCATCCTGCCCCACATCACCAGCAAGGGCCTGCAAAACACCTGTGATAGGCAGCTTTCAGGAACCAGGCACCAGGAAAGCTTCCAGGTGAGTCCTTGTTACAAGTAGGCTAATCTCTTGGTATTATGTACTTAGAGCCTAGTATATTGAAGCAATGAAACATTCCACTGAGAAATTCTAACAGTGTTAAATTGTTACCATGCAAAACCTCTGCAACTAGTTAATTTCCTGTATGTTTTGTAATTGACAGGATGAGAGATTACGGAGCTCCACAGTGGAGAGTCTGCCAGAGTCCATCAACAGGAAGAACAATCAGGAGCAGGAGAGGAATATTGAGGGACACAATCTGCCCATGTCTCCTGCAGGTGTGTGTGGGCTAAGGGTAGGACTAGGCCTGAGTTGGAGAGTAGGGAAGCGTTGGTGGAAGTTGCTGGTGTTGGAGATTAGTATTGGCAATTCTAAAGGAGAAAGAGTTTTCTGTCCCTTGATCTTATTAATCAGGAAGAAACAAATGCAAACTGGGATTTGCTGACAGGAATTTCCTTTCCCTCCTATACAGAGGTCCTGAAGGCGTTCAAAGTTCGTCTGACTGAGCATGAGCAGGAGGAGATCATGGACTACTCCGAGGTCTGGTACCTGGGCCTGGATGCCAAGAAGATGGAGGGTTCCCCCAGCCTGCCACACAACTCTGGCTACGACGATGAGAGCGGAGGCTATCTTAAGGTAACATAAAAATGGGCACAAAGATGGCAGTAAAGAAACTGTGAATTTCAGAACCAGTTTTAGTGCCATATAGAGTTTCAGTTTTTGCAGTATTGCTTTAAAGTAAATTATACCCTTTTCTCTGCAGGTCGCGCATGACCACATAGGCTTCCGGTTTGAGGTGCTGGAGGTGATCGGAAAAGGATCCTTCGGACAGGTCCTGAAGTGCCTGGATCACAAGACCACTGAACTTGTCGCCATCAAGGTCATTCGCAACAAGAAAAGGTGACTAATGCCACTAGCTAGCATATCGTAGCACAGCTGGGTTGTCAAATACCAACCTTTCACTAATAACATGCTATGACACATGTTATGACACTGCTTCTCTGTTATGATTGGCTGCAGGTTCCACCACCAGGCCATGGTGGAGTTGAAGATCCTGGATGCGTTGAGAAGGAAGGACAGAGACAACCAACACAACGTCATTCACATGAAGGAGCACTTCTACTTCCGGAACCATCTCTGCATCTCCTTCGAACTCCTGGGGTAGGATTGACGGACACTGACACTGTAGGGCCAAAGATAAGATCATATTCAGAAATACAATAATACCTTTTTGTTATTTGTTGATTTAGTTCAGGAGAGAATACTTCTGCTATATTTCATACACAGGAGGTAAACATGTAGTATGAAGATTATTTGGGCATTTAAATCTAAAGGATGTTTGCTTATCTTTGACCGTGTAGAGTGAACCTGTACGAACTGATCAAGAAGAACAACTTCCAGGGCTTCAGCCAGATCCTGGTGTGCCGCTTTGCCTACTCCCTCCTCAAGTGCCTGCAGATGCTGCACAAAGAGAAGATCATCCACTGTGACCTAAAACCGGTATGACCCCTAGCCATGACCTTTAACCCCTAACAACCTTAACATTACATAATGAAAAGTGAAGCATATTTGCAAACATATTCCTTGTTGGTTTAGTTTAATGGTGCCACAGGAGATGGAGAGAATGTGCTCATACTTGGGTGTTTATTTTCCAGGAAAACATTCTTCTGTCACACAAAGGCCAAGGTAACATCAAGGTCATTGACTTTGGTTCCAGCTGCTACGAGCAGCAGAGAGGTGAGTGTCTTAGTTTGTATGTTTTCTAATGTAAGGTTAGATCAAGTAGGCAAACAGGGGGCACGACCTCATTATAGCATCACATTATAGCATACCTAATTCCTGTCTCTCCTCCACAGTTTACACCTACATCCAAAGCCGCTTCTACCGTTCCCCAGAGGTGCTCCTGGGCCATTCCTACAGCATGGCCATCGACATGTGGAGCTTTGGCTGCATCCTGGCTGAGCTCTACACTGGCTTCCCCCTCTTCCCTGGGGAGAGTGAGGTGGAGCAGATTGCCTGCATCATGGAGGTACCTACCTAGTACCTACAATATCATGCTCTCTTTGTTAATGGCTCTTTCAACCTTGTGGTTTGGCGAGCAACGTAGATGTATTACTCACTGGGTGTGTTTGTCTGATTTGTTCTCAGGTGCTGGGAATGCCTCCAAATGATTTATTGTCGACAGCGACCAGGAAAAGGCAATTTTTTGGTAAGCATTTTTGATCTAGTGCAGTCACATGGTTTTCTCTTTGACTGTTCGATGGAAATTCTGTTTAACTGAGACCTTTCACTTCTACTGATGTACCAATAGGATCACTGTTAAATGTATACATTGCTGATGTAGGGATTTGCATAATTTTAGTGTCATATGGTGTTTAATTAAGCAATAAGCCTGAGGGAGTGTGGTATAATGGCCATATAACACAGCTGAGGGCTGTTCTTATGCACAACGTGAAAGGGAGTGCCTGAATACAGCTCTTAGCCGTGGTATATTGACCATATACCACAAACCCCCGAGGTGCCGTATTGCTATTGTAAACTGGTTACCAACATAAATAGAACAGTAAACAAGTATGTTTATGTCACAACCGTGGTATATTGTCTGATATACAGACGGTTGAAATGCTGTTTCAGCCAATCAGCATCCAGAACCCAAACTACCCAGTTTATAATTCTTAGTAAGAGATCCTCTCGTTGATTAATCATTGGTTGTGATTGTGCAGATTCCAAGGGCAACCCCAGGAACATCACCAACAGCAAGGGGAGAAAGAGACGGCCCAACTCCAAGGATCTGGCCAGTGTCCTGAAGACCAACGATCCTCTCTTTCTGGATTTCATCAAACGCTGTCTCACGTATGTACTGTACATACTGTACACCTGTCAATAACACAGCCATAGAATCACCCAATCTCAAATATTACTAATAGTAAGGAATCATGTTAAACTGTCAGGTGAAGTGAGCCCTCTTTCGCATTATTATTGATTTAAGATTATCTACCCTTTACTCCTCCAGGTGAGGCCCATTGAGATTTAAATCTACAAGGAAGCCCAGTGTGTGGTTTTACCTCTGGTTCTCTGGGAGAATCTCATTTGCATACTCCTCACGTCCTTTCTTCTCTCTCCTCAAGATACATCTCAAAACTCAATGCAGGAGAAGGTCAGAGGGGAGGGACCTCTGATTTTCTCCTCCGATTGGTTTTCAGAAGAAGAGAGGACGTGAGGAGTATGCAATTGGGATTTTCCCTCTGACTGACTCTCTTCTCTCTGTCAGGTGGGACCCTAAGAAGCGCATGACGCCCGACGAGGCCATGCAGCATGAGTGGATCCAGGAGGCACGCTCCAACAAGTTTCGGCCCAAGACCCGCACCGTGAGAAGGCCCAGCGAGAGCCTCAGCAACGTGGAGAACAACAACAAGATAGAGCAGCATATTTCCCACAAACCAGCCCTTATCAACAGGATAGGTAAGAGGAGCAGTCATCTACCATACTAACACCATGCCTTCTCATATGTATGTGTTTGCATGTAAAAAATAAAATCTTCATTAGGCATTTTTTACACTTTGAGAGTGGCAGATTGACACAAAGACTAAATTGACTCCACATCTCTATGATGTACATGAAGTAACAGGCATCTTACTTCCCCCTCTCTGACGCAGTTGACAAGGCATTCTCCAGCCCGTTCTCCAATGCCACAGACAGGCCCAAGAGAGAGAACTCTGTGAAGCTGGCGTCCGCCGAGCGCTTGTGTCCAATCGGGGCTTTGGCTGAGGGCCAGATGGGCGAGGGCAGGACCAAGAGCACCAGGGCTGTTAGCAGCAGCAAGCAGGAGGTACCCAGGGAGAGATCAGTCCACATCGTCATCAGGCCCCCGCTGGAGCACACTGCAGACAGTGACAGTCTGGAGCACCAGCAGGGCCTGTCCCCCATCACATAAAGGCCACAGGGACAGAGGGCTTGGGGCTGGGAGGGGGTTGAGGGGAGGGGGGATGCATAGGTCACATCGGGGTTAATATCATCGGAGGTCAAACATAAGACACATATTAATAACATTAAATGGGGGTCATGGTTGGAGTATATCCTGTTTTGTAGATGTAGTGGGTTATCAATTTGTTATATTTGTGCTGCACTATAGAATTTATTTCCTTGTCCAATCATATGTTTAGTGCTTGAACTCTGTCTAGCTGCAGGAGACGTCTTTGGAACACAGTCTTTGGTGGGTCTTTTGGTAATGAGCTGTGTATCAGCAACTGTTGGTCTTCTCTGTTATTGCAGTAGTCACAAATGGACTTACTGCATCTATGTGGCCATATTCACTTGTCATAAGCTTGGAAAGTAGCACAGGTCACTTGCATTAGTTTAAAATGGGATCCCTTAGCTTAGAACCCAGATCAATGCCCAGATTGGCCTGTTTTCCACTCTCGGTCTAGCCAGGTTAGGCCGAGCAACATTTAATGTCATTTTGCCAGAGGTTTAAAGCTCTTTGAGTAGGCTAATTCCCTGCACGTTTTCTACTGGCATTGACGTTTTGGCTTTGACAACACAGACGTCTGACCCGAAATATACACAGGTTAAGCCCTGCCACCTGTTTGCACTGAAATATGCATGGCAAGCCCAAGGAGTTGCACGTGCCATGGATGCGATGTTTAAGGCTCTTAGCAGCACAAAGCATCTCCCATGCAGAGATGATGGTGATAGTGGAAAAACGTAAAGCACTAAAGTGCACAAACTCCCCTAGAGATTACTCAGAGTTTACCATGTTTATGGAGTTTGACTTTGACTCAATAATTTGTGGTTGTTGACCATAGTATGTTTCATTACTAGTTTATTATGAAAATTAATAATTTTCCTGAATAAAATTACAATTACTTATAAGTCAGAAAAATTGCTGTCCACCTGACAACAACTTTTACCTCAACAACAGGGCCCTCAAGTGGTCAATGAAGATGAATGTTATTTTAATGACCTGAAATGCCTAGCTTGGACTGGGATTGGATGGTTTGATATTCTTCATACGTCATTGTCATATACAAAGTTTTCCAGTGTCTACAAAACAGGAATATTCTGACCAGTGATCCTCACAACTTGTTATTCAAATGTCCCTTTCAGCATCCAAAGTGACTTCCCTCTGACCCACAATGCATCATCTGTTTTTTACTCCTCCTCACACAAACTTCATTTTAAAAAGCTCTTAATTCCTCATCAAAGCAGTTCCATCTATTTTGATGAACTTCTCTTACTTTGACAAAAGGACAATTTGCTACAATGTTGAGCTTTCTTCAATAAAACTTGGGCCAAATGAAGGAGAGTAGACTTTTTTTGTTCTCTGTAAACTTCTTTAAGGCAACTTGTACTGATGCTTTTCACTTGCTCCAGTTATAGAAAGTAATTTTAAAACAGTGTTTATATTTGTAACATGATCAGAAATGGAATAGATTTCCTTTTTAACAGTACATAATTTAATGTACATTTTACACTTTTGTTATGATTAAATTATTGGTGTAAGGTGTGACCTGTATATGAAATATTTGTGGTAATATATCTCAAGCACTGTATGTGTACATAACCAGGTCACATTGGCAATGTTTCAATGAGATATATATTTTTTACCATGTTTCAATTGTAATTTTAATGGTTTTCTTGTTTATTTTTCCGTGCTCACTGAACATTGTTATTTAAGAGAGCCCCACAGACATTAGCTGGTGCCCTTAATGATGATATTGTGTGATGTACTGAATTACTGTTTTGCTTTCTCTAAGTCCGTATAATAGCATGCCAGGACATTGTTGATTTTATTGTACTGTACTAAAACAAAAAGAAAGTGTGTGCATTCATTTCAACCAAATTATTTCACAATCAACCATTAGGGTCTATTTGGAAGTAATTGAATTGAGGGCATTCCACCTGATGAACTGTACATTGATGTGAAAAAATTAATGAACATGTAATTGAAAGAACATGTAATTGAATAAATTGGTGTTTTATATTCCTTGCCTCTGCCCCTTTTGATTGGACCTTTGATAATTTTAATGCTGTGTAACTCAAACATTCAGCTTATGAGTTGATGAAACGATAGCAACATATAGCATTACCATGTAGGTAGAGTGAGGGGTGAACATACAGGCCAGAGGAAGCAGAGAAGGTATGGTGATCACAGAGTTAACAAAGTATCATTGTTCCCTGCCTCTATTGATCATACATTCTATGCTCAATCCTCATTTACCAGACAGGGTCAGTGGTTAACCTTGTGCATCCAGACCCTCATGCTGCTTGGTTTGAGCTCTGCGAGCAAGTTAGACACAGGGGAAATTGAGATATACTTCAATGCTCCATTCAGCCTGGTCTCATAGACTAGACGTAGCATACTAAAAGTAAATCCGGGATGCTAAAACTTGTATGAGATGTTACGTTTGGTATGGTTACATAAGACAGAAGGTCTCTTAAGGCAAGAACAAAAGGAGGGTGGTTGGTTGAGTGTATAACGTGAATGTCTAGCAACCCAAAGGTTGTATGTTTGAATCTCATCTCATGGACAACTTTAGCTTTTTAGCAACTTTCGAACTACCTACAGTACTACTTTTTTAGCTACTTTGCAACTACTTAGCATGTTAGATAACTCTTCCCCTAACCTTAACCCTTTAACCTAACCTTAAATCCCAACCTAGCTAACGCTAGCCACCCCCTAACATTAGCGTTATCCACCTAGCTAATTGGAATTCGTACATACAGTATCATACGTCTTGCAAATTCATAACATATTGTAAGAATTGCAATTTGCGACATATCATACGAATTGTAATTCGTAACATACTGTATCATATAAAATGGATGATGGACAACTACAAATGAATACATACCTTACGAAACAACATATCATACTAAGCGGAGTGTCGTGGATTTACATACGGAATAATACGAAATGCTCTGAGACCAGGTTGCTCCGTTACCTCTTAAAGCAGGTGGTCAACCAGATTTTCGGTTACTCTAGAATGGAAAGAGCTACAGATACTCTTCATTGTGGGCTTGAGTTTGAATTACAAGACAGAGTGCTAGTGACAGCCAAGACCATCACTTTCAGAGAGCCCCACCTTTGCAGCCTGTAGTATTGTGGATTTTGGCATTTATTCCCTGGCCTCAACAATGACTTGAATGCCAAATGAACGGTTGGATCCATTAGGTGCATGTTTTTGACCTGTTCAGTTGTGCAAATATTTAAAAAAGGTGTTGGTGAGTGGCAGCCAGGTATGGGGCACCTCACACTCCCCCCTTTCAGGGGAGCCTGGATCTTAGTCGGAGAGTGAGAGAGGAAGGCCGTCCTGTCTGTATCCCCAGGCTGAGCGCTCACACGCAGAGGGATGATGAGGCTGGGTCCGAGGGCTGGCCCCTTTGCTGGCCATGGCTTCTGGAATCCTCTACATCACATCCATAAAGAGGGAGGTTCATTCTCATGGGGAGAGACTGCAGAGGGCCCGTCAGAATGACTCGATCAGGGGCCAGGACATGTTCAAGAGGCTGGAAAAGATCGAGAAGCTAGGTAAGTCTCAATATCCTTCATTTAACTGTGACTTACCTAGAAGGGAAATGCCAGTAGCTCTGTCCACATACTCAGCGGTGTAAAGTACTGAAGTAAAAATACTTTAAAGTACTACTGAAGCCATTTTCGGGGGTATCTGTGCTTTACTATTGTCACGCCCTGACCTTAGAGATCCTTTTTATGTCTCTATTTTGGTTGGTCAGGGCGTGAGTTGGGGTGGGCATTCTATGTTTTTGTTCTATGTTTTCTATTTCTATGTGTTTTTGGCCGGGTGTGGTTCTCAATCAGAGGCAGCTGTCAATCGTTGTCTCTGATTGAGAACCATACTTAGGTAGCCTTTTCCCACCTGTGTTTTGTGGGTAGTTATTTTCTGTTTAGCTGTTTTGTTTGCCTGACAGAACTGTTCGCTTTCGTGCTCCTGTTTTTGTTTGTTTGATTGTTTTTTTGGATTAAATCATGAACACTTTAAACGCTGCACCTTGTTCTTCACTACATTCCTAAAGAATTTCTTTTTCTTTTTACTCCATACATTTTCCATGACACCCAAAAGTACTAGTTACATTTTGAATGCTTAGCAGGACAGGAAAATGCTCCAATTCATTAACTTATCAAGAGAACATCCCTGGTCATCCCTACTGCCTCTGATCTGACGGATTCACTAAACACAAATTGCTTAGTTTGCAGATTATGTCTGGGTGTTGGAGTGTGCCCCTGGCTATCCGTAAACAATTTACAACAAGAAAATTGTGTCGTCTGGTTTGCGTATATAAGCAATTTGAAGTTATTTATACTTTTGATACTTAAGTATATTTAAAACCAAACACTTTTAGACTTTTACTCAACTAGTATTTTACTGTGTGACTTTCACTTTAACTTGAGTAATTTTCTATTAAGGTATCTTTACTTTTACTCAAGTATGAAAATTGGGTACTTTTCCACCACTGCACATACTGCACTTGGACTGCAGTCTGCCACTGTTGTAGCTGGTAGGGCAGATTTAGAGGGAGGGTTTGGGAACACATTAGAATCTAGCCTGAGCCTACATTTAGAGTTGATCCCAGTAAGTTATTTCACACTTCACAGTGATGATTGTAAAAGGGAATTTGTTCTCAGTTAAATAAAGGGTTTAAATGAACTAACAAAGAATCTAATAAAATAATCATTTCAGATTGTTCTTTAATCCTGTATGCTGTTGCTTGTTGAACAACATTTGTTACATTTTGATCTACCAACGTCTGTGTGCCACATGTATAATAGTTTGATGAGCAGCTGTCATGTGTCCACAGTGAAATGTCAATAACGGGATCAGTCTGAAAGAGGGGCAGGCTGTGAAGGCTACCGAGGTCAAGAAGGAGAGGAAGGTGGTGAAGAAGTTGTACCCCAACTCAGCTCTGTTTACAAGCTGGGGTGATGAGCTCTCAGAGGAGGAGCAGAAAGAGGGCAGAGGGGCTGTGTCAGATGTATGTATACAATGCCTTCCTGAGTGACAGACTACCCCTGAACAGGGAAATCCCTGATACTCGCGATCCTAAGTAAATCCTTTTCCTCATCTCTCTGCCACCTCTACACAAAAAATGATGGATAACTCAAGACTTTTTAATTGTAACCACAGTCTGTTGCATTGTGGCCATCCGAGGTTAAATCTATCTCCAGCACTGTGAATGCAGTTTGAGCAATCGTGACCATAGGATTAGAAGGTTTTATCTAACTAACAAGGTTCTACCCCTCATTAGTTTGAATGGTGTGAGCAATTTATATATTGCATTCTTTTAAACTCAACAACATGGATTGGGGTGTTTAGAGTACTATATAGGTAGAGATCATTGAACAGAACAAGGCTTTGTCTATAAATCAATTGTGACAATAATGTAGATAGAACCGTATCATTCCAAGCTCTCGCAACGACATTGAAATTGACTAAATTTAAGAGTGAAACAGCAGCTTTGGTGAAGTGACTGAATGATATGAGGTAGACCAAATGTTTTTGTTGTGCCTGTCAGGTGTGCTAATCACCAGTACCCCCATGACCTGCCCACTATCAGCGTGGTGTTGATCTACTTGGACGAGGCCCTGTCAATCATCAAGAGAGCTGTCCGCAGCATCATAGACAAGACCCCCCAACGCCTGCTCAAAGACATCATACTGGTGGATGACCACAGCTCCAATGGTTCTGTCACGATCGTTTTTAGGTGAAAGAGAGGACCAAGGCGCAGCGTGATATAGATACATCTTCTTTTATTTGAGAAGATGAAACGAACACGAACACCAACACAAACTAGACAAAACAACGTGAAGCTACAAAACGAAAGTGCAGACACAAGCTACTAATGTCAAACATAGACAATTACCCACAACCTACCTAATGCCTATGGCTGCCTTAAATATGGCTCCCAATCAGAGACAACGATAGACAGCTGTCTCTGATTGAGAACCAATCCAGGCAACCATAGACTTACATAAACACCAACACTGAACACAACCCCATGAACTCTACAAAACCCCCTATACAATACAAACACCCTAGACTAGACAAAAACACACAAACTTCCCCCATGTCACACCCTGACCTAACTAAAATAATAAAGAAAACAAAGATAACTAAGGCCAGGGCGTGACAGGTTCGCTTAATTTGTCTATGCTCTCTACTTAGAAACATTTGCAATTATATTTGTTAACATTTCGATTGAACTTAGGTGTGGCTTTCAACTGATATGCAAGTGTCTGCTCTGCTTTCACAGAGGATCTAAAGGCGAAATGGAATACCTACATCTTTTTCATCCATGAAGAGCGTCCGGGCCTGGTGAAGAGAGTGAGACACTCAGAGCAGCTCGCATGTTGTTGTTGACACTGGTGTTTGACAGAGTGTGTTTCGATGACTTGACAATCACACATTATCGGCCATATGCAGATGCATTTGATTGGGCCCTGTGGTGTATGTTTGAGTCCTTCACACCTGAGTGGTATGCCTAAAAAGACGAGTCTGTCACACCCTGACCTTAGTTCCTTTTTTATGTCTCTATTTTGGTTTGGTCAGGGCGTGAGTTGGGGTGGGCATCCTATGTCTGGTGTTCTATGTTGTCTATTTCTTTTTGTTTGGCCGTGTGTGGTTCTCAATCAGAGGCAGCTGTCTATCATTGTCTCTGATTGAGAACCATACTTAGGTAGCCTTTTTCCACCTGTTTGTTGTGGGTAGTTGTTTTGTGTGTATTACCTGACAGACCTGTTTCGTTTTTGTTCTTCCTCGTTGTTATTTTGTTTAGTGTTCAGTTTTGATTACATTTATAACATGAACACCTACCACGCTGCATTTTGGTCACCTTCTTCCCAGGACGATCGTTACAGAGTCACAGCCAGGAAAGTGAGTTGTTCATGATTCCTGTTTGAATAGGTGATAAGGAAAGCACAGCTTCGGGAGGAAAATCTTACCTAATATTTACGCGTTTTCTGTTCTTTAAAAAGAATGTCAATTCTCCCCGTGTAGAATTGACCATGATACTTTCAATTCTTGATTAAGTCTGAACAAACCAATCTACGTCCAACATCCAGACATCCAGTCCATATCTATAAACTCGTACTTGTCTCTTGGTGTTTGGTGTGTCTAGGTGTGGCTGTGTGGTGGAAGTGTCGAGGTCATACCTTGTTCTAAAATAGCCCACATCGAGAGGGCCCATAAACCCTATCTCCCAGATCTGAGCATTACAATGAAGAGGAATGCTCTGAGAGTGGCTGAGGTCTGGATGGATGAATACAAACATAATGTCAACATCGCCTGGAACCTCCCACTGAAGGTACTGTACACAACAAACCATTCTAAAAATTAGGTTTTGTTCAGCTGCTCCTATGGAATAACAATCATCGCTGTTATGCATGCTTTGTGAATGAAAATAAGTAGACTAGACAGTCAATATTATAAAATGGTCTATTACTCAATGCCATAATAAAGATCATAGGATCTATGTAAAATGATGATCTCTAACCTCCGGCGCCGACCGAGATGGCCGCCTCGCTTCGCGTTCCTAGGAAACTATGCAGTATTTTGTTGTTTTATGTGTTATTCCTTACATTGGTACCCCAGGTAATCTTAGGTTTCATTACATACAGTCGGGAGGAACTACTGAATATAAGAGCAACGTCAACTCACCATCGTTACAACCAGGAATATGACTCTCCCAAAGAAGATCCTGTGTTTTGCCTTCCACCCAATACAATGGATCTGATCCCAGCCGGTGACCCTAAACAACGTCGCCGTAAAAGGGGCAAACGAGACGGTCTCCTGGTCAGGCTTCGGAGACGGGCACATCGCGCTCCACTCCCTAGCATACTACTCGCCAATGTCCAGTCTCTTGACAATAAGGTTGATGAAATCCGAGCACGGGTAACATTCCAGAGAGACATCAGGGATTGTAACGTTCTTTGCTTCACGGAAACATGGCTCACTCGAGAGACAGCTGGTTTCTTCACGCATCGCGCTGACAGAAACAAACATCTTTCTGGTAAGAAGAGGGGCGGGGGTGTATGCCTTATGATCAACGAGACGTGGTGTGATCATAACAACATACAGGAACTCAAGTCATTCTGTTCACCTGACTTAGAATTCCTCACAATCAAATGTCGACCGCATTATCTACCAAGGGAATTCTCTTCGATTATAATCACAGCCGTATATATTCCCCCCCAAGCAGACACATCGATGGCCCTGAACGAACTTTATCTGACTCTTTGTAAACTGGAAACCACACACCCTGAGGCTGCATTCATCGTAGCTGGGGATTTTAACAAGGCTAATCTGAAAACAAAACTCCCTAAATTCTATCAGCATATCGATTGTGGATCTTTTACCAGGGCTGGTAAAACCTTGGATCATTGTTATACTAACTTCCGCGACGCATATAAGGCCCTCCCCCGCCCTCCTTTCGGAAAAGCTGACCACGACTCCATTTTGTTGCTTCCAGCCTACAAACAGAAACTAAAACAGCAAGCTCCCGTGCTCAGGTCTGTTCAACGCTGGTCCGACCAATCTGATTCCACGCTTCAAGACTGCTTCGATCACGTGGATTGGGATATGTTCCGCATTGCGTCCAACAACAACATTGACGAATATGCTGATTCGGTGAGCGAGTTCATTAGAAAGTGCATTGACGATGTCGTACCCACAGCAACGATTAAAACATTCCCAAACCAGAAACCGTGGATTGATGGCAGCATTCGCGTGAAACAAAGCGCGAACCACTGCTTAACCAGGGCAAGGTGACCGGAAACATGACCGAATACAAACAGTGTAGCTATTCCCTCCGCAAGGCAATCAAACAAGCTAAGTCCCAGTATAGAGACAAAGTAGAGTCGCAATTCAACAGCTCAGACACAAGAGGTATGTGGCAGGGTCTACAGTCAATCACGGATTACAAAAAGAAAACCAGCCCCGTCGCGGACCAGGATGTCTTGCTCCCAGACAGACTAAATAACTTTTTTGCTCGCTTTGAGGACAATACAGTGCCACTGACACGGCCCGCTACCAAAACCTGCGGCCTCTCCTTCACTGCAGCCGAGGTGAGAAAAACATTTAAACGTATTAACCCTCGCAAGGCTGCAGGCCCAGACGGCATTCCCAGCCGCGTCCTCAGAGCATGCGCAGACCAGCTGGCTGGTGTGTTTAAGGACATATTCAATAAATCCTTATCCCAGTCTGCTGTTCCCACATGCTTCAAGAGGGCCACCATTATTCCTGTTCCCAAGAAAGCTAAGGTAACTGAGCTAAACGACTACCGCCCCGTAGCACTCACTTCCGTCATCATGAAGTGCTTTGAGAGACTAGTCAAGGACCATATCACCTCCACCCTACCTGACACCCTAAGCCCACTCCAATTTGCTTACCGACCCAATAGGTCCACAGACGACGCAATCGCAACCACACTGCACACTGCCCTAACCCATCTGGACAAGAGGAATACCTATGTGAGAATGCTGTTCATCGACTACAGCTCAGCATTTAACACCATAGTACCCTCCAAACTCGTCATCAAGCTCGAGACCCTGGGTCTCGACCCCGCACTGTGCAACTGGGTCCTGGACTTCCTGACGGGCCGCCCCCAGGTGGTGAGGGTAGGTAACAACATCTCCACCCCGCTGATCCTCAACACTGGGGCCCCACAAGGGTGCGTTCTGAGCCCTCTCCTGTACTCCCTGTTCACCCACGACTGCGTGGCCATGCACGCCTACAACTCAATCATCAAGTTTGCGGACGACACTACAGTGGTAGGCTTGATTACCAACAACGACGAGACGGCCTACAGGGAGGAGGTGAGGGCCCTCGGAGTGTGGTGTCAGGAAAATAACCTCACACTCAACGTCAACAAAACAAAGGAGATGATTGTGGACTTCAGGAAACAGCAGAGGGAGCACCCCCCTATCCACATCGACGGGACAGTAGTGGAGAAGGTGGAAAGTTTTAAGTTCCTCGGTGTACACATCACGGACAAACTGAGTTGGTCCACCCACACAGACAGCGTTGTGAAGAAGGCGCAGCAGCGCCTCTTCAACCTCAGGAGGCTGAAGAAATTCGGCTTGTCACCAAAAGCACTCACAAACTTCTACAGATGCACAATCGAGAGCATCCTGTCGGGCTGTATCACCGCCTGGTACGGCAACTGCTCCGCCCACAACCGTAAGGCTCTCCAGAGGGTAGTGAGGTCTGCACAACGCATCACTGGGGGCACTACCTGCCCTCCAGGACACCTACACCACCCGATGTCACAGGAAGGCCATAAAGATCATCAAGGACAACAACCACCCGAGCCACTGCCTGTTCACCCCGCTATCATCCAGAAGGCGAGGTCAGTACAGGTGCATCAAAGCAGGGACCGAGAGACTGAAAAACAGCTTCTATCTCAAGGCCATCAGACTGTTAAACAGCCATTACTAACGTTTAGTGGCTGCTGCCAACATACTGACTCAACTCCAGCCACTTTAATAATGGGAATTGATGGAAATTATGTAAAAATGTATCACTAGCCACTTTAAACAATGCCACTTAATATAATGTTTACATACCCTACATTACTCATCTCATATGTATATGTATATACTGTACTCTATATCATCTACTGCATCTTGCCATCTTTATGTAATACATGTATCACTAGCCACTTTAAAGTATGCCATTTATGTTTACATACCCTACATTACTCATCTCATATGTATAGACTGTACACTATACCATCTACTGCATCTTGCCTATGCCGTTCTGTACCATCACTCATTCATATATCTTTATGTACATATTCTTTATCCCTTTACACTTGTGTGTGTATAAGGTAGTAGTTGTGGAATTGTTAGGTTAGATTACTTGTTGGTTATTACTGCATTGTCGGAACTAGAAGCACAAGCATTTCGCTACACTCGCATTAACATCTGCTAACCATGTGTATGTGACAAATAAAATTTGATTTGATTTGGTAAGCCATCATCAAGTGGATAATAGGTGGATTGCTCACATAGCCTGTGTTTCTGATTTAGAAATCTTCCTCTTTCTCACCACAGGATCATGGCATAGACATTGGGGATGTTTCAGAGAGGAAGAAGTTGAGAAAGAGTCTGAACTGCAAACCCTTCCAGTGGTATCTGGACAATGTGTATCCAATGTTAGACCCCCTGGGTGACTTGCTTGGTTATGGAGCTGTGAGTGATGCTATAATGTTACTGTTTTGGAATGATTTCCTCACCAACTGTGATTGGTGCATAGAATTATTTCTTCAATAGGATGCAGGGTCATACATCCAACTCATTATCATGATAGGAATTTGCACTTTTATAACTGTTTAATCTTGGTCCATAAAATCAACAGCTGGTCAATGACCTGAAGACGGATCTCTGTATAGATCAAGGCCCAGTTCCGGGGAACACACCTATTTTATATGAATGCCATTATTTTGGTCCACAGGTTTGTAGAATTATTGCTTAGTATTTTAGAATGTAGCCAATTGTATAATATGGTCCATCCCATAGCAGAGCCGGGATTCAACCCATACCACAATGCAAAGTACTGTCAATACCACAGATACAGAAAAGTCAAAATATCTATCCTCTCTGTCCAGAACTGTTATTATCGAGCCAGCGGGGAGATCTTCATTGGAGGCATCAAGTCTCACAAGTACAACAGTAATCGCTGTCTGATGGACATTGGCACTCGAACCCCAGGACTGTATGAATGCAAGGAGGCCAAGCAGAAAGGATTCCACATGCTCTGGGAATTTCAACAGGCAAGCACTCCAACATGAAATAGGGAAATTGATGCTTATAAACTGTTGGAAACATGGGAGATGTCTTTGACTTTAGTGTGATGTTGTACAGTGGAATGTTTGCTGTGTTTTACAGGGAAAAGCCATCCAGAACAGACAGACAAAGAGATGTCTGGAGATTGCCCCAGGGGAGGACACTTACTACCAGCTCATCATTCAGGAGTGCAGTGGGCAGCACTGTTAAAATACGGAACGTGATAAAAGACTTCTGATACACTGAGATAGTTAGGCCTACTGTACCAGAGGCAATACAGCAGGACTATAGGAGTTATGCTGCGACCATAAGCACGTGGGAAGGTGGTATTTACCACATACGATTCGTAAAATCCACTTGAACACCCCTCCAACTGGTAATTACCAGTGGGAAACTCGTCTATCATCCCTGAGCTCCGACATCTACTAAGGAAATGACCTCTTTAACGGCATTATCAACAGTTAAATGCAACAACAAAACATTATTTACAAAGTTTTTGAACACTATCATTTTTGTACAAACATGATAGCTGTACTTACAGTTTATGGTTGACGCAGCTTGTTGGCCATTAGCCAATCTGAGTTTATCAACGAGTTGAAAGCACGTGAATGCATTCAACTGATATTTACGACTTCACAACTGGTAATTACCACCTTCCCACTTCTTTATGAACACAGCATTGTCATTACGCTTTGAAAAGCCCATCAGTGGTCAGCAGTGAGATGACTGTGTGATCTTAGTGAGCTGTTGGTTGGACATAGCTTCATGGGGACAGATGTACAGTTTCTTCACAGAATGTGGAATGCTATTGAGCTGTGTTGTCCTTGGTCATGAATGTAATTGCAAAGAAATAATAAATATGATTCCTGTATTTACGCTCATTTGTGGTTTGTTATTGATTCACTGTAGATTTTCACCATAGAGGGTCATAGAATATTTTTCTGCATTGACATCATATAGAGCTGAGTTGACATCAGTGTAGTTTTGAAGAAGACCCGTCCTCGACTGCTCAGGGATTTCTCTATGAGTTCTCTCTCTCTTACAGCTTCGGTGGCAGGGAGGGAGTTATACAGCGCATTCGGAAAATATTCAGACCGCTTTACTTTTCCCACATTTAAGTTACAGCCTTATTCTAAAAAGTCCTGGCTCTGGCTGGGCCACTCAGACATTCAGAGACTTGTCCTGGAGGGGAAGCCTTGCTGCCAGAGTTGTTATACCAGAGTGCGGAAAAAAAGAGGTCAGGGGATGGTGTTCTGTCAGCAAGGTGAACCTCCACCCGAACAGGAAGGTGTGGAACTTTTTGATCCTGAAGATAATACCCAATGCTTCTTTCTCAATCTGCAGGTATTTCTGGGCTTATCTTCTCCTGCAGGTGTGGAGTGACACGACGGCCCCAACTTCATATGGGGAATTGTCACAGGCCAGTTGAATTGGCAAGGATGGGTTGAAGTGAATCAACACCTTATCAATCAACACTGCCTTTGCTTTCTTGAAAGTAGTGTCACACTCCTTTGTCCACGACCAGGGTTTGTTCTCTCTCATTAACTCGTGCAAAGGCTTCAGCTGCTTCACCAGCTTTTCGATGTACTTCCGTAGTAGTTCAGGAGGCCCAGGAAAGACCGCAGCTGGCTTACATTCTCAGGAGCAGGTCCCTCTGCAATGACTGTCACTTTCGATGGAGCTGTGTGGAGAACGTCAGCATCAATCACATGGCCTAAGGACTCCACTGCATGCTTGCAAAAGTTGCACTTCTATTTTGCGAACACGTAAGCCTTGCTCTTCGAGTCGATTAACACAGGACAGAAACAAACAAAAGAGCTAGGCTTTACTTTATTGGGAGCTCCCTTTACGGCCAGATCTGCCTACCTTTATAATTATTAATAGAACAGCAGAATTTCACTAACTGCTCTCCCAAGGCAACAGCCTCTGGAAACGTGCCAAGGGGAGAGATATAATGACACCCCATCGTCTCCTAAAAGAGAACATAAACACTTAGTTAACTTCTTATGGGCAGGTGGGACGGTAGCAGCCAACATCCGGTGAAATTGCAGAGCGCGAAATTCAAAAATACCAAATTCAAATATTTAACATTCTTGAAAATATATGTGTTATACATCGAAATAAAGCTTAACTTCTTAATCCAGCCGCTGTGTCAGATTTCAAAAAGGCTTTACGGCGAAAGCAAACGATGCGATTATCTGAGGACAGCGCCCCACATACAAACACATGAAAATCATATTTCAACCAGGCAGGTGAGCCACAAAAGTCAGAAATAGCGATATAATTAATGCCTTACCTTTGAAGATCTTCTTCTGTTGGCACTCCAAAATGTCCCAGAAACATCACAAATGGTCCTTTTGTTCGATAATGTCCTTCTTTATTTCCCAAAAATGTCAATTTATTTGGCGCTTTTGATTCAGAAATACACCGGTTTATACTCACCCAACATGGCTACAAAGTATCTAATAAGTTACCTGCAAACTTGGTCCAAACATTTCAAACAACGTTCCTAATCCAACCTCAGGTACCCTAAAACGTAAATAATCGATCAAATTTAAGACAGAATAAATTGTTTCTAATACCAGATAAAAACCATGTGAAGTGCGCTCCAGTTCACGCACACCAAAACAGAAGAGTCCACCTGGAGTGACACTTACAATGAATAGGACTACTTCTTCATTTCTCAAATAAAAACATTGAACACTTTCTAAAGAATAGTAGAAAGAGGAGGAAGGGAAGCGCTACTAAGGAACACAATAATAAATTTGGTAGACAGAAGGTGCTCTTCGGTAAATTGGTCATCAAAAAGAAAGGAGGACCAAGGCACTCTTAATATAAGGCACTCTTAATATAATTAATTAAAATGCCTTTATTAGTATGGCATGTTCAATAGAAACAACGTTTTTTTTTTTTTTTTAAATCAGACACGTTTCGGCTGCATGGCTTTCGTCAGGGAGGCTGTTAAAGACTGTTGATATCTAGTGGAAGCCATAGGAACTGCAACCAGGTTCCTAATAATAAGGGTATCCCATAGAAATCTATTGGAAAATCCTATGACCTCAATTTCTTTTTTCCCTGGATGGTTTGTCCTCGTGGGGTTTCGCCTGCCATATCAGTTCTGTTATACTCACATACATTATTTTAATAGTTATAGAAACTTTGGAGTGTTTTCTATCCAAATCTACCAATTATATGCATATCCTAGCTTCTGGACTAGAGTAACAGGCAGTTTACTTTGGGCACACTTTTCATCCGGAGGTGAAAATACTGCCCCCTACCCAAGAGAGGTTAATCAGTCCAAACAATAAAACATTTGAATTCCTACTTTCAATTTATTTTCCAATTAACTTCCCATTTCCTTTGTTACTTTCACTAGTCTACATATCTGTTTCCTTCAACTCAGAAAGCCCTCTCAATCACCGTAACCCAGTACATTTCTCTTCCACTCTAACACTTGTTTCCCTCTACAACCTCTATTATACTTCAACCCTGTCTTTCCGTCTAACATAAATTTACCAGGTGAACAAAAAGTTTTCAGTTACAGACAAAACACTGTCCTCCCTCCACTAGTTAATAGTTTGTGTTTTAATCCACCCCATAATTTACTCTATATACTATAACCAATATCTGTTGTGTACTCACTATTTGCTTCACGCTCATTTAATTGGTTAATAATCTTATCCTTTACAGTCTAAGAATTAACAATGCACACTCCTCATTCACAGAGAAGGCTATTCCTCCAGTCAAAAAGGTTAGTCATTCACATTTATTCTCTCATACATGCATGTTCAACACCCCACTACACAGTATTCAACTCCTAATTCTCTATCTTCACTACTCGTAGCTCTCAGGTTACAAAAACTCAGCAATAAAAGAAACGTCCTCTCACTGTCAACTGAGTTTATTTTCAGCAAACTTAACATGTGTAAATATTTGTATGAACATAACAAGATTCAACAACTGAGACATAAACGGAACAAGTTCCACAGACATGTGACTAACAGAAATTGAATAATGTTTCCCTGAACAAAGGGGGGTTCAAAATCACAATTAACAGTCAGTATCTGGTGTGGCCACCAGCTGCATTAAGTACTGCAGTGCATCTCCTCCTCATGGACTGCACCAGATTTGCCACCTCACAGTAGAAGCATCAAACAACTTTTTAAAGACTGTTGACATCTAGTGGAAGCCTTAGGAAGTGCAAAATTACCCCATAGACACTGTGTATTCAATAGGCAAAGAGTTGAAAACCTACAAACCTCAGATTTTCCACTTCCTGGTTGGATTTTTCTCAGGTTTTTGCATGCCATATGAGTTTTGTTATACTCACAGACATCATTCAAACAGTTTTAGAAACTTCATTTTTTCCACTGTTTCCTCAAAATGACCAAGTGCTCCAGTTAGTATTGGAGTCAGGTGAGTTAGCTGGGGCTGGGGCAAAACTGTGACACCAATCAGGCCCTCAAGGAACTGCCCACCCCTGAGTTAGAGGCATTTTAGTACCCTTCCATCTTGGTTTTCACGTTCGCTAGTAAAATCCTTTTACTAGTTTACTTTCTCCTCCCGTTTTCACTCTTTATTTACAGTTTTGTCCTTTAGGTTCTTCTACTTGACAGAGTTTGATTAAGCTGCCTCATGTTGAACCAAGAGTTAGAACTAAAGGCAAAGTTGGAGCAACAGAAATTAGAGTTGGAGAACAGGGAAAGACAAGATGAACATGCTGCCAAAGAACGAGAATATGCAGCCAGACTACAACAAGAAGAACGTACGCATGCCATTCAGTTAAAAAAGATGGAGCTGGGAGTGCGACAAAGAGCGATAGATCTGGAAGCACTCCGAATCCAGTCAGGCCAACAGAGTTTGATCTTGGTCAGAACAGCCAGCTTGTACCGCATTTCAATGAAAACGTCAATTAATATTTTATTCTGTTTTGAGCGGATTGCCACATCCCTAAAATGGCCGCAAGATTTTTGGTCACTGCTTCTCCAAGGATTTAAAGACTCTCATACTTCTCGAGAGGAATTGCCTCCACTTCAGTGCCCACCTGGTCTGCACAAGTATGCATGTTTGATTATCTCATTATAGCCTAGTTTTTCATTGTTGATATATTTTTCAAGACAAAAGACTATGAACATTCATGGGCCAGAGGCAAATATATGTGACTGTGCTCACCTTTAATGGGAATATTTAAGATGACTAAAGTTCATATGTGACTTGTTTCAGGAAACTAGGCGTATGTCACAGGTCACAACTTCACAGGAGAGGCATTTGAATGTAAAATAAATGTAAAATAATGTTTTTTTTATCAAAATGCATTTCTTGGCAGTAATGCCTTCTGGAACATGTGAACTTTTATGTGCCTTAATAACAAACGTGTATTACATCTGTAAATACGAATACAATTATTAAATAACGAGCCTAGTTGGTTCAGCTACGGGAAAAAAGTAGGAACCTTCTCGCTGGCCATGATTGGCTGAGATAATGGTTATGTCAAGAGATGAGTTCGGATTGTAGCACGCTCCTTCTGTCTATAATGAGCTGCTCAGTATTTGTAGGTATTCCTTTCTAACGTGCGTTTTTTTTAAAGATAGCTCTCCACTTTCTGGAGGACCGGGTTTTGAAATCAGTGGAATGCCCGGTGGAAGCAGAGTATGATAGCTAAGGAGATGGAGAAACCTCAGGCATTTGATTGCAAATGCAGGGGGAGTCGAAAAGAGAACACAGAAGGCTGTTGTATAAATCACCTGTCAACAGCTGTCTCCGGATTACATCTTAAAACTAAGGGTGGACATGGCATCCGTGACAGAAAGGGAGAAGTGTTCTATGTAAGAGAGTCTAGCTAACTACATTTTCAGATATTATACGTTTCAAATTTTGCCATGAAGTCATTTTCATTGCAAATTAAAGCGTACTGTGAACTAGCTAGCTAATGTTAGCTGGTTGGCTCGCTAGCTAACATTACTTGTATGATTAGTGTAGTAATATTATTCGTATCTCCTAGCCATTTGCATTGCTAGTTATAGCCTAATGTTAGCTAGCGAGCTAACATTGAACCTAGTTGGTTAACATTTAAATACCTGTAGATTCATGCAGGGTAGTAACATGAGTTGGGATCATCGTTCATTGCTTAGCTAGCTAGCTAGCTACATGTCTAAACAAAATAATCCACTATGCAAGTAACCATTTCACTGTACCGTTTACACCTTCTGTATCCTGTGCATGTGACAAATGAACGTTGATTTTATTTGGTATAGTGTGTGTGTTTATCAGATATGGTAATGCAAAGAACAACATGACCTGCACCAAAGTCAAATTAGGATATAACATTAGGCCGAGACAGTGCCTAAATTCTAAAATTCACTAGCATAGGTATTCCCAAACTGGGATACACACAATGCCGTCATGGGTACGCCAAATAAAAATGTGATTCACATTTTTGTTTTTAAATGTATTTTTATTTCCCCCCCAAAATTTAAAAAATCTTTACATTTTCATTGTTTATTTATATTTTCAAATGCAGCAATACATTTGGGTGAGGTTTTTGTCTCGCCTGAGTTGCCTCGTTTCACTGCAAAAAATAAAATGTGCCATCTAGTGTTCAGTGAAATAACAACACAATGTCAAATACAGGTAGCCTAGTCAAATAATTAACATCCAATCACATTAACCGTTACTCTCTCACGAGAATTCCACTAACAGTCCGTATGTAGCCAAACGTAGCTGCTGCTCATGTTGGTATCTGTACTGATGGCACAAAAGCCATGACAGGGAGACATAGTGGAGGGGTAATGCGCGTGCAAGCAGTTGCTCCCGAAGCCACTTGGGTAAACTGCAGCATCCACCAAGATGCTCTTGCTGCCAAGGGAATGGCTGACAGCTTGAAAGACGTTTTGGACACGAGAGTGAAAATGGTTAACTTTGTTAAAGCAAGGCTCCTGAACTCTCATGTATTTTCTGCACTATACAATGATATGGGCAGCGACCATGTAACACTTTTACAACATACAGAAAGAAGTGCACTGGTTATCAAGGGGCAAAGTATTGACACGTTTTTTTAAATTGAGAGACGAGCTTAAAGTTTTCTTTACTGAGCATAATTTTCACTTGTCTGACCGCCTGCATGATGACGAGTTTCCGACTGGCCTATCTGGGTGATGTTTTTTCTCACCTGAATCTGAATCTAGGATTACAGGGACTGACCTTAGAGAGCCTTTTTATTTCTCTCTTTGGTTAGATCAGGGTGTAATTTGGGTGGGCATTCCAGTTTTCTATTTCTTTGTTGGCCGAGTATGGTTCCCAATCAGAGGCAGCTGTCTATCGTTGTCTCTGATTGGGAATCATACTTAGGCAGCCTGTTTTCCACCCTAGTTTGTGGGATCTTGTCTTTGTATAGTTGCTATTTAGCGCTACAGAGCTTTACGTTCGTTTGTATTTTGTTGTTTTTTGTTGTTGTCATTTTAAATAAAAGTAAAATGTACGCCTGCACCTTGGTCTCCTTCTAACGACGGACGTAACATATATTCAATGTGCGGGACAAAATTGAGGCTATGATTAAGAAGTTGTAGCTCTTCTCTGTCTGCTTTAACAAGGACAACACACAGGTCTTTCAATAATTGTATAATTTTGTGTGTGCAAATGTACACAAGATTACGGACAATCTCAAATGTGATTTAGCGAAGCAATGTGAGTGAGTTGGGTGCATAATTACGCAGGTACTTTCCCGAAACGGATGACACAAACAACTGGATTCGTTATCCCTTTCATGCCCTGCCTCCAGTCCACTTTACCGATATCTGAACAAGAGAGCCTCATCGAAATTGCAACAAGCGGTTCTGTGAAAATTTAATCAGAAGCCACTGCCAGATTTCTGGATTGGGCTGCGCTCAGAGTATCCTGCCTTAGCAAATCGCGCTCTTAAGAAACTGATGCCCTTTGCAACCAGATACCTTATGTGAGAGTGGGTTCTCGGCCCTCACTATCATGAAAAACTAAATACGGGCACAGACTGTGCATGGAAAATGATTTAAGACAGACTCTCTCCAATACAACCCAACATTTCAGAGTTATGTGCATCCTTTCAAGCACACCCTTCTCATTAACCTGTGGTGAGTTATTCACAATTGTTGATGAACAAATAAGGTTTTATATGTAAGATGGTTAAATAAAGCACAAAATTATTGATTGTTATTATATTATTATTTGTGCCCTGGTCCTATAAGAGCTCTTTTTCACTTCCTACAAGCAGGGATGTGACAAACTCACACTCATTCTTATGTTTAATAAATGTATCGGGTAGTGTGTTTGGCAGGCTTACAATGATGACAAACAACAATATTTGAGAGTGCGCTGGCTATGGGGCCAGAGGCAGTACGCAGTTGGAGGTTGAATGTTTGAAGGGGAACGGGACTATAAAAAGTTTGGGAACCACTGCTCTAGTAGAATGTCCGGCGTTTGCTTTGTCACACTCACAACCATAAGCTATTTTCTGTAATTAGCTCGCCATTAACTTAAATAATGATCTTGTTGTGAGTTTCCTGTAATAATGAATGACAACTGTATACAGACATGTTGATAGACGTAGTATAAACCAGCCTTTAGTCTTGAAATCTCTGGTTGTTTAGTACACGACTGTATTCACTGTTTAGCGCATGGCCTCACATGTGAATCCTTAAAGAGATGGGTGGGGCTGACGCTTAAAACTTTTTAGGGCTGCAATCCCGTTAACGGGATGATATGACAACAGCCAGTGAAAGTACAGAGCGCCAAATTCAAACAACAGAAATCTCATAATTAATATTCCTCAAACATACATGTATCTTATACCATTTTATAGGTAATCTTGTTGTTAATCCTACCAAAGTGTCCGATTTCAAATAGGCTTTTCAGCGAAAGCACCACAAACGATTATGTTAGGTCACCACCAACTCACAGAAAAAATCTGCCATTTTTCCAGCCAAAGAGAGGAGTCATAAAAAGCACAAATATAGATAAAATTAATCCCTAACCTTTGATGATCTTCATCAGATGACACTCATAGGACTTCATGTTACACAATACATATATGTCTTGTTCGATTAAGTTCATATTTATATCCAAAAACCTCAGTTTACATTGGCGCCATGTTCAGAAATGCCTCCAAAATATCCGGAGAAATTGCAGAGAGCCACGTCAAATAACAGAAATACTCATCATAAACTTTGATAAAAGATAAATGTTTTACATAGAATTAAAGATACACTTGTTCTTAATGCAACCGCTGTGTCAGATTTCAAAAAGCTTTACGGCAAAACACAATATTCAATAATCCGAAAACAGCATTCAGCCACAAAAGCAAGCCATACAGTTACCTGCCAAATTGTGCAGTCAAGAAAACTCATAAAAAGCATTATAAATCTTAATTTACCTTTGCTGATCTTCGTCAGAATGCACTCCCAGGACTCCCATTTCCAAAAGAAATGTTCGTTTTGTTCGGTAATGTCCATCATTTATGTCCAAATAGCTATTTTTGTAGCGTGTTTGGTAAACAAATCCAACATCAGGAAGCGCGTTCACTAAAAGCTGACGAAATTTCCAAAAGTTCCCTAACAGTCAGTAGAAACATGTCAAACGATGTATTGAATCAATCTTTAGAATGTTTTTAACATAACTCTTGAATAACGTTCCAACTGGAGAATTACATTGACTTCAGATGAGCGATGGAACAGAGCTCCCTCTCATGTGAAAGAATGGTCAGGTCATGGCAGACCTGACTAATTACCCTCTCATTCGGCCCCCCTTCACAGTAGAGGCATCAGACAAGGTTCTAAAGACTGTTGACATCTAGTGGAAGCCGTAGGAAGTGCAAACTCATCCATATCTCACTGTGATTTCAATAGGATCTTGGTTGAAAATCGACCATCCTCAGAATTTCCACTTCCTGTTTGGATTTTTTCTCAGGTTTTTGCCTGCCATATGAGTTCTGTTATACTCACAGACATAATTCAAACCGTTTTAGAAACTTCAGAGTGTTTTCTATCAAATACTAATAATAATATGCATATATTATCAGGCCGTTTACTCTGGGCACCTCTGTGCACCTTTCATCCAAGCTACTCAATACTGCCCCTGCAGCCATAAGACGTTGAATGGGTGTAGACAGAAGAGCTCGCCAGTAGGTGTAAAAAAACATTCCACAACCATTTTCTCAAAACTGGGGCTACAAGTTTATCAACTTTCAAAGCAGAATTACTTTTCCATTGATTCTCAACTGGTGTGTATGATATACCATTTTCTAGCTCTAAGTCTACTTTTATCCAATGTAAGAAACACAATTTCACATTTTGCTACATAAGACCGAATTGAACCGGTCGGTCACATATTTAATTTAGAGTTTGTGTAATACACGTGATTTCCAGTGTTCTGTTTGTAACACTTGGGTTGATGGTCACTAGACTAGAGGCTGTATGTTATGGATTAAACTCATAACTGCTGATATGGTTGACAGCAGACTGGAGGTACAAAGACAGAGGATACACTGATTATTATTGTATTGTGTGAAACACTGTGATTCTGTAGCAGCTGACAAAGTCACTGCCTTTTGACTTCCTACAAGCCTCTTGGGCTGGTATTTACAGATGTTGTATCATGATTAGGATACAAGGGTGTTTCCAGAGAAGGCCAGTTAGACATGTTCTCTGCTTCTGTGCTGGAGGTCTCTCTCTGTTTAGTAAAACAAATAGATTTTTAATTGACTATCTGCGACTGCTCTTCTCTTTTCTTCACTTGAAACCTTCTATTACATCGCCCCTCCCTCCTTTCAGGTGAGCCTGGATCTCAGTGAGAGAGGAAGGAAATCCTGTCTGTATCCCCAGGCTGAGCACTCACACGCAGAGGGACGATGAGGCTAGGCTGGGTTCGAGGGCTGGCTTCTTTGCTGGCCATGGCCGCTGGAATACTCTACATCACATCCATTAAGCGGGAGGTTCATTCTCATGGGGAAAGACTGCAGAGGGCCCATCAGGATGACTCGGTCAGGGGCCAGGACATGCTCAAGAGGCTGGAGAAGATGGAGGATCACATCGAGAAGCTGGGTGGGTATCAATCTCCTAAATCTAAAAGTGCTGTGAAAAAGTATTGGCCCCCTTTCAGATATTCTCTATTTTGCATATTTTTGATACTGAATATGATCAGATCTTCAACCAAAACCTAATATTAGATAAAGGGAACCTGAGTTTACACATAATACAAAAAACTGACACTTGTTTTAATTAAGTTAAGTAACTTAAAGTTCTAAAACCAAGAAATCAATTTATAATATAGCTCTTCCATCTCCTGTAATTTGAAAAAACAAATTTGAATTGAATAACATAAATAAAATGCTCAACTATTACTCTTCACTCTTAGTCTCTATCCAACAATGACACCAAGCTTCTCAACACACATACTACAGGCTGCCACTGTTAAACACTTTATTTAATTGAGAACCAATTTGAGTCTAGCATGAGCCTACATCTAGAGTTGATCCCCCCAAAAGTTATTTCACACTTCACAGGGATGATTGTGAAAGGGAATTTGTGACTTGTTCAGGAAACTAGGCGTATGTCACATGTCACTAGTTCATAGGAGAGGCATTTGAAAGTAAAGATTAATTTTTTATAAAAAATTGTTTTTTGGCAGAAATGCCTTCTGGAACATGAACTTTCATGTGCGTTAATAACAGACTTGTATTCCATCCGTAAGACATTTAAATTATGAGACTAGTTGGTTTAACCACGGAAAAAGACAGAAACTTTCCTGCTAACCATTATTGGCTGAGATAATGACATTCCGGGAGGTGAATTTGGATTGGTCTGCCATGTAGCATGCTTCTGTCTATAACATAAACTGCTCAGTATGTGTTGATAGTCCTTTCTACCGCTCTGTTTTTGAAAGATGCAACGTTAGCCATAGAGAACTACAAAAGTTTTGCTGCTTTTCTCAACAACACTGATGCCCTGAATTTAGCAGGCGCTATCGACAGATCAGTTGGAAAAAGTGATGGGCTACTTTCTGCACACGCCACAGTCAATACGAAACAAAATGACTTGACACAAAGCTGGCCAAATAAATGTAGCTACAATCAAAATGGAATTAAATGGTTCCAGTCTGCCGTGAAGCGTTCATCCATGTATACGAGTAAAAGTCATGCTACATTTTCAGATATTCTAAGTTTCTAATTTTGTCAAAGTTGTTTTCATTGCAAGTTAAAGCATACAGTTAGCTAGCTAGCGAACGTTAGCTTGCTGGATCGCTAGCTAACGTTACGTGTGTGATCTGTGTTGAAATATTATTCAAATCAGAAATCCATTTGCATTGCTAGTTATAGCCTAATGTTAGCTAGCTAACATTGAACCTAGTTGTTAGCTTTAGCTACCTGCAGGTTCATACTACAGGTACGACAATATTTGTATTGGTAGTAACATGAGTTGGGATTATCCGGTTCATGATTTAGCTAGTTAGCTAGTTAGCTACATTTTTTTCAAATTTAAAAAAAAAAAAAATGTACCTTTATTTAACCAGGTAGGCCAGTTGAGAACAAGATCTCATTTACAACTGCGTCCTGGCCAAGATAAAGCAAAGCAGTGCGACAAAAAAAAAAACTACAGAGTTACACATGGGATAAACAAACGTACAGTCAATTACACAATAGAAAAATCTATGTACAGTGTGTGCAAATGTAGTAAGATTAGGGAGGTAAGGCAATAAATAGGCCATAGTGGTGAAATAATTACAATTTAGCATTAACACTGGAGTGATAGATGTGCAGATGATGATGTGCAAGTAGAGATACTGGGGTGCAAAAGAGCAAGAAAAATAAATAACAATATGGGGATGAAGAAGTTGTGTGGGCTATTTACAGATGGGCTGTGTACAGGTGCAGTGATTGGTAAGCTGCTCTGACAGCTGATGCTTAACAAGAATGTTGAGGAGTGTCACGTTCCTGACCTGTTTTCTGTTTAGTTTTGTGTGTTAGTTGGTCAGGACGTGAGTTTGGGTGGGCATTCTATGTTATCTGTTTCTATGTTGGTTTAGGGTTGCCTGGTATGGCTCTCAATTGGAGGCAGGTGTTTGGCGTTCCTCTAATTGAGAGTCATATTTAGGTAGGCCGTTCATTTAGGGGATGTTAGTTTTAGGGTGGTCATGAGGGGGGGGTTATGTCACGTTCCTGACCTGTTTTCTGTTTAGTTTTGTGTGTTAGTTGGTCAGGACGTGAGTTTGGGTGGGCATTCTATGTTATCTGTTTCTATGTTGGTTTAGGGTTGCCTGGTATGGCTCTCAATTGGAGGCAGGTGTTTGGCGTTCCTCTAATTGAGAGTCATATTTAGGTAGGCTGTTCACAGTGTTTGTTTGTGGGTGGTTGTCTTCCGTGTCTGTGTAATTGTTTGCACCATACGGGACTGTGTACGGTTTGTTCGGTTTGTGTAGTCTTATGTCCTATTCGTGCGTTCTTCTTGTTTTATGTGAGTTCGTCGTATAGGTTTGTCTACACCGTTTGTTATTTTTGTTAGTTTACTCAAGTTCGTGTTTTCGTTTAATAAATATGTGTTCAAACTCCACTGCGCCTTGGTTCGATCAATACTCCTCCTTTTCGGTAGAAGAGGAGGAGGACCGCCGTTACAGAACTACCCACCAATCCAGAGCCAAGCAGCGGTGTAAACGGAGTAAGGGACAGCGAAAGAAGGAGGAATGGACTTGGGACGATGTATTGGACGGTAAAGGTTGCTACACATGGGAGGAGATCCTGGCTGGAAGGGATCGCCTCCCATGGGAACAGGTGGAGGCACTGAGGAGAACAGAGGCAACCGGAGAAGGGAACCGGCGTTATGAGGGGACGCGTCTTGCACGGAAGCCCGAAAAGCCCGTGAGTAACTCCCAAAAATTTCTTGGGGGGGGGGCTAAGGGGTTGTGGGCCAAGGGCAGGTAGGAGACCTGCGCCCACTTCCCAGGCTAACCGTGGAGAGCGGGAGTACGGGCAGACACCGTGTTACGCAGTAGAGCGCACGGTGTCTCCTGTACGTGTGCATAGCCCGGTGCGGGTTATTCCACCTCCCCGCACTGGTAGGGCTAGATTGGGCATTGAGCCAGGTGTCATGAGGCCGGCTCAACGCGTCTGGTCTCCAGTGCGTCTCCTCGGGCCGGCATACATGGCACCTGCCTTACGCATATGGTTTCCCCGGTTCGCCTACACAGCCCGGTGCGGGTTATTCCACCTCCCCGCACTGGGCGGGCGACCGGGAGCATTCAACCAGGTAAGGTTGGGCAGGCTCAATGCTCAAGAGAGCCAGTACGCCTGCACGGTCCGGTATTTCCGGCGCCACCTCCCCGCCCCAGCCTAGTACCTACAGTGCCTACACTACGCACTAGGCTACCAGTGCATTTCCAGAGCCCTGTTCCTCCTCCACGCACTTTCCCTATAGTGCGTGTATCCAGTTCGGTGCCTCCAGTTCCGGCCCCACGCACTAAGCCACCTGTGCGTCTCCTAAGTCCTGTACACACTGTCACTTCTCCCCGTACTAGTCCTGAGGTGCGTGCCCTCAGCCCGGTGCCACCAGTGCCGGTACCACGCACCAGGTATAGAGTACGCTTTGAGAGTTCAGTGTGCCCTGTCCCTGCTCCCCGCACTAGTATGAAGGTGCGTGTCCTTAGCCCCGTGCCTCCAGTTCCGGCACCACGCACCAGGTCTACAGTGCGCCTTATCCGGCCAGAGCCATCCGTCTCCCCAGCCGCTATCTGAGCCATCCGTCTCCCCAGCGCCATCTGAGCCATCCGTCTCCCCAGCGCCATCTGAGCCATCCGTCTCCCCAGCGCCATCTGAGCCATCCGTCTCCCCAGCGCCGTCTGAGCCGCCCGTCTGCCATGAGCCTGCAAAGCCGCCCGTCTGCCATGAGCCTGCAAAGCCGCCCGTCTGCCATGAGCCTACAGAGCCGTCCGCCAGACAGGAGCCGCTAGAGCCGCCCGCCAGACAGGAGCCGCTAGAGCCGTCCGTCAGACAGGGTCTGCCAGAGCCGCCAACCAGACAGGATCTGCCAGAGCCGCCAACCAGACAGGATCTGCCAGAGCCGCCAGCCAGACAGGATCTGCCAGAGCCGCCAGCCAGACAGGATCTGCCAGAGCCGTCAGCCAGACAGGATCTGCCAGAGCCGTCAGCGAGCCATGAGCAGCCAGAGCCGTCAGCGAGCCATGAGCAGCCAGAGCCGTCAGAGAGCCATGAGCAGCCAGAGCCGTCAGAGAGCCATGAGCAGCCAGAGCCATCAGAGAGCCATGAGCAGCCAGAGCCATCAGAGAGCCATGAGCGTCCAGAGCCGTCAGCCAGCCATGAGCGTCCAGAGCCGTCAGCCAGCCATGAGCGTCCAGAGCCGTCAGCCTGCCATGAGCGTCCAGAGCCGTCAAGCTGCCATGAGCGTCCAGAGCCGTCAGCCTGCCATGAGCGTCCAGAGCCGTCAGCCTGCCATGAGCGCCCAGAGCCGTCAGTCAGCCATGAGCTGTCCCTCAGCCAGAAGCGGCTAGTAATTCAGAACTGCCCCTCAGTCCAGAGCTGTCTCTCTGTCCGGAGCTGCCCTTCAGTCCGGAGTTGCCCCTCTATCCTGAGCTACCTCTTTATCCTGAGCTACCTCTCTCTCCTAAGCTATCCCTCTGTCCTGAGCTATCCCTATGTCCTGAGCTACCTTGTCCCAGAGCTGTCCTTGATTCTGGTGTTGCCCCTAAATTTAGGTGGGGTTATTTGGAGGGTGGTCATTGTGGGGAGGCTACGGAAGCGGGGATTGAATATGGTGGGGTGGGAACCACGCCCGGAGCCTAAGCCACCACCGTGGTCAGATGCCCACCCAGACCCTCCCCTGGACTTTTTGGTGATGCGTTCGGAGTACGCATCTTGAGGGGGGGGTTATGTCACGTTCCTGACCTGTTTTCTGTTTAGTTTTGTGTGTTAGTTGGTCAGGACGTGAGTTTGGGTGGGCATTCTATGTTATCTGTTTCTATGTTGGTTTAGGGTTGCCTGGTATGGCTCTCAATTGGAGGCAGGTGTTTGGCGTTCCTCTAATTGAGAGTCATATTTAGGTAGGCTGTTCACAGTGTTTGTTTGTGGGTGGTTGTCTTCCGTGTCTGTGTAATTGTTTGCACCATACGGGACTGTGTACGGTTTGTTCGGTTTGTGTAGTCTTATGTCCTATTCGTGCGTTCTTCTTGTTTTATGTGAGTTCGTCGTATAGGTTTGTCTACACCGTTTGTTATTTTTGTTAGTTTACTCAAGTTCGTGTTTTCGTTTAATAAATATGTGTTCAAACTCCACTGCGCCTTGGTTCGATCAATACTCCTCCTTTTCGGTAGAAGAGGAGGAGGACCGCCGTTACAAGGAGTGGTTGAAAAACTAGTTTTAAAGTCGGAAGTTTACATACACTTAGGTTGGAGTCATTAAAACTCATTTTTCAACCACTCCACAAATTTCTTGTTAACAAACTATAGTTTGGCAAGTCGGTTAACACATCTACTTTGTGCATGACAAAAGTCATTTTTCCAACAATTGTTTACAGAGAGATTATTTCACTTATAATTCACAATTCCAGTGGGTCAGAAGTTTACATACATTAAGTGGACTGTGCCTTTTAACAGCTTGGAAAATTCCAGAAAATGATGTCACGGCTTTAGAAGCTTCTGATAGGCTAATTGACATCATTTGAGTCAATTGGAGGTGTACCTATGGCTGTATTTCAAGGCCTACCTTAAAACTTTGCTTGACATCATGGGACAATCAAACGAAATCAGCCAAGACCTTAATTTTTTTTTTTGTAGACCTCTACAAGTCTGGTTCATCCTTGGAAGCAAAATCCAAACGCCTGAAGGTACCACGTTCATCTCTACAAACAATAGTATGCAAGTATAAACACCATGGGACCACGCAGCCATAATACCGCTCAGGAAGGAAACGCGTTCTATCTCCTAAAGATGAATGTACTTTGGTGCGAAAAGTGCAAATCAATCCCAGAACAACAGCATAGGACCTTGTGAAGATGCTGGATGAAACAGGTACAAAGGTATCTATATCCACAGTAAAACGAGTCCAATATTGACATAACCTCAAAGGCCGCTAAGCAAGGAAGAAGCCACTGCTCCAAATCCGCCATAAAAAAGCCAGACTACGGATTGCAACCACACATGGGGACAAAGACCGTACTTTTTGGAGAAATGTCCTCTGGTCTGATGAAACAAAAATAGAACTGTTTGGCCATAAGGACCATTGTTATGTTTGGAGGAAAAAGGGGGAGGCTTGCAAGCCGAATTACACCATCTCAACCGTGAGGCATGGGGGTGGCAGTATCATGTTGTGGGGGTGCTTTGCTGCAGGAGGGACTGGTGTACTTCACAAAATAGATGGCATCATGGGGAGGAATATTATGTGGATATAATGAAGCATCATCTCAAGACATCAGTCAGGAAGTTAAAGCTTGGTCGCAAATGGGTCTTCCAAATGGACAATGACCCCAAGCATACTTCCAAAGTTGTGGAAAAATGGCTGCAGGACAACAAAGTCAAGGTATTGGAGTGGCCATTCCAAAGCCCTGACCTCAATCCCATAGAACATTTGTGGGCAGAACTGAAAAAGCGTGTGCGAGCAAGGAGGCCTACAAACCTGACTCAGTTACACCAGCTCTGTCAGGACGACGAATGGGCCAAAATGCAACCAACTTATTGGGGGAAGCTTGTGGAAGGCTACCCGAAACATTTGACCCAAGTTAAACAATTTAAAGGCAATGCTACCAAATACTAATTGAGTGTATGTAAAGTTCTGACCCACTGGGAATGTGATGAAAGAAATAAAAGCTGAAAAAAATCATTCTCTCTACTATTATTCTGACATTTCACATTCTTAAAATAAAGTGGTGATCCTAACTGACATAAGACATGGAATTTTTACTAGGATTAAATGTCAGGAATTGTGAAAAACTAAGTTTAAATGTATTTGGCTAAGGTGTATGTAAACTTCCGACTTCAACTGTATACAGAATGGTGTCGTCTGCGTAGAGGTGGATCAGAGAATCACCAGCAGCAAGAGCGACATCATTGATATACAGTGGGGCAAAAAAGTATTTAGTCAGCCACCAATTGTGCAAGTTCTCCCACTTAAAAAGATGGGAGAGGCCTGTAATTTTCATCATAGGTACACTTCAACTATGACAGACAAAATGAGAAAAAAAAATCCAGAAAATCACATTGTAGGATTTTTTATGAATTTATTTGCAAATTATGGTGGAAAATAAGTATTTGGTCACCTACAAACAAGCAAGATTTCTGGCTCTCACAGACCTGTAACTTCTTCTTTAAGAGGCTCCTCTGTCCTCCACTCGTTACCTGTATTAATGGCACCTGTTTGAACTTGTTATCAGTATAAAAGACACCTGTCCACAACCTCAAACAGTCACACTCCAAACTCCACTATGGCCAAGACCAAAGAGCTGTCAAAGGACACCAGAAACAAAATTGTAGACCTGCACCAGGCTGGGAAGACTGAATCTGCAATAGGTAAGCAGCTTGGTTTGAAGAAATCAACTGTGGGAGCAATTATTAGGAAATGGAAGACATACAAGACCACTGATAATCTCCCTCGATCTGGGGCTCCACGCAAGATTTCACCCCGTGGGGTCAAAATGATCACAAGAACGGTGAGCAAAAATCCCAGAACCACACGGGGGGACCTAGTGAATGACCTGCAGAGAGCTGGGACCAAAGTAACAAAGCCTACCATCAGTAACACACTACGCCGCCAGGGACTCAAATCCTGCAGTGCCAGACGTGTCCCCCTGCTTAAGCCAGTACACGTCCAGGCCCGTCTGAAGTTTGCCAGAGAGCATTTGGATGATCCAGAAGAAGATTGGGAGAATGTCATATGGTCAGATGAAACCAAAATAGAACTTTTTGGTAAAAACTCAACTTGTCGTGTTTGGAGGACAAAGAATGCTGAGTTGCATCCAAAGAACACCATAACCTACTGTGAAGCATGGGGGTGGAAACATCATGCTTTGGGGCTGTTTTTTTGCAAAGGGACCAGGACGACTGATCCGTGTAAAGGAAAGAATGAATGGGGCCATGTATCGTGAGATTTTGAGTGAAAACCTCCTTCCATCAGCAAGGGCATTGAAGATGAAACGTGGCTGGGTCTTTCAGCATGACAATGATCCCAAATACACCGCTCGGGCAACGAAGGAGTGGCTTCGTAAGAAGCATTTCAAGGTCCTGGAGTGGCCTAGCCAGTCTCCAGATCTCAACCCCATAGAAAATCTTTGGAGGGAGTTGAAAGTCCGTGTTGCCCAGCAACAGCCCCAAAACATCACTGCTCTAGAGGAGATCTGCATGGAGGAATGGGCCAAAATACCAGCAACAGTGTGTGAAAACCTTGTAAAGACTTACAGAAAACGTTTGACCTCTGTCATTGCCAACAAAGGGTATATAACAAAGTATTGAGAAACTTTTGTTATTGACCAAATACTTATTTTCCACCATAATTTGCAAATAAATTAATTAAAAATCCTACAATGTGATTTTCTGGATTTTTTTTCTTCTCATTTTGTCTGTCATAGTTGAAGTGTACCTATGATGAAAATTACAGGCCTCTCTCATCTTTTTAAGTGGGAGAACTTGCACAATTGGTGGCTGACTAAATACTTTTTTGCCCCACTGTATACAGAGAAAAGAGTCGGCCCGAGAATTGAACCCTGTGGCACCCCCATTGAGACTGCCAGAGGTCCAGACAACAGGCCCTCCAATTTGACACACAGAACTCTATCTGAGAAGTAGTTGGTGAACCAGGCGAGGCAGTCATTTGAGAAACCCAGGCTATTGAGTCAGCCGATTAGAATGCGGTGATTGACAGAATCGAAAGCCTTGGCCAGGTCGATGAAGACGGCTGCACAGTTCTGTCTTTTATCGATGGTGGTTATGATATCGTTTAGAACCTTGAGCGTGGCTGAGGTGCACCCATGACCAGCTCGGAAACCAGATTGCATAGTGGAGAAGGTACGGTGGGATTCGAAATGGTCGGTAATCTGTTTGTTAACTTGGCTTTCGAAGACTTTAGAAAGGCAGGGCAGGATGGATATAGGTGTGTAACAGTTTGGTTCTAGAGTGTCTCCCCCTTTGAAGAGGGGGATGACGGCGGCAGCTTTACAATCTTTAGGAATCTCAGACGATAAGAAAGAGAGGTTGAACAGACTAGTAATAGGGGTTGCAACAATTTCGGCGGATAATTTTTGAAAAAGAGGGTCCAGATTTTGCAGCTCTTTCAGAACATGAGCTATCTGGATTAGGGTGAAGGAGACACAGGGGGGGGGGGGGGGGCTTGGGCAAGTTGCTGCGGGGGGTGCAGAGCTGTTGGCTGGGGCAGGGGTAGCCAGGTGGAAAGCATGGCCAGCCGTAGAAAAATGCTTATTGAAATTCTCGATTATTGTAGATTTATCGGTGGTGACAGTGTTTCCTAGCCTCAGTGCAGTGGGCAGCTGGGAGGAGGTGCTCTTATTCTCCATGGACTTTACAGTGTCCCAAACCTTTTTGGAATTAGTGTTACAGGATGCAAATTTCTGTTTGAAAAAGCTAACCTTTGCTTTCCTAACTGACTGTATATTGGTTCCTGACTTCCCTGAAAAGCTGCATATTGCGGGGGTTATTCGATGCTAATGCAGTACACCACAGGATGTTTTTTATGCTGGTCAAGGGCAGTAAAGTCTGGAGTGAACCAAGGGCTATGTCTGCTCTTAGTTCTACATTTTTTGAATGGGGCATGCTTGGGAAATCTGAGGCTTGTAGTTTTTTAACTCAGCCCCTATTGTAGATACAGTGGGATATTGGTTATGTTGCACTTCCTAAGGCTTCCACTAGATGTCAACAGTCTTTAGAACTTTGTTTGAGGCTTCTACTGTGAAGTGGGACCGAATGAGAGAGGAATGAGCCAGGTGTCTGGCACAGTGCCACAGGCTCTGAGGCGCGGTCACGAGAGAGTTAGCTCTCGTTCCATTGCTTTTCTACAGACATAGGAATTCTCCGGTTGGAACATTATTGAAGATTTATGATAAAAACATCCTAAAGATTGATTCTATACTTAGTTTGACACGTTTCTACGGGCTGTAACGGAACTTTTTGAACTTTTCGTCCGACGTTCGGCTGGACCAGAATGCGCTTTTGGATTTGTTTACCAAACGCCCTAACAAAAGAAGCTATTTGGACATAAATGATGGACATTATCGAACCAAACAAACATTTATTGTGAAACTGCGATTCCTGGGAGTGCATTCTGATGAAGATCATCAAAGGTAAGTGAATATTTATAATGCTATTTCTGACTAATGTTGACTACCCAATATGGCGGATATCTTTTTGGCTGCTTTGTTGTCTGAACGCTGTACTCAGATTATTGCATGGTTTGCTTTTTCCGTAAAGTTTTTTTGAAACCTGACACAGCGGTTGCATTAAGGAGAAGTATATCTCTAATTCCATATATAACACTTGTATTTTCATCAACATTTATAATGAGTATTTCTGTAAATAGATGTGGCTCTCTGCACAATCATTGCATGTTTTAGAACTACTGAACGTAAAATGAGATTTTTTGATCCAAATATGCATTTTATCGAACAAAACATACATGTATTGTGTAACATGAAGTCCTATGAGTGTCATCTGATGAAGACCATCAAAGGTTAGGTTAATTTTATCTCTATTTGTGATTTTTTTGACTCCTCTCTTTGGCTGGAAAAATGGTTGTGTTTTTCTGTGAGTTGGTGCTAACCTAACATAATCGTTTGTGGTGCTTTCGCTGTAAAGCATTTTTGAAATCAGACACTGTGGCTGGATTAACGAGAATTTTATCTTTAAAATGGTGTAAAATACTTGTATGCTTTAGGAATTTTAATTATGAGATTTCTGTTGTTTTGATTTTGGCGCCCTGCACTTTCACTGGCTGTTGGCGAGGTCCCACATATCCCAGAGAGGTTTTTAAAGAACAACCAGGTGTCCTCTACTGACGGGATGAGGTCAATATCCTTCCAGGATACCCGGGCCAGGTCGATTAGAATGGCCTGCTAGCTGAAGTGTTTTAGGGAGCGTTTGACAGTGATGAGGGGTGGTCGTTTGACCGGGGACCCATAAAGGACGCAGGCAATGACGCAGTGATCGCTGAGATCCTGGTTGAAGACAGCAGAGGTGTATTTAGAGGGCAAGTTGGTCAGGATGATATCTATGAGGGTGCCCATGTTTACGGATTTAGGGTTGTACCTTGTAGGTTCCTTGAAATCTGTGTGAGATTGAGGGCATCTAGCTTAGATTGTAGGATGGCCGGGGTGTTAAGCATATCCCAATTTAGGTCATCCAAAAAGTACGATCTCTGAAGATAGATGGCGGGGCAATAAATTCACATATGGTGTCCAGGGCACAGCTGGGGGCTGAGGAGGGTCTATAACAAGCGGCAACAGTGAGAGACTTATTTCTGGAAAGGTGGATTTTTAAAAGTAGAAGCTCGAACTGTTTGGGCACAGACCTGGATAGTATGACAGATCTCTGCAGTAGATTGCAACTCCGCCCCTTTGGCAGTTCTATCTTGATGGAAAATGTTGTAGTTGGGGATGAAAATGTCAGAATTTTTGGTGGCCTTCCTAAGCCAAGATTCAGACATGGCTAGGACATCAGGGTTGGCTGAGTGTGTTAAAGCAGTGAATAAAACAAACTTAGGGAGGAGGCTTCTGATGATAACATGCATGAAACCAAGGATTTTACGGTTACAGAAGTCAACAAATGAGAGTGCCTGGGGAATAGGTGTAGTACTGGGGGCTACAGAGCTTGGGTTAACCTCTACACCACCAGAGGAACAGAGGAGGAGTAGGATAAGGGTACGGCTAAATGCTATAAGAACTGGTCATCTAGTGTGTTGGGAACAGAGAAAAAAAGGAGCAGATTTCTGGGCGTGGTAGAATAGATTCAGGGCATAATGTACAGACAAGGGTATGGTAGGGTGTGAGAACAGTGGAGGAAACCTAGGCATTGAGTGACAATTAGAGAGGTTGCATCTCTGGAGGCACCAGTTAAGACCGGTGAGGTCTCCGCATGTGTGGTGGGTGGGACAAAAGAGCTATCTAAGGCATGTTGAGTGGGACTGGGGGCTCTACAGTGAAATAAAACAACAAGAACTAACCGAAAAAGCAGTAGACAAGGCATATTGACATTAGAGAGAGGCATAAAGCAATCACAGGTGTTGATCGGGAGAGCTAAGACAACAACGGGTAAATGGTGATGAATGGGCAGAGAGGGTCAGTTAGGTACACACAGGACCTGAGTTTGAGGCTGGGGTCGACAGATTAACAACATGAGGTACCATGTTAGTGAACAGTCTAGCAGGCATCAGCTGTGTAGCGAAGTGATCATAGGGTCCATTGAGCAGCAATAGGTAAGTCAGGGAGCCGTTCGGTAGTCGCTACTACGCTAGGCGAGCGGGAGACACAGCGTTCAGAAAGCTAACGGGCCGGGGCTAGCAGATGGGTCTTCGGCGACATCACAACGGAAAATCCTGTTGAAGCCACATCGGACGATTACGTCGGCAGACCAATCGTGATGGATCGGCAGGGCTCGGTGTCGACAATAAAGGGTCCAGGCCAATTGGCAAAAGAGGTATTGTAGCCCAAGAGTTAGCTGGTATACATTCGTCGGCTAGCCGGGAGATGGGCCTAGCTCGAGGCTAGCTCAAGGCTATCTGGTTCTTGCTTCAGGACAGAGGCGTTAGCCAGCAATAGCCACTCGGTTGCAGCTAGCTAGCTGCGATGATCCAGTGTAATGGTCCACTTCGCCATATGATTGCATGACCCATCAAGATATCCAGGTGATTACGGCCATCTATTGTATTTCATGAACATGTGTACTGTACATGTCTAGACAATAGTGACCCATCCACTTAGCTAGATGTTGCTGGGGAGTGGCTATAGCATTTCCTTCACATGACCCATCAATTTAGGGTGTAAGCGTAATCTAAAAATTACCAAAATGTATAACATATTTTTATCTGGACACTTTTTTTTGTGTTTACCAGAGACGGTAATGTGAAGAACAACATGACCTGCACCAAAGTTAGATCAGGATATAGGCCAAGGACTAGATGAAGTGTATTTTTACTGAGTTTTTCATTATTGTAGGCTACTACTTTTAGTATTGAAATCTTTGGTTGTTGACTAAACTACTTACTCCGTTTAGCATGTCTTCACATTAGAATCCTTAAAGAGACGGGTGCGGCTAAGGCTTAATCCTGCATACTGTTGTTTGATCTACCAACTTCTGTGTGCCAAAATTTGCCACATTGTTTACTTTTACAAATTTACGACAGTTACTTAAAGGTAATCCTCCAAGGCAGAACAAACCTTATTAATCAACTTTTTAAAAATCAAATGCAAACAGTAGTTTTGTAAATGAGGTCATAATCTGTGTGATTCTGGCAGCCTTAAACGATCCGAAATACACAGAAACAACCAATTAATGACAGTTTGATGAGCTGCTGTCGTGTCCACAGTGAAGTCAGTCAACAACGGGATCAGTCTGAAAGAGGGGCAGGCTGTGAAGGCTACCGAGGTCAAGAAGGAGAGGAAGGTGGTGAAGAAGTTGTACCCCAACTCAGCTCTGTTTACAAGCTGGGGTGATGAGCTGTCAGAGGAGGAGCAGAAAGAGGCAGAGGAGCTGTTTCAGATGTATGGATACAACGCCTTCCTGAGTGACAGACTACCCCTGAACAGGGAACTCCCTGATACTCGCGATCCTAAGTAAATATTTTTCCTCATCTCTCTGCCACCTCTACACAAAAAATGATGGATAACTCAAGACTTCTGAATTCTAACCAGTCTGTTCCATTGTGCTCATCCGAGGTCAAATCTATCTCCAGCACTATTAATGCAATTTGACAAATTACATTGAAATGGCCGAACTTTAAGAGTGAAACAGCAGCTTTGGTGAAGTGACTGAATGATATGAGGTAGACCAAATGTTTTTGTTGTGTCTGTCAGGTGTGCTAATCACCAGTACCCCCATGACCTGCCCACCATCAGCGTGGTGTTGATCTACTTGGACGAGGCCCTGTCAATCATCAAGAGAGCTGTCCGCAGCATCATAGACAAGACCCCCCAACGCCTGCTCAAAGACATCATACTGGTGGATGACCACAGCTCCAATGGTTCGCCTAATTTGTCTATGCTCTCCGCTTAGAAACATTTGAAAGTATATTTGAACTCAAGTGTGGCATTCAACTTTTGTTGTGTACCAATGCTTTGCAAGTGTCTGCTTTCCCAGAGGACCTAAAGGAGAAGTTGGATGCCTACATCAGCTTCATCGATGAAGAGCGTCCGGGCCTGTTGAAGAGAGTGAGACACCTGGAGCAGCTCGGTCTCACACAGGCCCGCCTCTCAGGGTGGAGGGAAGCTGAAGGAGACGTGGTGGCCATCTTGGATGCCCACATAGAAGTCCACGTGGAATGGTAGTCTGAATGGTTTATATTATAAAGACACTCAGTGATATTTTTTTGAGTCTCCTTTAACACAATGTTTTCACTCTGTGTTTCTGTGAACAGGGCGGAGCCTCTGTTAGCTCGGATAAAGGAGGACCGCACGTTGGTGTTGTCACCGGTGTTTGACAAAGTCCATTTCGATGACTTGACAGTCACACGTTATTGGCCGAGTGCACACGCCTTTGACTGGGCCCTGTGGTGTATGTACGAGTCCTTCAGACCTGAGTGGTATGCCTTAAAAAACGAGACACAGCCAGGAAAGTGAGTTGTTTGTGATTTCATCATCGGAGGATAGTCCTGTTTCACTAGTCTGTTTGAATAGGCAAAAAGGAAAGCACAGCTTTGGGAGGAAAATCTTACCTAATATTTACACCTGTATTGTTATTTTGCGTTATCTATTCATTAAAATGAATGTCACGTCTCCCATTTTAGAAATGACCATTATGTGTTGTGTATGTTTGTCAGGAGCCCCTCCGTTATGGGCATACTAGTGGTTGATCGCCTGTTCTTTGGGGAAATTGGTGCTCTGGATGGTGGTATGAAGATCTATGGAGGTGAAAATGTTGAACTGGGCATCCGGGTAAGCACCTCTGCTAGTTTATGAATGAATGTTAGAAATCAAAGCAGACTTGTGTTTGCAGAATTTCTTTCTGTTCTTGAGTCGTTCAGTCTGAACAAACCAATCTACGTCCAACATCCAGACACTTCAGTCCATATCTATAAACTCGTACTTGTCTCTTGGTGTTTGGTGTGTCTAGGTGTGGCTGTGTGGTGGAAGTGTCGAGGTCATACCTTGTTCTAAAATAGCCCACATCGAGAGGGCCCATAAACCCTATCTCCCAGATCTGAGCATTACAATGAAGAGGAATGCTCTGAGAGTGGCTGAGGTCTGGATGGATGAATACAAACATAATGTCAACATCGCCTGGAACCTCCCACTGAAGGTACTGTACACAACAAACCATTCAAAAAGTAGGTTTTGTTCAGCTGCTCCTATGGAATAACAATCATCGCTGTTATGCATGCTTTGTGTTTGAAAATAAGTAGACTAGACAGTCAATATTATAAAATGGTCTATTACTCAATGCCATAATAAAGATCATAGGATCTATGTAAAATGATGGCGGTAAGCCATCATCAAGTGGATAATAGGTGGATTGCTCATATAGCCTGTGTTTCTGATTTAGAAACCTTCCTCTTTCTCACCACAGGATCATGGCATAGACATTGGGGATGTTTCAGAGAGGAAGAAGTTGAGAAAGAGTCTGAACTGCAAACCCTTCCAGTGGTATCTGGACAATGTGTATCCAATGTTAGACCCCCTGGGTGACTTGCTTGGTTATGGAGCTGTGAGTGATGCTAAAATGTTACTGTTGATTTGGAATGATTTCCTCACCAACTATGTTTGGTTGGTGCATAGAATTATTTCTTCAATAGGATGCAGGGTCATACATCCAACTCATTATCAGGATAGGAATTTGCACTTTTATAACTGTTTAATCTTGGTCCATAAAATCAACAGCTGATCAATGACCTGAAGATGGATCTCTGTATAGATCAAGGCCCAGTTCCGGGGAACACACCTATTTTATATGAATGCCATTATTTTGGTCCACAGGTTTGTAGAATTATTGCTTAGTATTTTAGAATGTAGCCAATTGTATAATATGGTCCATCCCATAGCAGAGCCGGGATTCAACCCATACCACAATGCAAAGTACTGTCAATACCACAGATACAGAAAAGTCAAAATATCTATCCTCTCTGTCCAGAACTGTTATTATCGAGCCAGCGGGGAGATCTTCATTGGAGGCATCAAGTCTCACAAGTACAACAGTAATCGCTGTCTGATGGACATTGGCACTCGAACCCCAGGACTGTATGAATGCAAGGAGGCCAAGCAGAAGGGATTCCACATGCTCTGGGAATTTCAACAGGTAAGCACTCCAACATGAAATAGGGAAATTGATGCCTATAAACTGTTGGAAACATGGGAGATGTCTTTGACTTTAGTGTGATGTTGTACAGTGGAATGTTTGCTGTGTTTTACAGGGAAAAGCCATCCAGAACAGACAGACAAAGAGATGTCTGGAGATTGACCCAGGGGAGGACACTTACTACCAGCTCATCATTCAGGAGTGCAGTGGGCAGCACTGGAAAATACGGAACGTGATAAAAGACTTCTGATACACTGAGATAGTTAGGCCTACTGTACCAGAGACAATACAGCAGGACTATAGGAGTTATGCTGTGATCATAAGCAAGTGGGAAAGTGGTATTTACCACATACAATTCGTAAAGTCCACTTGAACACCCCTCCAACTGGTAATTACCCGTGGGAAACTCGTCTATCATCTCCCAGATGCTGACCTCTGACGTCACCTACTAAGGAAATTACCTTTTTAACGGCGTTATCAGCAGATAAATGCAACAACAAAACATTATTTACACAAAGTTTTTGAACACTATAATTTTTGTACAAACATGATAGCTGTACTTACAGTTTATGGTTGACGCAGCTTGTTGGCCATTAGCCAACCTGAGTTTCTCAACGAGTTGAAAGCACGTGAATGCATTCAACTGATATTTACGACTTCACAACTGGTAATTACCACCTTCCCACTTCTTTATGAACACAGCATTATCATTACGCTTTGAAAAGCCCATCAGTGGTCAGCAGTGAGATGACTGTGATCTTAGTGAGCTGTTGGTTGGACATAGCTTCATGGGGACAGATGTACAGTTTCTTCACATAATGTGGAATGCTATTGAGCTGTGTTGTCCTTGGTCCTGAATGTAATTGCAAAGAAATAATAAATATGATTCCTGTATTTACGCTCATTTGTGGTTGTTATTGATTCACTGTAGATTTTCACCATAGAGGGTCATAGAATATTTTTCTGCATTGACATCATATAGAGCTGAGTTGACATCAGTGTAGTTTTGAAGAAGACCCGTCCTCGACTGCTCAGGGATTTCTCTATGAGTTCTCTCTCTCTTACAGCTTCGGTGGCAGGTGGCAGGGAGTTATACAGCGCATTCGGAAAATATTCAGACCGCTTTAGTTTTCCCACATTGTTAAGTTACAGCCTTATTCTAAAAAGTCCTGGCTCTGGCTGGGCCACTCAGACATTCAGAGACTTGTCCTGGAGGGGAAGCCTTGCTGCCAGAGTTGTTATACCAGAGTGCGGAAAAAAAGAGGTCAGGGGATGGTGTTCTGTCAGCAAGGTGAACCTCCACCCGAACAGGAAGGTGTGGAACTTTTTGATCCTGAAGATAATACCCAATGCTTCTTTCTCAATCTGCAGGTATTTCTGGGCTTATCTTCTCCTGCAGGTGTGGAGTGACACGACGGCCCCAACTTCATATGGGGAATTGTCACAGGCCAGTTGAATTGGCAAGGATGGGTTGAAGTGAATCAACACCTTATCAATCAACACTGCCTTTGCTTTCTTGAAAGTAGTGTCACACTCCTTTGTCCACGACCAGGGTTTGTTCTCTCTCATTAACCTCTAACGAGTCACAACCCCGGATCCGGGATCCCCCCATCAAAAAAGCTGACTAGCATAGCCTAGCCTAAAGCCACAGGGATATCATATAATCAAATGTTCATGAAATCACAAGTCCAAGACACCAAATGAAAGATACAGATCTTGTGAATCCAGCCATCATTTCCGATTTTTTTAATGTTTTACAGGGAAGACACAATATGTAAATCTATTAGCTAACCACGATAGCAAAAGACACAACTTTTTTTTCTCCACCATTTTTTTCCTGCATGGGCAGCTATCACAATTTCGACTAAATAAAGATGTATATAGCCACTAACCAAGAAACAACTTCATAAGATGACAGTCTGATAACATATTTATGGTATAGCATATGTTTTTTTAGAAAAATGTGCATATTTCAGGTATAAATCACAGTTCTACATTGCAGCTGCAATCTGAAATAGCGTTGGAAGCAGCCGGAATAATTACAGAGACCGACGTCAATTACCAAAATACTCATCCTAAAACATTTCTGAAAAATACACAGCATACAGCAAATGAAAGCCCAACATCTTGTGAATCCAGCCATCATTTCTGATTTTTTAAATGTTTTACAGGGAAGACACAATATGTAAATCTATTAGCTAACCACGTTAGCAAAGGACACCACTTTTTTTACTCCACCAGTTTTTTACTCCATCAGTAGCTATCACTAATTCGACTAAATAAAGATATATATAGCCACTAACCAAGAAACAACTTCATAAGATGACAGTCTGATAACATATTTATGGTATAGCATATGTTTTTTTTGAAACATTTGCATTTTTCAGGTATAAATCACAGTTTACCATTGCAGCCACTATCACAAAACTGACCCAAAGCGACTAGAATAACTACAGAGAGCAACGTGTATTACCTAATTACTCATCTTAAAACATTTCTGAAAAATACACAGCGTACAGCAAATGAAAGCCCAACATCTTGTGAATCCAGACAATATTTCAGATTTTCTAAGTGTTTTACAGCGAAAACACAATATATCGTTATATTAGCATACCACATGAGCTAACATCACCCCAGCATTGATTCAAGGCAAAAAGCGCGATAACGTTATCACCACCAAAATATATTAATTTTTTCACTAACCTTCTCAGAATTCTTCAGATGACAGTCCTGTAACATCATATTACACAATGCATATAGAGTTTGTTCGAAAATGTGCATATTTAGCATCACAAATCGTGGTTATGCTATGTAATCAGTCAAAACATGGCATGCATTCTGGCCGGCGCCATCTTGGAAGGGCACCTAAGTTTACGATTATTTATCGATTAGATTGACTAAAAAAATACAGGTTGGACAGCTAATGAAAGATGCATTGGTTATTAATGCAACCGCTGATTTAGATTTTTAAAATTAACGTTACTAGACATACAGTGTGCGTTACACCCAGACTAGTGCCGCAATAATGGCCGAAAAATGGGTTTACATTTTTCCACATAAATACGGAATAAAATCATAAATAGCTCTTACTTTTGGACGAGCTTCCATCAGAATCTTGGGCAAGGTGTCCTTTTGTCCAAAAGAATCGTTGCTTTGTTGTAAAACGTCCACTTCAACTTCGGAACTAGCAGCTAACAGTAGCTACGTGGCACACACATGTCCAAATCCTCAAACGCAATACTACGAAAATTCCGAAAATAGCAATATACTCGCATAAACTGATATAAATCGGTTTCAAATAACTTCGTTATGATGTTTCTAACACCTATACCGAATTAAATTACAGACGGACATATCTCGCGCTCAGGTCTGTTCAACGCTGGTCCGACCAATCTGAATCCACGCTTCAAGACTGCTTCGATCACGCGGATTGGAATATGTTCCGCATTGCGTCCAACAACAATATTGACGAATATGCTGATTCGGTGAGCGAGTTCATTAGGAAGTGCATTGACGATGTCGTACCCACAGCAACGATTAAAACATTCCCAAACCAGAAACCGTGGATTGACGGCAGCATTCGCGTGAAACTGAAAGCGCGAACCACTGCTTTTAACCAGGGCAAGGTGACCGGAAGCATGACCGAATACAAACAGTGTAGCTATTCTCTCCGCAAGGCAATCAAACAGGCTAAGTCCCAGTACAGAGACAAAATCGAGTCGCAATTCAACAGCTCAGACACAAGAGGTATGTGGCAGGGTCTACAGTCAATCACGGATTACAAAAAGAAAACCAGCCCCGTCGCGGACCAGGATGTCTTGCTCCCAGACAGGCTAAACAACTTTTTTGCCCGCTTTGAGGACAATACAGTGCCACTGACACGGCCCCCTACCAAAACCTGCGGGCTCTCCTTCACTGCAGCCGAGGTGAGTAAAACATTTAAACGTGTTAACCCTCGCAAGGCTGCAGGACCAGACGGCATTCCCAGCCGCGTCCTCAGAGCATGCGCAGACCAGCTGGCTGGTGTGTTTACGGACATATTCAATCAATCCTTATCCCAGTCTGCGGTTCCGACATGCTTCAAG